>NC_080188.1:95186596-95859355 GCF_030028045.1 Hippopotamus amphibius kiboko
CCATTTACACTGAAGGTAATTATTGACATATATGTTCCTATTACCATTTTCTTAATTGTTTTGGGCTTGTTTTTGTAGGTCCTTTCCTTCTCTTGTATTTCCTGCCTGGAGAAGTTCCTTTAGCAATTATTGTAAGGCTGGTTTGGTGGTGCTGAATTCTCTTAATTTTTGCTTGTTTGTAAAGCTTTTGATTTCTCCATCAAATCTGAATGAGATTCTTGCTGGGTAGATTATTCTTGGCTGTAAGTCTCTTTCAAGACTTTAATTATCTCCTGCCACTCCCTTCTGGCCTGCAGAGTTTCTGCAGAAAGATCAGCTGTTATCCTTATGAGTTTTCCCTTATATCTTACTTGTTGCTTTTCTTTTGCTGCTTTCAAAATGTTTTCTTTGTGTTTAATTTTCATTAGTTTAATTAACATCTGCCTCAGTGTGTTTCTCCTTGGGTTTATTCTGTATGGACTCTCTGTGCTTCTTGGACTTGATTGATTATTTCCTTTCCCATGTTGGGGAAGTTTCCCACTATTATCTCTTAAAATATTTTCTCAGACCCTTCCTTTTTTTCTTCCTCTTCTGGGACACCTATGATTCGAATGTTGGTATGCTTAATGTTGTTCCCAAAGTCTCTGAGGCTGTCTTCCATTCTTTTTATTTTTTTTTTCTAATTCCTGCCCTGTGGCAGTTATTTCTACCATTCTATCTTCCAACTCACTTACTTGTTCTTCTGCTGTTGATTCCATCTAGAGTATTATTAATTTCAGTTATTTTGTTGTTCGTTATGATTTGTTTGCTCTTTAGTTCTTCAAGGTCCTTATTTAATGTTTCTTGTATTTTCTTTATTTCATTTTCAAGATTTTGGATCATCTTTACTGTCATTAATCTGAATTCTTTTTCAAGCAATTTGCCTATTTCCTCTTCATTTATTTGGTCTTGTGAGTTTTTACTTTGCTCCTTTGCCTGCAAGTTGTTTCTTTGTTTTCTCATTTTGTGTAATTTATAGTATTTGCTGTCTGCTTTCCTTATGCTGCCCAGCAGTAAATCCTCTTGTCCCTGTTCTGTTTGGCTTGAAGGATCCAGCACTGGAGTTTGCTGGCCTTTGGTTGGATTTGAATCTTAGAGTTAAGAATGAGACCTCTGGGAGAGCACTTGCTGATTAATATTCCATGGGGTTTGGATTTCTCTGATCATCCAACATCCTGGACTCAGCTCTGCTGCCTCAGTGGTCCAGGTTTGTTCCCTGGCTGGGGCAACAAGACCCTGGAAGCTGCACAGGAAGTAGAAAATGGAAGTAGAAAGAGAGAAAAGAAAAAAAGGTAAAAGAGGAAGAAAGGGAAAGGACAGACAAATCCCCAAGCCTGGCATTAAAAGCAACTCTAATCAGTCAATATCACACAAGGAGGTGTGCACACTTGCACTTGCAAAAAGAGAAGAAGAAGAGAAAAGAAAGAAAAGAGAAAGAGAGAGAACAAAGAAAACAAAGAAGGGAGTAATGAAACCAATAAACAAACATATCCACATACAAATGTATACAGTAAAGATTAAACTAAAAAATACATAAAACTAGGAACAAGTCAAACATATCAGGAAGTCCTCCAATACTTCTAGGTGGGTCTCCACACCTGCTGTGGGGAGGACTCTGGAGAGCTCAGACTGTGATCTGGTATTAGTTCTGTGTGTATTTGCCCCCACAGTCCACAGTTGCCCCCTATGTCTACAGTCTCTATTGTAGAAACACTCGTCTATTGGGGTGATCCACAGATTCAGGGTCTGTCAAGCCTATCGTTGGTATTAAATCTGCTCCTCCTGTGGCTGTTTCCCTTTCTCTTCTTTGGTCCTGTGGTCCTCAGGGATCAGTTTTGGTTTTGGTCCCTTCTTTGTGTGTGGGCTGCTCTCTCAGGATTAAGTTCCCCACCCAGGCAAGAGGGAGCTAAAGAGGGTGATGGGGCTCACTTGCAAATTCAGGTTGGGAAGAGGTAGGAATACGACAGTCTGATTGAAATTTGTAGGAGTGCTTGTAGCAGCAGAGGTCAGCATGAGCCTGAGGTGTGCTGTGCACTCTCCCAGGGAAGTTGGTCCTGAATGCAGGACTCTTGGTGTCGGCAAGCCTCACCTGCTGCCATGAGGGTGTGGCCACAGGACCCTTGGCAGCAGTGGCAGAGGTGCTGGTGGTGGGCATGGCAGCAGCAGCAGGCTCTGTATTTTGACTTAGCAGCCATGGGTCACAGGTGGTGCTTGCGCAGGTGCTGCTCTGCAGCCTGTGAGTCCATGGAGCAGCAAGCTCCTCTCACCCCAAAACAAAGATCTCCTGCCTCTCCATTAGACCCAGGATTTTCCCCAAACTCCCTCCCAGCTAGCTGTGGTGCACTTGCCACCCAGGCTATTTTCATGCAGCCAGCCCCAGTTCTGTCCCTTGTGTCTGTTCTCCAAAGCCCAGGCCTCAGTGTCAGGCCTCTACCTACTGTTTCAGGTGAGTAGACTAGCATCTCTGGCTGGGGAGTGCTGCTTAAATCCTCTCTGCAGGATTCCTTTCTACTCTGCCCTCTGTACACCTGTTGTTGCTCTCTCCTCTGGGGGCTCCGAAGCTCCCCCTGTCCATCCCCACCAGAGACATGGCTTTCCAGTGTGTGGAAGCTTCCCTCCCCCACCCATAGCTCCCTCCCAGAGGGCTCATCTCCTAAGGATTCTTTTGTCTTCTTTTCCCCTTTTTTTCTTTTCCACTACCCAGTTATGTGGGTATTTTCTTGCCTTTTTGGAAGTCTGAGGTCTCTTGCTAGCATTCAGAAGGTGTTCTGTAGGAGCTTTTCCACAAGTAGATTTATTTTTGATGTACTTGTGGGAAGGAAGGCGATCTCCACATCTTACTCCCCCACCATCTTTGAGTGGACCCCCACACCTGACTCTTTCATGGAATAGAAAGTAATATTGATATTTAGGAGTGCATGTGCTCAGCAGCTTAAAAAAATGATTTTTTTGACTGTACTGAGGAAGGATTTAAGTGGGTGAATGCAAAAAGTCACTTGCAGAGAAGACAAGCAAGGGGTAGTGAGGGACCCACAGCAGTAGTCTAGCATGTTGGCCTAAGGTGATATTGGTAAATATTGAGAGCATTGGGCAGAATATATTTTGGAAGTAGAACCAAGAACCATTCTGATGGAGATACTGGATATGGAGAATGAAGACAAGACATGAATCAAGAAAAACTTAAGTAGCTCAGAGGGTGTTGAATTTATTTACTGAAATGAGAATATCAGAGGAAGAACAGGAAGAAAAAATATAAGCTTGAGACATTTATTAGACTTACAAATGACATGTAAAGTAGGTGAGTCAATTCTGGAGAAAGGTTGGGCTAGAAATATTTGAGAGTATTCAAAGCCATTAAATTGGCAAAGCAAGTGTGTGTAAATGGAAGAGCCCATAGGCAGCTCAAGTTTTAAAGGACCAATGGAGAAGCCAAAAGAGATAGAGAATCAAGTAAGAGAAAACCAAGAAAAGGGAATGCCATGGATGCTAAGAGAAGAAAATGTTTCAGAAAGAAAGGAGTGGTCATCTGTGTCCAATGCTGCTGAGAAGTCAGTGCCAGCAGAAGTGGCAATTGTATTTGGGAAATGGACTTTGTTGGCCATTGTGTCAGGTATAGCCTCAAACATGTGCCTAGTGGGAGTGGATTGAGGAGAGAATGGGTGGTGACAAAATAGAGACTGTTACTATAGAGCACTCAAGAAGTTTTACAGTGAAGAGCAGAGTTTTGAGGACAATAGCTGAAGAAAAAGGAGGGCTAAAGAGAGGTTTCTTTTTCAAGGTGAAAGATAAAAGCATGTCTATATTCAAGTAGGAACAATTCTGTAAAAGGAAGAAACTAATGGGGCATTAGAGAAACAGGATAAATACAGGAAGAAGATCTTTCAAAGGCAAGAGTCATTGGGGTCCAGGACTCAAATGGGGATATCCTTGACAAGGGCAGATGGTTCTTCCTTTGTGGAAGGAGTAGAGGTTTCAGATGCAGCAAGGAGGGCAGAGCTCATGATGGGAAGGTGAAAATTTTCCAGTTGTACTGATTTCCTGAAAGAAAATGAAGCTATATCATCAGCTGAGTCAGGGGATGTGATACAGCAGAGGGGAGGGAAAAAAACAAAGAAAAGAGAGGAGCATGAACAAGATGGTCATTTTTGAGAGGAAACCAACTGTGGAAGTCTGATAGATTTGCCTGAAGTGGTCACTCACTGGAGAGTTTGGGTCATGGCTGTATTATTATGAAATTTGATCAATATGAGCCTAATCTTTACTCTCAACTTTTTTCTCCATATAAGATTGAAAAAAATCACAAGATAAAATGAGCAAATAAGATCAAGATACAAACGAAAACGTAGCTTTAATGATTAGTTTAAGCCTGTGCTCCAAATATTCAGTGCCCTCTTAGAGGTCAGCAGAGTAGTGTTCATTAAATTCATAAAATAATATAAGTTTACAAGCACAGATTTTGGAGTCATGTAACTCTACCACTAAGTAGCTATATGATCTCAGTCTTTATAAATCTCAGTTTTCACATGTCTAAAGCCAGGATTATGTCTAACTCACAGACTTGCTGTGAAGATTAAATGTGAGCTGAGTCCCCACACAGAGGCTGACAAGTTAACCAATAAATGGTAGTAACTTTTATTACTTGTGAAATGAGTGACTCAGGTGACAAAAGGGTTTAAGTTGTGAATGTTGCTTTAACATACCTGTCTCTGATCTGTAAACCTGCCAGAAACAGAATGAAAGAGAGCAAAGTGCATTTACCTGGATAATCAGCTAATGCTAGTTAAGAATTGGCTAGTCTTATTTATTACTTCTCATTTGATTTACTTTTTTTTATCCTCATACTTTTTTCAGCTCAAAAATAATGAAAATGTTTCATCTTTATTGAGACCAAATTATATCTCTATTTAAAAAGCAACAAAATAAACTATTTATTGTCTTAATTCCACTGAAGATTTTCCTTTCAATGAAGCAAGGATTCCTCCTTGATTTAGGGCAACAAAGAGAAAACACAGAAATAAAAAGGAGTTGTCAGAATACAATGACCATTGAATTATGCTAATGAAGGAAAAAAATAACATGGATGGACTCTAGTATTCCTCGGAGTTATTAAATAAATTTTTTGTAGCAGAAAAGCCAGCTCCTAAAGCAGGGGAGCAATGGAGAAAGTACAAAGGATACATTGTGCAGAAGAAAAAAAGGTAGCTGAAAGCTCAAAGGCAGTGTCCCCAGATCACAGGGCAGACAGTTCACGATAGGAACTCAGGAATTATTGTATTTCCAGCCACTGAAATTAATACACTTTTTCTCCATTTTACTGATACTTTATTTTATATATCAGTTGAAAATATAAAGACATAAAAGTTAAGAAAAGAAATTCCCATAAATTTATTCAATTAGCTTATCACAGATTCCTGTAATTTAGATGAGTCACTGGTGTCTACCAGCAGGACTAGGCCCTAAAGATAGAGAGAACATTGCATTTCTTGCTCACAAATGCTTTCCTATTAAAACAGTCAAGAACTGTAGTGTGCAAGAGGACACAGGTGCACGAGGTGTGCAAGAGGGGCTGAGAGTAGAAAGAACCCATACATGCCTTTGAAGCAAGTGATTTTTTTTAATGTTCACAGAATATTAATAGTCTGTTTTTTCACATTATTGGATCCACTCAGCTCATGCTCTGTTGCCTAGTCCAAGGATTCCTATATGAATGGCCACTGTGACTGAATAGCATTTACAACACACTATATATATATTTGGTAAAATTAAAAAAAAAAACAAAAAAACAACTGACCAGTGATCTCTATTACCCGCATTATTTAGCCACTTAACTACTATGTTGTTACCCATTTCATTACAGTCTTTACAATTAAATCTACCATTAAGATGATTTTTCTACTAATAGCTTGATTATGCAAGAGCCAAAGGACCAAGATTATATTCTCTGTGGGACAATTTAGATCAGAAAGTAACTAAAGAACACCTCCAATTCCACAAGGAATTGGCTTGTTGCAGTTTGCTTCCTTGTCATCAAGTGTTCTGCAGTGTCAGATACGTGTACCTGCAAAAATTGTATAATAATGTACTTTAGACAGTGAGAAACCCACAAGACAATCTTTTAGAGAGAAAAATTATGTTTTGTAGTTTATTGTTTTTGAGATTTTCAAAATATCATAAAGTAAGGCAGAAGGAGAAGAAATGTTCTATACATTTCTGCTAAATCACCATTAACTCTAAATATAGTGGATGTGTCCAGCTCTTCTTTTAACGAGATGCATTACAGTTACTTTTAATAAATCTTAATGCTTTGCAACTAGATTTAACTAGATGGAGTTATTGTGTTAGACTTTAATAAATGGGATTATGACTGAAAAAAATCTATGCATTTACTAATTTATGACCTCATGCTTAGTATTTAAAAGCAAAGACAGAAATTGGGTTGAAATGTTTCAAAAGACTAGCACTTGTGCCTCAGTCACATCATAACTAGAGAGAGATTCCCCTTGTTTGCGATTATTAGGCTGGAGACAAAGAAGAGTGACTGTGAAAATCTCGGCGTGGGTTTATGACAAATAGAGGTGTGTTCACTATTTAAAATTTAAAATAAGCTCTTTCCTCCCGCCTCCTAGTGACTTGTCAAAGGAGATGCATTAATTACAAACCAGGAAGATGCTCTTCATGTGGCTAGGGGAAGCCTCTATTGCTCAGTAATTAATCATAGGAAACAACTGAAGGTGCTGCTCTCACATGTGACTCCATAAGCATGAATTTTGGGGGATAACTAACTGAACTACTTATACATATATAAACAGTCAAGCTGGGTCTCTCTGTTCCTCCACTAAGTCAGATGGAAGATTTAAAAGCATGACTGCAGCTGCCTAGTTTAGAATACCAAATGGCTTTTGGAGGAAAAAGTCCAGGTCCCCTAAGTCCATATTATCCATTTGGAGATGATTGTCCTACCATATGTCAGAATAAAGGCAACTTCCTCTACCAGAAATGCCAAAATTCACCAAGAAGATGTAATTGAGCTTGAAATAATCACCTTTGAAGCATTAGGTGAGATGGTTAGAAGAGATACTTTCAAAAGTATCAAAATGGCAATTCCAGGTGGACTAGCACAGCGAAATCATGCCAGAGAAATGTCACTGTCTCAGTGAAGGTAGGAACAGATTAGGATCCCATCCTTACCCTCTATTCATTATTTAAACATAAAGTTCTGAACTACAGAAGAATGAAAGAAAAATGCAAATGCCATATTATCACCAGTGTCTGTATGAGGACTCATTCCCTGCCAATGAATTATGCCCATATGATAATGATAAACTTTATGAAAAAATTAGATTCTCCTCTATAAGAAGAAGATTTGGATTCTTGTTGAAATTGCTTAAAGGAAGGTTAATAACTATTTTATCTATTGCATTAGCATCACTTTTCTCTACAATGATTCACAGTGATTTCTCCTATTGTAAAAGAAAAATATGTCTTTGTTCAAAATATATAGCACTTCCAGGTTCAAGTAAACCTGTTAAAGCCATGTTCCTGGTCATAATGAGTCATTGTTATTCAGATGGAACAATCAGGTAAGTGTTTCTCTTCCAGCTATTTTTCAATAACATGGCCTTAGAGCTTATTATAAAATTCAGTGAAGAGATTAATAGAGAATAAATGAAAATTCATTTTATAAAATAATTTGTAGTTTAGAATGCATTAAATTCAAGCACACACACACACACGCACACACACACAAACACAAATATATGGGATTCTAGTTCTTTAGACTGGGAGCTCTTTGATGACATAGACTGTGTCTTAATTGACCATTGACTCTCCAGCATGTTTGCTATCTACCAGATGCTTGATAATATCATAGACCATGTTAACTATCTGGCCTCTAGAAAATGGTGAAAACCTATCTTTAGGTAAGCCCAAATGAATGATTTTCTTCTAGGTTAATCTGGGATTCTCCTTTTTGATTTTGATGAGTCTATTTTTGGTGGCCTCCGTTTTTCCATAAAATCTGCATTATCAGATTGTCTACAGTTGCCAAGTGTTAATACCACAAACACAGAAATCCTCATAGACTGATTTCTAAGGAACTTCAGCCTTTGTTCAGCAAGGTCTGTTGAGCTGTAAGATAGACATGGACTCAGGAATGACTACCTGTTGAGTTCTGTTTTCCAAGGCTTTCTCTCCCTTTGCTTTCTTTACTAGTGATCGGCTCCTTTATTGTCAATAGGAGGAGAGTTTTGTACTGTTTTTTTGTTTCTGAAGGGACTTCTGGGTAAGCGTTTAACCTAAAAATCAATTCTAGCATTGGGCAGAAACAGAGACTTCATGAAACTTCTAGGGTAATACTGTTAAATGTATTCCCCAGATGGCATTATTTAAAAACAAAAAATGGATTCATTAAAAACTCTAGGAAAAGTTCAATGGTATTTTTCACAGAAAAGGAAAAACAATCTTAAAATTTGTATGGAACCACAAAAGACCCTGGATAGCCAACACAATTCAGAGAAAGAACAAAGCTGGAAGTATCATACTTCTGATTTCAAACTATACTGCAAACCAATTGTAATAAAACCAGTATGGTATTGGCATTAAAAAAACACATACATCAATGGAACAGAATTGAGATCCATAAATAAACCCCCTCATTTACAGAGTTAATTAGTATTTGACAAGGGAGCCAAGAATACTCAGTGGGGAACTCATACTCTCTTCAATAAATGTTGTTGGCAAAAGTGGATGATCACAGGCAACAGAATGAAATTGGACCTCTATCTTACACCACTCACCACTCAAATATCAACCCAAAATAGACCAAAGGCTTAAATGTGAAACAAAAACTGTAAAAGTGCTAGATAAGAACATCAAGGAAAATGGCAAAGATGGCAGAGTAGGAAGACCCTGAGTTCACATCCTTCCATGGGCACACCAAAATTACAACTACTTGCAGAGCAATATTTATGAGAAGGACTGGAAAACTAGCAGAAAATATCTTCTACAACTAAAGATATGAGGAAGGTACCACAACAGGATGAGTAGAAGGAGTGGATAGGAGGTATAATTAAGACCCATACCCCTAATAGGCAACCCGCAAATGGGAGGATAATTACAATTTCAGAGGTTTTCCTCAAGGAGTGATGGGTCTGAGCTCCACATTGGGCTTCCCAGCATGGAGATCCTCATTGGTAATTTGAGTCCTCAGAATATTTAACTTTGAAGGTCAGATGGGCTTACTTTTAGGAAACACAGAGGGTGGGAAATTGGGGTTCCACTCTCAAAGGGACACACAAAAATTTCACATGCTCCAGGACCCAGGGTCAAACTCACTTGTTCATTTGGAGAATCACCCAGACAACCAGGAGGCAAATGGAGCTCACTGTGGGGACACAGAGGCTGGTAGCAGACACTTTGAGAACACATTCTACAACATAGAGTGCACTCCTAGAGTATATAGATCTAGTAACCAGACAGGAGTGTGTGCTGGAATGAACTGGACATCTCTTACAAAAGACCACTTCTCCAAACTCAGGAACTGTAACCAACATATCAAATACATAAAAATTATAAAACAAATTATGCAAAATGAGGCAATAGAGGAATATGTTCTAAATGAATGAATAAAATAAAACTGCAGAAAAAGAACTATGTGAAATGGAGATAGGCAATCTACCTGATAAGAGTTCAAGGTAATGATTGCAAAGATGCTCAAAGAACTTGGGAGAAGATGAGATAAAAAGAGTGAGAACTTAGAAGTGTTTAGCACAGTGTTAGAAAATACAAAGAAGAACCAAACAGAGATAAAGAGTATAATAACTGTAACAAAAATACTGTAAAATTAATCAACAGTTGACTAAATGATACAGAAGAACAGATCAGCAAGCTAGAAAACAAGGTAGTGGAAATCACTGAAGCTTAAAAAAAAGAATAAAGAATAAAAAGAAAGCAGACAGTTTAAGAGACCTCTAGGGCAACATCAAGCACACTAATATTCATATTATAGAGGTCTCAGAGAAGAAGAGAGGGAGAAAGTGGCAGAGAGCATATTTAAAGATATAATAGGTGAAATCTTCCCTAACCTGGGAAAGGAAACAGAAATTCAGGTTCAGAAAGTGCAGAGAATCCCATCCAGGATTAACCTAAAGAGGACCACACCAGAACATGTTGTAATTAAAATGGCAAAAATTAAAAATAAAGAGAGAGTATTAAAAGCAGCAAGGGAAAAGCAACACATTATATACAAGGGAATTTCTATAAGTTCTGACATTTCAGCAGAAACTCTGCAGGCCAGAAGCGAGCAGCACCATATCCTTAAAGTGATAAAAGAGAAAAATCTACAACCACAAATATTGTACCAGGCAAGGCTTTTATTCAGATGTGATGGAAAGTTCAAAAGTTTTACAGACAATCAAAAGCTAAAAGAGTTTAGCACCATCAAACTGGCTTTACAAGAAATGTTAAAAGGACTTCTGTTATAGAAAAGGCATTTGATAAAATTCAACAACCATTCATGATAAAAACCCTTATGACATTTTAAATAAATGATACTCCAGTATAAAAAACAAATGAAAAAACAAACAAAACACATAGTAATAAGACAATAAAAGGAAATAGAAGTTATTCAAATTGGTAGGGAAGAGATAAAAATGCAGATGACATGACACTACATATAGAAAACCCTAAAGGTTACACACAAAAACTACTAGAACTGACAAATTCAGCAAGGCAGCAGGATACAAGATTAACATACAAAAAACAGTTGAATTTCTTTACACTAAAATTAAATATCAGAACAGAAATGTAAACAAACAATCCTTTTTTAAATTGCTAAAAAAATATAATAAAATATTTAGGAATAAACCTTACCAAGGAGGTAAAATACTTATATGCTGAGAAATACAAAGCATTAATAGAGGAAACTGAAGATGATTCAAAGAAATGGAAAGCTCTCTCATGCTCTTGGATGGGAAGAATCAATATTGTTAAAATGGCCATACTACCCAAAGCAACCTACAGATTCAGTGCCATCCCTATCAAATTATCCACGACATTTTCCACAGAACTAGAAAAATAATCCTAAAATTTATATGGAACCATAAAAGACCTAGAATTTCCAAAGCAAAAAAAGCAAAGAGCAGGAGGCATAGCCCTTCCAGATTTCAAACAATACTACAAAGCTACAGTAATCAAAAAAGTGTGGTGTTGGCACAAAAACAGGCTAATAGATCAATGGAACAGAATAGAGAGCCCAGAAATAAACCCACACACCTACAGTCAATTAATCTTTGGCAAAGGAGGCAAGAATATATGATGGGGAATAAAAAGAAACAGTCTCTTCAGGAAAGTTGGACAGCCACATGCAAATCAATGACGTTAGAACACACCCCCATACCATACATAAAAATAAACACAAAATGGCTTAAAGACTTAAATATAAGACATGACATAAAAGTCCTAGAAGAGAACATAGGCAAAACATTCTCTGACATAAATTGTACCAGTGTTTCCTTGGGACAGTCTCCCAAGGCAATAGAAATAAAAGCAAAAATAAACAAGTGGAATCTGCTAATCAGAGAAATGCAAATCAAAACTACAATGAGGTACCACCTCATACTGGTCAGAATGGCTATCATTAAAAAGTATACAAATAACAAATGCTGGGGAGGGTGGGGAGAAAAGTGAACCCTCCTACACTGTTGGTGGGAATGTAAATTGGTGCATCCACTATGGAGCACAGTACAGAAGTTCCTTAAGAAACTAAAAATAGACTTACCATATGATCCAGAAATCCCACTCCTTGGCATATATCTGGAGAAAAATATAATTCAAAAAGGTACATGCACAACTATGTTCATAGCAGCACTATTTACAATAGCCAAGACATTGAAACAACCTAAATGTCCATCAACAGATGAATGGCTAAAGAAGGTGTGGTATGTATATATACAATGAAATATTACTGAGTCATAAAAGAGAATGAAATAATACCATTTGCAGTAACATGGATGGAGCTAGAGATTATTATAATAAGTAAAGCAAATAAGACAGAGAAAGACAAGTACCATATGATATCACTTATATGTGCAGTCTAAACTATGACACAAATGAACATATCTATGAAACAGAAACAAATTTGCGATTGCCAAGGGATAGGGAGTGTAGAGAAGGAAAGGCTTGAAAATTTGGGGTTAGCAGATACAAACTATTATATATAAGATCTGTGAACAATAAAGACCTAGTTTACAGCATAGAGAACTATATTCAGTATCCTGTGATAAACAAAAATGGAAAGAATATGAAAAAGAATATATATAAATGTATAACTGAATCACTTTGCTGTACAGAAATTAACACAACACTATGAATCAACTGTACTTCAAATAAATAAATAAAACATTAAAAAACAAATAAAAACAAAGAAAGGGACATCTTTAAGTAGAGAAGTAAAGACCACAATTAGAAATATAAAAATTGGACTTCCTAGGTGGCACAGTGGGTAAGAATCTGCCTGCCAATGCAGGGGACATGGGTTCGATCCCTGCCCCAGGAAGATACCACATGCTGCGGAGCAGCTAAGCCCATGCACCACAACTATTGAGCCTGCGCTCTAGAACCCATAAGCCACAACTATTGAGCCCATGTGCCACAGCTACTGAAGCCCACATGCCTAGAGCCTGTGCTCTGCAACAAAAGAGGCCACCACAATGAGAATCCTGCACACCACAACAAAGAGTAGCCCCCACTTGCCGCAACTAGAGAAAGCCCATGTACAGCAATGAAGACCCAACACGGCTAAATAAATAAATAAACAAAAGAAATATAAAAGTTATGAAAGTAAAAATTTCATTGGTAAAGGCAAATATACAACAAAGGTAGTAAATCAGCCATGTATAAAGCTAGTAGGATGGTAAAAAGACAAAAATCTTGTATATCCACAACAAGTAGTTAAGGTATACACAAAACAAAAAGATGTAATATATAATGTCAAAAACTGTAAACATGGAGGTGGTTAAAAAGGCAGGATTAAAAGTATGTTTGAATTTAAGAGATCAGAAAATTAAAATAATCATGTAGATATAAAAATAGTCATATATAAACCTCATGGTAATCACAAACCAAAAATCTCTGATAGATACACACATACATAAAAAGAAAAAGAAATACAACCATAACACTAAAGATAAACATCAAACTACAGGGGAAGAGAGCAAATGGAGAAGCAGAGAACAAAAAGGAACTACAAAAAAAAAAACAGAAAACCAATTAACATTAAGGTACTAAGCACATACTTATTGATAATTTAAATGTAAATTGACTAAATACTAAAATCCAATACATAGAGTGACCGAATGAATACAAACCAAGACCCATATTTATGCTGCCTATGACTCACTTCAGAGTCTCACACAGACTGAAAGTGAGGAGGTGGAAAAAAAGGTATACCATGCAAATGGAACTCAAAAGAAAGCCATGGTAGCAATATTTATATCAAACAAAATAGACTTTAAAACAAAGACTGTGGGAATTCCCTGGTGGTCCAGTGGTTGAGACTTCACTTTCCATTGCAGGGATGTGAATTTGATCCCTTAGGGAGCTCAGATCCCAGATGCCTCATGGCCAAAAAACCAAAACATAAAACAGAAGCAATATTGTAATAAACTCAATAAAGACTTTAAAAATGGTCCACATAAAGGAAAAAAAAAACTTAAAAAATAAATAAAAAGTGAAACAAAGACTGCAACAAGAGACAAAGAAGCACATTACATAATAATCAAGGGATTGATCCAAGAAGAAGATATAAAGTTGTAAATAGATATATACCCAACATGGGGCATCTAAATCCAAAAGCAAATATTAACAAACATAAAGGGAGAAATTGATAGTAACAGAGTAATAACAGGGGACTTTAACCCACCACTTACATCAGTGGACAGATCATCCAGACAGAAAATCAATAAGGAAATATTGGCCTTAATTGACACATTAAACCAAATGGACTTATACAGCTGGTATAGGTATAGGTATAGGTACAGGTACAGGTATAGGTATAGGTATAGGCACAGACAGAATGTCCTACTCAAAAGCAGAGAACACATGTTCTTTTCAAGTACATATAGAACAATTTCCAGGATGGATCACATGTGAGGACACAAAAGAATTCTCAGTAAATTAGAAAAAATGAGCTCATATCAGGCTTTTCTTCCAACTACAATGTTATGATACTATATATCAATTACAAGGAAAAAAAACTGCAACAAACACAAAACAAATGGAGGCTAAACAATATTCTGCCAAGCAATGAATTGTAATTGAAGAAATAAAAATTACTTGGAGATAAATGAAAATGAAAACACAATGATCCAGAATTTAGGGGATCCAGAAAAAGCAGTTCTAAAAGGGAAGTTTATAGCAATGCAAGCTCACCTCAGGAAAAAGAAAAATCTTAAATAAACTACCTAACCTTACATCTAAAGGAACTAGAAAAAGAAAAACAAACAAAACCCAAAGGTAGTAGAAGGAAAGAAATAATAAAAATAGAGCAGAAATAAATGAAATAGAGACTAAAAAAAGAAAAGAAAAGAAAAGGTCAAAGAGACTAAGAGCTGGTTCTTTGAAAAGATAAAATCACTAAATGTTTAGCCAGACTCATCAAGAAAAAGAGGGCCCAATTAATACAATCAGAAATAAAAAATAGGTAGCTACAATTGACACCACAGAAATAGAAAGGATCATAAGAGATTACCATGGACAACTATACACCAATAAAATGGACAACATAGGAGAAATGGACAAATTTCTATAAATGTACAATCTTCCTAGACTGAACCATGAAGCAGTAGAAACTCAGACAATTGAATTACCAGTAGTAAAATTGAATCAGTAATAAAAAATAAAATAAAACAAAGGAAAACAAAACAAAAAGAAGAAAAACTCCTAATGAAGGTTCAGGACCAGATTGCTTCACAGGTGAATTCTACCAAACATTTAGAGAAGAGTTAACATCTATCCTTCTCAAACTAATCCAAAAAATTGCAGAGGAAGGAATACTCCCAAACTCATTCTATGAGGCCAGCATCACCCTGATACCAAACCAGACAAAAATATCACACATAGACACACACACACACACACACACACAACACTACAGGCCAAATCCCTAATAAATGTAGATGCAAAAATCCTCAACAAAATATTAGCAAACCAAATTTAAGAATATATTAAAAGGATCAAACAATGGATCAATTGGGATTTAGCCCAGTGATTCAAGGATTGTTCAATTTCTGCAAATCAATCAATGTGATATACCACATTAATAAATTTCAATTGTTCTTCAGATCAAAAATCAAATGGTCACCTCAAGATATGCAGAAAAATCTTTTAAAAATGCAACATCTAATTATGATTTAAAAAAAAAAAAAACACAGTGGGAATAGATGAAACATACCTTAACATAATAAAGGCCACATATGACAAGCCCACAGATAACATCATACTCAACAGTGAAAGCTGAAAGCATTCCCTTAAAATCAGGAACAAGACAAGGATGCTCACTCTCACCACTTTCATTCAACATAATTTTGGAAGTCTTAGCCACAGCAATTAGACAAAAAAAGAAATAAAAGGAGTTCAAATTGGTAAGGAAGAAGTAAAATTGTCACCATTTGCAGATGACATGATACTACACATAGAAAATCCTAAACATGAGACCAAAAAACTGCCAGAACTCACAAATGAATTTGGAAAAGTTTCAGGATGTGAAATTAATATAGGGAAATCTGTCACATTTCTATACACTGACAATGAAGTATCAGAAAAAGAAGTTAAGAAAAAAATCCCAATACAATCACATCAAAAAGAATAAAATACTTAGGAATAAATTTAACTAAGAAGGTAAAAGACTTGTAGTTAGAAAACTATAAGACCGATAAAATAAATTGAAGATGACACAAACAGATGAAAAGATATACCATCCTCACGGTTTGGAAGAATTAGTATTGTTAATTACCATACTACCCAAGGCAAACTACAGAGTCAATGCAATCCCTATCAAAATACCAATGGCATTTTTCACAGAACTAGAACAAGTAATTCTAAAATTTGTATGGAAACACAAAGAGCCAATCTTGAGAAAGAAGAACAGAAGTAGAAGAATCATGCTCCCTGAGTTCAGACTATACTACAAAGTTACAGTCATCAAAACAGTATAGTACTGGCACAAAATCAGACACATAGATCAATGGAACAGAATAGAGAGCCCAGAAATTACACTACACTTACATGGCAGTTAATCTGTGACAAAGGAGGCAAGAACATCTAATCAGGAAAATGCAGGCTTTTCAATAAATGGTGTTGGGAAAATAGGGCAGCTACATGTAAAAGAATCAAACTGGACTACTTACTCACACATGCACAAAAATAAATCCAGGCAGGTTCCAAGCAGCTCAGGCTGCAGGAGGAGCAGCAGTGGCCAGGCAGCCCAGCTTCATGAAGGCTGTCAGTGTGCTGAGGCTCAGCAGACACCCTGCACCCACCACCCACCACAATGCCCAAGAGGGAGGTCAGCTCTGCTGAGTGGGTCTCTAAGGAGGAGCACAAGAGGAGATCAGCAAGGTTGTCAGCTAAACCAGCTCCCACAAAAGTGAAAACGAAGCCAAAAAAGGCAGCAAGAAAGGATAAATCTTCAGACAAAAAAGTGCAAACAAAAGGGAAAAGGGGAGCAGAGGGAAAACATTCTGAAATGGCTAACTGAGAGACTAAAGGAGACTTTCTTGCAGAAACAGAGAAACTCAAAATGAGGAGAGCACAGCCTCTGATGAAGCAGGAGAGAAAAGATGCTAAGCCTGCTTAATATCATACCAGGTCCTGTCAGTGGTCCCTGCCTCCCTTCTTGTACCATCCAGAGGAATATTGTTATCAACTATTTTGTAAATACAAGCTTTTTGGTGGCTCTAGAAACACTTTTAAAAAGGAGGGAATCCCACCTTATCTTATATTTTTTAAGTGTAAATGTTTTCTGTTAAAGAGATAAATGATTTGCTGGTTGTTCATTTTTTGGTATAACCAGAAAATAGTGGGATGTTGAATATGGGAGGCTTTGATTATCTTGAGTATCAGCTTAACATTGCATAGATGAGGGTATCCTGTAGCATAATACAAAGCATACTAAATGGTAGCTTGGAATCAGTTGTGCATTTAATGTCTTGAACACTTTACTTCTCTTCCCATGTTGCTTTTGGTTGAATTTTTTCCTAAGCAAACCACTCACTCTTTGATCTTGGCTCTCCTAGTCGGAGTTTTGTGCACTCTGTAACATCTTTGGTCATGGTAGTCCAGTTTTCCTAGTAACTTTGTTACCATGCTGTGAGTGTTTGACAATTGGAGTGTGTAGTGTATGATATTAAATCGTGAATTAGTGGAACTTAACGATGTAACAGCATATCAATACTTGAAGATATTGGTGCTTGATATCCTGTTAAGAAAAATATGCCTCTAAATTTTAAGCTAGAAAGTCACTGCAATAGCTGTTCAGAAAAGAATCACAACTACATGATTTTTTAAAAATTTCTGGTACACATGTTAAGAATTGTGTACAAATTGACATGTTTGTGTATTGATACTCAAAACAACCAATAAAATCGCAATTATGAAAGATAAATAAATAAATAAATCCAAAATGATTGAAGACTTAAATGTAAGACCTAAAGCCATAAAACCTCTACAAGAAAACATAGGCAATATGCTCTTTGACATCAGGTTTAGTAATATTTTTTTGAATATGTCTCTTCAGGCAAGGGAAACAAAAACAAAGATGAACAAATATGACTATTTCAAGCTAAAAAGTTTTTTCACAGTGAAGGAAACTATCAACAAAACAAAAAGGCCACCTACTGAATGGGAGAAAATATTTGCAAATAATATATCTGATAAGAGGTTAATATCCAAAATATACCGTGAACTTATACAAGTCTACATCCAAAAAGAAACAACCCAATTTTAAAAAGGACAGAGGACTTGAATAGGCAGTTTTCCAACAGAGATATACAGATGGCCAGCAGGCACATGGAAAAATGCCCAATATCACAATCATTAGGGAAATACAAATCAAAACCACAATGAGATGTCGCCTTCACACCTGTAAGAATGTATATTACCAAAAAGACAACAAATAACAAGTTTCGACAAGGATGTGAAGAAGAGGGAACCCTCACGCACTGCTAATAAGAATGTAAATTGGTGCAGCCACTATGAAAACCAGTATGGAGATTCCTCAAATAATTAAAAATAGGAACTACTATATGATCCAGCAATTCTTCCCCTGGGTATTTATCTAAAGAAAATGCAAACACTAATTAGAAAATATATATGCACCCCTATGTTCATTGCAATATTACTTACAGTAGCCAAGACATGGAAGCAACTTAAGTGCCCACCATAGAGGAATGGATAAAAAGATGCAATGGAATATTACTCAGCCATGAAAAGAATGAAATCTTGCCATTTGTAACAACATGAATGAAGCTAGAGGGTATTATGCTAAGTGAAATATGGCAGATAGAGAAAGATAAATAGTGTATTACTTCACTTATATGTGGACACAAAATAAAACAAATTAACAAATATAACAAAACAGAAGCAGAGTTACAGTTATGGAAAAAATAAAACAGGTGGTTGCCAGAGGGGAGGGAAGTGGGGAGAGGAAAGAAATAGGTGAGGGAGATTAAGAAGTACAAACTTCCAGCTGCAAAATAAATGAGTCACTGGTATGAACTGTACAGTGTGGAGAATATGGTCAATAACTATGTAATATCTTTTATGGTAACATCATAATGACTTTTCATGGTGTTCATTTTGAAATGTACAGAAATATAGAATCCTTATGTTCAGTGAAAACGTAGTCTTGCAGGTCAATTATATTTCAAAAACAAACTAATAGAAAAAGAGATCACATTTATAGTTTCCAGAGGCAAGGGGTGGGGAGGGGAAAATTGGGTGAAGGTGGCCCAAAAGTACAAACTTCCAGTTTAAGATAAATAAGTACTAGGAATATACAGCATGATAAATGTAATTAAAACTGCTTTTGTGTTATATATGAAAGTTGTTAAGAGAGTATATCCTAAGAATTCTCATTACAAGGAAAATGCTTTCTATTTCTTTATTCTTTATCTGTATGAGATGGTGAAAATTCACTAAACTTATTGTGGTAATCATTTCATGATATATAAGTCAAATCATTACACTGTACATCTTAAACTTTTACAGTTCTGTATGTCAATTATATCTCAATAAAATTGGAGGAAAAAGAAATAAGCTCCTTGACATCAGTCTTGACAATTATTCTTTGGAGTTGACATCAAAGGCAAAAGTAAAAAAGGCAAAATTAAACAAGTAGGACTACATCAAACTGAAAAGCTTCTGTACAGCAAAAGGAGCAATCAACAAAATAAGTCAACCTATGGAATAGGAGAAAATATTTACAAATCATATATCTGACAAGCTGTTAATATCCAAAAATGTATAAAGAACTCATACAACATAATAAGTGAAAAACAAACAATCCAATTAAAATGTGGACAGAAGAACTGAATAGATATTTTTTCAAAGAAGACATACGGATGACCAAAAGGTACACAAAAAGGTGCAGTATCACTAATCATTAGGAAAATGCAAATCAAAATGACAATGAGATATAACTTCATGCCTGTTAGAATGGCTATTATCAAAAAGACAAGAGGTAAAAAGTGTGGGGGAGAATATGGAGAAAAAAGGAACCCTTGTGCCCTGTCGATGGAAATGTAAATTGACACAACCATTACAGAAAATAGTGTAAATGTTCCTCAAAAAATTAAAAATAGAACTACTATATGATTCAGCAATCCAACTTCTCTGTATATATCTAAAGAAATGAAGTCAATGTTTCAAAGAGATATCTGCATTCCCATATTCAATGAAATCTTATTTGGAATAGCCAAGATATGGAAAAAATCGAAGCATCTGTCAACGGGTGAATGGATAAACATGAGGTAGATGTGTACAATGGAACATTATGTAGCCATGAGTAAGAAGGAAATCCTGTCATCTGAGATAACATGGATGGACCATGAGGACATCATGCTAAGTAAAAGTAGTTAGAAAAAGACAAATACTGTATGATCTCACTTATATATAGCACCTAAGAAAAGCTGAATTCATAGAAACGGAGAGTAGAGTGGTAGTTACCAGGGGCTGGAGGGTTGGAGGAAGTGAGAATATGGTGGTGAAAGCATACAAACTTCCAAATATAAGAGGAATAATTTCTGGGGATCTAATATACAGCATAGCGATTATAGTTAATAATATTATATTATAGACTTGGAATGAACTAAGAGAGCACTTCTTAAATGTTCTCCCCACAAAAGAAGAAATGGTAATCATATGACATGCATCATTTTGCAATATATGAATGTATATACACATACCATGTTATATGTCAATTTTGTCACTAAAAAGCTGGGGATAAAAACCACATCAACTGATTTACAACAGTCTTGCTTTCTTTGCTAATTGCCTGAAGACATTCATCTAAATACCAGAATATTCTCTTCCTAGTAGTTCAACACTGGAGCTACAACCACACAATAAACTGCAAACAATTACCCAGACTGTCTAAGAAGACATTGCCTCCCCCTCACTCCCCCCTTCCCCTCAATTAAAATAAAAAAATGTAAAAATTAATATCTACTTCTGACAATAGTTCAAATGCCCAAATGCTCATTTTTAAAATTTGAGAAGAAAAAGGACTAAATATGTTCCATCTTTCAGAAAAGTCCTTTTCATTAGTATTTTACCTCCACCACAACCTGCAGTCTATTTTCACCAGAGCCTAATTCATGGAACTGTGATTTCCTTATAGAGACAAACACAAAACTCTTCCAATTTGCTAACAGGGCACTGAACATGTATAAATTTTACCTACCATTTCTCTTCTTCTGACTTCAGGTCTTCTTGTCATGCCCCTTTGAGATTTAATCACACACACAACAAAAATTTGATGTTCCTCTCTTGCTTCCTTGGAGCTATAATTTTAGTTTTCTGTTACCTGTAGCATTTGTCTTTTCTGGCCAATCAAATTTAGTCAAAATGATTTCTTTTTGCTCTTCAGGAAGTTACACATTTTGTTTGTAATCATGTCCAAATGCACAGCAGTAGAAAGTTAGCATTATTCTATCTTGTTCCTGCAACAGGTTTTATTTCCTTCTCTCTCAGGCCATGAATTTCTAATGGGATCATATTTGTCCTCCATGTATACACTACTGGTAATGATTGGATTGGGTCAGGGAACCTGTTTACAAAATGTTGTCTTAAAATGTGCCATTTTCCTGCTTCTCAGCAGTTTTCTGGGACCCAGCATTGCAAAATTTAAGCACAGTAAAATCTCCTTTCACAAGACCCAACAATCATAGCACTGACTTACCAGGCAGCCTGGATGTGTCAGGCTCTTCACACAAACGATCTCTGTTCATGACCACAGTCCTCCTACAGGGGTACTCTTCCATGCATTTTCTAGGAAGAAAGACAGAGAACTGGGAAAATTAAATGACTTGCCCAAGTCATCATGTAGTCAAATCCTGGTCTGTTTTATTTACAAAGCCTGCTTATCTAGTTCCCCCAAATACTCCCTTGTCATTTTCCCCCTACCCTATAATGTCAGTCATATCCATCAACTCTGACCCCACACTGAAACCTGTATTCCAGATTTCAAACTTGAGTACCTCAGAATTGTTTGGGGGTCCAGATTAAAAATTTAGACTTTTGAACCCTCTCTGCAGAAATTCTGACTCATATATCTACATTTTAACAAGTGAATTATGTGATTATAACAGGTGGTCTGAGAATCATACTTTGAGAAACACAGGCTGTTTCCACTTATATCCCACTGGGCCATACCTAAGCTTGCCTCTTATTAAAATGCCTCTCCTCTTTAATTTAAGCCATAGAATTTTGGATTTTGTTTAAATTTGGTTTTTGCTTGATGGATGGCATACATTATTTATTGATACCTTAATGATGTATCACAATGCGGGTAAAAATCAAGATATTTACTTTAATATTTACATAATTCCATTCTGGAGATCTAGAGCATTCAATACCATTTCCTTTCTACCAATTCCTTTAACCATCTTTCAAATTCTCTTAATGCTGTTGTTCCCTCCATATTTGGATTCACTTAGGCTAACAGAAACCAACTATTGCTGTCCTTCACTTAGTGAAACAATCGATGACTTTAATTAACTACCCTTCTACTAGACTCTGTGAGGAGTTGCAAAACCTAGTAGATCCCTCCCCCAAAATACCAATTTAATCAAATAGGAGGAATAAAAACAAAACAAAACCGTACATTTACATTATAACAAGAAAAATGCCAGAAACGCCTATCCATATGGTAGCTACAAAGTTATGCATGCTTGCAGTTAAAAACCATTTGCAAGTTCATGAACAATATTTCTGTTTTGCCTTTCACTTTTGCACTAACTTCTTCTTTAAACATAACCTAGTAATCATTTGAGGCTCTCTTTCCTTTAAAAATTTAAGTAAATTTGGATTAATTGGCCAATATTTTGGCCTGGAAAGTCCAGAAATATCATCCCTGTGACTTCTGAAAATTCCTAACCTTATTTCCTCAGATTCTACCTTAGAAATGAAGCTCAGCTGCGTCCTTGTTTCCACAAAATATTTGACCACACAATTCTAGGTGTATGACAAGTTTAATGAGTCCTCCTCTCCTTTTATGCCTGGTTATATTCCAAAGCCCACGGTCCTCCACATCACCCTCCTCCCTGCGCATAACCACTTGGGAAGTATAATACCACTTAGTCTCAGGGAGCTATTTACTATCTATGCAAGCCCAACCTCACTGAAATTCTATGAATACAATTTTCTCCATCTCTGTTACGACAGTAAAGCTGAACCCAGTAAATGGAAGAACGCTAAAAAATCTAGTTTTGAGTCTGAAGCCAAAGATTATTATTAAATAAATATTGATTATACATCCACAATATTAATGAAAGCAACAACATGATCAATATGGTTTGTACTCCCTTGAACAATCTGTTTCTATCAATATATGTGGGTGTGGCCTCTTAGCACCTAAAAGTGATCACACATTTGGGCTCCAGAATTATGCAATTACTCAAAGGAGAGCCCCTTTAGAACACTCATGGCAGATCTGCATTTAATTTATAGATTTACTTTATATATCCATTCTTAGTATATATACATAAAATCTACCCATTGATGTGAAGAAGGGTGCTGCTTAGAGGTGAGGCCACTCTCAAAAACAGCTAAAACTGGGAGGCTGATGGCAAGGTAGTCTAAAGCAGACAGTCTGAAATCAGAGCCAGCCCTGGCCATCAAGGGCAAGCAAGCCCTCCACACTGCAGCCTCAGAGCCCAACCTGGTCTTTGATAGCTGGTGGGGGCTCCATGAAAGGGATGAATCCTTCTATAAGATAAGTACATCAATTGATCATATAATGTTAATTCTGAATCAGAGAAATGTGAAATTTATATTTAGCATTTTCATTTTAAGAAAGAACTTTAAGGTGTAGTGTATTTCAGAAAGATAAAGCAGGTAAGCCCTCAATTATTTGGAAAACAGTTACCTAAAATGGTTCTACCTTAAGAATTATGATCAGAATTCATAAAAATTCTGTTTATGAATGCACATAAAACAGGAGTAGATATAGTTCAGGACTACTGATGATGAATCAATGAATACATATAAATCAGTAGAAAATAATAATCACATCCTCAGTGCTGTGCCCTCTACATTATCATTTTTTATTTATTTGAATGTGGTTTTTTCCCTCATATGAAAACATGTCAAAAAAAATATAAAAAGCCAAGGGGCTCATCATATAAAATAATCGTTTTTCTCTATTTGCTCTTTGTTTGCAAAGTCCATCTTTGCTTTGTTTGTTAAATACTTGCATGGATTTAGAGGATGCTGATTTAGGATGGCTATTGCGGGTCAAATCAGCAAACCACTCATCTAAAAGCACATGTGTGTTGGAAACTAAAAATAGAACTACATATGACTCAGTAATCCCACTCCTGGGCATATATCCAGAGACAACTATAATTCAAAAAGATACAAGCACCCAAATGTTCATAGCAGCACTATTTACAATAGCCAGGACATGGAAGCAACCTAAATGTCCATCAACAGAGGAATAGATAAGGAAGATGTGGTATGTATATACAATGGAATATTACTCAGCTGTAAAAAGGAAAGAAATTGTGCCACTTGCAGAGACATGGGTGGACCTAGAGACTGTCATACAGAGTGAAGTCAGAAAGAGGAAAACAAATATTGTATAATATTACCTAAATGTGGAGTCCAGAAAAATAATACAGATGAACTTATTTGCAAAGCAGAAATGTAGATACAGATGTAGAGAACAAATATATGGGTACTGAGGGAGAGGGGAGAAGAGAGGTGAGATGAATTGGGAGATTGGGATCGACCTGTACACACTACTATGTACAAAATAACTAATGAGAACCTACTGTAGAGCACAGGGAACTCTACTCAACGCTCTGTTGTGACCTAAATGGAAAGGAAATCCAAAAAAGAGGGGATATATATAGATAGATATATAGATATATACGTATAGATGATTCACTTTGCTGTACAGTAGAAACTAACAGAATATTGTAAAGCAACTATACTCCAATAAAAATTAATTAAAAAGTAAAATAAAAGCACATGTGTGTTTGCTGACATCCTGAAAAGCAGTAGCTGTATCATTGACCTGTGGACCTGTCCCATGCCAGCAATAGTGGGCTGAGTAACTGATGCAACAGGAACCAGATGCAGGCTAGTCTGAGGAAGGATAGGCATCAGGAAGGACAGAAAAGTGATATGGTTGAGATGAGAGAATATTTCAGTCAACTGGGTAGCCTGTATGAAAAATGGGACAGAGATGAAAGAGAAAGAGCTTCTTGGTAGCACAAGCTGAGTTTTCAAAGAAAAGAGAGCACATAAGACAAGAATTAAAAAGCAAGTCAAGAGACTTGCAATCTAGAGTTTTAATTAAATCCATGTTACAATTTTCAGTCATTATAAACAAAAGGTAATAATTTAATGGAGTCTCATGTTAAAAAACTCTCTCAAATCCTTAAATGACACAGCACCTGCCTCTCCAGTGTTTGGATAAGTGGCTATTCAGCCTCTTCTTAACATGTGTTAGGTAATGAATTTCCTTCTTTTCTAAGAAGGACATTCCTATTAGAAAACTGTTAATTATTAGAAGAGTCTCTTTTTGGTAACAGTCACTCCATTGACAGTAGTAGCACATGGAACACAAAGCAGAAAACCTCCTACTTCTACCTGTTGGCTCTTGGAGTATTTACAAGAAAAAAAGCCTGATGAGCCCTTCCTCTAAGACAGTGAATATTCTTACCCTTTTATCATTTCGACTGTGTTATGATTTTAAAATATCTACACTCTATATTTTCCTCACTTTCTGTTTATCCCTCAACCCATTAACATCTGATTATTGATTGATTTTTCTCACCAATCTATTTCCTCATGCCTACCTTTGAAATTGTTCTAAAAAAAAGACATTAAGGATAGATATGCTAATTATCGGACCAGTTGACAAGACCAAATCCCTACATTACCTACTTTTCATATTTATCACCCATTTCCTCTAATTTGTCCCTTTCATTGGCTTTTCCTAGTTCTCTTCTACCTCAGTAGCCCCTTACACTGTTATATTTATCTTTTTCTTCCACCAGCTCATTCATTACCAGTGTTTTTCAGGTTTCCATGTTTCATTCTCTTCTTTTTTCACTCTTGCCTCTTCCTAGCAACCTCATTGGCACTCATGATTTTGATTACCATTCTTACGCTAACAAATTACAATTCTTTGTTCCTCACACAGACCTCTTCCCTAAGCTCTGTAAATTTGCTTACTGTGTATCTCCACCCGGATGTCCCAGAGGCCCTTCCAAACTAACAGATATAAAATTAATCTTTTACTCTCCCCAAATATGTTCCTCACCTAATGCTCAGCATCATCATTGGAGAGTGGCCAAGATGGCACAGTAGAAAGACCTGAGCTCACCTCCTCTCAGAAGCACACCAAAATCAGAACTATCTGCAGAACAACCACCAATGAAAAAAGACCTGAATCTACCAGAAAAGATCTGCAACTAAAGACAAAGAAGAAACCACAATGAGTCTAGTAGGAGGGGCAGACTCGCAATATAATCAAGCCCCATAACCCTGAGTGGGTGACCCACAAACTAGAGAATAATTACAGTGCACATGTTGTCCCACCTTGGGCTCCCCCAGAATGTTTGGCTTTGAAGACCAGCATTTACACTCCCACAGCCTAGTTCTGGACTTCTTTACCTCTGGTCTAAACTCTTTTTAAAAAATTTTTTTAAATATTTATTTATTATTTATTTATTTTTGTCTGTGTTGGGTTTAGTTACAGTATGCAAGGTCTTGGTTGAAGTGTGCAGGATCTTTTGTTGCAGTGTGCGGGCTTCTTTCTAGTTGTAGCGTGTGGCATGTGGATTTTTGTCTTTATTTTCTCTTCTCTAGTTGTGGCAAGCAGGCTCCATGGCATGTGGGCTCTGTAGTTTGCGGTATATGGACTCTCTAGTTGAGGCTCAGAGCTCAGTAGTTGTGGTGCATGGGCTTAGTTGCCCTGAAGCACATGGGATGTTAGTTCCCTGACCAGTGATCAAACTTGCGTCCCTTGCGTTGGAAGGCGGATTCTTTACCACTGGACCACTAGCGAAGTCCCATCCCTTGTCAAAACTCTTAACTGATCCCCTTCTTCTGAATTTCAGTCTTTCTAGGCAGTCATCTACATTGCCACCAGAATGACTCCGCTAAAAGACAGCTAAGATTATGACATTCCAACTGCTTGAAGCTCTTCACTCATTTTCTATCACCTATCAAAACCCAAACACTTAGCATGGATCAAAGGCCTTTTGCAAGCAGACTCCTACCTATGTTTTCTTCTTTTTCTCAAGTCAATCTTCCCATCTTTCCAGGCCTTAGCAGTTCTAACAGTTCCATATGCTTATAAGGTGCTACTCTCTCTCACCTGGCCCCATCTTCTTACTACCTGGTAAAAAATTTACCATTCAAAATCCATTTTGAATTTTATTCTTATCAAAAAGCATTTCCTTACTAACCCAAACTCTCCTAGGTTACTCTTCTCTCCTGCATACTTATACTATGACCTTATATCACATCATGTTCATGAACGTTCACCTGGGTACCTACTCTGTGGGACTCTGAGCTCCTTGTAAAAGATCATTTCTTCTTAACACTCTATCTTCTCTCATCCCCTTCTGTGCATAGTAGTTCAATAAATATTTATTATATAAACAACTGTGGTTAATAAAATCCAGAAATTATCATAAAAACTAGCAGTCTAGTAAGGAGAAGATATAAATAAACTATTCAAATATGACATATTCTGCATAGTCCCAGGTCTGTATGGGTATCACAGTAACACAGGCCTCACAGACAACTTAACTGTGGTTCAAAACAGATGTCACCTCCAGGCTCGATGTATTCTTCTGTCCATGGATGAAAGCTATGAGAGTCTGGAAAGATATTAATAACTCTGAGTTCCCATCCTGAGATAGAGAAACAAAGAGGGAAAAAGAGAGAGACTGAAAAGGAAACAGGAGAGGGCTAGTGTGAGGAGCAAAGAGGCAGGGCTGGGGAGGAAGAGGTAATCTCTGAAGTGGTGGAAAGCCTGGCACACATAGGCACTAAACAGACATTTCTGAATTAATCAATAAATAAATGAGTGGTAGTGGATACAATAGAAGTAGAGTAGGAAAAGGGAGGTCTCATAACACAAAAAGTTGTGAGTTTGGCTACTAGCTCTCTCTCTTGGATGTGATTAACGTAGCAGTGAGCAGATCTTCTTGATATATCAACATTCATTCCCTGTTCTCTTAAAACCACTAATAAGGTTCAAACCTCATGCTCAAGGCTATGGACTGTGATGGAAGGAAAGTAACCATTTTTAAAAAGTTTAGGGAAACTGCCAGAAGAGGCAACAATACGTATCTGATTGTTGACTGATTCCACTATAAATTCATTAACACCACCTCAAATAAGCCCACGGTCCTGCCCAGCAGAGGCGATGGGCGCTCATATCTGCAATACAGTAAAAACTGTTGCATTATACACTTCAAATGGGTGAATTGTATGGCATGGGTACTGTATCTCAGTAAACCTATTTTTTTAGGTTAACAACAAGGATAACAACAAAGCAACTGTATGAAAAGGACCCAAATTTTGTGTCCAACTTAGATTTCCGCTCTGAATTCCAGGCTCATACAGCCAATATCCACTTGCATTTCCCAAATGCATCTCTGGATCAGCATATAAAGAAAGACACCCTGGCGTCGCTTCCCAAATGACCTATTTCCAGTAGTATCTCCACCTCACACACGTGCCACCTGTCTTCGTCCTATTATGCAAGCCTCAAACCCATCAGTCACTCTAAGTCTTCCCCTCCTCACTTTCCTTATCACACCCAAGTTAATGCTTACATGTATTCACTTCCTTCTATCTTAGCTACCACCCTCTGGTTCCAGCACCTGTTGTCTGCACTGGACCACTGCAAGAGATTTCCAATTACTTTTGTTTATTTATTTATTTATTTATTTATTTATTTATTTATTTATTTTATTGGCTGTGTTGGGTCTTCATTGCTGCACACGGGCTTTCTCTAGTTGTGGCGAGTGGGGGCTACTCTTCATTGTGGTGTGTGGGCTTCTCATCGCAGTGGCCCCTTTTGTTGCAGAGCACAGGCTCTAGGCACATGGGCTCAATAGTTGTGGCTCATGGGCTTAGTTGCTCCACAGCATGTGGTATCTTCCTGGGGCAGGGATCGAACCCATCCCCTGCATTGGCAGGCAGATTCGTACCTACTGCGCCACCTAGGAAGTCGCACCAATTACTTTTTCCATATCCACTTGCCACCCCGCCCCCACTTCAAGTTATTCTCTAATTCTATTCAATAGCTCTGAATAGAAGAGCTCTGAGTGCCTCCAAATATAAATATAGTGTGTGACATCCCTTTTCTCCATGCCGCATCCCAGTTTAAACACCTTCAAAGGACATCAAGACCAAAGCCCTTGACTTGGCCTGCAAGGACTGCCAAGACCGGCTCCTTCCTCTCCGTTGCTCATCTCACATCACGCTTCTGCTCACTTTCCAGCCACTCGTGCCTCCTTTCAGTTCATTTCTCCTTCATCTATGCTGTCCCCACTATGTGAAACAACTCACCACTCACCCCTTCCTTTCCTAACTTAGATCTTACTCTTCCCTAATGTCTTAGCTTCTCAGGAAGAGTCCCCTACCATCCTTGGCCAGGTTAATGATGTGTGCTAATAGCACAATGTGAGCCTCCTCATTCCTATAGCCATTATAATTATACATACATCTGTGTCTCCTTTTGGTTAATTACTGTCTTTCCTACCAAACAGCTACCTCTGTATGGGCACCAGCCTTGATTCTGGTTTTGCTGTACTGTTATTGGTTGTTATTTTGCCATTCTCAGATGCCTAACATAGTGTCTATTCCACAATAGCATGTTCTTAATAAATACTTTTAAATTGATAATAAGTTACAGGAGAAACACTTTATTTTACTTGGGGAAATCTGTGTGCTCCCTTCTGAGCCTCCCAGAGGCAGGGTTTGCCAGATGATGGTAGGGGCAGTGGACATCTCCCTGGGGCAGTCTTCCCTAGTCATCGACGACAGGCTTCACTAGTCATCGAAAATATTTGGACAACTAGGGCTTCTGTTTAGCTAAACAGGGCATGCAGAGATGACCTGTTAGCTATATAGAAATTGTTTGGAAAATGCATCTTTAACTGGGGATACTGAAATGTTGTGGGGGGAACGAGAGGAAAGAGATGAAGCAGATGAGTGAGAGAGAACCATGGAGGGGTAGGACATCAAAAAGGAAACTTTGTGAAGTTTGTCCTGTGGTGCCTAAAGTAAACATCCTCCCTGCTCCCCACTGAACATTAGATAAAATGTGATTAGCTTGTGAATGAGCAGTGGGATTGTGTCTGGTGTGGGCAGGGGCAGGCAGAAGAGGATGAGACTAGTTGCTGAGTTCTACTTCAGGGTAGATGCAAGATAAAAGCACAGCATTTTCCTATCATTCAAACACACCCAAGAACTCCAATAGGAGTCTGAAACATATCTGGTCCTTTTGGAAATTTAGAATGTAGGCTGGTGCATCTCTTCGACTTTCCAATTACCTCGTGCTATTGCAGACTGATACTCCCAAAAAGATAAGTGAAGTATTTCAAATAAAATGGCTTGAACATGTAAGATTTTGTTTTCTCCCCATGATCGGAGGGCATTTCTGGGAATATTTTCTAAACATCATTTAGCTTGTGCTGTTGGTTTTGTTCCAATAGCAATGAAAAACTAGGGACTACAAGTGTGTGAATTCTCCAGGTTTATGAAAATGTTAAGCAATGGAGTTGCACAAGTACAATGAAGATATAACTGTTATCAAATCTTGAAAATCTGAATGAACTATTTCAGGAAGTAAGAGCATTGTGATGGCATGAATGGGCAGGAAAATTACATTTGCTTACTCTGTACTAAAGTCAGTGCATTATTTTATATTCATGAATACATTAATCCCAGAGGCTATGATGGGAAGGTAGAATTATAGCACTGCTGTGTAGCGTTTATGGTGTCTTTTGTGATTTTTATAAACAGAGACATTCTTTTTTTGTTGGTTATGCCTCACAGTGGTGCTGTCGAGTCAATGTTCTTATCTTGACAGTATATTGAAACCACTGACAGAGAAGGGAAATAAACTGTGCCCGCGTCACTAAGTGAGTGAGAGAGCTAGAGTAACAGCTTTTGTGTCTGGGTTACCAGATAGTTTTAGTTTATTTTCAGCTACATCACATGACCTTCACAGGTCACAGAAGAGCCATCATGTGGAGATCTGCAAAGTTAAAGACCATCTCAATTCCTGCCTTGGGGAAAGATTCACATATTGCAAAGCATTTGTCATTGATTACTTTGTCTTATATTCAAAACCCTGCAAATTAAGGCCAGTATGCCTTCCAGTTCTACCACTGAGGAAAATGCAACCCAGATAAGTGAAATGATGCTAGGATGTGAGGAGCTGTGGCTGGAATCTCACTACCAATTTATATGCATTCTTTACACTAAATATTGTGCATTTCTAAAGTTGTAATACCAGCTCCACAGCATGACTTTCAAAGAGACAGAATTGCTCTTTTTGGTATCATGCACATTGGAAAATGAATTAAACCAAGTTTCCTGGTTCCGAAAATGAAAAGAAAGGGTCTTTTTTCTCTCTTACAGGCACAGCATTTTTTATAATACAGAAGTGCAGAATGAAAACAAAAGAAAACAAAATGATTTACAAAGTGTATCAATTTTTGTAATATCCAATTGTATGATGAAAAAAAGAAAAAAATATTTACAAAGTTTTTTAATATGATGCACCAAAGAAAAGAATTAAATATCCAATTTTTACATTCTATTATCTCTAAATACTTATCCAGTGAGGTAACTTAATATGCTTTGGATTTTTAAAGTGTAGTCAAAAATATGAAAGACAAGGAGAAAGAAAATGAATTGGTTTTTTCATAAAACCATAAAAACATATGTTCTCAAGCATAGGACCCATCAGCTCAATAAAAACATTTACTAAACTAAGAGAAACTTTTGGAAGGAATCACATAGCCTAGAGCAGAGGACATTTTCCAGAAAAGCAAAATATTGATATTTTGCTTTTCAACATGTTTCAACAAATAGTTAGCAAAACAACAACAAACATTTTAAATATTCCAAAAATTGGTGTTTTTAATTGGGGAAAATCCTATCCCAGTGGAAAACATGTCTAATCAGTTCCAAAACATTAAAGTTGTTTTTTCTTCTTCCACTCTCAATTAAAAAAATGGTTGTGTACATGATTTTGTATTTGCAGAGACACAACAGTTGCCTTTTCCTTTAACTGTATAATGTAACAGTGGACTCAGGGCCAGTTGAAGATTTCCATCAGGACTGTTCTCAGAGCTTTCAACTCCATTAAAATGAAAAATGGCATTAAAATGTATAGTTCTTGACACTGAAAATGTTTTACAGCCATCACCCATCCAAATAGATGCCAAGCAGAATTGTTTAAAGGAGTTGCAGAGTTACTTCTCGGGTAAAGCAGAGTGACAGCTGATATAAATAGCTCCACTATTTACATGTCTCTCCAAGACTGCTCTAGAAATAAACAAGTAAGAATTCCATGTTAATTTGTTTGCTCCCCCCCGCCCCCTACCCCAGGCCCCATCATAGGCTTTTCACCAGCCATGTTTAATTCTTTCACCTGAAGAATGAATTCATATCCCAAGTCAATTAGTAGGTAAATCTTCAGCAATGTAATTGAAATTATAATTCAGACTTTTGATCAAGAACAATATCAGCAGGTCAATAACAGCCACACACAATCCTGTGGCAGTTCCTGAGATAGAGCTTTAAAGGAAAAAGGAAAACTAATTCTAAATAAATAAAAGGAGTACTTAGAAGGATAGAGGTAGAAAAGAGATAACAGAATCAGTAGAAGCAGATAAAGAAAGTTATTTGGAATGAAAAGGAGAAGGAGATAAAATGTAATGGAGCAGGATTGTGAAGAAAGCAATAAAACCAAGTGGAAAAAAACTAGAATATATTATTGTTCTTCCCATTATGTAATAGTGCTACCCCAAAAAAATTATTTTCCTGACTGAGTTTGCTTCTATCGGCAGTTTTAATGTGTGAATTATATACAATGGTGATACCTTGCAAGATTTACAGACACACACACACACACACACACACACATGAACAGGCCTTGCAGGGATAATTCCATAAAGGAGGCTCGTTACCTGTTACCTTATCCTGAAACTTATACATCAGAAACTTGACTACAAATATCCTCCCTTGGCCACCAAGTTCAGTCACTTTCCTTGATAAAAGCTGAGAGAGACATGTCTAACCAGAGCATTCAAAGACCCACAAAGGGGAGGAGGAACGTGGAATTTAGCTGAGGATGACGTTACCCTGTGGCTTGAGAACCACACTCAGCTCCGTCAAGCATAGAGGGTGAAGTTGAGGGTGATATTTGCCTTGCATTTCTTTTTCTATTTGCTGACACACCTGGGGATGCTTTCTTTTTCCTGCTCTGCTGCCTCCCTTGCCTTTGAAAGAAAGAATACAACTGCAAGGTAACTGTAATCAGAAAGTCAGCCAGCACTTGCCAGCATCCTTCATTTGACATACAATAAAACTAGAGAGGTAAAGTGGTAGGAGGAGGATTATAAATAACGACTCACCACTCCATCCACTCCCTAAATTAATGCATAGTCGTGCCCCATGTCTATGGTCTATGAATGTGTAAGAGCAGCCTGAACTGACTAGCCAGTTCAGAATAATGTTTTACTTCACAAAAGTTAGGAGATTTGGTCCTCTGCCTCTTTTTGCTGTATTTTCTGTATATCAAAGGAACAGGAAAAGTACACTGGACTGTTTCCAAATTGAAAATTCTCTCACCCACTCTGCCCATAGCTCCTTGCTTGAGCAGAGACGAGCTCTCTAAGCCCATCGTGACTCTGTTCACAGAGCAGACTTCGTTCCATGTACTCCACTCTGCTGCTCTTCCCGAGGACCTGGGAGCAAATGCACAAGCCATGGAAACTCATCCTTCTTGGCCAGACTTCATTCCTTAGGTCACTCCTTTAAACAAGCCTAGCCTATGGTCCAGGTTACTCTAGAATGTTCTGGAAACTGCCAGGCCCAGCGTGTTAACTTGCTTGATGTCAATTTCTGATCACATATAGTTATTTCAGTGTCAAATTATTCAGTGTGGGCTCTCTCCCACTCTTAACAAAGGCAGAGTGGGAGAGAGACCAACCTCCCTGGTTAAAAATTCCAACCTGCATATTGGTTTCCCATCTTGATATTTAATTCTCACTGCTTTAAGCTATATATGAGCATAAATCTTCATCCTCAAAGTTACCACCTCCTCCGTGAAGCATTTCATGATTTTTACATTCAGTTGTTTCTCCTACTAATTTCTGCACCTAAAAGAAAGGAAATCAGTTATAGAAATCAGTGATATATACCAGACACTCCAAAATCTTTGCTTTTAAAATATGAGAAAAGCAATAACTCCAAACAGATCAAATACAGTAAGTGTATATTTTTTTTATATGCATGAAATAACATGCCTTCAAAATATATAAAGGAAGAAAAAAAGCAGATTGATCCTCAAGGAGAAACTGACAAATCTAATATCAGGATAGATTTTAACACAGCCTTCTCAATAATTGATACTGATTCTTTGAAGTAACTACTCCACTTCTAAATTTTGAAACATAAAAATGTACTTCTATAAAATTCATGGTTTCATAGCTAAAAATTAATTATCCAAGTTTCTCACTTAATAACTAAAAAAATAGAATTAAACCTGAAGAGAATAAGGAATAAAATAATAAATTTAAAAGCTAGAATCAAGCAGGGAACAAAGAATCAATAAAAAAAAAAGTTTCTTCTTGGAAATGACAAATATAATTTAAAATCACAACTGGTGAGGATATAAAGAAAAAAGTTGAATGAACAAATAAACAACATCAAGAGAGAAAAGAGAGATATAACTACAGATATAGCAGAGTTATTTTTAATTAGAGAATATTATGAAAAACTTTGCAATTAAATTTTAATATTTACATGAAGTAGAAAAATTACTAGAGAAAAATGAACTTACCAAAACTGACTCAAGAAGAAGTAGGCAACTTGACTTGTCATATATTCATTAAATAAATTAAATCTGTTCCTTAAAATCCTCTACCAGCAAATACATCATTTTAGATGATTTTAAAATTAAGTTCTATGAAACATTCAAGGAATAGATAAATCCAATCTTAACCAATCTCTTCCAGAGAATAGAAAATGTGAAATATTCCTGCATAAGTTACAATAACAATAGGATGTGGTATCAGGGACTCAGTAATAATTCAATGGCCTAAAGAAGATAGAAGTTTGTTTTTCTATTACATAGCAATTCATGGTGGGTGTTTTAGACAGAGAGGGATGTCATTCGGGACCCTGGTTTCTTCAACCTTGTTATTAGGTTTTTGTGGGTTTTGGTGTTTTGATTTTGTTTTTGTTTTTTTGTCTGATTGACTGTAGACACATCCACATTCTGACTCATAAGAAGTAGACAGAGAGTGTATGGAGAATGGAAACCTCAATATTTTAAATCTCTGACGTTAAAATGGTGCGTATCAATTTTGCTCACGTTCCTTTGGGATCAGTATAGTCAGTAGTGAAAACCCAACTTCAAGGGGGTCTGGAAAAACCATCACTGCTCTGCATTAGCATGTTTAGACAGGCTTTGACTCACTTCTGTTGAAACTATACAAGTAGAGGATGGATGGCCACTGGTTAGATGTGCTGTAAAAGGAATTCCTGAATCAAAATAAAGGTTTCTCATGTTCTAATCTAAGAGTTTTTCATACTCCAAGATTCTGTGAATGTATCATATAGCTTTCTCAAAAAGCAAACAAAGGGAGAACAACAGAACAAGGAAACAAGTACAAAATAAGAAGGCTGAAGGCAGGAAAAAAGTCATTAACTCCAAATTGCCTGTGCTTGGAGGTGGGAAATAGGTCATATTAGCTCTAAGATTATAGTTCAAGGTAGAGTGACTCAGTTTCTTGTTGCCTTAAATCCATGAGTTTACCAATCAAGGGCCATTTCTGTATTTTATGTGTAATGACTATCATGATATACTTCGGTTTACTGATTAGATAGTACAGGAAGATAACTCAAATTTTATGTAATATCTACCATACTAGATGCTTATAACATTTCATTTAATCTTTCTGTGACTGTATTTCTATAGATGAAGAAAATTACAATTAAAGAGATTAAACCAATTGCCTGAGGTTACACATTTCCTGGGTACCCATTTACCTGATCTATAAAAAGGATTTCTTTTCATTTAGCTCTAATAGCCCAGTTATTTGGGGATTGGAATCACTACACCACACTGAAGGGCAGGAGTAACAAGTCATTACAGATAGAGTTTCGTATTTTTTAAATAAAGTAATTGTATGTGGAAACTGATATGTAATTGTATCTGGAAGAAATATATTTACAATTATTAACTGTAAAATATTTTGACACTGATTGGGAGGGCCAAAAATGGTGTGACAACAGTATAAATTATGAAAAGTTGTGCATCTCCTAAAAAGACATCAATCAAAATATCAAATCTTTTACTTCTTTAAGTTGGAAAGGTCATATTTCTCATTTATAATTCCCCTAATAGAATAAATTGACTTAATTCCCTCATTTTTAATTAAATTTTAGCTCACTAATAGTCCATTACTGACAAAATGGGTATAATTTACTGTTTTATAGGAAAGAATAAAATATGCAAGTTTGTCTTCAACGCCAGTATATTCTATTTAGTATTTGGGTGTTATCTCATTTTTCAGTAATAATTTCTCACAGACATTTAGAGCCTAATTCACCAAGAGACGCAACTGTGAGGGAAAATGTCATATTCTTTTCCCCTAAGGCCTTCATAACTTATGTGGTGAATATATTATCCTATTTTTTAGCTATTTCATGATAGTCCAGTAACATTTCAGCTTATTCTAAAAATAAAGAACATTTAATGAGCATCACCAAGATATTTCAAAAATGGTCTAAAGCTGGTGATGTCTTGCTGTCTCCTGGGAGTCCCTGCCTGGCTCACACCTGCCCCTTTGCCTTTGACCCAAACTCTCCGTTGGTCATAATTGAGTCCTTATAACTTTTTTTAATTGTTTTTTTTTATTTTATTTTTTCAAAACTGTCTGACTTTGCTCTTCTCTGGAGTTCTTTAATTTGTAATTCTATGGAAACAAGCTGGATTCTTCATTTAATAGTCACTTTTGACATTACCCCAAATTTCTTAATAATACTTGAAAAATATCTCAGTTTATGTACATGCAATTGTTTTGTCATATTACTGTAAATTAGAACCTACCGAACTAAGATATTTACCACCAGTCCCTAATCCTAGCAAATAGACTACTGTTTGATAGGCATTTTTGACACATAAAGAATGAAAGGAGGCAGAAGAGAACAGCTTCAGATTTCAGTACCACAACAACTTTCAAAAGCAGGACAGATCATTGTACTGACTTAAACTGAATACTCTCTTATAGAGAAAAAAATCCTTCAAGCCCTGAATCCTGAAAGACGTATCATCACGTGGGACATATCATACCATGGAATAACAATTGTTGAACCCACTTTGCCTTATTAATAACGAACAAAGTCTGTGGATGGATTTTATAAGTGATCTCTGTATGTGTAAACTACATGACAAAATGTTCACTGTGGTCTGCTTAGCACACTTGACCTTCCCCCCACAATGGTAGTCATGATCTTTTTAAAATGTCAGTTTTATATTCAAGCTCTCCAGTGTTTTTCCATCTCAGTAGAATAAAATCCAAAATCCTACAAGGATTTGTTGGGACCTAGCCCCTCAGAACCTCTCCGGTGTCAACTGCTCCCACTGTCACAAGCCTCTTCACGTCCAGCCACATGGGTCCCTTTGCTGCTCCTCACACGTGCCAGGTGCTCTCCTGCCTCAGGGCCATTGTAGGACTGTCACCTCTGCCATGGATTCTTGGGTCGCTATCCACACAGCTCCCCACTATTTGTCTCAGCCCTTTGCTCAAGTGCCACCTCCCCTGCCAGACCCCCTGCTTCTCTTTTCTCCATTATAAGCCCAGGATACAACTATTAATTTTTTTTGGTCTGCATTCCTCCACTGGAGTGTAAACTTGATAAAAAAAAAAGGGGTCTTTGTTTTGTTCAAAGATGCATTCCCAGTTCCTGAAAGAGTATCTGGCACAAGGTAGGCTCTCAATAAACATTACTCTTAAGTGAAGAAATGCAAAAGTGAGTGTGGTCCAGTACTCAACTCACAGACAATATTTTTGACTCCCTATTTATTGAGGTCAAGTTTGCTGTTGTGAAAACCACAGAAATTAAGCAGTTAGGAGCAGAAATGAATGCTGTATACCAGTCCCACACTGGTATTGTCTATTTATAACATGCATGATGCTACTTACAAGGTAAATCCCAAAACAGAGCAGAGATAATTGCTCAGAGAATATGCATGGCATGTATGAATTGAACAGTAAAAACATCAGCTATGCTACTTGAATTTGTTATGTTTTCAACACTGCATATACCACTCCACCTTCCATCCCTACCCAGACCAAAAAATGTATTCCACCCATTGTACTATGGTCAATCCAATCCAACAAATTTCCCCTCACTCATGGTTTAATACTTTATCTCCTAAAGATAATCAAGTTCAGATATCCCTATGGTATTTCAGTAACTGTCTCTTTCTAACAGATCCCTTCACCCTCTCATTGGTGACCCTCCTTTCACAGAGCCCAGCTGTGGCAGAGAGGGAATGGACATTGGTGGACAGAGGATGCCTCTGGGCACTGCTCCTTTGAGTATGCACCAGCTCCAAGGCTGCAGGGACCTTCCAAGGCTGAGGAACTCAAACTCTGTTCTCTCAGAGGAATCTGGCACTGGCCCTTCTGTGAGGCATATGAGAGGATCTAAGGTGCCCAGCTAGGGCCTCCTTGCAGCCTGCTGTTGACTGTCTTAAAAAGACCATCTCATTCCACCTCCCTATTCCCAGACCCAGAGTGGCAGCTCACTCCATAATTTCAGGCAGGGTTGTGATTCAGAAAACTCAAGAAAAGAGGTATGTCACACCTGGAAGCAAGAAGTGAGGTACAAGGAGAAAGGAAAAAAAATACAATAAGAATATGCCTTCAAATTTAGTAGGTAAAGGAGGTAGTTCTCAGCTGGTGAATGATTTCTGTTGGATGTTTCCACTTAACCTTGGAAAGGGTCCAATCAGCATCTTTGTCAAGGTGAGAGGAAAGGCATCTCTACATCACTTTTCATGTCACCAAATACCTATATTAGTGCCAGAGAAATCCCATTTTCAGAACAATCTCAGTAAATTCTGCCACATATTATTTACTTAGTGCCTACTATGTATCAAGCATTGAATAAAATTTTACAAATATTATCTCATTTAAACCTTAAGACAAATCTTCTGAGACAGATATATTATGCCCACTTTACACATGAAACAGAGGCTTAGAGAATCTTGGTAGCTTATTTAAGGTCATGTAGGCAGCAGGTACTTGAATATTATCTTTCTCCTCCCTCCATGCTTATTCTTGCTCTTCCCAATGCATCACAAAGTGTCTGTCTTACATCATATTTTGTTCTAATGTGCACACAACATTTTACTGTAGTGTCACTAAAATAGTGTCACCATGAAGTCATAACCACCTGAGACAGGGACTGCAAGTCAACCAATGTGAGACTTTAAGTCAAGGTCATGGACAGATGGCTACCATCAGAACTTAGCTTGAAGACCTGCTTTGTTTTAACAACATGGTGCTTTGTTTTGATTTTTTAATGTCTTTAGGCAGGTTGTATACTTGTCAGTTTGCAGTTTCTACCATTTCCTTCTGACTCACCCTTTTGCTCCCTCCATACATTCTTCCCCATTCAGATTTTGAAAGCATTTGAGTTTGAACCCTCTCATTAAGGTCAAACATAAATCCATGGAAACTAGTAGTCCTCTGGGTTGTCTGATTTAAGACAATTGTCTATTCCTACTGAGCAAAACAGACCTTCATTTGGAAGAGAATGGAAGAAAAACAACATGTAGAAGCTGTATAAATAAAGGCTTGGATGGGAAGAGTTTAGACCTAGAGCCAAAATATCTTCTTAAATAGGAGAAGCCAAGTAAAAGTGAATACCAAGCCAGCTGTCCAGGGTTAGGTTTGGATCCAAGTCACAAATGTCAAAAGAAAGCAGTACGATTAAAAGAAAACTACAGATATTCCTCAACTTACAATGGATTATGTCGCCATACTCCCAGCAAAAGCTGAAGACAGTGTTGAAATGCACTGAGTATATCTAACCTACGGAACATCATAGCTTACCTTGGCTACATTAAATGTGCCCAGAACACCTACATTAGCCTACAGTGGGGCACAAACATGCAACACACAGACTAGTTTATACTAAAGTGCTGGATATTTCATGTAACTTACTAAATACAAGTACTAAAAGTGAAAAGAAGAATGGTTCTGAGCATACGGGTTGTTTTCCGTCGTGATTGAGGGGCTAACTGACAGCTATGCTCACTGCCGCTGTTCAGCATCGCAGGAGAGGACCTACCCCAGATCGCTAGCCTGAGAAAAGATCAAAATTCGAAACTCAAAATTCAAAGTACAATTCCTACTGAATGCCTATCACTTTCACACATTGAAAAATCCTAAGTCAAACTGTAAGCGGGAGACTCTTTGTATTAATTCAACCTCACCTTTGTTTGATATTGGATGTGCAGTATCCCAATATTTACATCTCTCTCTCCATGAGTGCTCAGATTCACCTACAAGGATGATTCAAATCTTTGAGACAAATTAAACCAGATGCAAGATGCATCCTCCATCTAGAATTGGAATGCAGCAACCCTGCTTACCAGTGATGCTCTAGTTAAATCTCTGACCTACTAGATGGAGACAACTCTTCAGATTTGACTGTCTACATGCAGTAGACAGACAATCTGCAGCAGGATCCTTTGCTAAAATGTAGATTCCTAGACACATTTCTCTCCCCACCCACCCCCACAGGACTTCTCACTTGGAGAGTCTCAAAGTGAGATCTTGGAATCTGTTTTGCAACAAACATCATTATATTGTTTTATGATCACTTAACTTGGGAATCAGTGCTGTCTCCTCCCACCTCACTTCATTTGATCTTGACCTTCTGGACCTTTAGTCCTCTTATTGAGCAGTCCTCTGACTGAACTGAATACCTTCTGGCTGCCTCTATTCTATCACTGCCCAATCTCCAGCATAACAAGGAGATTATATTTAATAATTGCTTCTACTCTCCATTCAATGGGCCTGGTATTGAAATAACTAACTGCCCTGTTAAGTTCTCATGAGCAGTGCCTATGAGTCTAGAAGCTACAAAGTGGAGTGTGTTAACTAGCTAGCTGTTCCCTATAAAATGGTGGAGGAAACAGTTTCCAAAGTAAACAAAGGGAAGTCTCTTGGCAGATAAAATAGATCAGGCACAGACACTCAATAAATAGTTTTCCTACCCCTGGGAAAACAAAATAAGAACAACAACAACTTTGCTGGATTTTGTGCCTGAGAACATTTAAGTCTTTATAAGAAGTAATTTATTTTATAGTTCATTCCATTGTATACTTGCAATCAATGAGCAAACTACTGCATTATGTTCGCTCAGCTTTCCTATCAAGAGCATAGAATAAATGAGCCATTGGACCACTATGTATATATTGTTTTTAAACAGATTGAAAATATATGTAAATAATTCTGTCTCCTGAGCTTAGGCAGCATGCAAAGATATTTAAGGGTCATCACAATAATGCAAAATTCATGACAACTCATCTGCTGTAATAGCAACTCGGAGTCACAATGAAGAATTGAGGACGCATATGGGAAACAATTTCAGTAGGAGGGTGACCTATGAATACACAATTTTTAAAGCAACAAAGTCCTCTGTTAACTTCAGTAGCATAGGTACTATGCTGTCGTTTCCTCCTAGGCAGCCAGTTGTAACGCAGGCCTCTCCAGAGATCAGAAAGGGACTGGGTTTGCTACATATGGCACTTTGTACAAGTCTCAGAACTGTGGAGAATCCCCAGCAGTGGTGGAAAGGTTGTTTCTTGTCCCAGTGTCACATCCCATTAGAACACACAACATTCCACATCAGCTGAACAAATACTGATTCTGCAAACGAAAGAGGTAATAATGATATAGGACAGCAGTGTGGGGAGAAGCAAAATATCTAATTCAAAGAAAAGCACTCAACATTTTTAGAAGGTAACTTGGAAAGAGCTATCAAAATATTAGATGCACATGTATTTTGACTGTTAGAAACGTATTTGCACTAACAAATAATAAGATAATGATGCATATATAAAGCCATTTATTGCAGCCTTGTTTGCAATTAAAATCCTTGCAATGTTTTAAACTTTCATCTATATAAACTAGGTTAAAAAGCTATGGTACTGGAGGAGAAAAGATGGCGGCGAAGTAGAGGGACGTGGAGTGCATCCCTCTCCACAGATGCATTGGGAATGCATGGAAGGACGCAGTAATTCCCACAGAGAACCAGCTGAACACCAGCAGACAGCCTCGGACACCAGAAAGGACCGGGGGGAGCCCGACATAGCCAGTAGGGAGGCATCTACAAAGGCTCAAAGAGGGTGAAGCGGCGGAGCTGTGGCAGATGGGAGGGAGTGAGAAACATATGGAGGGTCCGCAGCGCAGCTCAGCATTCCCGGACCGAGACTTCGATCCGTGGCTGAACGGAGGGTCCAGGAGCGGGAGCGTGGGAACCAGAGAGCTGGTTCAGGGTGAGAAACATTGTTGCCAGTAAGGTGATGGACCGAGAGGACAGGAGGGAGGAGGTCAGTGGAGAGGAGTGCCCGTCCCTGAGAGCTGCCTGGCCATGATGGCGGTTGGAGGCTGCAGGCTCACAGACGGGGGAGGAGGAGCCGCATGCTTAGCCTCTCTCTCTCTTTCGGAGCCTCTGCAACAGGCAGTAGAGAGACGCCCCTGGGCCACCTAAGGCACTCAGGGATAACAAGCACCCTCAGGCACTAGGGCGGGGCTAGATTAAAACCCTTTGCAATGCCAGCAGCAGGGAGGCTGCCAAGAGAAAAAAAAACAACAACAGCAACAAAAAAAAAAACCCCGAGAGAGGCCCAACTCTAAGACTTTCTGTTTACGCCTGAGCCACCAGCGTCCCTCTGCAACAGGCACCTCCAAGCCCCACTGAAACAACAGTGCGCCACTGCTCACTCACTCCCAGGAGAAGGAGCCACTATTGTACCCTCTCCCTCCCCACACACCGACGCTTACAGACCAACAATAAAGGAACCTCTGCTGGTCACAGAATAATGCAAAAAAACCCAAGGCAAGGAGAAAGACACTTACAGCTGAGACGCTAAGGAAACAGAAATAGTAGTATCAATACCTATTGAACTGGCCCATTCTGGGATCAGTTCTGGATTTTTCTTTTTCTTTCTCTCTCTCTCTCTCTCTCTTTTTTTTTCTTTATTAAATATGATCTTAGCCCTAAGGGATCTACAAGTTTTATAACATAATTTTTTTAATGATATTTTTATTCTTTTTTTTTTTTTGCATTTTTATATACTTCTATATCTACCTAAGTTTTTGGTAGTATGGACAATATATCTCTCATACTTTCCTTTCATCCCTATCCTTTATACATTTCTATTCCTTTCTTTTTATTTGCATATTTCCAACCACATTATGCTCTTCTGTTCCCCTTTCTTCCAGCCTTTTTAAGTTTATTTTATCTTAACATACTTATATGCAACACTATCGGTCCGCTAAGACTCCTTGCTCTATTCTCCAGATGATGCACTGCCTTGGTATTTAATATTAGGCTTTTGTCTTTATCTTAGTTCTTAGCACTGTTGTCTAATTACATTCTGAGAATCTCCATTCTCTCTGGTGGTACTCTGGCTCTTTCTATATTAGATCCTAGCTTACAAAATCTTCCTGGATTAATGTTTGTATGTGTAAGGTGTTATTTGTTTGTTTGTTTGCTTTTGCTTTTGTCTCTGATTTGTACTGTTTCAGTTGTCAATTTCTGTTGGGTTTCTCTTTGAATGTCTGATAGCACACTGGGGTTCTGTCAGGTCTTTCTAGAGCCTTATGTCCTAATGGATTCAGTAATTGTGTGTCTTATACATGTATGTGTTTCCTAGACTTAATATTTGTTAAATCCAATACTTGGACATTAGTCTGAGGCTTGGACAGTCTTCTATAAACACCTCTATTGCCAGGACAAACAACTCCAAAAGTTTGGACAACCATGAGGAAACAAAGAAACACCATGCAGGCAAAGGAGCAGGAAAAAAAACCCACAAGACCAAATAAATGAGGAGGAAATAGGAAAAATGCCTGAAAAAAAAATTTAGACTAATGATAGTAAAAATGATACAAAATCTCGATAACAAAATAGAGAAAGTACAAGAAACACTTCATAAGAACTCAGAAAAACAAACAGCAATGGATAACAAAATAACTGAAATTAAAAATACTCTAGCTGCTATAACCAGCAGAATGACTGAGGCAGAAGAACGAATAAGTGAGTTGGAAGATACAATGGGGGAAATAATCACCACAGAGCAGGAAAAAGAAAAAAGAATAAAAAGAATAGAAGACAGTCTCAGAGACCTCAGTGATAACCTTAAACGTACCAACATTCGAATTATAGGCATCCCAGAAGAAGAAGAAAACAAGAAAGGGTCTGAGAAAATATTTGAAGAGGTTATAGTGGAAAACTTCCCCAACATGGGAAAGGAAATAATTCACCAAGTCCAAGAAGCGCAGAGAGTCCCATACAGAATAAACCCAAGGAGAAATACACCAAGACACATATTAATCAAATGGACAACAATTAAACACAAAGAAAAAATATTAAAAGCAGCAAGAGAAAAACAACAAACAACATATAAGGGAAAACCCATAAGGATAACAGCTGACCTTTCTACAGAAACTCTGCAGGCCAGAAGGGAATGGCAGGATATACTGAAAGTCCTGAAAGAGAGAAACCTACAGCCAAGAATACTCTACCCAGCAAGAATCTCATTCAAATTTGAGGGAGAAATCAAAAGCTTTCCAGACAAGCCAGAGTTAAGAGAATTCAGCACCACCAAACCAGCCTTACAACAAGTGCTAAAGGAACTTCTCTAAGTAGGAAACACAAGAAAAGGAAAACACCTACAAATACAAACCCAAAACAATTCAGAAAATGGTACTTGGAACACACATGTCAATAATCACTTTAAATGTAAATGGATGAAATGCTCCAACCAAAAGACACAGACTGGCTGAATGGATACAAAAACAAGACCCTTCTATATGCTGCCTACAAGAAACCCAATTCAGACCAAGGGATACATGTAGACTGAGAGTAAAGGAATGGAAAATGATATTCCATGCAAATGGAAGTCAAAAGAAAGCTGGAGTAGCAATACTCATATCAGACAAATTAGACTTGAAAGTAAAGACTATTACAAGAGACAAGGAAGGACACTACATAATGATCAAGGGATCCATTCAAGAAGAACATATCACAATGGTAAATATCTATGCCCCCAATATAGGAGCACCTCAATACATAAGGCAAATGCTAACAGCTATAAAAGGGGACATCCACAGTAACACAATAATAGTGGGAGACTTGAACACCCCACTTACATCAATGGACAGATCATCCAAACAAAAAATAAATAAAGACACACAAGCTTTAAATGACACATTAGACCATCTTGATTTAATGGATATTTATAGGACATTCCATCCAAAAATGACAGACTACACTTTCTTCTCAAGTGCACACGGAACATTTTCCAGGACAGATCACATCTTGGGTCACAAATCAAACCTCAGCAAATTCAAGAAAATTGAAACCATATCAAGCATCTCCTCAGACCACAATGCCATGAGACTAGATACAAATTACAGGAAAAAAAAAACTGCAAAAAATACAAACACATGGAGGCTAAACAATTCACTCTTAAACAACCAAGGAATCACTAAAGAAATCAAAGAGGAAATCAAAAAAATCTAGAAACAAATGACAATGAAAACACAACAACCCAAAACCTATGGGATGCAGCAAAAGCAGTTCTAAGAGGGAAGTTTATAGCAATACAGTCTTACCTTAAGAAACAAGAAAATGATCGAATAAACAACCTAACCTTACACCTAAAACAAGTAGAGAAAGAAGAACAAAGAAACCCCAAAGTGAGCAGAAGGAAAGAAATCATAAAGATCAGAGCAGAAATAAATGAAAAAGAAAGGAAGGAAACCATAGCAAAATAAATAAAACTAAAAGCTGGTTCTTTGAGAAGATTAACAAGATTGATAAACCATTAGCCAGACTCATCAAGAAAAAAAGGGAGAAGATGCAAATCAACAGAATTAGAAATGAAAAAAGAGAAGTAACAACGGACACCTCAGAAATACAAAAGATCATGAGAGACTACTACAAGCAACCATATGCCAATAAATTGGATAACCTGGAAGAAATGAATACATTCTTAGAAAAATACAATCTTCCAAGACTGAACCAGGAAGAAATAGAAACCATGAACAGACCAATCACAAGTACAGAAATTGAGGCAGTGATTAAAAATCTCCCAACACACAAAAGCCCAGGACCAGATGGGTTCACAGGCGAATTCTATCAAACATTTCGAGAAGAGTTAACACCTATCCTTCTCAAACTCTTCCAAAATATAGCAGAAGGTGGAACACTCCCAAACTCATTCTACGAGGCTACCATCACCCTGATACCAAAACCAGGCAAAGATGTCACAAAAAAAGAAAACTACAGACCAATATCACTGATGAATATAGATGCAAAAATCCTCAACAAAATACTAGCTAACAGACTCCAACAGCACATTAAAAAAATCCTACACCATGATCAAGTGGGGTTTATCCCAGGGATGCAAGGATTCTTCAATATATGCAAATCAATCAACATGATACATCATATCAACAACTTGAAGGATAAAGCCATATGATCATTTCAATAGATACAGAAAAACTTTTGACAAAGTTCAACATCCATTTATGATAAAAGCTCTCCAGAAAATGGGCATAGAAGGAAATTACCTCAACATAGTAAAAGCCATATATGAAAAACCAAAAGCCAACATCATTCTCAATGGGGAAAAACTGGAAGAATTCCCTCTAAGAACAGGAACAAGACAAGGGTGTCCACTCTCACCACTATTATTCAACATAGTTTTGGAAGTGTTAGCCACAGCAATCAGAGAAGAAAAAGAAATAAAAGGAATCCAAATTGGAAAAGAGGAAGTAAAATTGTCACTCTTTGCAGATGACATGATATTATATATCGAAAACCCTAAAGACTCTACCAGAACACTGCTAGCACTAATTGATGAGTTTAGTAAAGTAGCAGGATACAAAATCAATGCACAGAAATCTCTTGCATTCCTATACACTAACAATGGAAGAGCAGAAAGAGAAATTAAGGAAACTCTCCCATTCACCATTGCAACCAAAAGAAGAAAATACCTAGGAATCAACCTGCCTAAGGAGGCAAAAGATCTGTATGCAGAAAACTTTAAGACATTGCTGAAAGAAATCAAAGACGACACAAACAGATGGAGGGACATACCATGTTCCTGGATTGGAAGAATCAACATAGTGAAAATGTCTGTACTACCCAAAGCAATTTACAGATTCAATGCAATCCCCATCAAATTACCAATGGCATTTTTCACAGAACTAGAGCAAGAAATCTTACGCTTTGTATGGAAATGCAAAAGACCTCGAATAGCCAAAGCAATCTTGAGAAGGAATAATGGAGTTGGTGGAATCAGGCTTCCTGACTTCAAACTATACTACAAGGCCATAGTGATCAAGACAGTATGGTACTGGCACAAAAATAGAAAGGAAGATCAATGGAATCGAATAGAGAACTCAGAAGTAAGCCCAAACACATATGGGCACCTTATCTTTGACAAAGGAGGCACGAGTATACAATGGAAAAAAGACAGCCTCTTCAATAAGTGGTGCTGGGAAATTTGGACAGCAACATGTGAAAGAATGAAATTAGAACACTTCCTAACACCAGACACAAAAATAAACTCCAAATGGATTAAAGACCTACATGTAAGGTCAGACATTATAAAACTCCTAGAGGAAAACATAGGCAGAACACTCTATGACATCCATCAAAGCAAGATCCTTTTTGACCCACCTCCCAGAATCATGAAAATAAAATCAAGAATAAACGAATGGGACCTCATGAAACTTAAAAGCGTTTGCACAGTGAAAGAAACCATAAACAAGACTAAAAGGCAACCCTCAGAATGGGAAAAAATAATTGCCTATGAAACAATGGACAAAGGATTCACCTCCAAAATATACAAGCAGCTCATGCAGCTTAATACCAAAAAAGCAAATAACCCAATCCACAAATGGGCAGAAGCCCTAAATAGACATTTCTCCAAAGAAGACATACAGATGGCCAACAAACACATGAAAAGATGCTCAACATCACTCATCATCAGAGAAATGCAAGTCAAAGCCACAATGAGATATCACCTCACACCGATCAGAATGGCCATCATCACAAAATCTGGAAACAACAAATGTGGGAGAGCATGTGGAGAAAAGGGAACTCTCCTGCACTGTTGGTGGGACTGTAAATTGGTACAGCCACTACGGAAAACAGTTTGGAAGTTCCTTAAAAAACTACAAATAGAACTACCACATGATCCAGTAATCCTACTCCTGGGCATATACCCAAAGAAAACCATAATCCCAAAAGAAACTTGTACCATAATGTTTATTGCAGCACTATTTACAATAGCCAGGACATGGATGCAACCTAAATACCCATCAACAAATGAATGGATAAAGAAGATGTGGCATATATACACAATGGAATATTACTCAGCTATAAAAAGGGATGAGATGGAGCTGTATGTAATGAGGTGGATAGAACTACAGTCTGTCATACATAGTGAAGTAAGTCAGAAAGAGAAGGACAAATATTGTATGCTAACTCACATATACGGAATCTAAAAATGGTACTGATGAACTCAGTGACAAGACAAAAACAAGGACGCAGATACAGAGAATGGACTGGAGAACTTGAGGTATGGGAGGGGGCGGGGGTGAAGGGGAAACTGAGACGAAGCGAGAGAGTAGCACAGACATATATATACTACCAACTGTAAAATAGATAGTCAGTGGGAAGTTGTTGTATAACAAAGGGAGTCCAACTCGAGGATGGAAGATGCCTTAGAGGACTGGTGTGGGGAGGGTAGGGGGGACTCGAGGTGGGGGGAGTCAAGGAAGGGAGGGAATACGGTGATATGTGTATAAAAACAGATGATTGAACTTGGTGTACCCCCCCCCAAAAAAAAAAAAAAAAAGCTATGGTACATATTCTACTGAGTGGCCATTAAAATAAGTGTAATAAAGCAGAATTATATTTATTGATTAGAACAATATCCATGATATATTATAAAATGAAGAAGTAAATTTCAAAGTATTATTATATTATGTTTACACTTGTATATAAACATGTGTATATAATGTTATACATGTATTGAAAGTTTCTGAAAATATACACATGATGCTGTTAAGTATGATCATTTTTGCAGGTTGCAAATGAGGGGTCTGAAAGGGTTGGGTGCTTTCACTCACCACTTTATACTTTCTATACTATTTTAGTGTTTTTATTTTTTGCTATTAGCCTGTATTGATTTGAAATATATTTATTAAAGATCAAAATCTCTGATAACACAAAATCTTTGATAACTTTGATAAGATGCGAGTTATAGGATTAAAAATCCACATATACTGTTGGAGAAAGTGTTAATTGGTAACATTTCCATGGAGGAAAATTTTGCAGTATATTTTACAATTAAAATGCATATGTTATTTTACACAGCAATTCTTTTTCTAGAACTTTATCATACAGCTGTATTGACACGTACAGGACAGTAATTTTATCGATATAAGAGCAAACATTGATATCTACCCAACTGTCCATCAATTGTACATCAATAAATGGATTTCTATGTAGTTGTTTAAAAGAATAAAGGAGTTCATTTGTATACCATAATAAAATAGTCACCAAGATATATTGTTAGATACAAAAAGCAAGCTAAATGGAGTGCTACAATTTGTGTTAATATACAAAGATTATAAATGCCTATATACTTCTAAATGTATAGAATACCTTTGAAAAGAATATTTTAGAAATTAGTAATTAGTTTTCTCTCAAGAGATGACTTGAGGAGAAGTGTGAAGGAGACTCAGTTTTACCAAATATTCTTTTGTGCCTTCCAAATTTTGTATCATGTGTATTGCTTATTTCAAAAGCTAATTTAAAATAATGTTAAAGTGTTTGATGAGGAATTTGATAGCAGTCACAGATTTTCATTCCATTCAGAGAACAAGATAATCTTTATTCGTTTGTTCAACAAACATTTATTTAAAACTTATGCATCAAGAATAGTTATAGGTCCTTTGTATATATCAGGTAATAAAACCAACAAACTCTCTACTTTTACGAAGCTTGTATTTGTGGGGGAGGGAGTAGGTGCAGGACAGAGACTAACAATGACAGTAAATATAATAGAAAATATATAGTATGATAGAAGGTGATAAATGCCATGAGGAAAACAAAGAATAGATGGGGCAGGAACATAAGAAGTGCAGGGGTGGGGGATGGCGGATATGTTTCATCACTAAGTCAAGTGGCAGGGGAGGCCTCAGTTAGAGGTGAGATTGGAGCAAAGATTTGAAGAAGATACATTTCAGGTGGGCATCCAGTGAAAGAGAATTTCTAGCAAAAAGAAGAGCTCAAGTAAAGACCTTGAGGTAGAAATTTTCTGATATATTCAAGAGGCAAAATGTCCATGGGGCTGGTGTGGGATAATTTAGGAAGAGAGGTGTAGGGGGTGAGGTCAGGGGAAAAACTGAGATCAGAGCCCTCAGCTGGGATTTGGATGCCATTATAAGGACTTCAGTTCTTACTCTGAGTGAACTGCTGCAGAGTTTGAGCAGAGGAATGACATGATTTGATTTACTTATCTAGCCATCACTCCAACTGCTGTATTGAAAATACATTATAGAGAAAAGAGTGGAAACAGAGAGACCTTGAAAGAGGCTATTGCACAATGCAGACAAGAAATGGTGGTGCTCCTAGTAGCAGCAGTGGTGATGGTGAGAAGTGATCAGATTTGAATAACACACACAGGATTTCCTGGTGGTGGGATGGGAGTGAGAGGCAGGAGACAAGGATGACTACAAAATTCACAAATCCTTGAGCGTGAACCCTGTGACACTTGCTCACCCACTATCTTCATGTGGCTTCTACAAAACAAATGCAAGATAGAAAAGAGCAGTGATAGCATAATGCTAACTGGCAAAAGGCTCACGCTGTAAAGAAAAAAGATGGACCTGGGCTATTTGTCTTCGAGAGGATGGGTGATTGCTATTGCTTTTATTTTATTTCATTTCATTTTCTCTACAAATTGTCTGTTTTACTTCAATAAGGTCACTATGATATTTGAGAGTTTCTCTCATGTGTAGTCCTTCAGCTTGTCTTCTTATTTACCTTATGCAAAAAATAAGAAGCCAAGGCTTCCTAGGTGGCACAGAGATTAAGAATCCGCCTGCCAATGCAGGGGACATGGGTTCGATCCCTGCTCCAGGAAGATCCCACATGCCACAGAGCAACTAAGCCCATGTGCCACAACTATTGAGCCTGTGCTTTAGAGCCCGTGAGCCACAACTATTGAGCCCATATGCCGCAACTACTGAAGCCCACGCACCTAGAGCCTGTGCTCCACAACAAGAGAAGCCACAGCAATTAGGAGCCCATGCACCACAACAAAGAGTAGCTTCCACTCTCTGCAACTAGAGAAAGCCCAAGTACAGCAACAAAGATCCAACACAGCCAATAAATAAATTTATTTATTAAAAAGTCACAAAGTTATATACAATTCTTCACAAAGATATTTTGTTTCAAAAATATTCTGGGTGAGAAAAATTCTGTCTGAATAATCTTGAGGGATGTATATGCTGTTAAGCAGAGGCATCTCTTATATTATGTCATTTTCTTATTGACCAAGCAGCTCTTGCTTGCTTTCTGGCCATTGGTAACCCAACCAGCTTCTTTTCAATGACTGAACAAAAGAACATTCCTCCCACAAAACAAAAATTTACATAAAAACTACTGACAGTATGTTTACTACCTTGATTTTGGTAATGGCTTCAAAGATGAATACATGTGTCAGAACTCATCAGGTTCTACACATTATATGTGTGCAGTTTTCGGTACCAATTATACTTCAATAAAGCTGCTAAAAAAAAAAGGAATATTAACTGGACAATAGTTTCTAAAACTGGTGGTCCAGAACCTGAGGATTCTTGGAATCATTCTTCACATATATTTTTGCAAAGGATTCCCCACTCCCATGAGGATAAATGCACAAAGAATCACAATTTCCATCTTACCTGCCATTCTCCTATATCAGGCCCAGGCTGGGTGGCCATTTTCCCAAGTACAAAAGGTCATTATGTGACCACATTTCAGAGCTTTCCCTTTAATGACTGCATGAAACATGCACTGGATACTTTTAAAAAAATTTTATGGACATACATTTGATTTATAATATTATACTAGTTTCAGATATACAACATAGTGATTCAATATTTTATACATTATACTCCATTTTGCACTGGGTATCTTTAACTCCTGGAGAATGGAGCCTTTGGAATTTCATGCTTTGAAAATAAGATTTCATGAAGATATCTCACTAGCAAGCTCTCTGGAACAATGATAATATATGGAAACTGTATTGAAAAGATATGCCAGATAGGAGAAAACTACACAAATGCAGTAGTTCTTTGATCAAAAAAATAAATAATATTAACAAAGTGCTTTCCATTTTTGCAATTCAGAGCTGCCAAATGGACAAATTTGTTGAAGGGAAGCATGTATTTTATAAACATACTGCACGTATGGCCCAGATGCATCAATCTCTCTTTCTGTATTATTATGTATGTCAAAGCAAAGAGAAGTCTCTGATACTCTCCCAGTGTCAGAGTATCCTTAAAATAAACCTTGTTATAGGCAACTTCTAACACAAAGAGCTAGATTTGCATAAGGCAGAAGATAAATGTATAAAAATAATTAAATGAAAAAAGAACAAAGATAACCAGTAATTTTGGATTTTACAGCAAATGAAAAATATGGAATAGAGAAAAGTTGTCCTTTGTAATTGCAGGATAAGCATAATTAGGTTTTAAGTAATGGAAGGTGTCAATCGTAGTCCTAGTCTCAATGAAATTCAAGAAAATATTAAAATGTTATTTGTTCAACAAATATTTAAGTTCACATTTCTTTCCAGGCACTCTTCTAAGCATGAGGATACAACAGTGGACAAAACAAGACAAAAATGTATTACCTTCTTGGACTGTACATTCCAGTAAGAAGATTATAATCCCCCAAAGTGATTTCTGATTCCAAATTATAATTTTGAATAAGAAAACGATGTAATTTTCAGTTTTTGGTGCTGAATAGTAAGAGATATCAGATAATAAGCTTCCTAAAAGCTATTAAAAGGGAAAAAGGAAATCAGATTTTCACTCAACTAATGAGGTAATGAAAAGGAAGCCACACTGAATATACACTACTTCTTAATCCAGATATAGCCCAGAAATGTTCATCTTCTGGCTGTGTAATAAAGGGCAATTTCATTTCTCTGTAACTCAGGCTCCTTATACTTATAATGAGAATGAATTATATCTACCTCTTAGAGATTATATGAGCATTTAATAAAGTGATAAAGACACAGTGACACTGAGCATGATTCCAGGGTATGAGATCACAGCTTAACTTTTCAAAAATGCAAACCCGGACTTGTAAGTACATTACATTAATGTACATGTAAGTAATGTAAAACACATTACTTCACAAGATGAAGTGGTACTTGACTAGACTTCCCAGAGTATGCAACTAAAAAACTGGACAAAATGCACAAAACAGCTGCCTTTCAGGCCTCAAACAACAGAGAGTACAAGGATGCAATCCAGGAAAGAAGTGAAGTTCACAAGACAAGGTCCACTATTCTCCCCCTGTCTGCCTGGGGACAATTTCCCAACCATAGTACAAAGAGCAACAGATATTGCCTGCTAATATTTGAGTAGCTGTCATGAAAGTTGAGTTTATTGGTCATTTATAGCCAATAAACTATGAACAACTGAGGAAGGCTTCAAAAGACAGAGTTCAGCTCAACAAAATGAAGCATCTAGCTTTGACTCTTGTCATCTAAAGACAGAATAGTCTGTTTTATAAGGCATGGAGTTCCCTGTCATTGGAAATAATCAAACAAAGGTAAGAAGCCAGTGCTGTAGGGTGGAGTGGTGAAAAATATAACATCAAAGGAGTGAGTAAACAGGGTGAGTTGCTCTTGACTCAGACTTCCCATGACCATGTCTCTGGGAAATGCATAACATGGGTCCTGAAAGTAGTTGTTACTGTGTATACCTTTAAAAGCCTACCTATTCCTTTCCACATTTCCTGCCACAAACTCTTGGTAGGTGCTAATAAATTTGCTTTAAAAAGTATGATTGTGAAGTTACACACATTAATCTTCATTCTGTTCTCCTATGTCTCCTAAAGAAATATGAGTGCATTTAGAGAAGAGATATAAAAACAGGCTTTGTAGAAAATGTCCATCCAGGATAAACTTGCACTGAACTAGACCTCTACAGTAGGCTACTCTAAAACTGGACAAAATATAAATGACAACTGTTTCAGAGAGGAAACAATAGACAGTACAAAACTGCAATCCCAGATAGAAGGGAAACTCACAAGACAAGCCCCGCTATTACCCCCACTTTCTGCCTGGGGACAATTTTGCAATCAAAGCACAAAGAGCTGGAACCCTAGCAGAGCATGACATGCCTACTAAATTGAGGAAGCAGAGAATAGAATTCAGAGTAATTGCAATGTAGGAGATCTGCAAGGAAAGACATTAAACAGGAAGGAACTGAGAAAGACAGGCACAGAAAACTATGTTGAGAGAGCCTCCTATGATTCCATGGCTGAGAGCTGAGCTGTCTGTTCAGGGAGAGGCCACACAGGGCCTAGGAAATATTGGCTGCTTTGGGAGTAGAAAAGAGTTCCCAGATGTGAAGCAGTGCCTGGGAAAGAGTGCTGTCTAGCCCCACCAGAGTGGAGAGAGTTTGTTAACAACCACCCTAGCATGCAGCTGAGATATCAGAAATACCACACCTTAGAAGAAAGCACCATGCCCTGATAATACCTGCTCTAAACATGCATAAGAAAGCATAAAACCAAGTTCCAACAAGAGCAGCAGAGGGGCAGATTTTGGAGATTGATTCTTTCTAGTTTAGAGGAAATAACTTAAGCTTTTCCCAAATATGCAATAGCTAAGCACAAATAAAGTCTAAAGAAATTCAAAGTGTTCAACAAATGAACTGGCTTATAAAATGAATCAATGTTTTTTAGAATATAACAGAAGCCAAAACTTAAAAAAAATACATTTTCCATATACTCAATATTCAATTCAAAAATCTCTGGACATAAAAAGAAAAAAAAATGTAATCTGTAGCAACTTTTTTAAAGAAGCAATCAATAGAAATGCAATCTAAGATAAGCCCATATATTAAATTTATCAAAGATTCTAAGTCAGTTATTACAAACATGTGCAAGAATGATAAGAAAACATTTTGAAAGAAGTAAAGGAAAAAGTGTTCTTAATGAATGAACAGACAAAAAAACCTCAACAGTGATGTATAAACTATAAGAATAATCAGAGTGAAATTCTGGAATTAAAATTCCAGGAAACTATTAACTGAAATAAACTATGAAGGGCAAGCAATAAAAGGTATGTTCTTTTAGAAATAAAACACTGAGAGGCATGATAAAGTACGAAAATCGTGCCTAAGGTTTCAATTAACGTCTTTCTACTTTCCTAACAAATGTAGCCTAGACTGGATACTTTTTAAAATGTTGATTTAAGATATTTCTTGATAAGACTCCAATGTAAACCCCACAATGCATTCATTTTAAGACTTTTTGGGTGGACCCAAATTTACCAGGAGAAGATGAAAATTTCCAAATGAAATGAGAAATCCTATCATAAAATAAGGTAAAATTAGTACATATATATTGAAGGTGAGAATGATAACTGATAAAATCTCCACCCCAAAATTTACAAAATGAAAGTAGTAAAAATTTTATACTTTTTGACAAGAATTATACAACCAGAAAATTATTATAAGGAATTGATTGGAGAAGTACAAAAATATTGATATCCACAATCAGAGAACTATCCCTAATTTCAGCATTATTTTTAGTCAGGAAAAAATAATAGAAGAAAAATCAAGGAACCAAGGAACCAATTAGGGTATATATATATATTGTAATACTATGTGCTACTTTTCAATGATGCTTTTTAATGGTGCTTTTTAGTGACAGAAAATATTAATTATATATGGGATTTTGTATATATGTTTTCTTAAAGACACTTTAAAAAAAATTAATATCAGATGAAGATGGCAGAATAGGAGGACATGGAGTTCAACACCCCAGTGAACACATCAAAACTGTACATACATGTGGAGCAATTTTTAATTAAAACTAACTGTAGACTGGCAGAGAGACTCCTGTATAATCAAAGCTCTAGGAAAGATTCACATGGAACTGGATAAGAAGGGAAGAGAAGCAAGTAGGTAGAGACATGTGTCCCTGGGAGGGGACACAGAAGAAGAGGGGAATTACGTGGGTGGAGAGCCTCCCTGGGGAGTAAGTGGTTTGGCATCACAACCCTGGGGTCCAACACTGAGAAGATGAGTTCACTTAGCTGGTTTAAAAACCATTGGTACTAACAGGAGGGCTGTAAGAAATCTAGACACCACTTATGGAGAGCATGCATAGACTTGCTTACTCCTGAAACAAGGCAGATGAAGGCAATTGAAACTGCCCAGGACTCTGGCTGGTTTCCCACAATTACCCCAGCATGCACCCCAGCCTAGGCTGAGTGGCTGCTTTGGTCCTACTTGTTCTGCAATGCAGCTCCACCTTAGGGTAAAGGCTGCCAAATGTGAGGTTAGCATCAGTTATGAGGGACAGAGTCACACAGAGCCAGCACAGCATCTGAAATGGGGTGGTGTGGGGAGCTAGGCAACCATTACTGCCACTGAGAAGGCAGCACATCAGAAGTTGTCTGTGACTCTGACTATGGCTGTGACCATCACAACCCACACACAGACATGCCAAGGGCCTGCTCAGCTCCTCATGCTCCAGCACTGCTCCACTCTGGGGCAAGGGTACCAGTGCTGGGACAGAGAAAAGCACAAACTTAGAGGAAACAGAGCCAGCTTAGACCTGAAACACAGGGCTCCTGCTCCAGAAACTGGGGACCTGCCCTCTCAGTAGGAAGTGACAGTCATTGAGCAGAGGAGAAGCTAGCTTCACATCTGGCTACAGCCAGAGCCCCTCCATCTACAGCCCCACCTCCTATCAAGGTGAGAGCTGCCAGCAATCCCTGAGGAAAGACATGACCTGTGCTCACATCAGATCCTGCTCTCCCACCAAAGGCATTGGGCATATGCAGACTGCATAGTGATGCTCTCATGGAGGAACACCTCTTCAAGACCACAATAGAAAATTATATCCCCAAATTTCATAGAGTCAGAGAAAGATAAGCAAAAGGAAAACACAGAGGAGTTTGTCTCAATTGAGAGAGCAAGAGAAAACTCCTGAAAAAAAAAAAAAAAAAAAACTAGTGAAACAGAAATAAACAATTTACTGGATAAAGAATTCAGAGCATTAGTAATAAGAATGTTAACTGAAATAGGAAAAATAATAGAGGAAAACAGTGATAATTTTAACAAGGAACCAGAAAATATTAAAAAGAACTCATCAAAACTGAATAATATAATAACTGAAATGAAAAACATACTAGAAGGAATTAACAGCAGACTAGGTCATACAAATGAATGCATAAGTGATCTGGAAGATAGAATGATAGAAATCACCCAATAAGAACAGAAAAAAAAAAAAAAAGAAAAATAGAAAAATAAAATTTAAAAAATGAAAACAGTTTAAGGAATCCCTGAGAAAACATTAAGAATAAAAACATGCACATTATGGAGGATCCAGTAGAGAAGAAAGACAGTAAAGTGTCAAAAAATATTCAATAAAGTTATGACTGAAGATTTCCTGAACCTGAAAGGGGAAGCAGATATCTAGGTAAAGGAAGAACAGAGAGTTCCAAACAAGATGAACCCAAATATACCCACACCAAGATATATCATAATTAAAATGGCAAATTTAAAGACAAAGAGAGAATTCTAAAGGCAGCAAGAGAAAAACAAAGAGTCATATAAAAGGGAACCTCCATTACGCTCTGAGGTAACTTTTCTGCAGAAGTTTTGCAGGCAAGAATAGAATAGCATGATATATCTAACATGCTGCAAAGGAAAAACTTGAAACCTAAGATACTCTACCCAGCAAGATTATCATTCAGAATTGAAGGAGAGATTTAAAAAACTTCTCAGACAAGTAAAAACTAAAAGAGTTCATCAGTACAAAACCTACAGTAAAGGAAATTATAAAAGATTCTTCTCTAAGAGGGAAAAAAGAGGCTATAACAAAAAGTGTCTATAAGGAAGGAAAAACACTACCAGAAAGGCAAAGATTTTGTAAAGGCAAAGGATAAATCACTTAAATTGGTTAGTTAAAAGATTAAAAGACAAATAATTGAAAAATCAACTCTAACCACAACAAACAGGGAAGGAATAAACATGAAGATGTAAAATATGACTGTAAAAGCACAAAAAAGTGGGTGAAGAAATTTAAAAAATGTAAATCTTATATGTGCTTAAACTTAAATGATCACCAATTTGAAACAAGTAGATATAGGTCAACATACTTAAACTACATGGTAACCACAAATCAAAGCCCTGCAACAGATACACAAAAAATAGAGAGAAAAAAAAACACAGCATATCACTAACGAAAATCATTAAAACCACTAGGGAATACACTAAAAAAACAAAAGAACAGAGAAGAATTACAAAAGAAACCAGAGAAGAAGTAACAAAATGGCAGTAAGTACATACCTATCAATAATCATTTTAAATGTAAATAGATAAAATGCTCCACTCAGAAGACATAGGGTAGCAGATGGGATGTTAAAACAAGGCTGCTCAATATGCTGCTTACTAGAGATTCACTTCAGCACTAAAGACACACACAGACTGAAAGCAAGGAAATAGAAAAAAATATGTTATGAAAATGGAAATGCAAGAAAGTGGGAGTAGAAATACTTATATAAGAAAAAATGGACTTTAAAACAAAGTCTATAACAAAAGACAGAGAAGGACATTTATACAATGATAAAGAAATCATTACAAGGAGAGGATATAACAGTCATTAACATAAATTCACATAATACAGGATCACCTAAATGTATAAAACAAATATTAACAGACATAAAAAAGAGAAATAGACAATAATGCAATAGTAATAGAAGACTTTAACACCCCCACTTACATCAGTGGACAGATCATCCAGAGAGAAAATCAGTAAGAAACAGTGGCCTTAAATGATACATTGTATAACAAAGAACAAACCTGACTCCATATTGGATCTATTCCTTTAGCTTTAAACTTTGGGATCAGTTGCCTCTACTTAGTCGTACTGGATCTGCACCTTTGTAAAACAATGCTGACTATAGCCTGAAATATACATGATAGCCCATTCTCAAGGCTCAGCATCCCATGCTTGCCATTTAAAGATATAACAGTTTTTCATTTCATATAGAAATAAAAAGATGCAGAACAGAAAATAACAATTGTCTTGTTGTAGGTGTATAGCAACATTATGACCAGACCTACATGGACAGTGGCAACAAGAAAGGATTCCACCACCAAGAAGTTTGCAAAAACCAGTCATACCTTTTAGTATAACAGAAGCCTGATTCCAATTCATGTGAGATGGTTCTCTGAGACACTAGTCCATGATCTTCCTGGTCTACTGACTTTCTAAATAAAGTCACTATTCCTTGTCCCAATACCTTATCTCTTGATTTCTTGGCCAGTAATGCAGCAAATGGCATGATCTTGGACTTGGTAACAATTAGACTAGCTGTACTTAATAGATATGTACAGGATATTCCATCCAAAAACACCAGGATATGTTCAAGTGCACATGGAACAATCTCCAGGAGAGATCACATGCTAGGCCACAAAAGAAGTCTCAACAAACTTAAGGATATATAAATTATATAAAGCATTAATCAGTTACAGGAAGAAAATGAGAAAAACACAGACATGTGGAGGTTAAACAATATGCTACTAAAAAAAAAAAATGGGTCAATGAAGAAAATAAAGTGGAAATCAGAAAATACCTCAAGACAAAGGAAAATAGAAACACAAGTTTGCAAAATCCATAGGATGTAGCAAAAGCTTTCCTAAGAGGCAAGTTTATAGTGATACAGGCCTACCTCAAGAAACAAAATCACTGTTAACACTTATTCTTCTCAAAGTATTCCAAACAATTGAACAGGATGGAACACTCCAAAATTTATTTTGTGGGGCCATGATTACCCTGATAGCAAAAACAAAGACACTACAAACAAACAAACAAAACAAAAACAACAAAAAAGTTAAAAAAGAAAATTACAGGTCAATACCTCAGATTAATATAGATGCAAAAATCCTCAACAAAATATCAGTAAACTGAATTCAACAATATATAAAAGAAACATGCACCCCAATGTTCAATTCAACACTATTTACAATAGCCAAAACAAGGAAGCAACCTAAATGTTCATTGACAGAGGAATGGATAAAGAAGATGTGGTACATATATACCATGGAATATTACTCAGCCATAAAAAACAACAAAATAATGCCATTTTCAGCCACATGAATGAACCTAGAGATAGTAATAGTAAGTGAAGTAAGTCACACAGAGAAAGACAAATATATATTATCACTCATATGTGGAATCTAATTTTTTAAAAAATAATACAAATGAACTTATTTACAAAACAGAAATGGGCTTGCAGATATCAAAAACAAAACTTATGGTTACCAAAGGGGAAATGTGGGAGAGAGGTATAAATCAGGAGCTTGGGATTAACATGCACTCACTATTTTTATAAGATAGATAACCAACAAGGACCTACTGTATAGTACAGGGAACTATACTTAATATTCTGTAATAACTTATATGAGAAAAGAATCTGAAAAAAATGAATATATGTTTATGTATAACTGAATCGTTTTGCTATACACTTGAAAATAACACAACACTGTAAATCAACTATATGCCAAGAAAGTTAAATATATATATATATATATATACACATATATATACACATATACATATAAATTATATACCATGATCAAGTATGATTTATTCCAGGGTTAGAAGGATAGTTTGATATCTGCAAATTAATCAACATGATAAACCACATCAATAAAAGGAAGGAAAAAATGACGTGATTATCACAATAGACACAAAAAAGACATTTGACACTATTGAATATATATATATATATGATAAAGACTCTCCTCAAATAAGTATAGAGAAACCATATATCCACATAATAAAGGGAATTTATGAAAAACCCATAGCTAACATTGTACTCAATGATGAAAAGCTGAAAGCATTTCCTCTAAGATCAGGAACAAGACAAGGATGCCTACTCTCACCACCTCATTCAACATAGTATTGGAAGTCCTGGACACAACAATCAGATAAGAAAAAGAAATAAAAAGAGTCCAAATGAGAAAGGAATAAGTAAAACTGTCACTGTTGGCAAATGATATAATATTATATATAGAAAATCCTAAAGATGCCACTAAAAACTACTGGAACTTATCAATGAATACAGTAAAATTTCAGGATACAAAATTCTTATACAGAAATCTGTGTCTTTTCTATACGCTAATAATAAACTATCAGGAAGAGAAGCAAGAAAGTAATCCCATTTAAAATGGCATCAAAATGAATAAAACACCTAGAAATAAACTTAACCAAGGAGGTGAAAGACATACTCTGAAAACTGTGACATATTGAAGAGGATTATGCAAAAAATAGAAAGATATCCTATGTTCATGGATGGGAAGAATTAATATTGTTAAAATGGCCATGCTACCCAAAACAACTTATGGATTTAATGCAATCTCTATCAAAATACCCAGGACATTTTTACAGAACTAGAACAAATAATCCTAACATTTATGTGGAACCACAAAACACCCCAAATAGCCAGAGCAACCTTGAGGAAAAAGAAACAAAGCTGAAGATATCACACTTCCTGACTTCAGTCTATACTTCAAAGCTATAGCAATCAAAAGAGTATAGTACTGGCACAAAAAGAGACACACACATCAATGGAAAAGTATAGGTAGCCTAGAAATTAACCCACACACTCATGATCAATTAATCCATGATAAAGAGGTAAAAATATGCGAAGGAGAAAAGACAGTCTTTTCCCAATAAGTGGTGCTGGGAAAACTGGACAGCTACATGTAAAAGAATGAAATTAGAACATTCCCTCACACCATATAAAAACATAAACAAAAAACGGTTTAAAGATCTAAATATAAGACATGAAACCATAAAACTTCTAGAAGAGAACATAGGCAGAACACTTGACATAAATCATAGTGATATTTTCTTGGAACAGTCTCCTAAGACAAAATACATAAAAGCAAAATTAGACATATGGGACCTAGTTAAACTTAAAAGCTTTTGCACAGCAAAGAAAACCATAGATAAAATGAAAAAACCTACAGAATGGGAGAAAATATTTGCAAATAATACGACTAATAATGGGTTAATATCCAAAATATATAAACATCTTATACAACTCAATGACAAAAAGACAAACAACCTGTTTAAAAATGGGCAGAAGACCTGAATAAACATTTTTCCAAAGAAGATATACAGATGATCAACAGGCATATGAAAAGACACTCAGTGTTGTGAACCATCAGAGAAATGCAAATCAAAACCACAATGAGATATCACTTCACACCTGTCAGAATGACTATCATCAAAAAGTCTATAAATAACAAATGTTTATGAGGATGTAGAGAAAACAGATCCCTAGTGCATTATTGGTGGGAATGTAAATTGGTGCAGCCACTATGGAAAACAGTATGAAAACTAAAAATAGGACTACCTTATTACCCAGAAATTCCACTCCTGAGTACAAATCAAACAAACAAAAAAACAAAACAAAAACACTAATTTGAAAAGATACACTTACCCCTATGTTCATAGCAGCATTATTTACAATAGCAAAGATATGGAAGCAAACTAAGTGTCCATCAACCATCAACAGATGAATGGATAAAGAAGATGTGGTACATATATTGTGGTATGGGTATAAATATAAGGACAATGGAATATTTCTCAGTCATAAAAAAGAATAAAAATTTGCCATTTACAATAACATGAATGGATTTAAAGGTATTATGCTAAGTACAATAAAATAAGTTAGAGAAGAAAAATACTGTTGATATCACTTAAAAGTGGAATCTAAAAAAGTAAAATACATGAATATAATGAAACAGAAACATACTAGCAAATATGGAGAACAAACTAAGGGTTACCAATGAGGAGAAGGAAAGGGGGGAGGGGCAAGATGTGGGAAGGGAATTAAGAGATATAAACTACCATGTATAAAATAAATAAGAAAGGGACTTCCCTGGTGGTGCAGTGGTTAAGAACCTGTCTGCCAATGCAGGGAACGTGGGTTTGATCCCTGGAGTGGGAAGATCCCACATATCATGGAGCCACTAAGCCTGTGTGCCACAACTACTGAGCCCATGTGCTGAAACTGCAGAAGTCCATGCCTAGAAGCCAGTGCTCTGCAACAAGAGAAGCCACCACACTAAGAAGCCCATGTACCACAATGAAGAGTAGCCCCCACTTGCGACAACTAGAGAAAGCCCATGCACAGCAACAAAGACCCAATGCAGACAGAAAAAAAAATTAAATTAAAAAAAATTTTTTAAATAAATAAGAAAGGATATATTTTATAGCACAGGAAATTATAGCCATTATTTTATAATAACTTTAAGTGGAATATAAGTTATAAAATATTTAATTACTATGTTGTACACCTGAAACTAATATAATATTATAAATTAACTATGCATCAATACATACATACTACATACATACATATGCACATAATTTAACATCTCTGAAATTGAGATTTTTAAAAATTGAAGTATAATTGATTTACAATGTTGTGTTATGGGGCTTCCTAGGTGGCGCAGTGGTTAAGAATCCGCCTGCCAATGCAGAGGTCACGGGTTCAATCCCAGCTCCAGGAAGATCCCACATGCCGCGGAGCAACCAAGCCCGTGTGCCAAAAAAAAAAAAAAAAAAAAAAAAGTTAAAATGTTACAATGTTGTGTTAGTTTCTGGTGAAGAAACTAGCAAAGATTCAGTTTATATTATTTTTCATATTGTTTTTTCATTCTGGTTTATCACAGGATACTGAATATAGTTCCCTGGGCTATACAGTAGGGCCTTGTTTTCTGTTTTATATGTGATAGTTTGTATCTGCTAATCCTCAACTCTTAATTTGTCTCTACTCCCTGGCCCTCCCCCTTGCTTTCCCCTTTGGTAACCATAAGTTTGTTTTCTATATCTGTGAGTCTGTTTCTGTTTTGGAAATAAATTCATTTGTTTATATGTTAGATGTCACCTGTGATATTATATGCTATTTGTTTTCTTTTTCTGACTTACTTCACTTAGTGTGATATTCTCTAGGTGGATCTGTATTGCTGCAAATGGCATTATTTCATTCTTTTTTATGGCTGAGTAGTAATCCACTTTTCTTTATCCATTCATCTGTTGTTGGACATTTAGGATGCTTCCATGTCTTGGCTGTTGTAAATAGTTCTGCAATGAACATTGGTGTGCCTATATCTTTTTGAATTATAGTTTTCTCTGGATATATGCCTATGAGTGAGATTGCTGGACCATACCGCAACTCTGTTTTTAGCTTTTTTAAGGAACATCCATACTTAGCGGCTGCTTCAATTTACATTCCCACCAATAGTGTAGGAGGATTCCCTTTTCCCCAAACCCTCTCCAGCATTTGTTATTTGTAGACTTTTTAATGATGGTCTGACTGGTGTGAGGTGTTACCTCGTAGTTTTGATTTGCATTTCTCTAATAATTAGCAATGTTGAGCATCATTTGCATTTCTCTAATAATTAGCAATGTTGAGCCTTTTGGCCATCTGTATGTCTTCTTTGGAGAAATGTCTATTTAGGTCTTCTGCCCATTTTTTAATTGGGTTGTTTGTTTTTATGTTATTGAATTGTATGAGCTGTTTGTATATTCTGATAATTAAGCCCTTGTGGCTTGCATCATTTGCAAATATTTTCTCCCATTTTGTAGGTTGTCTTTTTGTTTTGTTTATGGTTTTGTGTTGTGCAGGAGCTTATAAGTTTAATTAGGTCATATTTGTTTAGCTTTGCCTTTATTTCTATTGCCTTAGGAAACTTTAAGAAAACATTGCTAAGATTTATGTTAGAGAACGTTTTGCCTGTGTTCTCTTCTACGGAGTTTTATGGTGTCTTGTCTCATATTTAAGTCTTTAAGACATTTTGAGTTTATTTTTGTGTGTGGTGTAAGGGAGTGTTCTAACTTCATTGATTTACATGTGGCTGTCCAGTTTCCCCAACACCACTTGCTGAAGAGACTGACTTTTCTCCATAGTATATTTTTGCCTCCTTCGTTGAAACTTAGTAGACTGCAGGTGTGTGGGTTTATTTTGGGCTCTCTATTCTGTTGCATTGATCCATATGTGTGTTGTTGTGCCAGTACCCACCTGTTTTAGTTACTGTAGCTCTGTAGTATTGTCTGAAGTCTAGGAGGGTTATGCCTCCTGCATTGTTCTTTTTCCTCAGGATTACTTTGGCAGCTCTGGGTGTTCTACAGTACCATATCAGTTTTAGGAGAGATGTGTGTTTTAATCCATGGTGTCTTACAATTATAATTGGTAGCTCTTTTTCTTCCTTAGTGACACATAAAATAGTGGTGCAACTCACAGTAGATAATGCCTTAGATTAAAAGAAATATAGTGGTGTGAAATTTTAAAAGTTTATCTCTAAATTATCACAATGAGGGAGAGACAATATCGTCTCAGGAATGAGAGTATAATCCATGCAGCAGATGCCTGGATTCAAACCCCACCTCTACTATTACTAGCTGTGTAATCTTTGGCAAGTTTCTTAACCTAATGTGCATCTGTTTTCACAAAACAAATGGGAATTATAATAATATCCATTTCTTAGGGCTGTTCTAAGCATTAAAAGTTTTTAGAATAGTGTTTGGTACATAGGACACATTCCATAAATGAGATCTATTGCACACAAACACATATATACATGTGAAAAACTGTAAGGAAAAGTGTTGGCTATGCTTATCTAAGGTGGTATGATTACCAGTCATTTTTATTTGCTTCTCAGGATTTTCCAAATTTTCTAACTTGGAAATTAGAAATTTCTAACTAATAAATGTATATTAGTTATAAATTAAAAAAACATATTATTCTAAGACAAACTAAAACCCATTGGCAATAAAGTGCAAGACTGAGAATTCCAGCCCTGAGAAAGTCTATAAAAAGTCATCTTCATGTTTTAGAAAAATGATATTTGACAAGCCCTTGTCAGCTTGAACTGCATGTCCATGAATGTGGCCAAAGTGTGGTTTAAATATGGCAAACTGTGGGAGCAGTGGCCCTCATCAAAGGGCCTGAAAACTCAAGCAGACAGACTGCACCACTAGCCAGGTATATTGCACCACAAAGTGTGCCTTTTACCTTTATTTAAACTTATAGTGAGAACAGAAGTGATTTTGAAAACCTGCTCTATTATGGAAATGTATGCTGAAGAGGCTAGGGAGAGGTGATGATCTGATCTTGACCTGTAGCTGTTCCCCTTTAATGAAGAACAACTCTCAAAATGGACTTATTTATCAGACAATATTTTTAAAGTAAACATCTCATTTCAGGATTGCAAAGAATAAATGAATGCCTTCAATACATATGGCTTGATCACTTTAATGAAAATAAGTTTAAACATTCAATGAGAGGACGCTGTGAAAATACAGTCCTCATTTTGTTCTGGTACATGTGGATTAAAAACTACTATAGCATTATTATTTAAATAATTAGTATCTTATCTTTCTTCCCTATAAAAATTCCTTGCCAAGTTCATTGATGATTCTGGAACAGTGCCTGTCACATGAAAAAAATATTTATTGAGGTAAAGGAATAAAGGATTTCCCTAAGAGCAATAAAACAGTACAAAGGTTTTTTTAATCCAGCAAATGACAAGAAGATACACTTATCAAAATTTCCACCAAAGTGGGCTGAAAGCATTGCACCCTGCTGCCTTTTTGGCAGCTTCAGAATATCTCTCCCAAATGTGGCAAAGCTTGAAAAGCAATTAAAAAACTAATACCTTTGGTTCATATGAAACTGGGTTCTCAAAACTGTCAGGACTCTGAGCCTATTAGATGAGGTTGCTTTTATTCAGTTCAGCACCATGTTCTGAAATTGTTTAACTTATTGCAATAGCATATTTCTGGCAAACTACTTGAAATTTTCTTTTTATTTGAAAACAAACATGGCCATAATAGGGGCTGAGATGCTTTTGATTTCTTTTTCAAAGTAAAACAGGATCTTTCAAAGAATTTTTAAACTTTCACCTTGACGTGTGAGAAGGTCACAATGCTCTGGACTCTCCCAGGCTACATGTTTGCTCCTCTACACTCTCCTTAGAGGTACACAAACAGGAAGCTTGGGAAGCCCTCCAGCCAGTGGTACAAAAATCTGCCTCTGTCTCTGCCTCTGTCTGTCTTTGTCTTTCTGTCTCTGTCTCTCTGTCTCTGTGTCTCTCTCATGCACATACCCATCTTCCACAGTCTCACCTGTAAAGAAACCCACGTGCATGCCTGTCTCACTGATCCTGCCAGTTCTGTAGCCCCTCTCTTCCAAAGACTGTTGGTAATTCTAACAATGGGAGCAAAATTGGGTGACATTTTTTGCACAAGCATTAATTGAAAGAGAAACTATGTGTCATAACGTTATTCCTTTCAAAATAAATACATTTTCATTGTGTTCATGACAGGAAGAGAAGAGAGAAACTGTACTCTCGAATTTTAGAGCATCATTAATGAATAGAAGTTTTATTTTCTTTCAGTTTTTTTAAATTGAGATATAATTAACATGCCGCAATGAGTTCAAGGTGTACAACATTATAACTTGACTTACATATGTTATGAATCATTACCACAATAAGTTTAGAGAATATCCATCATCTCATATATGCACAAAATAAAAGAAATAGAAAAAATTTTCCTTGTGTTGAGAACTCTTAGGGTTTACTCTCTTAACAACTTTCATATATAACATACTGCAGTGTTAATTATACTAATGATGTACATTAAATCCTAATGCTTATCTTATAACTGGAAATTTGTATCTTTTGGTTTCCTTCCTCCAGTTCCCCCTCCCTACAACGCCCATCTCTGGTAACCACAAATCTGATCTCTTTTTCTATGAGTCTGCTTGTTTTGTTGTTATTTGTTTCTAAGGTATAATTGACCTTCAACACTATGTTATTTCCCGGTGCACAGTATAGTAATTTGATCTTTCTATACATTTCAAATTGATAACCGTGATAAGTCTAGTTACTGTCTGTCACCACACAAAGATATTAACTAATTATTGAATATATACCTCACACTCAACATTTCATACCCATGACTCATTTATTTTGCAACTGGAGTTTGAATCTTTTAATATCCCTCACCTATTTCCACCTTCCTTCTTTCTGGTAACCACCTATTATTTCTCTGTATCTATGACTCTGTTTCTATTTTGTTGTATTTGTTCATGTGTTTTGATTTTTAGATTCCACATAGAAGTGAGATCATATGGTATTTGTGGTTCACTGTATGATTTATTTCACTTAGCATAATACCCTCTAGTTCCATCTATGTTGTTGCAGATGACAAGATTTTATTCTTTTTTATGACTGAGTAGTATTTCATTGTGTATATTGTGTGTATGTTTGTATATTTTCTAGACAGAATATACAAATTTGTACATATATATACACACACACACACACATAAATCACTTCTTCTTTATCCATTCATCTATAATGGACTCTTAGGTGACATCTATATCCTGGCTATTGTAAATAATGCTTCAGTGAACATAGAGGTGTATATATCTTTTTGGGTTAGTGTTCTCATTTTCTTTGGGTGAATGCCCAGTAGTGGAATTGCTGGATCATATGGTAGTTCTATTTTTAGGTTTTTGAGAAACCTCCATACTGTTTTCCATTGTGGCTGCACCAATATACATTTCCACCAACAGTGGATGGGGGTTTACTTTTCTCCAAATTCTCACCAAGACTTGTTACTTGTTCTCTTTTTAATAGTACCTAATTTGACAGGTGTGAGGTGTTATCTTATTGTGGTTTTGATTTGCATTTCACTAGTGATTAGTGATGCTGAGCATTTTCTTCATGTGTCTGTTGGCTATCTGTAAGTCTTCTTTGGAAAAATGTCTATTCAGATCCTGTGCCAATTCTTTCATTGAATTGTTTGTTTTTTTGATGTTGAGTTGTATCAGTTCTTTATTTTGGATATTAATATTTTTGGATATATAATTTGCAAATATCTTTTCCCATTCAGTAGGTGCTTTCTGTTTTGCTGATAGTTTCCTTCACTGTGCAGAAGCTTTTTAGTTTGACGTATTCCCATTTGCCTATTTTTGCTTTTGCTTCTTTTGTCTGAGGAGACATATCCAAAACAATATTATTGACTGATCTGAAAGAACTTACCTCTTATGTTTTCTTCTAGAAGGCTTATTGTTTCAGGTCTTACAAATATATTGAGTTTATTTTTGTATATGGTGTGAGAAAGTAGTCCAGTTTGATTATTTTTTCATGGAGCTGTCCCATTTTCCCAATGTCACTTACTTAAGGCTGCCTTTTCCTCATTGTATATTTTTGCCTCCTTTGTCATAGATTACTGACCATATAAGTGTGGTTTTATTTCTGGACTGTCTATTCTGTTCCATTGATCTATGTATCTGTTTTTGTGGCAGTACCATAATGTTTTGATTATTAGCTTTGCAGTAATGTTTAAAATCAGGGGGAATGATACTTCCAGCTTTGTTCTTTCTTGATTGTCTTATCTATTCAAGGTCTTTTGTATTTCCATACATATTTTAGAATTACTTGTTTCAATTCTGTGAAAAATGCTATTGGTATTTTGATAGGGATTGCATTGAATCTGTAGATTGTCTTTGACAGGGTCATCATTTTAAATATATTAATTCTTCCAATATATGAGGATGGTATATCTTTTCATTTGTTTGTGTTATCTTCAACTTTTTTCATCAGCATCTTGTAGCTTTCAGTACAGGTCTTTTACCTCTTTGGTTAGATTTATTCCTGGGTTTTTTATTCTTTTTTGATGTGATTGTAAATGGGATTGTTTTCTTAATTTCTATTTCTACTTGTTCATTGTTAATGTATAGAAACATGATAGATTTCTGTATATTAATTTTGTATCCTACAACCAAATTCACTGGTGAGCTCTAATTGTTTTTGGTGGTGTCTTAGGATTTCCTATGATTACTCTGTATCATCTGCAAACAGTGACAGTTTTACCTCTTACTTTCCAATTTGGATTCCTTTTATTATTTTTTCCTGTCTAACTGCTGTGGTTAAGACTTCCAATTGTATAATGAATACAAGTGGTGAGATTGGGCATCCTGATCTTGTTCCTGATCTTAGAGGAAATGTTTTAAGCTGTTCACAGTTGAATATGATGTTGGCTGTGGGTTTGTCATATATGTCCTTTATTATGTTGAGGTATATCTCTCCATACACACTTTATAGAGTTTTCATTATAAGGAAATATTAAATTTGCTTTATGTTAAAATTGTTTTTTGTCATCTATTGAGATGATCATATGTTTTTATTTCTTCAATTTTTAATGTGTTGCATCACGTGGATTTATTTGTAAATATTGAACTATCCTTGCATCCCTGAGATAAGTCCCATTTGATCATGGTATATGATCCTTTTAATGTATTATTGTATTCATTTTGTTAATATTTTCTTGATGACTTTTCCATCTATTAATATATTCATTGGTGATATTGAACTGTAATTTTCTTTTTTGGTGGTTTCTTTGTTTCTGAAATCAAGATGATGCTGGCCTTATAGAATGTTTGGAAGCATTCCTTTCTCTATACTTTTTTGGAATAGGTTGAGAAGAATAGGTATTAACTATTCTCAAAATATTTGGTAGAATTCACCTGTGAAGTTATCCAATCCTAGGCTTTTGCTGAATTTTTTTTTTACATTACTGATTCAATTTCATTACTGGTAATTACTGGTAACTGGTCTGTTCATATTTTCTATATCTTCTTGATTTACTCTTTGGAGACTGTATGTTTCTAGGCTTTTCCCTTTCTTCTAGGTTGTCCCTTTTATTTAAGTGTAATTGTTTATATTAATCTTATGATTCTTTGTATTTCTGTGGTTTCATTTGTAATCTCTTTTCCACTTCTGATTTTATTTATTTAGGCCATCTCTCTTTTTCTTGATGACTCTGGCTAAGAGGTTGCCAATTTTGTTTATATTTTCAAAAAACTAGTCCTTAGTTTCATTGACCTTTTCTGTTTTTTTCTAGTCTCTATTTTATTTATTTCTGCTATTTATGTTTTCTTTCCTTCTACTAACCTTGCATTTTGTTTGTTCTTCTTTTGCTAGTACCTTTTGGTGTTTATTTGAGATTTTTCTTTTTCCTGTGATAGGCTTGTATCGCTGTAAATTTCCCTCTTAGAACTTCTGTTGCTGCATCCCCTAGGTTTAACATAATTTAGTTTTCATCTTCATTTGTCTCTAGGTATTTTTAATTTCCTCTATGATATCTTTGGTGATCCATTGGTTGTTTAGTAGAAAATTGTTTAGCCTGTACATGTTTTGTGTTTTTTTCTTGTAGTTTGTTTTTAGTTTCATACCTTTGTGGTCAGAAAAGATACTTGATATGATTCAATATTCATGAAATTACTGAGATTTATTTTGTAGTCTAGTATGTGATCTACTCTGAAGAATATTCATGTGCACTTGAAAAAAATGTGTATTCTGTTGTTTTTGAATGGAATATTATATATACATGTATGTGTATGTGCGTATATATATGTACACACATACATATATATACTGATATGTGTGTGTGTGTGTGTGTTTGGATGGAAAAGGTATTTTGTGCAAATGAAAAAAAATAAAAAGGCTGGGCTACCAATACTTATATCAGAAAAAAAAAATAGACTTTAAAACAAAGATTGTAACAAAGGACATAGAAGGACATTACATCATGACAAAGGGATCAATCCAAGAAGAAGTATAACAGTTGTAAATATATATGTACCCAACATAGAAGCACATAAATATAAAACAACTATTACAAAACTAAAGGGAGAAAATTATAGTAACACAATAATAGTAGTGGACAATTTTAATTACATTGTGCCCTGGTGTGGACCGCTTTGGGTTAATCTTGTTTCAGACTCTCTGTGCTTCCTGGACCTAGATATGTATTTTCTTTCCCAGGTTAGAGAAGTTTTCAGATGTGATGTCTTCAGATATGTTCTCTGCCCATTTCTCTCTCTAATCTCCTTCTGGGACCCCCTATAATGTGAATGTTAGTATGCTTGATGTTATTCCAGAGTTCTTATAAACTGTTCTCTTTTTTTAAATTCTTTTTTATTTTTCTGTTCACCTTCCATGATTTTCACTACTCTGTCTTCCACTTTGCCAATTTATGCCTCTATATCACCTAATGTATCATCTAATTTTGATTCCTTCCAGTGTATTTTTAACTTATTGATTGTATTCTTCAGCTTTTTTTGTTCTCTTTATATTTTCTAATTCTTTGTTAAACGTCTCACAGTGTTCAACCATTCTTCTCCCAAGTTCTTTGAGCAACTTTATGATCACTCTCCTAATCTCTTTAATGTGTAGATTGCTTATTTCCAATTTGCTTAGTTCTTCTTCTCAGGTTTTATCTTGTTCTTTCATTTGTAACACATTGATGTGTCACATCATTTTGCCTAATTCTGGTTTTATTTCTATCTTAGACAAGTTGGTTACTTTTCTCAATCTTGAAGAAGTAGCTTTCTGTAGGAAACATCCTATGGGGCCCAGCAGTGCACTTCCCTCTGATCACCAGAGGGAATGTATGCTCCAGGGATGCCCTCTATGTGGGCTGCATGGGCTTTTTTGTTATGGCAGAGCTAACTACTATGGGTGGCCTGGTAGGCTTGGCTGGCCCCCAGCCTGGTTGGTAGCCAGGCCCTGACTATTGCAGAGGCTGCCAACTGCTGGTAAGTGTGTCTGAGTCTTCATACAGCTAGCTGCATGGCCCAGGGAGCACCAGTCCTGGTGCTGGGCCACCTGTGGGTGGGAGCAGATCCCTGGGCAGCTGGCTGAGCGGTCCAAGGTGTTTCATACCTGGTATTACTCTGTGGTAGATGGGGCTATGGCCCAAATGGTCCCGAAGCTAGTGTTGGCCTGATGGTAGGTCAAGGGCTAGCTCTGAACAACTTGTGGGTGGATCTGGTCCCTGAAGTCTCTGTCTGCAGGGCCCAAAGGGCCCCTGAACTAGTGTTGGCATGCTGGTATATAGACCTGGTTCCCCTTTTGGCTGTTTGCAGGATGCCAGTGGGTCCCAGGGCTAGTGCTGGCCCACTGTTTGGTGGGTCTGGGTTCTAGGTCCTCTGGTGAGCAGGGCTAGATACTAGGGCACCTCAGGGGATTGGGGAGGGGTGGCTATAGTGATCTGCTGGTGGCTGTTGCTGTGTTTCCATGAAGCTAGGTGCTTGGCCTGGAAGGTCTCAGGACTGGTGCAACCAGCTGGTGGGAAGAGCAGGTCTTGGGTTCCAATAAGTTAGAGGGAGGATTCCAGAATGACTTTTGCCAGCATCAGTGTTCACATGGTAGAACAACCTCCCAAAAATGCTGCTGCCAGCCTCTATCCTCAAGATGATTCCCAGCTGCCTGCTGCCTTCCCAGGAGGCTCTCTCAAATCAGTAAGTGGGTCTGACCCAGGGTCTTTTTAAATTACTGTTTCTGCCCTGGGTCTCAAAAAAACAGAGTGGAGTTTCTATTTCCTACAGTCCTCTGGCTCTCCTGACAGCAACCCACTGGCCTTCAAAACTAAACATTCTGGGGGTTCATCTTCCTGATGTGGGATGTTCAAGCTGTAGAGCCCAGTGTGGGGGTGATCACCTCACTTCTTGGGGAGGACCTCTGCAGTCGTAATTAACCTCCTACCTCTGGGTCACCTACATGAGGTGTTGGTCTTGACTATACTTCATCTCCACCTTTCCTATTGGACTCACTGTGGTTCCTTCTTTGTATCTTTAGTTGTAGAAGGTCTTTTCTGCTAGTCCTCAGCTTGCTTTCATTGATAGTTCCTCTGTAAATAGCTGCAATTTTGATGTGCCTGTGTGAAGAAGTGAGCTCAGGATCTTCCTACTCCACCACCTTCTAGGAGAATGTTTTTGAGGAAAAGATTACTAGCTTGTATCAGACAAAATGCTAGTATCTAAGCATACGTGAGAAACATTATGGAGACAGCTTTCTGATCTTCAACCCTAAAATTATAGGGTCAACTGAATATAAAACTGAGACTCCATGTAAGACCTGCCCCTCCCCCACAGCATATTGGCTTTAGCCCTTATGCTCCTTGCTCTCTGCTCGTCTTCTACATTGTCCCCTGGGCTGCAAATTTGCATGGCTTCTATGCTTTCACAACTCTGGCTGTTCAGATTTTGTGATTCGTCCAAGGATGATAACTGAAATAAGGGTGAATATGCAGAGTAAAATAAAAGTAAGTTCTGGAGGCTACTACAGGATAGACTAAAGCGATTAGAAAAGAATATAAAGTAGTAGCCATTTCAAACAGGATTAGTTATGTTATGGAAACCAAAAGCCAAGAGAAATTTGAGGGACTGGGAATGACTGATAATGTGAAATGCACCCAGGAGGCCAACCAAGACAGAAAAATGTATTGGACTTTGTTTTTGATAAATGATGGGTTTGACTGAGGGGCAAAAGTAACGTGAAAAGTGGACATAACAAGTCATTGTATCTCAATTATCTGTTGACACATCTGTCTCCTCCAGGGCATTGCTTTTGTCTGACCCATATCTGTTACCCTTGAGGTCTGTACTTATTCCTTTTGAGCAAAAATGGAGAGACTAAATTGTAAATATAAAGATCTGGAAAACGAAAGAGGAATTTGAATTGATACACCTATTATTATTGTAGATGTCAGTAAGAATAATATGGATTGGTATTTTGTGTTCATATTAAAAGCAACACCATTGGAAAACACCATTACCCACTCTCTGATGGGAAACCAACTCAATTAATGACTGCCTTTTCCTGACAGAGAAGGCCATTATTGAAATTTCACATACATTATTACATTATACTGAGGATATAAGAGTCTTCTGTTTGCTGATAATCATGCTATTACATTAGCACTCTCTGGATAAATGCACTATTCATTTGATTACATAAAACAAGTATCATATTGAACTGTAGTTATTTGACTATACTGTGTGTGCTTTATAAAAGCCACAGGGATAAGGTTTTCCATACAGATTTTCTGTGTGGCTGAATAGTTTCCATTCTTGATTGGTCAAGCACATAATATTTTAATGCTCCAAGTATGACAGACTTCAGATTACTCAAGTTAGAATAAATAAAAACATTCTTCTTTTTCCAGAGAGGGTTACTTTCCTGCATCTGATCTAAGTTACCATCTCAGGGAAAAATCAAGCCATGAAAAGAGAAAAAGAATTAATAGCATACTTTGTTCAGCCAACCAGATGAGAACTCTCAGTCCCCAAAGGAAATATGAATTAAGGATAGGCAATGATAGACCTTGGAAACTCCAATGATTCAGTAGGTCAAAACAGACCTGCTGCTTCCTCTTGTATCTTAAAATGCAGAAAAGGATTAAACACATAAATCTTCCAATTTTATTCTTCAATTCCCATACTTTATAACCTGTGTAAAACACGAATAATCAAGTCAATGGATGCTTCTGATGTCCAGAAATACAGACTAAAGAACTACAATTAAAATTTGAAAATCATTTGTAAGTATTGACCCTGGATTCCTTTAAGTATGTTTATGTTAGCTGCTATCATGTGGTTTTTGAGAGTGGGTGAATGGAAATGTTGATAGATATAAGACCTCACTTTAGTTTGATTTTCAATCTTTGGTTTTACCTGATATTAGCAAAAGATTATTTACTGTTTTGTCTCATCTTGTGCATATTATAGTGGCTGAGTTACATATAAAGTTAGGAGGACTATAAATAGACAAAAGTGTAAAAATCCTGGCTCTCCCGTTTAGAAACTGTAATCTTGGGAAAATTACTTAACCACACGAAGCTTCAATTTTCTCATTTGTAAGAGAAGAAAGTACAGATGACTCTCCCTACATCATGAAATAGTGGAGGACACCTGCTCACACCACGGAGAGGTCTATATGGATATAGATTCAATTTTTCCTAAACATTAATATAATTGTAGACGTATTAATTCAAGTGCTGTGTGGCATGAGAAGAGATGGAGACGGTTCTCTCCTTACACACAGGTACAGCTTCACTGCAACATCGTCCTTGCTGTAGTCTCCATGCATAGAATGGTGTTTCCTCTCTGGTCCCTACATCTACTACAGACACAAATGGCCCTAGATCTTCCTCAGTCTAGAGAGTGGGGACAAATACAAGGTTTGGAATCCAAAGGTTTGAGTTTGGATCTCATTTTTCTGCTTAGAGTACTGAAGTTTACTTGGTCTACATTCATTTCAACTTTAAATTTCCAGAAATCTCAGGTCTCTTATTTTAATTTTGAATTATTTAAAATTAAAAATAGAATAATTCCTACCACATTAATAAAGGAAATTAAATAAGGTAACACTAACTCTTGTTACTGGGCAAAGTGTCAGATTGGAAAATTTTTCCCTTTACCACTTCCAGGTTCTTTGGCTGGTCTAATAATTAAATTGACGTGAGACAGATTAACAGGAGAAAAGCAAATTAAATTTTGTATGTATGGGTGCCCCAAAGATATGATACCCAAGGGGAAGTCAGGAAATTGAGGTATATATGCTATCCTGAGGCTCAGAGAGGGTAAATATCATGGCCCTGGTCTCCTGACATCAAACCCAGGTCTTCTTCATTGGTTCTAAATTGTCTTACCAATCCTAATGATCCATGAAAAAAGAATCCAAAGTAAGACTGAAGAGGGAAAAGTATTTCTGAGAAGTCATATTAAATTGAGTGGATTTACTCTTCAAAATAATTTGAGATATGGAACAGTGCTATGTATAAAATGTGTATATAAAAATTCAAAAGAGAGAGATAAAAATAGGCTGTGGCAAAAAAAGGGCCTTTAAAGGTGACCTCCTGCAAACAAACTGTTTTAGACCAGAAGCAGAGGAATGCCTTAAGAAGGGGGAAAATGAGAGGAAAATGCAATGCTCTCTGCCAGAATGGACTTATTTTGAATGAAATCATGTTGGACTCACTGAAATTATGTCATTTCAGTGAATTTCATGACATTACCTTTAGCTATGTGAACTTCCTTGGTAGATGAAAATATATATTGAAAGTAAAACTGTAAAGTATGAGACAACTGTGCTTATTAGGGTTATTTTAAACATTTGAAGAAAATAACTAAGACTAGCTGAAGCCTGAAAATCACTGATCACTTGAATTAAATGTTTAGGATAACCAGGTGAAAGGAATTTAGAGAAGAAAGTAGAGGAAGTTCAGAATCTCAGAACTCCAGCAGCATTCTCCCAGAAACACAATAGAAATGGCTCCATTTTCCTCAACATTCACCCTTAACACAGTCCTAACACAACACCCGATGGGCATCACACGGGATCACTTCCTGATGACAGTTCCACTGCCCTCCTGGTGTTATATCCACCACAGCACCAGTTATACAGTGAGGGCACCAGGAATTAGCTGGAGAGGAAAAATGCTCTCACTCCATGTGCCCTGGCTGACCTAGAGAAGACATCATGCCAGTCATACGTGTGGTCACTGGGTAGGGTAGGATGGAGCCCTGCCCCTTGCCAACTGTGTGGTTTGGACAAACTGATCATCCAGTCCATGAGAACGGTCAGTCTATAACAAAATGCAACAATGAGTGCCTGGGGTCCACCTCAGGGAAACTTTATTTCTGGTGCTTAAGGTACATGAACAAAGGTGTTTGAGGCAGCATTGTTTACAATTGCAAAAAACCAATGATACAAAGTACATTTTCAGCAGTACCAAACAGATATTTCAGTTGTGTACACACAGTGGAATAGTATGCAGCCTTTAAAATCTATATATACTGACAGGGAATAATGCTCAGAATATATTAAATTAAAAAAAAGTTTCAAAATAATGTGTTTAGCATAATACTAGCTTTTTAAGCTACCTATGTATGAGTGTTTGTATAATCATAGAATGTTATCTAATAGTACACATAACAAACTGGGAACAGCTACTGATACTACCTGCTGGTATGTAGGGACTTCACTTCCTGTTTATAAACTTATGTTTATTTAAACTTTTGGAAACAAGTTAGAAGTAATGGTATTAAACTGTGTGATATCACTTATATGTGGAGCCTAAAAAATGCAACAAACTGCTGATTAAAGCAAAAAAGAAGCAGACTCACTGATATAGAGAACAAACTAGTGGTTACCGGTGGGGGGGGGGGGGGCAATATAGGGGAGGAGGAAAAGGGGTTATTATAGCTTATGTGCAATCATGTGTGTGAGACTTGAAAATTGTAAAGCCCTATAGAGTTTAAAGAATCTTCTATTCAATTAAAAAAATGAGGGAAAAAAGTCATCAAAATAAAACAAGCAAACAAAACAAAACAAACAAAAAAAGCAAACCAGTGTTGTAATAGGACCAAAAAAAGCAGTGTGTGTATTAAAAGTAAAAACAAATAAAGTTTTAAATAGTGTTATAATAATATCCTGTCCTCTGTGTTGTTATTATTAATATTCAAAGCATCACACATGCTGGGAAATCATTTGTATTCCAGTTCTGGAGAGTATTCAGTAGGATTTTATTCTTCAAAATGAATATAGAATTTTCTAAGTCCTTGATCCTTTATCAGTTAAAAATGAGATAGTAATAAAACTGCCTCCTTTTAGTCAGCAGTGTTGACCAAATAATTTGTTCTCCGGATGCTGCAAGGATATGTCTAGTGATTCAAGACATTGACTTCAACATTCATTATTTTATGCTTCCTGAATTTGGAACATTGATATTTATTGTATACAAATTGAAAGGCACATTGGATATATTTGTGACTGTTCTTTCATTTCAGTTCAGAAGACTTGACAACCAGGTATTGTAATAAGATGAAGCACATATACACATGTGAACACATGCACATTCTCCAATACTTATGCATCTAAATGGGTGTACTTTTCCTGTAGTCAGCTGTGCAAAGGTGGGAGCTGAGACCAAGGGTATCCAGAGTGCAGGCCTCACTGAGGTGCAGGGGAGGCTGCAGAAGGTGAGGCACCGTCTCGGCAAATTTGATCTTAGCCCCTATCAGCTATTTTATGACTTTTCCTCATCCCTTGAACAAAATCACTGTCTGATCTACAATATTCCTCACACTCCAATTTAAGACCTCTCAAACCTTAGATATTATATAGCTATTCCTGGGGTTCTGCCAGAAATGTTCGGGCTTCCTTTCCTGAAATAACCGTCAAGAATAGTTTTTAAGACACATACACACATAAATCACCTGACTTACTTTATAGTTGCATTTTAAAAAGGTAAAACCGTACTACCCCACTTGATCACTGACTTCATTCATCTCTCTCTCAGTTACTCTCACTGCTTCTGAAATTATGAATGAAAATTTACTGACAATGAAACGTATTTTATGAAAGACGTTTTATTGGTTTTTATAGATGTTCTAAAATAACAGTTCCAAGAAAAACAAAGTTTAATAACAACTACACTATTGTAATACTTACTCTATAGCCTATTAGAAAACAACTTTGGGAAAAATGCACCCAATTAGACTGCTAATGGAAATAATGATTATTAAAGAGAAGTCACATGTATCTTGTAAATAATTTGATTCACATTCTAAGACAGTACAATCAGTTTCTGTGGTTGGCTTTTTGCAGGTGACTCTCTGTCACAATGTCTTCTAAGTCACCAATGAGTGCATAAGGGCCTGGGAGGCCTCATGAGATCTAAAATAAATGACCTATTCCTGAAATGTTTTCATGAATGCTAGTTCCTTGAGATGCTCTAATGCACTACGTGTTGTGGTACCATACAAAATTTGGAAAAGCTGCATATTATATTTTCTTGGAGAGGTACAAAGTATGTAGGCATTTTTAAAGCTCTGAAAAGTATCCAATAAAGAAAAATAGTTACCTTTGTCTCACCAAGGTTTTTCATATTTATTTTCAACTAATGCCAATTAACTTCCCACAAAGTTAGTATTCTTGTACAACATACATTGGGAAACACCTGATCAAAATCTCTAATTTAAAAACTAAAGGTTTAAATGGTTCTGTATAGGAGCCTGAGTAAATGTTTGCCTTGTCATCTCATACATCCCTTATCCCTATTGGTCTCATGTCATTCATAAAAGCTGTAATAATCATGCCTCCCTTTGACTTTTTTAAGCCACTGATATGCTTACAGGATACATGAAATGATTTGGGGGAAAAATTTATGTTATGATCTGAAAATTATAGATTAAAAATAATTTCATCCCTGGCCTCTGGAGCCTGAGTTCCACTTAGTAAATTGCAGAACAGAATATTGAAAATAGCACAGAATATTGAAAGGAGAGAAAAAGTAACTTTACAGTGGAGGAACCTAGAAAACACTATCTTGGCCAGGTGGTCAAGGTCAACATCATCAGTTGGTAGTATGTACCCCTGGAATGATGTGATGAGTACCCCAAAATTCATAATTCCTGTCTAATAGTGATAAAGAAAATCATACAAACCCAAACTAAGAAACATTCTACAAAATGCCTACCAAGAACTTCTCAAAACTGCCAAAAGTAATCAAAAATAAGGGAAGCCTGAGAAGCTGCCACAGACCAGCGAAGACCAAGGATGCAGATGACCAAATGTAATGTGGTATCCTAGATGGCACCTGGGGACAGAGAAAAGGGTATTAGTGGGAAAACTAATGAAATTCTATTGAAGTCTGGAATTTAATGAGTGGTAATACATCAGTATGGGTTTTCTAGTTTTTACAAGTGGTTACGTGAGATGTTAAATAGGTAAAATGTGGTGCATGATTTATGGGAACTCTCTGTACTTATTTGCAACTTTCTTGTAAATCTAAAATTATTCCAAATAAAATGTTTCTTTAAAAATAGTAAAAATTGCATCTATAGTTTTCGAGTATGTAAATCAGTTGGTATAGAAAGAGTAACCACAAGATAAGAGCATGAGTGAGGACTTAACTTTTTTTTTAATTGAAGTAAAGTTGATACACAATGTTGTAGTAGTTTCAAGTGTACAGCAAAGTGATTAAGTTACACATACATATATATTTTTTCAGATTCTTGTCCCTTATAGGTTATTACAGAATATTGAGTATAGTTCCCTGTGCTATATTGTAGGTTCTTGTTGGTTATTTAACATATAGTGGTTTATATGGGTTAATCCCCAGCTCCTAATTTACTGCTCCCCCCTTTCCTATTTAGTAATCATAATTTTTTTTCTGTGTCTGTGAGTATGTTTCTGTTTTGTATATAAGTTTGTTTGTATCATTTTTTCTAGATTCCACATATAAGCGATATCATATGATATTTGTATCTCTCTGGTTTACTTCACTTAGTATGATAACATCTAAGTCTATCCATGTTGCTGTGAATGGCATTACTTTATTCCTTTTTATTGCTGAGTAATATTTCATTGTATAAATATGTCACATCTTCTTTATCCATTCATCTGTCAACAGACATTTAGGTTGCTTCCATGTCTTGGCTATTGTAAATAGTGCTGCATTGAACAACGGGGTGCACACATTTCTTTGAATTATGTTTTTCTCTGGGTATATGTCCAGGAGTGGAATTACAGGATAATAAGGTAGCTCTAATTTTAGTTTTTGAAGGAAACTCCATACTGTTCTCTATAGTGGCTGTGCCAATTTACATTCCCACCACCAGTGTAGGAGGGTTCCCATTTCTCCATACCCTCTCCAGCATTATTATTTGTAGACTTTTTGATGATGGCTATTTTGATCAGTGTGAGGTGATACCTGATTGTTGTTTATTTTTTTTTTAATTTTTATTTACTTAAAAAATATTTTTTTTTATGTGGACAATTTTTAAAGTCTTTATTGCATTTGTTACAATGTTGCTTCTATTTTATGTTTTTGTTTTTTGGCCCTGAGGTATGTGGGATCTTAGCTTCTGGACTAGGGATCAAATCCACACCCCCTTCATTGGAAGGCAAAGTCTTAACCGCTGGACTGCCAGGAAAGTCCCCTAATTGTAGTTTTGAGTTGCATTTCTCTAATAATTAGCATTGTTGAGCATCTTCTCATGTGCCTGTTGGCCATCTGTATGTCTTCTTTGGAAAAATGTCTATTTAGGGCTTGTGCCCATATTTTAACTAGTTTTTTTTTTTTTTATTGAGTTGTTTGATATTGATCTGTTTGTATATTTTGGAGATAATCCCTTGTTGGTAGTATCATTTGCAAATATTTTCTTCCATTCTTTAGGTTGTCTTTTTGTTTTTGTTTATGGTTTCCTTTGCTGTGCAAAATCTTTTCAGTTTAATTAGGTCCCATTTGTTTATTTTTGTTTTTATTTCCATTGCTCTAGGAGATAGATCAAAAAATATACCACTGCATTGAAAAGAATAAAATACCTAGGAATGAACCTATCTAAGGAGGCAAAAGACCTGTACTCTGAAAACTATAAGGTGCTCATGAAATAAATCAAAGATGATGCAAACAGATAGAAACATATACCATGTTCTTGGACTGGACGAATCAATATTGTCAAAGTGACAATACTATCCAAGGAAGTCTACAGATTCAATGCAATTCCTATCAAATTACCAATGGCACTGATTCACATAACTAGAAAAGAAACATTTTACATTTGTATGGAAATACAAAAGCCCCTGAATAGCCAAAGCAAAATGGAAAGGAAAACAGAGAAAGAGAAATGGAGCTGGAGGCATCAGGCTCCCTGACTTCAGACTATACTACAAAGCTACAGTAATAAAACAGTATGCTACTGGCACAAAAAACAGAAATATAGATCAATGGAACAGGAAAGAAAGCTCAGAAATAAACCCATGCATCTATGTTCAACTAATCTACCACAGAGGAGGCAAGAGTATACAATGGAGGAAAGCCAGTCTCTTCAACAAGTAGTGCCTGGAAAACTGGACAGCTACATGTGAAAGAATGAAATTAGAACATTCTCTAACACCATACACAAAAATAAACTCAAAATGCGTTAAAGACCAGATACTATAAAACTCCTAGAGGAAAACATAGGCAGAACACTCTTTGACAGACTGCCCTAACTTTTTTTTAATCAATTAATTAATTAATTTTATTTTGGGCTGCATTGGGTCTTTGTTGCTGTGCAAGGGCTCTCTCTGGTTGTGGTGAGTGAGGGCTACTCTTCTTTGTGGTGCGCAGGCTTCTCATTGCTATGACTTCTCTTGTTGTGGAGCTTGGGCTGTAAGTGCTCAGACTTCAGTAGTTGCGGCACTTGGGCTAAATAGTTGTGGCTTGCGGGCTCTAGAGCACAGGCTCAGTAGTTGTGGCATACGGGCTTAGTTGCTCCCAGAGCAACTTCCTAGGATCTTCCCGGAGCAGGGATCAAACCCATGTACCCTGCATTGGCAGGCAGATTCTTAACCACTGCATCACCAGGGAAGCCCAAGACTGCCTAACTTTTAATCCCAGTTCTGCCACCTGCTAACTTCCTGTGTAATATCTAAATTTACTCATTTTTAAAAGTTAAAGAGGGCTTCCCTGCTCTAGAGCCCATGGGCCACAACTACTGAGCCCACATGCCACAGCTACTGAAGCCCTCGCACCTAGAGCCAGTGCTCCACAACAAGAGAAGTCACCGCAATGAGGTGCTCAGGCACCACAACGAAGAGTAGATCCCACTCGCCATAGCTAGAGAAAGCCCGTGCACAACAATGAAGACCCAACACAGCCAAAAATAAATAAATAAATAATAAAATATATCTTTAAAAAAAATGAAAGAATATCATACCTAATTCATAAGGTTACTGAAGAAGTAAAATTATTAATCCCATGGAAAGTGTTTAAAACAGTTTTTGTCAGCTATTAAGCACTCTATTAGCTACACTGCTTTGGTTATTACTCGTTAATGTGAGTTAAAATACCTTAAGAGCTCTAGTGAACTGTAAATAAAATATAAATAAGTGATAGGTTGACAAAATAAACCAACTAATATAAATTCTACTAAATTAGTAATAATAGTAAAGTGTATCAAAGGTGGAAAATAAAATCTCTGATTCATTAATCAGACCTTATTAAGGGTATTCTACATGGTTCTAGGTATTAAACTTTAAATCAGATATTAGCAAACAGGTTTCTTTAGGCAAAGGCAATCGGAATAGTGAAAACTCTGTTCGTAAACAGGCAGTTGGAAACCCTGAGAATATTTAAACCTGGAAAATAGCAAACTCAGGGGGCTAAGATGTTTGCTTTAAATGTGAGACCTTCTCACATTCAAATAATTCAATATTTATGTAACAACTGTAAAACAAAAGTTGGAAGAAAATTAAATAACTTATTCATACAAGACAACTGCTAATACTTAGCAAGGAGGGGAAACACGGTTGATGCCGCACACAAAGAACATAAAAATATTAACAGAACTGCCTCCTTAAGAATATAATACTCTATTACAATAAATTCACACTTTTAATGTGTCTGTAATAGGCATCTTTTACATCTGTTTATTTATGTCACTCATTAATGTACTAAGATGTCTTTAAGGAGACAGCATACAAAACGTGTTTAAGTGGTGAGTTTTTAAAAATTGAGTTTCTTAAGCTCTACTTTTACTTAGAGCAGTAAATATGTTATGTTCTTTAAAATTCTAAGGTATATTTTAAAGTAGGTAAGATTATAGGGGAAAAATAAATGTGAAAATGCTTCCACAATTCTTTTTCCAAATTATAACCTAAGATATTTTTTTCTTAACATTACACCCAGCATGGTGTCTTACTCTACTAGATGTTAAATAAATATGTTCTAAGAAGATTTGGAATGTTAGACACCATCTGTAGCACATGGATGCAAATAACAAGTATCATCCTGCCTCTATGAGTCAGTTTATTTCGATAGTAGGACCCCAATTATCTTGTTTAGTTCAGTATTGCTTTCTCCCTCAAACTAGAATTATTTCCATGAATTTAAGCTCATTCATTAGTGGTAGACAACTTTTAGTTTTAGAAATAACACCTGCAAACCCTCCATCAAAGCAGAGTTTTTAGCTATTAGGTCCTCTATACTGTGCAAAGGGAAGGAAGTAAGTGTTTTAACATGTTGAGTGAAAGGTAGCAATTAAATTAATAGAACACTCATGGAGAACTTCTGAGAGACACTGCTATCATTAGAATAAGGAGAGGAAGAAGAAAAAGGAAGGAGGGAGGGACAGGGGAAGAGCTAAGTTACTTGAAAGGATAGAAAAGAGAGAATGGATCCCTTTTTTGTCATTTAGATAACCAAATTTTCCTAGCTCTTCCTCTGAAATATCTGAAATTTAATCACTTATCCAAGCAAAGCATTGAAAGTTAAATAAAAGTTGAGGGTGAGGTTAAGGAGATAGAAGCAGGTAATTTGAATTTTGCGAAGAATACAGACTCTCAAAGGAGGAAATGAAAGTCACCTTGAAGAACACTTAGAAAATGAATGAGGTGACAGAGGCCCCCTAGGTGAGAGCGGACACCCGGCATCCCCTGAAGAGATGATCAATGGGGCAGAGACAATGTTTAGAAGTGAACAGTAATCTTGATCAAAAAGACAAAAGTCTTACTGCATCCTTCCCTGCCTCCTTCCTGCCCCAGAATATATTCTCTAGAAATTCAGTTATGGGTTTCCAAACTCTCCTAATGCCAGCTTTTACTCTGGAAACTCCACCCCACTCCCTCACTCCCTGGCCCTTGCTGAGACTGGCTTTACCTGGTGGCTCCATACCCCCTGCAGCCCTTTCAAGCAGACACTGCACTTTTCCCAATTCCATAGAATCTGAAGGTTGGGTCACAACCTTATCCAAACCATACTGCTGCTTCAAGTCCCCTTGTCCTTCATGCTCCCTCTCCCCTCATTCTTTTGTTTGAGAGCTGGCCACTATTCCTTTTCCTTTTCCATCATTTTTCCTTGCTGTTTTCTGTTGAACTCCAGATCACTCCTGCATATGTGTTTAAGACTTTGAAGTCCTTCCATTGTCCTGGATGATCAAATATTTGAGTAGATGACTTGCCCTGTAACCTGGCTTCTAAGTTCTTTAACACACTTAAATGAACTTAAACCCACATCAGCAAGCCACTCCAAAACCACATTGGGCTCACTGTTGAAACCTGCAACCTGGAAGAACCTTCGTCCTTTCTGTAGTCACAACCTCCTCTTCTACCTCTCAATCAACTTCTTTCAACATCCATTTATGACAAAAACTTTAGAAAGCAGGCATAGAGGGAACATATGTCAACATATATGACAAGCCCACAGCTACATAATTGTCAACTGTTAAAAGTTAAAAACCTTTTCTCTAAGATCAGGAACAAGTCAAGGATGCCCATTCTCACCACTTTCATTCAACCTAGTTTTGGAAGTCCTATCCACAGGAATCAGAGAAGAAAAAGAAATAAAAGGAATCTAAATTGGAAAAGAAGAAGTAAAACTGTCAGTGTTTACAGATAACATACTTACCTAGAAGATCCTAAAGAGACCACCAGAAAATTACTAGAGTTCATCAGTGAATTTGGTAAAGTTGCAGTATATAAATTAATACACAGAAGACTATTGCATTTCTATACACTAACAATGAACTATCAGAAAAAAAAATTAAGAAAACAATCCCATTTAAGATGACATCAAAAAGAATAAAATACCTAGGGATAAACCTACCTAAGACCTGTACTACAAAATCTATAAAATGCTGATTAAAGAAATTGAAGACAATACAAACAGATGGAAAGATATAGCATGTTCTTGGGTTGAAAGAATCAATATTGTTAAAGTGACCATACTGAGACTCCCCTGGCAGTCCAGTGGTTATGATGCTGCACTTCCAGTGCATGAGGCACAGGTTCAGGCCCTGGTCAGGAAACTAAGATCCCGCATGCTGCATGGCCTGGCCAAAAATATATATAAATAAGTAAATTAAAAAAGTGATAAGAGAAATACCTACTTAAAATATAAAATAAGATAAAATGACCATTCAACCCAAGGCAATCTATAGATTCAATGCAATCCCTATCAAAATACCAACTGAATTTTTCACAGAACTAGAATGAAAACTTTTAAAATTTGTATGGAAACACAAGACACTGAATAGCCAAACCAATCTTGAGAAAGAAGAACAGAGCTGGAGGAATCACATATCCTGACTTCAGACTATAGTACAAAGCTATAGTAATTGAAACAGTATGGTACTGGCTCAAAGACAGGCATATAGATCAATGGAACAGGATAGACAGCCTGGAAATAAACCCAGTTAACCTATGACAAAGGAGGCAAGAGTATACGATGGAGAAAAGCCTGTCTCTTCAATAAGTGGTGCTGGAAAAACTGGACAGATGTATGTAAAACAATGAAATTACAACATTCTCTAACACCATATATAAAAATAAACTCAAGATGGATTAAAGAACTGAATGTAAGACCAAACACTGTAAAACTCCTAGAGGAAATCATAGGCAGAACACTCTTTGACATAAATCACAGCAGTATTTCTTGGATCTGTCTCCTAAATAATGGAAATAAAAGAAAAAATAAACAAATTGGACCTAATTAAACTTAAAAGCTTTCACAGCAAAGGAAGCCATTGACAAAACAAAAAGACAATCTACCAAATGGGAGAAAATATTTGCAAATGATATGACCAGTAGGGGATTAATATCCAACATATATAAACAGCTCATACAACTCAACAACAAAAAAACATACAGCCAGATTAAAAACTGGGCAGAAGAACCAAATAGACTTTTTTTTTCCAAAGAGGAAATGAAGATGGCCAACAGGCACATGAAAATATGCTGGACATCACTAATCATCAGCAGAATGCACATCAAAACTACAATGAGACCACCTCACACTTGTCAGAATGGCTATCATCAAAAAGAACACAAATAAGAAATGTTGGCGAGCATGTGGAAAAAAGGGAACCCTCATAGACTGTTGGTGGGAATGTAAATTGGTGTAAAAAAACCTCAAAAATCTAAAAATAGAACTACTTCCAGCAATGGAAGTGACCACCCAAGTCTCCATCAGCAGATGAATGGGTAAAGAAGATATATATCACACACACACAATGGAATACTACTCAGTCAAAAAAATGAACATTTGCCATTTGCACAACATGGATGGACTTGGAGAGCATTATGCTAAGTGAAATATATCAGACAAAGACAAATAGTGTATGATACCACTCATGTGGAATCTAAAAAATACAACAAACTAGTGAATATAACAAAAAATAAACAGACTCAAAGATATAGAGAACAGACTAGTGGTTACCAGTGTGGGTGGAGGGGAAATACATGGGTGGGGGGAGCTGGAGGTACAAACTATTAGGTATAAGATAGGCTATAAGGATGTACTGTACAACACAGGGAATCTAGCCAATAGTTTTTAATAACTATAAATGGAGTGTAACATTTAAAATTTATATAAAATTTTTTAAAAATTTAAATTAAAATAAATGGAAAAATATCAACTTCTGCCTTAGTTATTTAATCTTATCACAGTATTCTATAGTCCCTGACACTTTCTGCCTTCTGTCCTCATTCTCATCTGCTCTGCACTAAATCCTACAGCTGGTCACACACGTGTGTTCAGTTTGTGAGAATTCACCCCAGTGTCCTTCCATAATACGTGCACCTTTCTGTCTGCGCTGTAGATGTCAATAGAGTCTACTTTTTTTTTTAGAACTTTTATTGAGATACAGTTAACATGCAATAAACTGCATATATTTAGAGCATACAATTTGGTATCCCAATCTCCCAATTCATTCCTTCCAACCCTCCCCGCTTTCCCCACTTGGTACATCTGTGTCTCTATTTCCTCTTCCTTTAGTTAAGATGGAAGAAATTCATGGCTGTACTAGGGGCAGTTCCTTCCCATGTGCTCAGATCCTGTCCCTGCCTACCTTCTTAGGGACCTCAGGACTTTGCGGATGTCCTTTCTGCCCTCTGTCTTTGACCTCCCTCTTTCTACTGGCTCTGTCCCATCAGCATTCAGCATTCAGGCATGCTCTTCTCTCCCTGTTTATTATACAAACTCTCCTTTGTTTATGCTATTTTCACTGCATTCATTCAACAAATATTTATTAAGCAACTGTGATGCGCCAGACACCAGTGACCCAAACAGGCAAAAATCCTATCTTCATGGCGCTTATATTCTAATCATGACAGACAGATGGATACATGAATAAGTAAACAATCATAATGACTTCAGAGACTAGCATTATGGAGAAAAATAAAGTAGGAGCAGGAGAAGGGGAACAGTAGGAGAGAGCAGGAGTTTAAACAGGGTGCTCAAGGAGGGCCTCGGAAATGGGAGTGAAGTCCAGAAAGAGGTGGGGGCTCTTCACTCTCAGTTCAGGGGCTTCCCAGTTTGGCAGCTTCCCTTGAGGATGTGAAAAACCAAGGCAAAGTAAACAAAACAGTGTTGCGTACTACAAAATTATGCTGCAAATCATATAACCTTTTGAGTATCATTAAAGAACTTTCTCATAGAATTCTGAGCAGGAAAGAAATCTAGTACTTATAAAGCCCCTGCCACCTGCCCACCGCTTTGATAGGAGCATTTTGTGGATGGTTTCACTTAACCTTCCCAAGAGTCCTGTGAGTCGAATAGTATTATTCCCAAATTACAGGTGAGGAACTAAGAACAGACGTTCAGGGAATATAGTAGCTTCCCGAAGTCTTATACACTGTGAATGCAACATCTCAATTAGAATCCAACTCTGTCTCAAAGTAAAGTACTCCCACCTCCTGAGCAAGAAATTCTTTTTAAAAAGTGTCCACAGCTGCTAATGGGCCCTGAGGGTCTCTTCCGCTGCACCACTTGCTGGTCCAAGAGTTCAAGGCCTTTCTTCAAAAGAGTGCTTTTATTTTTATGTGCTACTTGAGGATAGGGAACTTCATGAGTTGTTAAGTATATTAAAATCTGGTGTTTTAAATTAAAATCAGCACATTACTAAAGTTCACAGAGAACGTGAATTCAGTGTTCCACTAACAGTGAGCTATGCCCCAAGGCTCTTGGTGTATTGCACACAAAACAGCAGGAGTCCCCACCGTCCACACTTGTGGCTCCTGATGCATCATCAGAGCAGCTTTCTTCCATGGGGTCATAGTGCCTAGTTGCTACTCCTCTCCCTTTTCACCTATAAAACTTCTCATCATCACTGGGTATTAGCAACACAGCTTAGAGTACATAGGCTCTGGGGTGGACAGCCACTGGCTGTGATTTCCTCTGGGGTTTCCTCTGGGGCTGCTTCTCACAGAATTAAAGGGACATGTCAGGCACTTCTAGTAAGGGCTGGAACACAGTGGTTTCTTAATAAAAATGATTACACTTCACCTTAGTTTTGTTAAGATTATTTGGTTAAGTTGATAGTGGGTAGTAATGTATATTTGTGCAAATAATTTGGTTCTTTATTTGTCCACTAACCAGAATTTAGGACTTGTATTTTTCATCATTCATTACATCACTCTTAAAACAGATCATTTTATAATCTCAAAATTTGCTTGTACACTGATACGTCTTTAGTCTGGTCTGTGAATCTGCCCTAGTTAATAATTTATCACATATTATCAAAGAACTATAATAAAACTATTGTCATTTTATAGAGAATTGGTATATAAAATTAAATGCATGAACTCATATCATCATAAATATAAATAATGAGAGATTCATATATATTGGACCCAGCAGGTTTTATTTAGTTCTCGTCCATGTCTTTTTTTTCAACCCATTCTGTTTTCCCTTGGAAAGTAACAGTCAATGATCTTGGGTTGGTGGTGGGGGGGAGAGGGGGCGGGAGGGGGACAGTCATGGAGAATTTTGCCCTTAAGAAGTGGAAGGCAGTCAAAAACGCCTGTGAACCAAAACAACGCCTCTATCACTACAAACCTCCAAAATTATCGCACACCTACTTGTGTTATAGTTTATATCTTCCCATACACGCTGTAACTCCTCAACAAGACGGCAGGCCTGCGGCGCAGAGACCCTGCAGGGTCACGCTGATTAGCGCCCCTGTGCCTCGGACAGCCTTGCACAGAGATTAGCATTAAGAAGTGAGAGGACGGTTGCAGTTAGTCTTCGCAGATGGGCATATTCTTTCATCAGACTGGGAGATATGAAAATGATTTCCTTTGTGACTAGGTTTTGGGTGGGAAATTGCTGGGATTAGAACACCACTAGACTTTTAGACATGCTCCATGTCTGAGCTATTTCTCTGAAAACAACAGTAGTATTGGAAAATTAACTATGAATTCATAAATAGTCTTCTAATACAGGAATTTAATAAGACTTTTTAAACGACTAAGGCCCGGAGTTAAAGGTCACAGGGAAGATGAGGGCCTGACGGGTTCTAACCCCCCCACAGGTGGACCAGCCTCCGAAGCTGTCCTGCTTTTCACCAAACTCACGCAGGCTAACATTGATTGGCAGGAGTTCCTCCATTGGTGGGAATTGACTTAAGTCACTCGAGATCTTTATTTTAGTGATGACTGACACCTAAAGTGTCTCTCTAGCAAGAAGTTTTCCTGCTCTGACATTCAAAACTGTATGTCACAAGCTCCAAGAAAATGTGCCAGATGGTAAAGACCAGCAGGGAATTGAATGCTGCTAAGGACAGCTCTGCCCATTATTAAGTGAGATTTTGAAACTGCAGGGTATGCGGAAAACACCTGCAAAAGATCAAGTCTATTTATTACATAAGAATATGAAATAACTATTTGGCTTTCTTTTATGCAAAACATACTTATATTTGATAAGGACATCTATACTGAGTAAATGGGTAGGACCAAAGCTAGGTAATTGTCTTGGCTATAGAAGAAGTTAATGAAAAACAAAGAAAGAATAGAAAACATTATCCTTTATGTTGATATTTCTTTTCACTGCAGTATGTAGGCTCATACTATCCTAAAGTTTAAGGTGTATTTACTTGTATTTATATGAGACAGGGGAAAGTGACAGGAAAGATGGAGCATTGTGTGCTAGAAGTAATTATTTTTGTACAATATTAATTATGTGTTCCCAGATGCATTGTTTACCTGTTGAATATACCTGGAATTTTTTGTTTATTCTACTTCCATAAAAGCTATTATAACTGCCATTGAAGAAAATTCAATTTAACTCAAGAAATCTGTTAGGCCCTATATAAAGCTCACAGGGAACACAGAGAGGGGTAAGGGAGGTTTATTTGTCAAAGAGTTTATGAGGAGGTGAGAAATGTTTAAGAGTAATCACATCACAAGGAAGAAAGAGGGGTCACTGGAGCCTGACTGCAGGGGTGCTGATTCCTGGCCTGCGGATGCTCCAAGTGTGGGCAGGCTAGGCGCCCTGGTGGTGGCCCCCTGCCTTCATCCCCAAAATGGGGAAGATGGGAGAGTGTGTGTTTCAGGCTTTGAGTGAAGAGTAAATGAGTGAACGCATGCAAGTTCTTAGTACTGGCACTTTAGAAACTCTCCATGTTAGCTATCAATTTGATTAGTGATACTATTTAGATGCTATGAGATTTCAAAGGAACGAGACGTTGAATTCCATTGAAAGGATCAAAAAATGCTTGGGGAAAGAACATGTAGCATTTGGAATGGATCTTAGACAAATGGGTGTGATTTTGAGGAGGGAGGTGTAAAGAAGAGCTTTAAGTGTGAACAGCGTAGCGGCACCGAGTCACAGAGGGCAGGTTCCTGCCAGGAGAATGGGGCCCGAGTCTGAGAGGCTCGCAAGTGCTGATGGGAGGATCCACGTGTCAGGTCTGGAGGGTGGATGCCTGTCAAGACATTCCTAACACGATACCGAGGAGAGGCAAGAAAACCCAGCACATCTTCCAGACAGTGAGACGGCAACACGACTCACTAATCGAAGCCTGAATTTGTGGATCCTGGATGTGTCTTGGGAGAAGTGGAAACGTGGATTTGAATAACCTGAGAGATGTCAGTAAGATATCCATGTAGGCAGTTGGAAATGTTTCAAGCTGACACATTTAAAAGTCTAAATGCCAAATTGTGACCAGAAACAATTTGTAGGCATGTAGTTTTTGCTTCTAAAACTTTTTGGAAACTGAAATGCTAGTCTATTAAGTAACTTTCCTATAATCGCATAATTCATGATTTCTGATTTATTTTTAATCAGACTTTAGAGATTCCTTTCATAAAAGTAAAGTGAAAAATGTTCAAAACATGCGATTTCCAATCAGAGTGTCACCGTAGACAGAGTTCCTAGATATCTGAGTCTCTCTTTCTAGTAAGTGATGTTCTGTGGTCCTTTTTACTTTGGGAGAGGCACCATCTGAAGGGAAGATGCCTGTAGTGTGACCTGTTTGAGTTCTAATCCAGACTTGTGACCCCACAATCACTAACAGGCAACAATAAGTATGGCCCCCTAGGCTTTTTTTAAAGAAATGGGTATGAAGAAGATAAGTTGTCACATTAACTTACATCACATCAATAGACTAAGGGGCTGTGTAGCTCGGTGCAAGATACCAAAACAGAAAGTACCATCGTTTCCTTATTTGGAAAAAAGAGATAATAATAGTGTCTCCTTCATAGGGTGTTGTGAGGATGAAATGAGGTAACCCATGCAAAGTCTGAGTACAGTGCCTGGGAATGAATACACCCAGCTATTTTGACCTGCTATTTTGGTTTGATGCCAGCTGACTATGATATGTGTGGCATATAAAATTGTCACCAGACAGAACCACAAGCTAAATGATTACACACTAAAAGGAAACAAAAATGAGTGAAACTGCTAAAGAAATATAGGGAAATTTCTCAGTTCAGACATGGGTGTGTCTACATTGTATGTGCGGTATTGCAAATAACCAAATCAAGTGCTCTTGTTTTCTTTTCAGAAAAATAAACGTATTTTATAAATGCAAATAATCTCTTTCAGATCTAAGAGTTTTGTGAGGTTCGATGATTCTATGTTGAGGGCATGTTTGTGTTCTATTTCATGACTAAAGTTTAAATAGGTTATTTTCCACCTGAAAAATAATTTCAAATATAAATTGTCCCCCAAATCAGTTGAAGGTTTTGAAGTCATTTTGTGTTGCAGACCCACCCCCTCCCCACTGTCAGACTGTAAGCAACCAGCGACGTTACTTTGCAATGCAGTGACCTACTTCATTCAAATCACCCTACATCACTTTGATTTTCAAAAAAGCGTATAATGGTAGAATTCTATTTTCCATCAATTTTATAGCAGTGTCTTAGAAAAACCCTCAGTTTTGCATCATTTAAATTTGAGTCTAGTACTGTTATAAATATACTAAGATTTCTCTCTCATAAAATAGGACTACTTGTGTTTTTTGATCTATGTAAAGTGAAGACGAGAAATGACAGAATTAAATAGCTGAAAATACCCCTAATTTAGCAAGAATGCAAATAATGATGCATTATTAGGGGTATTTTCAGCTATTTAGTTCTGTCTCATTTCTGTCCTACCTTGGCTACAGGAATCAATATTATCAATGCATTTCCCATTCTGTATTCTGTCACACACATTATTTTCAGTGAAAAGCAATGCTTAACACAATTCCCTCTTCTTTTTTACAGCTAAGAATTAGAGGATAATCTCTAAGCAACTTATTCTGCCTGATAGTATTTTCTTCTTCTCATTCTCCTATTATTATGAATTTTTGTAATTACATTTTTAATTTCAAGATAATTTAGAGTCACATCAACTGTGAGAAATAATGGAGAGATTCCATGTAAACTTTACTCAGTTTTACCCAACAGCAACATCATGAAAAATCATCGCACATTATTGCGATCAGGTTGCTGACATCTGTGCAGTCAAGACACACAACATTCCACCTCCATGAGAGCCCCCTTCCCTCCCTCCCCCCATCCTCTCCATAACTCCTGGCAGTGTGCTCTCCGTTTCTATAATTTCATCATTTCAAAAATGTCACATAAATGCAATCATGCAGTATGTGACTTTGGTAATTGGCTTTTCCATTCAACGTAATTCCTGAAGACTCACCCAAGTTGTGTGCATCAGTAGTCTGTTCCTTTTTGTTGCTGAGTAGTGTTTCATGGTGTGGATGTGTAACATTTGTTTAACTCTTCACCTGATGGAAGATATCTTGGTTGTTTCTATTAACTGATTGTAAATTCTAAGTTCACATTTATAAAGCTTCTACTATATAATACTGATCCTCTACTGTTTCTACAGCCTCCCAGGGCTTTAGGTTATCATGTTCCACAAATGCAGTGTCTCCTATACTTTTCAAACATGTGGTTTTTCTCATTTAGTAGCATCTCTCTTGACTTACATGCTATCGGACTATCTTCTTGCATCCATGAGGGTGTTATTTTAATGTATCTAAATCAGGAGAGATAATGTGCATGTTTCCTGTTGTGGCTTGGCCTGGACTTGGAGGGCAGGGGGAGAAACCATAGCCACAGACAGCATCCAAAGGAAAGCTCAGCTGGTCCTACAGACAGGCCTCTGTCTCCTGTCTCCTCCTCCTCCTAAGTGCACTTTTCATGCTTTAGTCCTAGATGCTAAGACAGCATCACTCAATTGTAAGTCCCCAAGGTGTCACCTTTTGCCAAAGAGGGCGTGTGTATTGGTCATAATCCACCAGCAGAAAAAGCAGGAGGAAAACTACCCATGTGTATCACAGAGGCAAAAACAGTAAAAGAGACAAGCAGCAGTTTCTTGTGCTAGACCAAAGATTTCCCAAATGTTTCCATTCATTGCACAGTCATGGAGTGAACAAACGCCCTGCTGAATATCGTGGGTGTGGGGTATATAACACCAAGATGACATAGTTCTCTAGCCTGACAAAGGCAACTCAGACAGAAGGATCTGATGAGAATAATGATATTACTGACCAGTGATTGAATGTCAACAAATGACACCCCCCCCCCAAAAGAGAGCTCCTCAACCAACGTCACCTCAGAGAAAGGGACAGATATAAAATTATCACTATTCACAACTGCTTTCTGACAAGTTATATGCTCATCTGGGAGAATATTTTAGTTAGGGTATACATTAAGTATCTAATGTGGTACTTGCAAGGTATTATGCAAATGCTCTCTTTAACCTTTTTTTAAACAAGTTTCAAAACCATTGAATATGAATGTTATGTAAGTCCTAAAAGTCACTTATTTCATTTAGAAAATATTGAAATGGCCACATGATCTTACTTGGTTTCAGTCTTTTCAAATTACATTGATTCATTATTATTTAGTTGGTTTAAATTCAAATGGACAACTCTGATGATTGCTCTACCTGATTCATCCAGATTCACATAATTTGGCTTATCTACATGCATTTAATGATTGCAATATCCAATCAGGAGGCTGCAATATTCTTGACCTAACACTGGAGCTGAGTCTCTGTGTCAGTTCTTTCGAATGTTGTGGAGAAACACACCCTGGGGAGGAACAAAGGAAAACCACTAACTGGAAAATTTTTCCCACAAAATTTATGTCTTATTTTATATTATTTTATTATTTTATTTTATTTTGTTTTGTTTTATTTTATTTTATTTTATTTTATTTTATGTCTTAGTTATAAATTAAACAAGAATATACTATGATTATTAAAGATGTTTCTTGGAGATTTATAAGATGCTCTATCTTCATGGCTTTTAAATGATCCATTAGTTGGGGAAGAAAGTGGGGAAAGAATAACAGTCTTCTAACTCCATTTATCTGAAGAAGACATCCATCCTCTGCATGATTGCATAATAATGGAACATTATCAAGCCCACTGTTTCATGGGCCATAACAAAAGAAAGTACTCAGAGGGCTGGTGAGTGTGAAACCCAGAGAAAAATCACAGCCACCTGCTCTGAGCACCAATACATCAAATGGAAAAGAGCCCACTTTTGGAGGGATTAATTTGTGAGATAGACAGCCAACCAGAATTCTTTTGGCAGGGTTATCTTTTCTTTAAACATACTAGTTTTGTTTTGGGCACAGAAAACATATTTGCATGCAGCAATCATTTAGTAAAAGAATTAAAAAAACAAAGAGTAAGGCTCAGAGATACTGTCTACTTTCACATACTGAGGCTGCAACTAAACAAAACAATTCAGGTACAAATATAGAATCTTCAAACCAAATTAGAGAGGGCCATTATCATGCTTACAAAATTGTTGCAGCTTACAGAAACTTTGTTACTTCACTTTGATGGGCAAGCTGTTTTTTTTCTAGAAAAGAAAACAGAAAGTTATAGATCATGATACTCTTACCAGACATCAGACTTTTAAATGCATTTTTTTTCTGTGTGTCCAAAGCCCCTTGTTTTTATTGTCTCATTTGCCTATAATAATAACTAACCTGCAGTGCTTACTGATTAATTTCCATGGTCAGCACAGTGCTAGGGGAGGTAGGGAAACAGAGAAAGCTCAGGCAGGATACAATTAAATACCAAGTGTGTGGTAGAGAAAATTTTCTAGAAAACAGGGGTGCATGAAAGCTTCACAGGGTGGGTGGGAACTTGCGTTTGGCCTTGAAGTTTCAGATAGAACAAACATTGTGAGAAAGATGGAAGGCTTTCCAGCACCAGGGAAGACACAGAGGCAAGAATGTACATGTCTGTATGCTCACTAGCTTACTCCGATTGCCAACGTAGCGCCTGGCACATACTTGCCACTCAGTAAGCAACCCAGGCTGTTACATGGTTGTAACGTAAGCAGATGATATTGATGTAGTGATGGCCCTGGACCTCACGGTCTTCTGAAGCCATGCAGAATTCTTTAACGTGAGGCAGTGAGCAAGGAAAGGCACCACTATCAACATCCACTGATCTGCTCAAATAGGCCAATTCACCCCCAAGAGTGGCAGTGACATTGCTGGAACTTGACACAGCAAGAATGTTAATTCTTATTGCAAGAATTTCCCACTGGATAGTCTGGATGGAGCTGGGGAAGGGGCAGGTCTAGAAGGGGGGTCAGAGGGACCTTGAGCTCATCTGCTTTTTTCCAGCCCTTGTCTTGCGTCCAAGCACCGTAGCAAGTGTCCAATGATGTAGCATCCCTGTATCAAAATCAGTATATCCAAGAGAGCTCTGCCTTGAGCTGACTGGAGCTATTTTTTCCAAACCAGCCTCTCCATGTAAGAATAATATTAGTTAAAGAACTGTGAGCCAAGGTTGGTAAGAAAGCTATCATTTTCATCTGCCTGGGTACTAGGTGGTGCTTGAATTCCAGGCCCAGCCAGCTGGGGTGACAGCACAGCTCCCTAGGCACCTCAGAGCCTTGGATCTTCTTTGCTTTTCCGTTCCTCTTTCTTGCCTTTAAATGGTACCCGCAGAGGATCGAAATGTGCTTTTTAGCATTTATGGGATATATTGGCTAAAGGCTTATGTTTCTGCTCCTTGATTTTATAGCAGATGGTTAATGAATGTTCTTGTGTGTGTACATGTGTATTCAAACAGCTTTCTTTAAAAAGTGAGCCAGAATTTAAATACATTATTTATCTGTGGCTCTAAGTGATGTCATCACCCATGTGCATCCAGAGCTCTCCAAGAGGGCTGTGATCGCTCAGACAGTTTTAATTTCTCTACTATATTTAAATCCTATATTAATACATGGTAAACATTATGCATATAGAAACAGTAACAATTCCACTTGGCTTCTGCAAAATGCTTCCACCAGAGGAATAATGTCACATAGGCTCTGTCATCTTCCCCACTTCTTCTCCCCTTTCCTCTCACTCTTCATCATCAAAACTGCTTCTCTATAAGTTTATTAGGAAAAAAAGTAGGTAGGATGCAGCATGTCCTTTATACCTTCTTTCCCACCTGTACTTATTAGCATGAACCAAATTTACTGTTTTTGTAATTCCAGTACCAAGGGACAGGATAATGTCAACATAATGGACTACATTTCATTGCTCCGTTCCCCAGGACCTAATCTAGTCTGCAACGTTTCTAACAAACTGTTATGTGAAGTATCGGCAGGAATGTGGAGTTAAAAAGCCCATTAAACCTCACTGGAAAAACCAAAAGCACCCCTGGTGACAAAAATAGGAGAAGAGTAATACATTTTTATTTCACGTTTTAAGTGTGTCAGTGTAGTATCATAGAATGATATATTCTTCCCAAAAGTTCATATGACATTGAGGTGTGGCATACACTGTAGAATGTGTCCTGGCACCTACAGACATTTCTAGGGTTATCACTGAGGTGGCAGGATATACACTGATAAAGAGACAGAGACAGAGAGAGTACATAGTCACTCATCCACGATATGGTAAATCAGCCTGAATAGAAGCGCTTACCTGAAAGCCAGCCAGGAAGCCTGTTTGTGGGGAGACCTCTCATCATCAGGTTCTTGACTCACCCACATCACTTGTCACCTTCAAATCTCATCACCCACACAGTAAACCTTTTCTAATATGTTTTCTTCTCTCTATTCCAGTCTACCAGGGCCCAATAGGTGAGAGCTCTGCTCTTTTGGTATTGCGTTTCCATAATTCATTTTTTTGTCTTTGTGAATATTATTTGCAGTTTTTAAACCTAACTGAATACTCAGTGGTGGGAAGACATCCAGAAAGACAACACAGCAGGCTCCCCCAAGATTTCCTGAGAGCTGAGTACACCTGAAATGAGTGGGTTCAGCCACTGGAGGGAACCATTGCTCCACTTAAGTGGGACAGCATTTTAGAATCCCCTCGAAGTGTGGGAAGTAGGCAACACCACCTCAACGGGCATCGCAAATGAAACAAATTACCTCCACAGTTTTCCAAGCTTCAGTTGTATCTCCACAGAGGTTATATCAATTATACCAAATACACATAAAAACTAGTATTGCCTATACAGAGAGTACTTCAAGTTAGCTATCCCAAGTTGCTAAGGGATAAATGTGGGTGGAACCAGAAGGAGGCTCACTGTCTATAGTACATTTTCATAGCTTTAAACCTGCTCAACAGGTACAAGATATTGTATATATTTAAATTCAGGATTATTTAAAAGTGGCTTTCAGTTTAACTTTTAACTATTCCTACTCTTTCTAAACAAGACATGGGTTGGTAACAATATAAGAATAGTGACAGAGACTGTGTCTTTGTTTTTGTTAAGTTCTTTATTGGAATATAATTGCTTTAAACTGCTGTGCTGGTTTCTGCTGTACAACAAAGTGAATCAGCTTTATTTGTACATGTATCCCCATATCCCCACCTTCCCATGACTCCTTCCCACACTCCCTACCCCAGCCCTCTAAGTCATCACCCATCGTCAAGTTGATCTCCCTGTGTTATGCAGCAGCATCCCACTAGCTATCTATTTTACATTTAGTTGTGCATATACATCAATGCTACTCTCTCACTTTCTCCCAGCTTCCCCTCCCCGCCCCACGTATCCTCAAGTCTGTTCTCTACATCTGCATCTTTATTCTTGCCCTATCACTGGGTTCATCAGTACAATATTTTTTGTTTTTTAGATTCTATATATGTGAGTTAGCATACAGTATTTGTTTTTCTCTTTCTGGCTTACTTCGCTATGTATGACAGACTCTAGGGCCCTCCACCTCACTACAAATATCTCAATTTCATTCCTTTTTATGGCTGAGTAATTTTCCATTGTATATATGTGCCACATCTTCTTTATCCATTCATCTGTTGATGGGCATTTAGGTTGCTTCCATGTCCTGGCTATTGTAAATAGTGCTGCAGTGAACATTATGGTACATGTATCTTTTTGGATTATGGTTTTCTCAGGGTATGTGCCCAGTAGTGGGATTGCTGGGTCATATGATAGCTCTATATTTATATTTTTAAGGAAGCTCCATACTGTTTTCCATAGTGGCTGTACCAACTTACATTCCCACCAACAGTGCAGGAGGGTTCCCTCTTTCTGCACCCTCTCTAGCATTTATTGTTTCTAGATGTTTTGATGATGGCCATTCTGACCAGTGTGAGGTGATACCTCATTGTGGCTCTGACATGCATTTCTCTAATGATTAGTGTGTTGAGCATCTTTTCATGTGTTTGTTAGCCATGTACATGTCTTCTTTGGAGAAATGTCTACTTAGGTCTTCCACCTATTTTTGGATTGGCTTATTTGCTTTTTTGGTATTTAGCTACATGAGCTGCTTGCATATTTTGGAGGTTAATCCTTTCTCAGTTGTTTTGTTGGCAAGTATTTTCTCCCATTCTGAGAGTTGTCTTCTTGTCTTGTTTATGGTTTCTTTCGCTGCACAAAAGCTTTTAAATTTCATTAGGTTCCATTGGCTTATTTTTAATTTTACTTCCTTTATTCTAAGAGGTGGATCAAAAAGAATCTTGCTTTGATTTATGTCGTAGAGTGTTCTGCCTATGTTTCCCTCTAGGAAATTTATACTGCCTGGCCTTACATTTAGCTCTTTAATCCATTTCGAGTTTATTTTTGTGTATGGAGTTAGGAAGTGTTCTAATTTCATTCTTTGACATGTAGCTGTCCAATTTTCCCAGCACCACTTATTGAAGAGGCTGTCTTTTCTCCATTGTATATTCTTGCCTTCTTCGTCAAAGATAAGCTGCCCATAAGTACATGGGTTTATCTCTGGGCTCTCTATTCTGTTCCATTGATCTGTGTCAGTAACATACTGTCTTGATCACTGTAGCCTTGTAGTATAGTTTGAAGTCAGGAAGCCTGATTCCTCCAGCTGCATGTTTCCTTCTCAAGATTGCTTTGGCTATTCAGAGTCTTTTGCATTTCCATACAAATCGTAAAATTTCTTGTTCTAGTTGTATGAAAATGCCATTGGTAATTTGATAGGGATTGTGCTGAATCTGTAAATTGCTTTGGATAGTATAGTCATTTTCACAATGTTGATTCTTCCATTCTAAGAATCTGTCCCTCCATCTCTTTGTATCGTCTTCAATTACTTTCATCAGTGTCTTACAGCTTTCTGCATATAGGTCTTTTGCCTCCTTAGGCAGGTTTATTCCTAGGTATTTATTCTTTTTGTTGCAATGGTAAATGGGAGTGTTTCCTTAATTTCTATTTTGATATTTTGTTGCTAGCATATAAAAATTCAAGAGATCTCTGTGCATTAATTTTGTATTATGCTACTTTACTAAATTCATTGATTAGTGCTAGCAGGTTTCTGGTAGCTTCTTGAGGGTTTTCTATGTATAATATCATGTCATGTGCAAAGAGTGACAATTTTACTTCTTCTTTTCCAATGGGATTCCTTTTATTTCATTGTCTTCTCTGATTGCTGTGGCTAACACTTCCAAAACTATGTTGAATAATAATGGTGAGAGTGGACACCCTTCTCTTGCTCTTTTTCTTAGAGGGAATGCTTTCAGTTTTTCACCATTTTGAATGATGTTAGCTGTTGCTTTGTCATATATGGCTTTTATTATGCTGAGGTAATTTCCTTCTATGCCATTTGCTGAAGAGTTTTTATCATAAACGGATGTTGAATTTTGTCAAAAGATTTTTCTGCATCTATTGAGAGGATCATATGGTTTTTACCCTTCAGTTTGTTAATATGATGTATCACATTGATTAATTTGTGTATATTGAAGATTCCTTGCATTCCAGGGATAAACCCCACTTGATCATGGTGTATGATCTTTTTAATGTGCTGTTGGATTCTGTTAGCTAGTATTTTGTTGAGGATTTTTGCATCTATATTCATCAGTGATATTGGCCTGTAATTTTCTTTTTTGTGTGACATCTTTGCCTGGTTTTAGTATCAGGAAGATAGTGGCGTCATAGAATGAGCTTTGGAGTTTTCCTCCTCCTGCAATTTTTTGGAAGAGTTTGAGAAGGATAGGTGTTAGCTCTTCTCTAAATGTTTGAGAGAATTTGCCTGTTAAGCCATTTGACCCTAGGCTTTTGTTTGTTGGGAGATTTTTAATCACAGTTTCAATTTCAGTGCTTATGATTGGTCTGTTCATAGCTTCTATTTCTTCCTGGTTTGGTCTTGGAAGATTGTACTTTTCTAAGAACTTATCCATTTCTTCCAGGTTATCCAATTTATTGGCATATATTTGCTTGTAGTCTCTCACGATCTTTTGTATTTCTGCAGTGTTGGTTGTTACTTCTCCCTTTTCATTTCTGATTCTGTTGATGTGTGTCTTCTCCCTTTTTTTCATGATGAGTCTGGCTAATGGTTTAACAATTTTGTTTATCTTCTCAAAGAACCAGCTTTTAGTTTTATTGATCTTTGCTATTGTTTCCATCATTTTTTTTTTCATTTGTGATCAGATCTTTATGATTTCTTTCCTTCTGCTCACTTTGGGATTTTTTTGTTCTTTCTCTAGTTGTTTTAGGTGTAAGTTTAGGTTGTTTATTCGAGGTTTTTCTTGTTTCTTGAGATAGGACTGTATTGCTATAAACTTCCCTCTTAGAACTGCTTTCGCTGCATCTCATGGATTTTGGGTCAGTGTGTTTTCATTGTCATTCGTTTCTATTTATTTTTTTGATTTCCTCTTTGATTTCTTCCATGATTTCTTGGTTGTTTAACAGCATATTGTTTAGCATCCATGTGTTTGTTATTTTTTACAGTTTTTTTCAATGTAATTGATATCTAGTCTCACAGCATTGTGGTAAGAGAAGATATTTGATACGATTTCAATTTTCTTAAATTTACCAAGGCTTGATTTGTGACCCAAGATATGATCTATCCTGGAGAATGTTCCATATGCACTTGAGAAGAAAGTGTATTCTGTAGTTTTTGGATGGAATGTCCTATAAATATCAAAGTCGATATGGTCTAATGTGTCATTTAAAGGTTATGTTTCCTTATTTATTTTCTGTTTGGATGATCTGTGTTTTGGTGTAAGTGGGATGTTAAAGTCTTCTACTATTACTGTGTTACTCTGGATTTCCCCTTTTATGGATGTTAGCATTTGTCTTATATATTGAGGTGCTCCTATGTTGGGTGCATAGATATTTACAATTGTTATATGTTCTTCTTGGATGGATCCCTTGGTCATTATGTAGTGTCCTTCCTTGTCTCTTGTAATAGTCTTTACTTTAAAGTCTAATTTGTCTGATGTGAGTATTGCTACTCCAGCTTTCTTTTGACTTCCATTTGCATGGAATATCTTTTTCCATCCCCTTACTCTCAGTCTGTATGTGTCCCTAGGTCTGAAGTGAGTTTCTTGTAGGCAGCATATAGAAGGGTCTTGTTTTTGTATCCATTCAGTCAGTCTGTGTCTTTTGGTTGGAGGATTTAATCCATTTATATTTAAGGTGATTATTGACATGTGTGTTCCTATTACCATTTTCCTAATTGTTTTGGGTTTGTTTTTGTAGGTCTTTTCCTTCTCTTGTGTTTCCTGCCTAGAGAAGTTCCTTTAGCAATTGTTGTAAGGCTGGTTTTGGTGGTGCTGAATTCTCTTAATTTTTACTTGTCTGTGAAGCTTTTGATTTCTCCATCGAACCTGAATGAGATTCTTGCTGTGTAGAGTATTTTTGGCTGTAGGCTTTTCTCTTTCAGGACTTTCAGTATATCCTGCCATTCCCTTCTGGTGTACAGAGTTTCTGCGGAGAGATCAGCTGTTATCCTTATGGGTTTTCCCTTATATATTATTTGTTGCTTTTCTCTTGCTGCTTTTAATATTTTTTCTTTCTGTTTAATTTTCATTATTTTGATTAATATGTGCCTTGGTGTATTTCTCCTTTTGTTTATTCTGTATGGGACTCTCTGTGCTTCTTGGACTTGATTGACTATTTTCTTTCCCATGTTGGGGAAGTTTTCCACTTTCATCTCTTCAAATATTTTCTGAGACCCTTTCTTTTTTCTTCTTCTTCTGGGGCACCTATGATTCGAATGTTGGTATGCTTGATGTTGTCCCTGAGGTCCCTGAGACTGTCATCCATTCTATTTATTCTTTTATCTTTTCCTGCTCTGTGGCAGTTATTTCCCCCATTCTATCTTCCAGCCCACTTACTTGTTCTTCTGCCTCAATTATTCTGCTGTTGTTTCCATCTAGAGTATTTTAATTTAAATTTTTGTGTTGTTCATTACTGTTTGTTTGCTCCTTAGTTCTTCTAGGTGCTTATTAAATGTTTCTTCTATTTCTCTGTTTTGTTTTCAAGATTTTGGATCATCTTTACTATCATTACTCTGAATTCTTTTTCAGGCAATTTTCCTATTTCTTCATTGTTTTAGTCTTGTGGGTTTTTATCTTGCTCCTTTGCCTGCAAGGTGTTTCTTTGTTTTCTCATTTTGCCTAATTTACAGTATTTGATGTCTCCTTTCCTTATGCTGCCTAGTAGTAAGTCCTCTTGTTTCTGTTCTCTGCCCCCTGTGGTGGTGTTGATCCAGTGTCTTGAGTAGGTTTCCTGATGGGAGAGTATGGTGCCTGCTTTCTGGTGTGTGGATCTGAGTCTTTTCCCTCTGATAAGTAGGGCCATGTCAAGTGGTGTGTATTAGGGTGTCTGTGAGCTTATTATGGCTTTAGGTAGTCTGTGTGCTGATGAGTGGGTATGTGTTTATGTCTTTTCGTAACCTGGTGTGAGGTATCCACCACTGGCTGTTGCAGGCAGTTGGTTGAAGCCAGGTCTTAGACTCTGATAGAGGCCTCCAAGAGAATTCTCTGCAATTAATCTTCCCTCTGGTGGTCTAGCATCCTGGACTTTGTGTTCCCAACCAGAGTCTCAAACTTTCCATCTGGTCGAGGAATCCAGACTCCTCAGGTCACTTGTTCTGGCATTAAAGGGGATTAAAAAAGACTATCCAAGCCCCGTTATAATGGTAAAAGATTAAGTCAAATAAACAAATACTGAATCAAGGAAACATGTACATGCACAAGAAAACAAAAAGCAGAAGCCAAGAGAACGTAAAGAACTAGAACAATCAGACAGAAGAATCCCAGAACTCAATCAGACAATTAAAGAGAAAACCAACAAAAATTCAAAACCAAAAAAAAAAAAAGAAAAAGAAAAAAAATGAAAAAGAGAACACATAAACTAAGTAGAGTGCCAACTAAAGACTGATGCAAAGAAAGAACACAAACCAACAAGCCTGGAAAAAAAAAGTCAAAAAAAAAACAAAAAAAAAAAGAGGAATTGTGAAAACAAGGACCATATATAACAGGGACCAGATAGAAACAAGCACCAAATATAATAAATAGCAAGAGAAGAACCAGATAGACTGAAGATCCCCAAAAAGAAATCAAACAATTGTAATTAGAACTAAGATAAAAACAAAACCTAAAAACAAGAACCAAAGCAGTGTGTCATCTGAAAAATAAAGCAAGGAAACAGAGCAGACCAATAATAATGATTAAAAGTATGATAAGATAAAATAAAGTAAATTAAAAAAAATAAAAAGGGATAAAACACAGAGCAACAGAAGAGCATAGTATAAGTGGAAATATAAAAAGAAAAAAGAAATAAAATAAAATAAAAATGTATTAAAGGTAAAGAAGAAAAGAAGATACTTGAGATAAAGTCACCACTACAAAAAAACTGGCTAGAAATAGAAACATAAAAAGGATAAAAATAAAAATAGAAGTAAAAAATAGAATAAAAAGTATGTTATAAAACGTGAAGATCCCTTAGGACTAAGATCACAATTAAAAAAAAAAAAAAAAAAAAAGCCAGAACTGACAACAGAATGGATCAAATCAATAGAATTAATAATAATATTTCTGTTTCCTTAGGGTCTCAGCTGTAAGTGTCCTTGTACACGTCTTGGGCCTCAGGCCACCTTCATCTCCCCAAGAGGCCCTCCTCTGCCTCTGGGTTGGACCCTGGACCTGCTGTGGGTCCTATGGGGTCCACTTAGGCTCTAATCTGGTCCAATTCCTCTGTGTGCTTGCTCCCTTAGTCCAGATGCCAGAGCTAGACCTTTTTCCTTTGTGGGAACATTCATTGTTTACTCAGATATTCCAAAGACGTAGGGTCTACCTAGCTGATTGTGGGGAGTTAGTCTGCAGCTTGTATAGCTGATGGAAAGATTTTAGAACCTCTTTCATAGTCCCCCATCTCTGGCATTTGGCTTTGGCTTTGTCCCTACCTCTGCATGTGGTCCAACCACCAGAGTTTGGTCCTGAGGCTGTCTTGGAGCTCTTTGGATCTGCCTCAGTGAGGGTTTCCTTTATTGTTCATCAGCACATGCAGGTGTGTGGGGAGAGAGAGGCTTTGATAGCGGCCCCTCTCCCTGCGTATGACTCAATGGTAGCACCCTGCTTGGATGGAGGGAGCCCCAGGTGTGATGCTGAATGCATGGGGATGCCTGTGGCCATGGGTATAGGAAATCTGATCTTAGTGTGCTTCTTTACTGGTGCCTGACACAAGACGCCTGAGGGCCAGCCTTCGGGGGCTTTTTGTATTGCTCTGTGACCAACAGAGCTTCCTTTATTATTTATCTGTAGGCGCCAGTGTGTGGGAAGAGAGAGGGTACAATTAGTGGCTCCTCTCCCCGTGTGTGAGTCAGCAGTTAGATAAGATAAAATACTTTTCTGGTGTCCTGCCTGGGTCGCAGAAGCCCTGGCAGTGGTGGTGGTGCCTAATGCACAGGGAAGCCAGTGAGCTCGAGTGTAAGAGGAATGTCTCCATAGCTGGGCCACTCTGCCGACTTCTGGCTCTTGGCAGCAGGTACACCAGGCCAGCCCTTGACGGGGCTTTTCCTATCCCTTCTTGACAGCCAGGCCTAGAGCGGGCCTCCCTTTGTTTGTCACAGGTGTCAAGAGAGAGGCTACAACAGTGGCTTCTTCCCCCTGTTTGTGACTCAGCAGAAGTGCCCGTTTCCATGCCAGCCCAATTTTCTGCAGTAGGAATTCCCTGCTGTGGATTTCTTCCCTCCTGTTCTCTCAGTCCATCTCCCCACAGCCAACAATGGTCCTCACCCCAGGTCAGTTCTCCGGCTCCCACATTCCAGCTTCCAGACACCCTGTACAGCTGTGAACCCAAGTCTCAGTCCGGGACATGCAGGGCTGTGGTACGAACCATCTGTGTGTTTCTCCCTCTTTCCCATCTGCCACAGATTGGCCACTTTACCTTCTTTGGAGAGTCCCAAATGCTTCCCTTCTGACCCATTCAAATTCCCCATTGGAGAGGGGCTTTTTCCATCAGATAAGGGAGGTTTCCTGAATTTGATAATCTCTCCTCTGTTTCAGCTCCCCACACCCCAGGGTGCAGGACCCATCTCTTTTTTTTCTCTTCCTCTTTCTCCTTTCTTTTTTTTTTTCCACCCTACCCAGTTATGCTGGGATCTTTGTAGTCCTTTCTGGTGTCCAAGGTCTTATGCTAGTGTTCAGCTGGTTTTCTGTGGGAATTATTGCACCTTTTGATGTATTCCTGATGCATCTGTAGAGAGAGATACACTCCACATCCCTCTACTTCACTGCCACCTTCCTTCCTCCAGGTACTATGTCTTATTCACACTGATACCCACACCCTGGCCCCTTAACTGGCATTCAATATAGTTTATTGAGCAAAAACATAAATGTATGAATTCATGAATTGATGAGTGAATGAAAGATAATGAAGGAAATCACTTGGAAGTTAGTACAAAAAGTTGGAGAAGATGTACCCTAGTGAAAAGCTCTCTTTGCAATAATTTTAACACATTAAAGTCATGGCCTATAAATGGGGATCCTTGATACAAAAATAATTTTATTTATATAATTCCACACGTTTCTTCCAAAAACAATGGCAAAAACACCACAAGATGGGGAAATTTATACAATCACTGCAACATTCTATAGTTAATTAAGATACTTATCCAAGATTAAAAAAAATAGTATCATTAGGTCAAGGAGAAATATTCACATTTAGGGAATTGGTGAGGATGGGTTAAGCAGAGAAGCATAAGGTTATGCCACATAACAAACAAGCCCCAAGTCTTAGTGCTTTAAAACAACAAAGGTGAGAAATAATTTCTCCCATATGTGACACATCCACGTGAGTTTTCTGCTTCATGTCTTCATATGCTAGGGCCTGGCTGGTGGAGCAGCCACCATCTCAAATGTGACCAGTCACCATGACAAAGAGAAATAGAGCTCATTGCAATGGCGATTGAATGCTCTGGTGCAGAAATGAACAATCTTCCTGTGTGTCCAGCAGAGAAAGGAAGCTCAAATAATACTTCATGGGCAATGACCACCATGTTTTAGAAAGTAAATCCTGGCTGATTTCCATTAAAACAGTAAAAACCTGCATATGTCTTTAAAGAATAATGAGCTGAAATGTATTTAAACCCTAGTAATTTCATTTTCTTTGTTTGTAATAAGTAAAAGAGTCCTGAAGACTCAGCAAGGACTCTCATGCCTTCTGTGACGTTTCCAACATGGGAGGCACCGGCAGGCAAGGTCTTAGTGCCAGTAGAGAACATGCAATGGAGAATATGGGTACTTATAGCAAGCAGTTTTTTGCAAGGTATAAGGAGCAGGGGCACTAGAGGACAAAGAGTTTAAATGCTAATACTGATGTACAAGGATTTCTAGAATTTCTAGAAGGGAGAGTGACATGTGTGTGTGTGTGTAGTGTATACTCACAGTTCACCTGGCTGCCCTTTCAAGGAACCAAGAGAGATTATATACAGCCCAGGAAAGAGAAAGAAGAGGGTGACTTAGGTTGTAAGTTCAAGGAACTTCTGGAAGAACATTTACATACTGAATATTGAATATCTCTTTACAGGAGTCAACAAAGATTGTTGAACAGACAGTGTGAAGGGGACAGGATTTATCACCGATGAAGGTACCCAGCCTTCACCCACCCCAGTGAGCAGACTGTGGGCCCTCCCGTGCCCCTGCCTCTGCCTTCTGACAAACTAGTTCAAGGACTCTCATGAGGCTGAATCGGCAAATGGGCCAAGAAGGACTGAAGCTAGGAATGCGAAAGAAAGACTACAGAGAAAAGGAAATTAAGTAGGATAGTGACAAAGAGACAAAGCGAATGAGGTGTGAGAGGAGAATAGCCGTGGGGTTTGTAGGAAAGGGGGGTTTACTCTGTGACATTTGGCCACGTGCTGGGAGTGGAGGGTCACACACAAGGGGCTGTACATAATGTGGTATGAAAGAGAATTGTGAGAAAGAGAAGCAGAGGACCTGAGAAGCACCACCTGGGTTTATGCATTGCATTCCCTCTATTGTTTTCCAGAGGCTGAATATTTTTATGAATTTTGGTTATTTGGGCATGCCTGTTTGACTATGACTCTCTAAGGTTTGCATTTATTTTTAAAAATACAGATGAGAAACTGCTCTACTTAGAAATGCACAAATTAATATATCAGAGTACATTGAAGAAATATTAAAGTTTTGAGTCTTTTGTCAACAGGAAAAAAGAAGCTTGTTTGCCACCATCTTCTTAAGGGCTCTCCTTTTGCAGACAGGAAAGAGCCACAGATGTGTTTTGCAATGCTCTTCGCGTTGTTCTGTGTCAGTTATCAGTCTATTGCCTCACGAGTCCCAACACATCCTTGAATATCATGCTTTATGACCACAAATTCCTTTCAGTGTTTCTCCTTTGCAGAGCGTGATGTTAAGCAAGAGGAAGAGGCTTCTGGCAATTCTCAGCATGGGAATTGTGGAAGGAATTCCACTGCGGAAGCAGCCTGCCCAAGCTGCAGGGGCAGACCACAATCCCCCTGCCACCTTGCCACCGTGGCCCAGTGATGCCCACTCAGGGCCCCGTGCATCCTGCCCTCTGAAGGCCTCTGCCCACCCCACCCCTGGCATCCAGACCCCCACTGCACCCCCACACGACCTGCTGCTGGTCACCGGCTCCCCACCTGGGTAGACAGGGCTGCCTGCTATTTGCCCCACAAATCCACTCCAGCCAACCTCTCTGCTATTGGGGGACCAAGGCACACTTTATCCAAGAAGTCCTGCCAAGTGTGGCCTTCCTTGGGTCTTCTCCCGCTGTCTTTTGGTGCTAGATGGAATTTCCTTGTATCTTACAGTTATTCTTTAATTAGAGTCAAAATTCTTATAGTAATGTCAACTGAAAAAAAAACAAGCACAACCTAAAAGTTGAGAATTATGTTTTATTTGGCAGACAAAACTGAGGACTTAAGCCCAGGATGCAGCCTCTCAGATAGACTGCTCTGAAGAGGTAAGGGGAGAGCCAGGATGTATAGGAGTTTTTGCAGCAAAGACCAGATAGTCAGCAATTTCAAAAGATTACTCTTAATTAAAGGAAACCAGACATCTCAAGTTAAGGAATTTAGCACTTTTCTATGTATGGGAACATGTAAGAATCTGGGCTTACTGAAATCGTTCCTTTGATGTGCACCTCAGCTATCCGGGGCCAGTGTCCTGTGCTCTCCCATCCTGAGTCCCCTCAGGTGCACTGTCTGGGCTGCAGTGGCTGAGGGCATGGCAGTGGGCAGCCTGTTTGTCTCCATCCTGAGTGCCCTTAGGTGCACTGTCTTGGGGGTGTGGGGGGAGGTGCTATAGTGTCTTGAAGACTGCAACACCCTTTGGTTGCCGATATGGCAGGCAGTATTTTTCATTTGCACTAAACTTCCCCAGTTTAACCCCCTCTGTGGTTTCTATCTCCCAGGTAGACTCAGGCTGCTACAGACCCTTCAAGTCATTTGGTGAGCCAGCTCCACTCCTGATACCTTCTTCCTTGAGGGAAAGTGTGACTGCCTCGCTACTTGGAAACATCCATTTTAAAAATGATGAAAAATGGGCACATAGAATAACTTATGTAGAACAACAGGGGTCTATAATGGGTTCAAAATTAGACATTAGATGGCTAAGGAATTCCCCTCCATCTACTGCTGAGTAAACAGTAAGGGATGAGTCATAGATACAGGGCAAATCGTGTTCTAGGGAAAGCAAAACACGGAGATGAAATAACGTGTCCCAAAACATAATTGCGCTTTGAGTCCGAGTCTTGTGACTTTTACTGTATCCCGAGTCTGGAGGACACACCCCCATGGCATCAGAGCATCTGCCAGCCGGTGGTCCCTTCCTAGGGAGCTCTCAGGCTCTGGTTCTTTCCCCTCTGTCACCAGTGCTTCAGAGATTTGATGTTTCACCCTGAAAAGTTAACAGCGAAAAGTTGAAATGGCTTTTCTCACCTGCACCACTGTCACACACACGCACAGAAAGTTTTGGTACATCTGTGTTCTGAGTTGCACTTATTCTTGCATCCTATCAATCATTTCTTTATTTTTCCCCTTCTCTCATTTGTAAATACCACCATTGCTTTTGGAAATCAGGCTATAATTCACTAAATTCAAAAATGTCTTAATTGTGGGTCTTGCAGCTGCCCTGATCTGTGTCTCCTGGGCAGTTATCTGAGGGGTTTTTCCATGTTTGCCATGGCATATGCCTAAGATTAGAATTTAAATTAACAGTTCCCAAGCCTACGAGTCCCAGACTGAGAAGAGAGAGTCTACGGTTACATTAGCTTTTGACAGATAAAATAACATCTGATCGCAAATAGCTTTGAATCAAATTTGTCATTCTCTAGATGTCCCATTTCCTTCAAAAGTGTGAAACTCAGAAGACCAAGGAATGGAAGGAGAAAGTGTGTTCTTGAATGTGAAATATCTGACTGCAATGGCTATGCTAAATACTCATAAATTTCAAAGCAAGTGAAATTTCCCTAATAATCACCTCGTGGTCACAAACTAATGTATATCTCATTAATCTCTTAACAGAAACAGGACAAATATAAATTTGAAACACATGAGTCCAATTACTGTCTGATCTGCTTTTCTTAAAAGAACATATCAAAAAAATTCAGTGTAGGAGGAAAAAATAAGAATTTATAAGAAAACACAGGTTGAGTCAAACCCTGGAATATGCTATCAATTGAGAAAGGTTTGAATGCATTTTCAGCAAGATGTATGATGTTACAAATGTAAATCAAGTTACCCGAAAGGCACCAGATGTAGAAATTGAAAAATCTATTGCTTGGAATGTCAGAAACCAAAAAAAATTTAAAATGTGGGGCCAGGAGTAATTCCTATGTTAAGATACTTGTCAATCACTGGTTTCATATCAACCACGGATCTCTGTTCTTTCAAAGTTCTCTACAATTCTTATTTTTTTACTGAAATTTTACCATCATAAAAATTTCCACATAGCCGTGGGCAGACTATTTTGAAGACATTTCCATCCATTCACAAGGTTTTTTCTTTTTTTCCACGCTCATGTAATCTTCCTCCCCTGAAGGCTCTTTCCTTATACCAGTTCCTTGGAGGCAGTGGTTTTGCATTCTTTCCCACCATCTCCTAAACTGCCCCTAAACCCCCCACCACCTGTGTTGCTGTTGTCCTGGCCCCAGTTCCAGTAGATTCTGCAGTTTTTTCCCTTCCATCCATTCTTCCAAATACCTCCAGAGTTATCTTTAATATTTTGATTGTATCAATTCCTTGTAAAAAATATACAAATTCAACATAGAAAAAGGAACATGATAATACTTCCACGTACTAGCAACAGATGATTTGTGTATGTGAGCAGAACTTTCCAGGCTCATTCTAGATTTGCATGGGAATGGAAAAAACCAGGAATTGCTAAGACTCTCTCTCCAAGATGAACTAGGTGTGAAGATACACTCCAACAAATATCAAGACTTATCATAAAGCTGTGAGAATTACGAGAATGTGGCCTTAGTGCTAGGATGGAAAAGTGAACCAGGGAAGCAGAATAAGAGGGCCAGAAGTGGACACACAAGTACCTGAACACTTGATTGACAGCTAAGATGGCAGGACTGGGCAGAGGAGGAGACGTGTTCTTCTCAACTAATGGTTCTGGAGCAAGTGTGTCTCCATGTGGCAAACAATGAAATCGCAGCTTTATTTCATAAACGTGCATAAATCCACACCTGACTTGTTACACCTTCGATGTAAGACACAACTGTGTAAAGCTGTTAGGAGAAGATACAGGAGACTATCTTTGTGACGTCAGCGTAGTAAAAGTTTTCTTAAATAAGATATAACAAGCAATGAGGAAAAAAGACATATATTAATAAAGAAAAAGAAAACAAGAACAGGAAGAGCTATTGCAACACATAAAACCCGACAAACTTCCATATTCAAAACATGTGTTTAAGAAAAACAGTGCAAAATATTAAATAAAAGACACATGCAATAGGAAAAAAGTCTTGAACAAACACTTCATAAAAAAGAATTCCAATGGCTAAAAACATGTTAAAATGTGTTCAGCCTCATTAATAAGTAGAAAAACGCAAATTAAAATCATATGGAGATTCTACCACACACTCACCTGATGGCAAAAGTTAAAAGTCTGACAATAGCAAGTGCTGGCAGGAATGTGGTGCACTGGGGACACTTGTTGCCTGTGGCAAGCAAAATGGTAAGAGAGCTTTAGAAAATATGTTGGTCTCAGGATTAAGATGGCAGAGTAGGAGGACGTGCACTCAGTCTCTCTTGCAAGAGCACTGAAATTACAACTAAATGCTGAACCGGGAAGAAATAGAAACTATGAACAGACCAATCACAAGTACAGAAATTGAGGCAGTGATTAAAAATCTCCCAACACACAAAAGCCAGGAACAGATGGCTTCACAGGCAAATTCTATCAAACATTTAGAGACGAGCTAACACCTATCCTTCTCAAACTCTTCCAAAATATTGCAGAAGGCGGAGCACTCCCAAACTCATTCTACGAGGCTACCATCACCCTGATACCAAAACCAGGCAAAAATGTCACAAAAAAAGAAAATTACAGACCAATATCACTGATGAATATAGATGCAAAAATCCTCAACAAAATACTAGCTAACAGACTCCAACAGCACATTAAAAAAATCCTACACCATGATCAAGTGGGGTTTATCCCTGGGATGCAAGGGTTCTTCAATATATGCAAATCAATCAACATGATACATCATATCAACAAATTGAAGGATAAAAACCATATGATCACCTCAATAGATGCAGAAAAAGCTTTTGACAAAGTTCAACATCCATTTATGATAAAACCTCTCCAGAAAATGGGCATAGAAGGAAATTACCTCAACATAATAAAAGCCATATATGAGAAACCAAAAGCCAACATCGTTATCAATGGGGAAAAACTGAAAGAATTCCCTCTAAGAACAGGAATAAGACAAGGGTGTCCACTCTCACCACTATTCAACATAGTTTTGGAAGTGTTAGCCACAGCAATCAGAGAAGAAAAAGAAATAAAAGGAATCTAAATTGGAAAAGAAGAAGTAAAATTGTCACTCTTTGCAGATGACATGATATATATAGAAAACCCGAAAGACTCTACCAGAACACTGCTAGCACTCATTGATGAGTTTAGTAAAGTAGCAGGATACAAAATTAATGCACAGAAATCTCTTGCATTCCTATACACTAACAATGGAAGAGCAGAAAGAGAAATGAAGGAAACTCTCCCATTCACCATTGCAACCAAAAGAATGAAATACCTAGGAATAAACCTAACTAAGGAGGCAAAAGATCTGTATGCAGAAAACTTTAAGACATTGATGAAAGAAATCAAAGACACAAACAGATGGAGGGACATACCATGTTCCTGGATTGGAAGAATCAACATCGTGAAAATGTCTGTACTACCCAAAGCAATTTACAGATTCAATGCAATCCTGATCAAATCACCAATGACATTTTTCACAGAACTAGAGCAAGAAATCTTATGATTTGTATGGAAACACGAAAGACCCCGAATAGCCAAAGCAATCTTGAGAAGGAAAAATGGAGTTGGTGGAATCAGGCTTCCTGACTTCAAAGTATACTACAAGGCCACAGTGATCAAGACAGTATGGTGCTGGCACAAAAATAGAAAGGAAGATCAATGGAATAGAATAGAGAACTCAGAAGTAAGCCCAAACACATATGGGCACCTTATCTTTGACAAAGGAGGCAAGAATATACAATGGAAAAAAGACAGCCTCTTCAATAAGTGGTGCTGGGAAATTTGGACAGCAACATGTCAAAGAATGAAATTAGAACACTTCCTAACACCAGACACAAAAATAAACTCAAAATGGATTAAAGACCTACATGTAAGGCCAGACACTATAAAACTCCTAGAAGAAAACATAGGCAGAACACTCTATGACATCCATCAAAGCAAGATCCTTTTTGACCCACCTCCTAGAATCATGGAAATAAAATCAAGAATAAACAAATGGGACCTCATGAAACTTAAAAGCTTTTGCACAGCAAAAGAAACCATAAACAAGAATAGAAGGCAACCCTCAGAATGGGAAAAAAATAATTGCCTATGAAACAACGGACAAAGGATTAACCTCCAAAATATACAAGCAGCTCATGCAGCTTAATACCAAAAAAGCAAATAACCCAATCCACAAATGGGCAGAAGACCTAAATAGACATTTCTCCAAAGAAGACATACAGATGGCCAACAAACACGTGAAAAGATGCTCAACATCACTCATCATCAGAGAAATGCAAGTCAAAGCCACAATGAGATATCACCTCACACCGATCAGAATGGACATCATCATAAAATCTGGAAACAACAAATGTTGGAGAGGGTGTGGAGAAAAGGGAACTCTCTTACACTGTTGGTGGGAATGTAAATTGGTACAGCCACTATGGAAAAACAATTTGGAGGTTCCTTAAAAAACTACAAATAGAACTACCATATGATCCAGTAATCCCACTACTGGGCACATACCCAAAGAAAACCATAGTCCCAAAAGAAACATGTACCATAATGTTTATTGCAGCACTATTTACAATAGCCAGGACATGGAAGCAACCTAAATGCCCATCAACAAATGAATGGATACAGAAGATGTGGCATATATATACAATGGAATATTACTCAGCTATAAAAAGGAATTAGGGAGCTATATGTAATGAGGTGGATCGACCTAGAGTCTGTCATACAGAGTGAAGTAAGTCAGAAAGAGAAAGACAAATATTGTATGCTAACTCACATATATGGAATCGAAAAATGGTTCTGATGTACTCAGTGACAAGACAAGAACAAGGACGCAGATGCAGAGAATGGACTGGAGAACTCGAGCTTTGGGAGAGGGCGGGGGGTGAGGGGGAAGCTGAGATGAAGTGAGAGAGTGGCACAGACATATATATACTATCAAGTGTAAAATAGATAGCCAGTGGGAAGTTGTTGTATAACAAAGGGAGTTCAACTCGAGGATGGAAGATTCCTTAGAGGACTGGGATGGGCAGGTTGGGGGGGGACTCGAGGGATGGTGGGGGGGGAGTCGAGGGAGGGAGGGAATACGGAGATATGTGTATAAAAACAGATGATTGAACTTGGTGTACCCCCAAAAAAATAATAAATAAATAAATAAAATTTTTAAAAAAAGTCCCCCCCCTCAAAAAAAAATGCTGAACAATCATTGTCAGAAAGACACTGGAACTCACCAAAAAAGAAACCCCGCATCCAGAGACAAAGGAGAAGCTGCAATGAGATGGTAGGAGGGTCACAATCGCGTTAAAATCAAATCCCATAAATGCTGGGTTGGTGACTCTCAAACTGGAGAAAAGTTATACTGCAGAAGTCCACCCACTAAAGTGAGCGTTCTGAGCCCCATGTCAGGCTTCCCCACCTGGGAGTCAAGCAACAGGAGAAGGAATCCCCACAGAATCAGACTTTGAAAGCCAGCAGGATTTGATTGCAAGACCTCCAGAGGACTGGGGGAAACAGCAACTCCACTCTTGGAGGGCGCACAAAAAATTGTGATCACCAGGACCCAGGGGGAAGGAGCAGTGACCCCATAGGAAACTGAACCAGACCTACCTGCTGGTGTCAGAGGGCTTCCTGCAGAGGTGGGGGGCAGCTGTGGCTCACTGAGGAGACAGGGGCACTGGCAGCAGGGGTTCTGGGAAGTGCCCATTGGCGTGAACCCTCCCAGAGTCCACCATTAGCCCCACCAAAGAGTCTGGAAGCTCCAGTGCTAAGTATCCTCAGGCCAAACAACCAACAAGGTGTGAACACAGCCCCACCCATTAGCAGACAAGCAGATTAAAGTTTTACTGAGCTCTGCCCACCAAATTGGATTAGTCTTACTGAGCTGCGCCCACCCAGCCTTACCCACCATCAGTCCCTCCCATCAGGAAGCACACAGGAAGCTCCTAGATAGCTTCCTCCACAAGAGGGCAGACAGCAGGATCAAGCAGTATCAGCAGCATTTTGTCTTGTGGAACTGAAAACCACAGCCACAGAAAGATAGAGAAAATGAAAAAGCAGAGGATTTTGTACCAGATGAAGGGACAGGATAAAGCCCCAGAAAAACAACTAAATGAAGAGGAGATAGGCACCCTTCCAGAAAAAGAATTCAGAGTAATGATGGTGAAGATGATCCAGGACTTTGAAAAAGGACTGGATGCAAAGATTGAAAAGTTTACCAAAGACCTAGAAGAATTAAAGAGCAAACAAACAGAGATATGCAACACAATAACTGAAATGAAAAATACACTAGAAGGAACCAATAGCAGATTAACTGAGGCAGAAAGGCTAGTAAGTGACCTGGAAGACAGAATGGTGATAGTCACTGATGCGGAAAAGAATAAGGAAAAAAGAATGCAAAGAACTGAAGACAGACTAAGAGACCTCTGGGACAATGTTAAACGCACCAACATTTGCATTATAGGGGTTCCAGAAGGAGAAGAGAGAGAGAAAGGACCTGAGAAAATATTGGAAGAGATTATAGTTGAAAACTTCCCTAACATGGGAAAGGAAACAGCTACCCAAGTCCAGGAAGTGCAGAGAGTCCCAGGCAAGATAAACCCAAGGAGAAACATGCCAAGATATATAGTAGTCAAATTGACAGAAATTAAAGACAGAGAATTGTTATTAAAAGCAACAAGGGAAAAATAACAAATAACATACAAGGGAACTCCCATAAGGTTAACAGCTGATTTCTCAGCAGAAACTCTGCAAGCCAGAAGGGAGTGATATAATATATTTCAAGTGCTGAAAGGGAAGAACCTACAACCAAGAATACTCTACCCAGCAAGGATCTCATTCAGATTCGAGGGAGAAATCAAAAGCTTTACAGACAAGCAACAGCTAAGAGAATTCAGCACCACTAAACCAGCCCTACGACAAATACTAAAGGAACTTCTCTAAGTGGGAAACATAAGAGAAGAAAAGGACCTACAAAAACAAAAACAAAACAATTAAGAAAATGGTACAAGGAACATACATATCAATAATTACCTTTAATGTAAATGCACTAAATGCACCAAAAGACACAGGCTGGCTGAATGGATACAAAAACAAGACCCATATATATGTTGTCTACAAGATATCCACTTCAGACCTAGGCACACATACAGACTGAAAGTGAGGGGATGGAAAAAGATATTCCATGCAAATGAAAATCAAAGAAAGCTGGAGTAGCAATAGTCACATCAGAGAAAATAGACTTTAAGATAAAAAATGTTACAAGAGACAAGAAAGGACATTACATAAATATCAAGTGATCCATCCATGAAGAGGAGATAACAATTATAAATATATATACACCCAATATAGGAGCACCTCAATACATAAGGCAAATGCTAACAACTATGAAAGAGGAAATGCAAGGCAGAAATAGAGACACAGATGTAGAGAACAAACACATGGACATCAAGTGGGGAAAGCGCTGAGGGTTGGGGGGGGATGAATTGGGAGATTGGGATACCAAATTGTACATTCTAAATATATACTGTTTATTGTCTGTTAACTGTATCTCAATAAAAGTTCTAAAAAAAAAAAAAAACAAAGAAAAGAAAATACGTTGGCCTCTTCTGCTAAATTTGAAGATATGCTTATCTTATCACCCAAAAGGGCACTCCCTCAAAAAACGTGTGTGTGTGTGCACAAGGAGATAAGAACACTCACAGCATCACTGCTTGTAAGACCCAAACATTGGAAACCATGATGTGTCTTTCCACAGTAAACTGTCCAGTGTGTTCATACAATGGGATACCTGTCAATGAACATGAGTAAACTACACCACAAAGCAAGAAACAGCATTAAGCAAAAGAGGCAAGATGAAAAAGAGTATATAGAGAATGACTTCAATTATATAAAATTCGAAACAAGTAAGACTAAACTGTCGTGTTTTGGGATACACATATAGATGGGAAAATGCTGCAGAGGAGATAAAACTATCCAGCTGAGCAGGGACTTGATCGCCACACAGGTGAGGAGTGCGGTTAATGTTGGGTGTGATCAGGAAGGGCGTCTGGTTTGAGGGCAAGTGTCCCTGTCCAACCTGAGTGTGGTCACAGAGGTGTTTGATTTATAACTTTTCAATAAACAATACTCCTAAGTTTTGTGCACTTTTCTCCATATGACCTATATTTCACAGTAGAACCAGAGTATAAAAAAATACTTGTCCACTAGACAAACGTGAATCAAAATACACAAATCTATCCCTTATACACCCAATAGGGTCTAGTGCGTTTTTGGCTGAGGAAGAATTTGCCCCCGTTTGAGTAATTCTCATTGACTGACTTTGTATTCCTTGTGTTGCCTGCAGACTAGAAATCTTTTTCATCGTCTCTAAGCTGGGCCCTCGAAAGTGTTTTACTATGGAGTCTGTGACTGTTCCCATGGGAACGGCATTCAGAAAGAATCCAAATATGCTGAGTAGTATTTTTAAAAAAAGATAAAGGTCAAATGACTGACAAAAGGTTAACATCAAAGGGAAACACATGCACTCCCATGTTCGTTGCAGCACTATTTACAATAGCCAGGACATGGAAGCAACCTAAATGTCCATCAACAGAGGAATGGATTAAAAAGATGTGGTACATATACACAATGGAATATTACTCAGCTGTAAAAAGCAATGAAATTGGGACATTTGTAGAGACATGGATGGACCTAGAGACTGTCATACAGAGTGAAGTGTGTCAGAAAGAGAAAAACACATATCGTATGTTAACACATATAAGTGGAATATAGAAAAATGGTACAAATCAACCGGTTTGCAAGGCAGAAATAGAGACATAGATGTAGAGAACAAACATATGGACACCAACACCAAGTGGGGAAAGCAGGGAGGGTTGGGGAGAATGAACTGGGAATTTGGGATAACAAATTGTACACTCTAAATATATGCAGTTTATTGAATGTTAACTGTATCTCAATAAAAGTTCTTAAAAAAAAAAAATCAAAGGGATAGATGGCAGCTGGCAGTGTCCTTCTGACCAGGGTGAGAAACTTGGACAAATTTCTGCTGGTCAGCCTTGTACCAGGGAGGCCGCTGTCCTGCCCACCATGCACGCAGAGCATCTGACAGCTGTACCTGCCTCGCCTTCTCCCCTCAGCGCTGCCCTCAGAGCCCTGCCCGTCACAGCACATTCATTACCCAACTTTCCAACAAGGCCATGGGGTTAGGCAGGGAGTATGTTGTTACTGATTGTTTATGATTTTTAATTGGACTTTGTTACCTTTTGCTATGAACAACCCACCCCAAACTTAGTGACTTAAAGAAACAACCATTTATTTAGCTCTAATTCTGTGAATTAGCTAGGCAAGTTCCTCTGGTTAGGGTTAGCTCAGCTAATCTTAGGTAGACTGGCTAGTGAGTCAGCCAGCAGCTGCTGACTAGGATGACCTTGCTTATGTCTGGCTGGATGACAGGACACCTGGTTACACATGTGTCATCGCCCTGCAGGCCAACCCGGGCTTCTTCACCTGGCAGTCAGAACTCCAGGAGAGGAAAAGGCAAGTAAGTCATATGTGCAGTCATGCTGTGTGTCTGCAGTGTCACCTTTGCTCAAGTCCATCATTCAAAGCTAAGCATGTGGTCCAGCCCAGGATACGTGTGGGAGGGCATGACCAAAGGGTGTGAACGCAAAGGATGCTGCCTCTGGCTATCTCTGCCACCCACACAGCACCAGCATGTCTCTCCTAGGTCACACAGCTAGCATGTGACATTGGAACCACGGCTCACGGTTCCCCGTGTCCCGGGCAGTGTTCTTTCTGACAGGGCAAATAGACACAGAGGTAGGGTTGAGGAGGAGCAGGGTGGTCCAGGAAAAGTGACTAGGGAGTCACATTTTGTTCAATTAGAGTGGTTTGGGTGGTGCACGTAACCGAGTAATTGCTACATGCTTGCTCTGTTTTACATATCAGGAATCGCTTTTAGAGTATTTAGATCATCAGCAACATCAATGTGAAGACAGGCATTCATCTCATCCTCTCATATCCTTTCACCCTCTTCCCATCTACCAGGGACACCATCTCAGGACAATTTGCCAGAGGTCAAGCAGTGATCCTGTATATCTCTTGCAACTGCACACGATATTTAACTAGTCTTCACAAAGTGGATGTGCTCTAAATCTGGTTGAATAAATGATCAGTAGGACAAGGAACACATTAAAATACCAAACTGTCACCCCAGGAATATTTATTTTACTAATAGTTCTGTTAATGCTATGCAGCCCCAGCAGGCCAGAGGAGCTCCTCAAATGTAACTTCAGTTTTTCATTATGCTCTCTTCACACTCAGACACTGAGGCTCAGCCCACAGTTTGGAAAAGCCAACCAGCAGACGGAGGGACCATGTCTGGTTTGGCTAGCACCTCTGCACCTACAGCTCTTTACCTTGAACAGACTGTTCACGCTGGGATGCAGCACCCTTGTCTGGTGCCTGCTCCACAGGCGATGTGAAGGGCTGCACAGGACTGATCTACGTGCAGCATGCTTAGGGCAGAGCCTGGCTCTGTGGACACTCTGTAAATGACCGTCTGTCCCATCACGAACCACGTGATCGTCGTAAGACAAACAATTTAAAGAGTGATTTGTTCACAAACTGAGATTACAGGGGACACTAGAAGATCTATCTCTAGGTAATCCCTAGATTTTTAATTTGTTTCCTAAAGTCGATTAGCTCTCATTGGCAGCAAACCAGAGATGCTGTTTCCTGGTGTCCTCTCTGAATTTATCTGTTCACCCAGACCCCGTTTCCTTCACTTGTAACTCCCTGACCATATTCGTGGGACAGATGTTGTGGACACTCCTTCACTCCCAACAGGAAACTGCACTGCCTTCTTCTCAGAGTCACTGACCATCTTTCTAAGTGTATTTAAAAGCACTACAGAGATGAAAAAACCTTGCTGATAAAGATGTAGCCTAGTTATTTTTTTTAAATGTTATCTTTCTGAATAAAGGTTAGAGATTTCAGAGCTGACAATTTTCCTGAAAAAAAAAAAATCCTGTTTTCTTGCAGATGTAAGGTAGAGAAGGCAATCTCTTTGCCAGGGATGAGTCTTATTCTTCTTTGGACTGCATTGTTTATAAATAACAATATACACATATGCCAGGAGGAGAAGATACTACAATTAAAACAATAAATGGTCCCTAAAGACCTCAAAGTGCTTTGAGGACCTTACTGTTAGTTTCCCAATTACCTGTTAGCAAAAAAAAAAAAAAAACTCAGATTCACAGAATTAAAGTGAGATCTCAAGAGTCGGGTGACAATTGCAAAGTAATGAGGTCCCTGTGGTTTATTTTCTATAAATTGGTCATTTTCATGAAGGGTTATTTTGAAAACAGTTCCAAAATTTTGTAAGCTGTTCTGAAGAAGAGTTTTCAAAGAAACTATACAAGTCTGAATTTCCTTTCAGGGTTATTCGAAAAACTGAGTGGAATGGATCAGAGAAAAACGTGTGGAAAAAATAAAGCAAGATATGCCAAAAAAAATCTGCTTGAGCTGTGTCCTCCTAACACATAAACAAAAGATGTGACCCCATAAAGATATGTGAATACAGAGGGTCTTCTATGTAAAATTGTTTGGTGTCCACCAGAAGGTCTATTCCAATTAAAATTATTTTCTTCAGCAATTCCCACCATGTTTCTCATTCATTTGCAGTAAGTCACCAAGCCGTGTGATAATGGCTCTGGGAGAGGTAACACGGTAAGTCACTGTTACTGTGAATATTTTCAGTGTAAAGTAGTTCATCTGAAGAAAACTGAACAAACTAGAGTTTTTCATGTGGAAAGGTGTGGAAACAGGAATTCAGAGCATACCTGCTGGGACATCACAGTGGTGAGTCCTAAGCGAGCAGGTAGGACGATGCAGACACAGGGCATGCTGTAGAACAGGACTTCTGGTCTGCAGTTAGGCAAATTTCTCTAAGCCTCAACTTTCTCCTTGTAAAATAGGAATAATTCTATCTTGCTTAGCGCACAGAGTTACTGTGAAAATTGAAATCAATAATACTCTTGAAACATTTCAACATCTCATTCACATATAAAAAATGAAGGAATGGGTCCTAGAGGCAGAGGGTCACAAGGACAGAAATCTGCATTACGAAGGGAAAAGATTGATGACATAAATAAATGAATACATAGATAAATAATATAAGAAATGTCAGTCACTACATCCTGCCTGAAATTACTCTGGGAAAACAGTGTAGATATTTTATTCAAGGACATAAAAAAGGAGAAAAATAACACAAGTTGCTGCATTAAATGAAGATTTTCTAACATTCCTAAAGAACCCTGGAGACATGAAAGTCTCTTCCCTTGATCTCTCCTTAAAGAAAAGTCAACCACTAAAAAGAATGTGGTAGATTTTCAAGTCCTCACATGCACAGATGCCCATGAGAGATGAAATGGAAAAAAAAAAAAAAGCAAGCTGCTGAACTTTTTCTTAGATTCCATTATTTATATGTATGTTTGTAAATGCAGATAAAAAGGTCTAGAAAACACACCAAATTATTAACAGTGCTACCTTGAGGGAGCAAAGTGAGGAAGGAAGACTTTATTTACACTTTTATAACATTTGGGAAGTTTCCAATTTTGCACTTCATGATTTCAAAAATTTACTGCAAAAAATAGTGTGATATCATGATTGACATATCTGCAGTTTTCTACCTTGGGGGAATGGGGTGAGCTGAGTCTTCCCTAAAGTAGAAGTCAGTCAGTCAGATGAAACAGCACAGGAAAGGTGTTTAGGGCAGACAGTGAGCCTGTGCAGAGGCTCAGGGGCTGGGGAGGGGGAGGTTCCCAAGAGGTGTAGTAGCTCCGTAAAAGTGAATCCCAGCTAGATGTGGGAGAAGAGTGGGAGGTGGCGGTGATCCGTGCACCTCCCATAAGATGTTACGGAATCTGAGCTTTATTCTGAGCCACTATGAAGCCACTGATGGATTGGGGGCACAGGAGTAACATGTTCTTATTTGTACTTCAGTGAGATGCCTCTGGGAGTGGTGTGGAGAGTAGACAGAGCAGAAGAAAGAAAGGCAATTAGGAAAAGAGAAAAGACAGAATTATTGAAGGTCTGAACTAAATAAAATAAATATAATTGAGAGCGATCAATTAGACTATTGGTTTTCTGAAGCTGAAGTTTAGGAGGGAGATCTAGTCAGGAGATATGGCTTTAAGGATCATCAGACTGATTACCATAAACAAGAATTTCCCAGTTCCATTAGGCATGTTTCCCATAACAATCCAAGAAAGCCCATTTTGTTAATTACTCAATAATTTTTTCATTGACTCACATTAAGCCTCATCTTAAAGCAGCAAAATCATAGGTTTGATGGACCACGTTTTTCTAGTACACTTTGATATAAGTACGTAACACAATTAAAATAGTATCCTACTTGTATAGCATCTAAATCCTTCTCAAATACCACCAGTGAAAACCATACTGTGCTTTAGGAAACACAGGATCAGTTGTTTCCAGCTCTAAAAACTTTGTCTATGACATGTAGTCAAAACCTTCCTTTGAAAACTGAGCCCCAGACAATTTATAATTAGCCCAAGACTTGGCTTAGATCAAATGTGGACTTAGTAACTCAGAGACGCAAATTTTTAGGGTGTATTGAATCAGAAACTCTGGAGATGTAAGGCTACATCTAGGTTTTAGAAAGTCTTCCATGTGCATCTGATGTCCTGACCCTAAGGTGTGGTAACCACTGCTTTGGACCATCAGCAGGAAGATTTCTCCAGCAGAGACACTGAGACACTTAGGAGACTCCAAGTCAGTGCTCTTACATCTAACAGCACTCTGTCACTCTCTGTGTTATCAGTATTTATACTCTGCATTTCAGAACTCATGTTCCCCTCCTTGACAACCATTAAATAAACTGATTGAGGGTTAAGATACAGGAGTGGTTTCCAGATCTCAGTGTCCCATGTATCAACTTGGGGGCACTCTATACCACAGCTACGACCACTGTCATGGTTCTGTTCCACCTGCCTGTCACTATTATGCACTTAAAGTTTTTCTTTAAATAAATTTTCTTTTTTTTTTTTTGCTTCAATACGTCAACTTAAAAGGAAAAAAATACATTACTACCATCACCAGAAAGTCAGTATCACTTGCCATAAATAAAATCTAACTATAAAAATAAATACAATGTTATTAAATTCTATCTTTGCTTGTTAAAAGTTCCGCTCTTGAGAGCTGCATTCTCTATCACCAAGTGTAGTTAGCCTGTCTTAGGGAGCTGTTCAAGCTTCACATCTAACTGAATATAATCTGCATAGAAAAAGCATTGAAATGGACGTGACGTTCTAATCACGGGATTCAACTTTTGTTAACTGTATGAGCCCAAACCCTCTAAAAGCACTTCTCATTCCAGAAGCGGCTCACATCTCATGCTTCAGGAAATGCTGGGTTAAACCTTATGTCTAGGATAGATAAACACTGAGAATGCACAGATTTAGACCAGGAAAGGTCCAAAATAAAACCCTCATATTTAAGAGGTAAAGAGAAAAAGAAGGACAAACAATGTAAACCAGACGACCGCACATGGACTAAGTCAAAAAGGAGGCTCTCAAGAGGCAGGAGGAAGGCTAGACACTAGTGTTGTCACTGAACCCAGGGAGGAAAGGACCTAGGAACAGAAAGCACCAGCAAGAACAAGGACTAAGCACAAGGATCTGCTTCCAACCAACTCCAAGTCCCAAGCAATGACATAAACAACGTTGTTTTACCAAAGTCCATGCCTTTATAAAAAGCACCACCAATGGTACAGGAATTTTAAGAGATTCCTGAAAGAAATCATATGACGTGAAATGCAAGGCAAAACAAAACCATTCTGCATGTGCACATGTGAAAAAAGCCTGACACGTTTGCCAAAGGTCAACAGGGATGATTTCTAAGTAGAAAGCATTATATATACCCCACTTGGCTTACCTACATTATAATAAAACTTATCTGCACTATTTACACTGTAATAAAAGTTGCATCATAAAAAGGAGTGTTTTGTAGATATTGAACAAAATTTTTAATTGAGCAAGAATATTCATTCTATATTGCTGAGTATCGAATTACCCCAAAACATAGTGTGTTAAAATAACCGCAGTTCCCGTGTGCTGGGAATCTGGCCACAGTGTGGCTGATTCTCTGGTCTCTCACGAGGCCGGGAAGGGTCTGGGTCCTGGGTCGCAGTGGTTACTGGCAGCCTTCCGTTCTTCCTGGGCTGTTGGACGGAGGTCCTGGACTCCTGCCTGTTCTCGTCTGGAGGCGTCCCTCAGTACCACGCCTGGGGACCTCTGTATCACAGCACCACACTTAATCAAAGTGCGCAAGCCGAGAGGAGAGAGTCTGCGAGAGAGAGAAAGGTCCCGATATTTCATAACCTAATCACTGCAGTGACATTTCCCCGATGTGGCCGTGAGCTGCAGGACGCAGGACCACTGGCAGACATCACAGAGGCTGCCTTATCCTCAGGAAACTTATTCACGCAAATAATTACCTTCAGACCTACCTAGACACTAAAATCTCATGCAGGCTTTTCATTTTCATGTTAGGAAAATGAGACACAGGGTGATTCTGTGATTCACTCAGGGTCATTCTAGAGTGAGCATCAGGGTCTTCTGGGCCCCACCTGGTTATATTCCATCCAAGCTGCAGCAGCCTCTGAAGGCTAGCCCACTGAAAGTCACCAGCAACATGAAGTCTCCATGTTGCTTATATGGCATTTAACCAAATAGTGCCTGAATGACCGTTTAATGTTCTCAAAGTGGCTGCCTTTCCTCCCCCACAAAATCTCACCTAAGCAAGACCCATGTTCATGCACCCTTATTTCCCTTTGTACAGGAAATCCTAGGAGCCTCCTAAACTAGAGAACAGTTTGCAGACTGATAAAACTCAAAAACTGCAAGGAAGCAGAACTGTTAGAGCAGGAAAATGGCATAATTTGCTTTTGGGAGTCATATAACATCCTCAAGTTGTCAGATAAAAAATTTCCTTAAGTAATTTTTATAGACAATGGGGGGGTCAATGAATTAATAGGTGCAAAGCTCAGCACTGCCAGTCCAGGATAGCTCACGGTGAGGAAGCGTGGAGACTGAAGCCCATCCTCCTCTCAGCCTTGGCCCTGAGCTGGGTGGCATTTCCACTCCTGTCTCCCTGCATTTGCATGAGCAGAACTTCAGCTACTTTACAGAAGCATGAAAGATATAAATGACAGAGAAACCCATGGACTGTGAAGACCAGTGAAAATCTATAGTAAACATTCAACTTTGGAGAGGAATGAAATCACAGTTTTTCATTCCTGTTCCAGGGCCCTAATCCACTTCCCTTTCCTCTCTACAGAATAAAGTAGGTCCCCAAGTAACTGGAGGATAAAACCGGTACTTGCTAACTCTTCAGTGAAAACCAACAGCTTCATATTTTGTCCAAGGGCCTACAAGTTCCTCCACATTATAAACTTGCCTTTAAGAGGAAAGAAGAAACTAGGTTTTAGGAATATGACTTCTTTCATTTTTGAGATATGCTGAAGTAAAATGAAATATAGCTTATAGCTTTCTCAGAATTCAAAGGAAATATTCTAAGTGGTATAGTAGACTAGTTATACTAGGCCCTGGTCTACCAGACACTTCTGAAGCAATTGCTTGTTCCTGTGAGACAGGTGATTGTAAATGTGGGCCGGTGAGCTGGGGGCATAGCAGTGTAGCAGTATATAGCAATTAATTCTAGCAAAGCTCCAGATGGAAGAGTTCAGAAATACGGCAGGGATGTGCCTGAAATCTTCACAACGCTTCTACTTTTATAAAAATAGCTCTATTTCTCATATTTTCCCCACAGTACACTCAAAGTAAGTCTGGAATTTTTCCCAGGATGTGAACTTAGATGCTTTGTAAGATTTGAACAGATCAAGCTTCTTATTTCCTACATTCATGAGAAGAAAGTCTTTGATTAGCAATTGGCAGCAGAGACCAGATACACCGTTCCTCACCTGGCATTGACATAAGGCTTTGAAACACCCCTGACAGTTTGAATTGTTTATTTCAGGAAGGGTTTGAGCCGAAGACTGGGAAACAGTCACCAATGCCAGGCCCTTCTCTTCCCCAAGAGGGCCTGTCTGTCCCACTCCAATGCAGTGGAGAGAATTCCTGGTGCCCTCACCAGCAGCCTTGTAGGTGCCTGAGGCAGGGCAGATGGAGGTGGATAGGGGCATGTAAACTCTTTGGGAATTCCTTCTCATGAAGAAAAAAGAGTTGTATCAAGATATGACTACTCCTGCCTCAATGAACACAGATAACAAAGCAAAATTTAGCTCACAAAAATTCAAATTGATGCCCTAGGGAGAAATGGCTCAAACTAACAGATGCTCCGTCATCTTAGTGATTTTTTAGAATATTGGAATTTAATAGCAGTTTATTATCTTCACCAATAACAATAAAAATGATGGGACCATAGGTCTAGGTCTTAAAACAAAATCATTCCTACTACATTACCCATAATATGGCAATCGTCAAAACTCATCAAGATGAAATAAGAAATGTTTTCTAATGAACATAGCTGTCACGTTAATGAGACTAATATAGGCCTTGAATTTTAGAACCGTTGAATTAAGCAGCAGGTAATGAAAAGGGATTATCCTAAGTAAGCAAAAAGAAAAATCAGAAGTACACACAGTGGTTTTCTCCCTCCCCCTGCCGAGATGTCCTACTGTGTAAGCATCAAACCTCCTCCTATGTGAATTCTACGCTACCCTCCAGAAAGAGCAAGAACTTTGTTTAACTTCCTGTGTAATGTCACATAATGCCTGCTCCCCTCTTAGCCTCCTCAAATCTGCAAACCAAAGAAAGACATGAATGAGGATAAAATCCCCTAATAATAACACATGGATTCTTAAGAAGAAAGGTTTATAAAGGCACATCAGTCTTAAAGGAATCAAAGATGTGAGTTTGAGGTCTCTCACTTAAAATACAACCTCCCCAAGACAGGCATTGATCTGTGTTGGTTGGTGGCCCTGACATCCTGGGGACAGAGCTCAGGGCATGGCTGGGGCTGGAGGGACACAGGTGTTCTGGTTCCTCTAAAGTATGGTCCAGGAAAGATGGTGCAGACAGGCTACCTTGCCTCCTATTTCATTTCCATCTGTGAAATCACTGAAACCCCTTCTCAGGACCTCAACAGAATCAGCATATCAGAAAAAGGAAATGCCTTTGGGTAAATTTCCAAAGCAAATAAGGAGGTACGGTCATTAAATAGAAATGTTATATGTTTCATTCTGGAACCTGACATTTTAATGTGGCAACACATAGAGATTAATACATTTCTCTTTTTTTTTTTTTTTTTTTTTGAGCAGATAACCAAAATTTTCCAGGTCTTGTATGTGTCAGACAGTGGGCTAAGTGCTTTGACATCTGACATGTTATCTAATTTAATCCTCTTAATGCTGTACAGTAGGTGTTTCATTTTAATTTACAAAGTGAAAAGAACTGAGCCTCACAGAATAGCAAAGGATAGAAGGTTGATGATTTCTTGAATTAGAGCCTGAATAAGGCATGAGCTTATTATCACCAACATCTATAAAACGAGCCATTCCAAATATATATATATAATAAATATATTTTTTTTCATTTTCACAAGATCAAGACCAGTGGAAAGTGTTCCTTCTAAGCAGCTGGCTGCCCAGTTGAGAACTGGTGACAGTTCTTACCACTTGCTCTTTGGATCTTTCTCTATCCACCGTGGTTAACAGCTCTATCCCTTGGCTTTGACTGCATTTGAATCCTAACTGTACATTTGAGGTAAATTCTAGCAATAGGTTCTGTTGTCTGTATCCCCTTGGGCAGATCACTCCACTTTGGAGTTTCTAATGGACTATGTAAAGGGATGGAGGTGGGATGTTATCCATGTGCAACTGTTCAGATATAGCCTGACATCATTTCTGCAAAATGACAAGAGAGCACTACATCGGCAGCTAATAGGAATAGGAGCCTTGGGGACGGGGTGGGCACTGTCACAGCCCCTTAGCCCTGCCCCCAGGCAAACTCCCTCAGCAGATGGTCAACGATATTTAGGGTGTTGGTCTGGTTTCCAGCACTGGCCAAACCTCTACTGGAAGCCCTCTAATACTAACCCTGGGCCATTCTTCTCACTCCCTCCAGGGGACGGGGAGAGGTGACACCCTCTAGCTAGACCCCACTCTAGCAAGACCCCACTCTAGCATAACATCATCCATCCACTGTCAACTTCCTCATTCACTCTCCTCTGCAGTGTGAACTGTTGGTTCCCCGCACCTGCTACCTCTTCCCTTGTGCATCTCAAAGCCCTATGCTGAAAGTCAAGGAAATTGAGCACCCACTCTTTCTTGTTCTTTTTACTCCTTTTATCATATTCCTTCTTCTTCTTCGAGCAACATGGGTGACTCTGATTGATTATAGGGGGAAGTACATCGCGAGAAAGAAGACCTCAACAAATAATATCTCAAGATATAATCTCAGTTCAGAAGTATATAGAATAGGCTGAAGTTAGACTTATTTCTAACATTACGTATACAGGCAAGAAAAATACAAGTGCCAAGTTCACTCAGTAATGATCACCACTCCCTTGCCGCCCCCTTCTTTTTCTCCCTCCTGTGATTTTGCACATTAGTGCCCTCCAAGGATGCTACTCTGAAATGAGGCTCCTACCACAGGAAGAATTCTAGCAATTGAATGATATCTATTTTCAGGACAGACCTTACTATCTTGTCCCTCCCATTACCACACACAGCACCACCACTGTCCCGTGTTCATTTTTAACATCTGGCCAATGTTTTCCCATTTCTCACATCTGTATCAAATGATAATGGGAAATCTGTTTTACACACCAAATGCGAGTAAGATCTAAATTCCAATGCAAGAAATTACCTCAAGTGATGAAAATAAGAGCATCCACACATGTCATGGAGTGCTGGACGTATGTCATCATGCAGAAAGTGTTATTCTGTTACAGCTTTGAGGAACCACTCTACTGCTTACAAACACCTTCCCATGAGCTATTTGGTTAAACGTAATCGCTCAATATTTCATTCCAAAGACGTATTCCAATGAAAGGAAATGTTGGAGGTTTGTATGTGTTAAGGAAAGCTGGCTCTCTTTTTTACATTGAATATGCACAAGAGTAAGCACTTCTGGCCTTTCACCTAGTAAGTGAGACAGATGCCCAGTTTGGAGAAGGTGGACTGCAGGAGGCTTATCAAATGAGATGGCCAATCTTTTCAATGTAATTATGCCTCTAGGCAGCTTTTTACCCAGTCTGAATGATTCCATTATTTCTGTGATGCAACCAAATAGACACCTTAATTTTTTTAACAATTTTTTTTCTTTTAAAATTTCATCACTGGAGCTGCCAAAATCAGTCTGTCTCTGCTACTGACAGCGTGTGGAACTACCTGTCCCTTCACACTCACCAGCAATGGCAGAAATATCCATGGTGCTTCTGAAGGCCAAGTAATGGTCAAGTGAAGGCCAGCAATCAGTCACTGAGGCAGCTAAACTCCCTTCAGGAGGCTTCCATAAAACAATTCTTCTGAAGACTTCCTTGATGTCTTAAAAATCAGAATTATTTAAGTAAATAACACCAAAGCAAAAAAACCTATGAGTTTTTTTGCCACCAGAATATGGTGTCAACATGGCATTAAGGTTCAGGTCAAATTAATGATTTATGAAACAACAGTTTACATCAGAGTTATCATGTGGTTTGACACCCTGTGACTTGCTAAAGTGTAAACACCTCTATCATTTTCCTTTGTCATGTATGCACCATCTTCAGGAGTAAAATAGCATCACCAATGAGATACCTGTAGTGTACAGTACCTGTACAGATATTGTAGTGAGCTCTGGAAGCCCAGTTACTCCAAGGGGACAAGTGGAGGTGAGCAGATAGCACCGTGGACAGCTCTTTGGTAAAAAAAATCGTGATAGGAATGGGGACTTTGATGATGAAAATATAAAGTAGGATGACAACAAAGGACAGCATTGCTGGCCTTCGTCACTTAACCACATCCAACACTTCCTTTAAAACTCGGCTCAGACGATATCCCAATACCAGCCAACTTAGATTAATTCTAACTGTTCATTACTTTGGCATTCACATATATATCTATTCCACCATTTGCACCAGCTATTTCACTTTGTAATTTTTCCAAAGTTATTGCAGTTCTGCATATGTTGGTTTCCTATATCCTAGCAAACAGAAACTGTGGTCAATATTTTTTTAATCCTGCCAGTTAAATCCTAGTTCGGGGCTCTATATATCATAGATGCTGCTTAGTAATTAAAATCAAGTTTGCAAATACATGCACACTGAGCACTATTTGATGTGAATAACAACAGGCTGTGGAAAAAGTAAGGATGAAGAAGACAAAGTCTACCCAGCACTCATGAATAGGTAAGATCTTGTGGACAAGTAACCGTCCTGCCAGGTGGGATGCACAGACACTCATGCAAGAGGTCTGCTATTGTGATTACAGAAGAAGACACTTCTTTTACACTTAAAGGACCAGGGAAAACTTCTCAGTGAACGAAGTAAAGTGTCTCCAGAGAATAAACATGAGAGGAGTTTATTCCAAACTGAGCCTGACCAAGCACATGGGAGCCAAGAGTGAGAATTATGGTCAAAAATGTCGAGAAGTGTAATATGACTTCATACTACGGCAGTGAGGAAAAATGTGAATTTCAGTTGGAATCATCATGAAATATGTTGGAAACCACACTAAATAGTTGTAGTTGTAGGCTGCTGTTGCTCAAAACTGTTATCCAAAGAATCCTAGTCCCAAGATATTTTCTGTTACTAAACAGTTGTGTGCTCAGAAATATGCATACTGTGTCCCCTTCTTGAGTATTCTTTATGTACATTAGTAGACCAAAATTTCTGAGAGGTCTGATGGCAAAGATACATTTTTGATTATTTTTATCTCACTTTCTCAAGCTCTAGAATTCTTCTAATTATTTTTTTCCATGACATTTATTAACACCTTGTGGATCTAATTTTCAGGAGAATAAAGTCTGTGGAATGCTACTAGGCAAAGAGGACCAATGATTTACCTGGAAGGAAGGAAGTATTGAGGTCTGATCAATGTTTAATAAATACCCATAGATTGCCCATTTTACAAAAGGAATATCAAGCAATATATTATGACCATCACCACTAGACAGCTCCAAAACGTTTCCATCATTCCAATCTGAAACTCTGTAGCTGTTAACAACGATCTCTAGTCCCCACTCACCCACTCCAGCCCCTGGTAACCGTTTTGTTACTTTCATCTTTATGAATTTGACTATTCTAGGAATCTTATATAAGTGGAATCACACAGTATTTATTCTTTTACATCTGCATTATTTCACTTCAGGATGACTCATTTTGAAAATGAGTGGCCTGAAGTGGTCTTCAGGTGGCCTGAAGTCCAGGGGAAAAAAAAGAAAACAACAACAACAAGGAACCACACACTACAACAGGCCCTAGTAAGAATTACTAGCAAAAAATCAAGCTATACAAATCAAGATGTAAAGCACTGGAGGATATAAAGGCATTAAATCTTCCCTCAAGAGGGCAACCCTCTAATATAAAGGGCAGAAATGGAAAGAGCTTCAGATGCACCCTCGCATGTTGTGTAGTTCCTTGGGAGATTGGGTCATACCCTGTCACTTTCTGAGACAAGTAGACATCATTCAGGCCTTCAGAAGGCTCTGCTTATGTTTAAAAATCCAGAGTTCGTCAAACAACACAGAAGCTGTTGAAGGCACTGAACGGGATCTGCTGTCAGAGGGACTGACTGAGGATCAGGCTTTCATTTGTTCCATATGGTTACTTTCAAGTCATGAACAGCAGAAAAGAGCCTGAAGAGCCTCAGGTATCAAAGGAAAATGCGACTTTGGCTGCCCTGAGAAATTCTCATAAGGAAAGAAAACAGAAAAATTAAGTGGGCTTGTGGTAGGGGAAGAAAAGCTGAGAAAAAGGGAAAGTATTAAGTTCTACCTTTTTTATCTTTCCCTTGTCTCCTGAAATCACATTGTCTCAAGCCCAAATCACTGCACACCTAGACAACTGTGAGATTGGCCCAAAAGCCTTTCTTCTCGGTCCGAACTCCTCACTCCCACTTCTGGTTCTCCCCGCTAATTCTCCTTCCCAGGCCGCCAAATACTCCGTGCATCTAAAACATCGCCATGGTAGCTTTCCCTCTTTGCTGCAAAATCTCTCATCCTCAAGTGGGTCTCAGTTGTCTAACAGTTAAATTCAGCATTCATGGTCTTCAATGACTCGAACTTTTTTGAGTTCAGGTCAGATACCTGGAAATCATCCTTGCCTTCTTTCCTTACGGAAAAACGCCCTCTCAGTGTGTGTCATAAACTGCTGTTTGATGTGGGCACTTCTGTCGTAGACTTTGGGGAGTGGGAGGAGATAAGGAAGAGGCTCTGGAGTCTGCAGGCTGAGGTTCACAACCCACGTCCCCCCTGCACGGCCCAGGGCTGGTTGTTGAACTTCTCTGTGTCTCAGTGTCCTCACCAGAACTCAGGAACATAACAGTGCCCTGAGGTCGTGCAGATCAGGCCCTCAGAGCAGCGTGGGACCCTGTGAGCAGGGCCCAGACTTTGCTGACCCCCACTCAGTACACACAGCTCCACCTGGATCACTCAGCCACATCTTCTGGATGAAAGAATCAGTGGAAATTAAACAGTAATGTGGTCAAATGAAATATTCTTGCATTCAATACAGGATATCCCATGAAAATTGAAAATTCCCAAACAATTTAGGGATGTCTATCATGTTTATGAATTTATGAGATGGTATAAAATTCTAATCTGCTGACTTTTCTTCTAGTAATAAAATTGAGCCAAGCAGAAGAAGAAAGAAAAGGATTGATTGGAAAGAAAGGACTACCATCTAGGGAGTTCTCTTTTGTTTATTTGCATTCTTATGCAAACTCCACACAGTCCCTCTGCAAATCCTTGCATCACAGAATTGTAAGCAACACTCCTCCAATGGTCGATCACTGTGCTTCCACACCATAGACAGAGCCTGGGGAGACAATGTCCCTTGTAAACTCTTCCAGTGAAAGCGGACAGACCTCTGAGCCATTGAACAATAGAAGGGAGTCGCACATGTTTTAGCACCCAAATTTGGCAAATAATCACCTTTCCTTACCATCTCTGGCTTCTGAAATTGCTGTTGTTTTCTTTAGGCTTATTAAGGTCTTTTATGAATTTATGTCAACCTCCATCCCTTGACCTCCAGAATCCTCTCTCACTAGCCTGGATTTTCTTGTGCACATCTCCCACCCAGTCCTTGTATTTTACTCTTGGGACTTCGTTAGTATATTTGGAACTACCGTTTGGACTAGGAAGTAGAGATAAGTGATCTTCAAAAACAAAAGAAGAACAAAACGGATGCACAAAGGGGGCTTTCTGGGTCTCTGCATCACTCCAATCCACAATTGCCCTCCAAAGGCTGTGCAGAATCCCCCCCCCCCCCACCTTAGAACAGAAAGAGACCCTAGTATCCTCCCTTAACTCAAGTTTGTTCAAAAAGTGTCTAACAGAATGACACTTTCAGGGGTTATTTATTTGCCTGCATTGAATGTGGCCTTTACTTATGGCATGAAATCAATGTCTTACAAGGTCTCTAATTTTTCACTTTAGCAAAATGAGAGGTTGTATTTAACTGCTTCCTGGAGCTATTGGAAAGCACAAGTAATCAATCTGGAAGCTGTTTCTTGGAGAAATGTGGGGAGCCGCCCTTTGTTCCCCACATTTCAGGAGCCCAGAGTTCTTTCAGGAGCACTAATGACTCTCTAACTAGACTGTTTCTCACCAGCTCTTTAACTGGGAAATCCCACTAGCATTGGATTCTAGTTTGACTCTCTTTCCTGATTCAAGTTTCCTGGAGGGTTCAAGGATAATCTGAGCAACTCAAGCTAAAGACTTGGGTGATTGAACCTAAATTGGAAAGTTGAGTGTTAGAGACCCGAGTAATTGCACACCCGGAGGCTCATCAGACTTGGCAATTAGGTTCCCAGCTAGAGTAAACATCTTATTTAAAGTGCTTTCTCCAATTACTTTCTACTCTCTCTTATCTTTGATGCACCTGTTTTCTTTCTAATTTTAAGAATTTAGCCTTAATTCTCTAACACGTATCTATTTATTTTTTAAACTATTCAAATAAATACCTTACAGATGGCTTAAACCTTGAATCCCTTCATGTGTTCTTAAATAGTAAGATTTTATGTTGGTTCCCCCTTGATAATACAACTGCAGTACATGACAGCTAATCTTCCTTGCATGGCTTCTCTCCAAATTTTATCCAATGATGATTCAACCCTTGATAAAAATTTAGAGTAACATTAAAAAAAAGAAAAAGAAAATGAAATTCCATTTGATTTTATAAGCAATCACTCAAATTAAAGCCTCTATGTTCCCTTTCTCTGATTTATCTTCCAAGGAGGATTTGGCTACTTGGTGAAACAACCACTAAGATTTCTTCTGATTTAAGAGTCTCCATATAGTGGACTTGAGGACATGCAGTGGGGGGGGGGGGGGGGGGGGGGAAGGCTGGGATGTAGTGAGAGAGTAGCGTTAACATATATACACTACCAAATGTGAAATAGCTAGTGGGACCCTGCTGCCTAACACAGGGAGATTAGCTTGGTGCTTTGTGACAGCCTCGAGGGGTGGGATGGGGATGATGGGATGGAGGCTCTAGAGGGAAGAGATATGTGGATATATATATAAATACAGCTGATTCACTTTGTTGTACAACAGAAAATAAAACAACATTGTAAAGCACTTATACTCCAATAAAGATGTATTTTAAAAAATATATAGCTCCCAAATGACAAAGACATATGATCTTTGGATGTTCATTCTAAAAAAAAAAAAAAAAAATGTAAATGAATTTTTGATCGGGCTTGAGGTGAAATCACGCTGCTGTGGGCTGGTGGAGGATGTACTCCCTCCGTGCCCTCCCCTCCCCCTCCTCCTACTGACTCAGGGCTGCTGAAATCCTGCTCCCTCCAGTTTCACTCCTGCATCCTGTGCTCCTGTGAGCAGCCATCTTTGCTCAGGCTGAAATGTCTTGAAGATGGATCACAACCAGAGGCTCCATTTGAGGCTGGATGTCTGGGATCTGTCATTACGTGCAAATTTGCTTCTCACCGAACATGGGGGGAGATAAATGAGGAAGACGAAATTGCACATTGTTTTATATTCTGCTTTAAGTAAGTAAGCGTGTAGACCTATTAGAATTGGGGTCAGATATCACGAGACCCCATGCGTCCTGTGAGTTATGGAAGTGAGATAGCAAGGACCCCTAAGCCCTGCTCCCACCTTCTTCTGGATTTTCAGATGCTCAGTGGTGCCTAAAAGACATGTAAGGCCATCTGACTTAAACTCTACTTCAGATTTGTTCACTGCATGCTGGAACGCCTGACCTATTCCCCATCTCCTCCAACTCACCCAGACCCCGATCCAAGGATGATTCTTTGGGTTCATCTCAGGAAGCACCATTTCTGTCTCCAGAAGGGGCCCTCAGGGAAAGCTCACTATGTCCACTTTGTCTCCAGTGAATATCAAATCATATTTCAGCGTATAACAGTAAGAAAACCTCTATCAGTTTTATTAAAAATGTAAATTTTATTTTTAAAACCTGCCAAAGCCTGTGCTCCTAAAACCCTCAAAGAGGAAATCAACGTTGTTCTCCTTCTTTCTCTGCTGAATCCTCCAGCCCGTCAGGCCACCAGGACACTCCACATGGAGTGTACATGGAAATCCTACATTTCAAGTTAGTGGCTTCCGTCAGGGGGCATATTTCTGTTTATTCTATCTGAATACATACTTGGAGCGATGCTGTAGGTCCAAAAGGAAAACGGCAAGCCTAAGTCTGCAGTCAGGAGGGCTGTGGGAGGCTGTGGTCTCGCAGACGTGCAGTGGCTACTTTGAATTGCTTGGAGGTATCTACCTGGGAACCCAGCAGGTGCCTTCTGTCCCACTCCTGGTCACGATCTCTTTCTCCACCCTCTGTAGTGTGAGCTGACCCCCACCCGGCTGGATCCCCACTGCCTCACCATTTCCACACCCTCACCCCATTATCGGAGCCTCCCAAACACAAGATGTGCCTTCACACCCCTCAAGTTTGCTCTGAATATTCCACCTGACTGGAACTCTATCTTCTTTTCTGCCTGGTGAAACCTACGCTTTTGTATGCGTGTGTTATTTCTGCAGTACAATGAAGTGAATCAGCTATACGTATACATTCATCCCCATATTATCTCCCTCGTGGGCCTCCCTCCCACCCTCCCCATCTCACCCCTCTAGGTCACCACAGAGCACCGAACTGAGCTCCATGTGCTATACAGCAGCTTCCCACTAGCTACCTATTTTATACACGGTAGTGTATATAGGTCAGTCCCAATCACCCAATTCATCCCATTTGTAGAGATGTGGATGGACCTAGAGTCTGTCACACAGAGTGAAGTAAGAAAGAGAAAAACAAATATCATTTATTAACGCATGTATGTGGAATCTAGAAAAATGGTATTGATTAGCGTATTTGCAGGACAGGAATAGAGACACGAACCTATACATTTGTAAGGCCAGGTCAAGTACAGGGGTCCTCATCTCCTCAACTTTGCTGCTTTCTCCACACTCCTTAGAGTCTGGGTCTCGTTCCTGTCCGCCTCCCTCTCTACATCTATGTCCATGGTCACCTGGACTCTCCTAGCGCCTGACACTGTCTTTCCAACACTAGATATACAGAAAACCTGCCAAAGCAGCTCACTTAGAATGGAAAGAAAGGGTGGACTGCATACAGGGGAGACCTGGAGTTTGTGAGCAGATCATGAGGCTGAAAGAAGCTTGAGGCATGTCCTAGGGGAGAGAGTGAGTGACAACCGCTCTGTCACAGTGATGCTCTGAGGCTGCTCTAGCAGGGGGCTCTCATGGATTTAAATTTTATGCATCCAATTAGTCAAACACCAGCCTTTGGGGACCTGAGGCCATATTGGAAATCTGAACAATATATTCATTATTGACATGAGGGGACTAATGTCAAAAACCAAAGTAAAACCTACAAGAGTCACTCATACTTGCATTTTCAACATTACAAAAAAAAAAAAAAAATAGAAAAAAATTAGAAGACTGGACCACTGATGGTGGTGGAAACATAGATCATGGGGATATTTCCTTTTCCTGTCCCAATTATAAACGATAGCACTAGGACAAAGACCAGCAGAGCTGTGTCTGCACAGCCCTTGTTCCCTCAGAACCTAGAACACTTTTGGGGAGATGATAGGTCTTAGGTGTAAGTAGAAGAACTTACTGATGGTAAATCCACTATAGCTGCACTAGCACCAGAAACCATGCTTTCTGAGTCGTGCCCAGAAAGCAGTACTGATGGCAGAGATGTTGGACTGTTTTTTTCACTGCTGTGCATTAGAGATTAAAATGTGCCTGCCTGATGCTCAGTAAATATTTGTCAAGCGAAGGACTGAATGGGGTTCAGATGTCAGAGGCCCTATAAACCAGGTTAAATTTCGGACTCCATCCTAATAGCGACTGGAAGTCATTAAAAGATTTCAAGTTCGGAACTTACATGACCAGATTTCAGGTTAAAAGATGCTGCTGGTGGGAGAGTGAGGAAGGGCAAGCGGAGAATGTCAGGGAGTTATGGCACATGTCCAGCTGGAGAAGGCGCAGATTCGTGGGGATGGGGAAATGAGCTCTAGTCGACAGAAGAAGAATTAACAACGTGGTTATTGACCAGGTGTGGGTGGCAAGGTAGAGGGTCCAAAGCCACTGCCAGTCTGGAGTTGGAGCAACTGAGCAGACGGGGAGGCTGTGACCAGACACAGTAGCAGCAGAAGAGAGGGTTGCTGGGGAAGACTGTGGTTTGGGTTTACGTATCATATATGTTGAACTGGTGAGGACTGTAAACGTCTCTCTGGAAAAGTCTAGCAGATGTTTGATTACTCTGGTCAGGAACTTAGCACACAGATCTCTCCCAGAAATTAAGGCACAGCTAAATGTCTGTAAACCAGTGGCCCACAGGCCAAATTCTGCCCACAGACTTATTTAGCGCATTTTAAAAATGTTTGTATTAGTTGAAACCTTAAAAATGAGAAGACTGCACCTAAAACTACAGATTTTCAGCATTTTGGAGAAAAGCTGAAAATCAAGAAAAGTTGAAAATCTAGTAAGACTGAATCCACACTCCTTCGAGCTGGCAAAGAGCTGGGGCTGGGAAGTGGTGGGAATGTCCAGGCCAGATAAGCACAACCCTTATTCCATGCTGGAATTCCGGGCTTATCCCCCACCCGAGTTCCAGGCGCCACTGTCCTACTGCTTGTGTGTTGGCCCTTCCTAGAACAGAGCTAAGAGAAACATGAAATCTTCCTGACACAACAGTCTCTATTGGAAGTTGGAAAATGAAAGCTACTGAGAGGGCTGAGTATTTCATGGAAAAACACAAATTTTTACACCTGTTCCACATCATCATTGCGTTATCTGTCTAGCACCTAAAGGCATTTGAGGTTGTGACCTCTGACGTGGTCATAAAGATAATTTGAGCTACTGTCTGATATTCAGCTTGGAGATTCATTGCCCAGAAATTCTGCAGCAGGTGGTTCTCTCTTAAGGCTACAGTGGTCTGGGGGTCAAATTCTGTTCTTCATGCCTCTGGATCTTTGATGCCATAGCAAGCTGTTTCCACATCCTTGCTAATTGGTGGTAAGTAATTTATTTGTAATAGAATTGTGTGCACTGATATTCTTTTCTGATGCTAGCAGTGATGAATGCAGGTTAGCGTCTTACTTTCGTGAGGAAGCCCTAGTCATGAGCTAAAATTAGGTCACGCTTATTTTGGCAATTACAGGGCTTGTTAATTTTCAAAAAATGTGGCATAGGCTTGTTTACAGAATTCTGAAACCTCCTTAGGTTGACCAATGAAGCACATTGTATGTGAAGATGGAGCGTAGACTAGCTCCAAGGATTTAAACAAACAAACAAACAAGAAAACAAGAACGTATTCTGCTTCAGCGCAGGTCCTAATTCTGCCACAAACTTGTTGTTAGTCTTCGGACAAGTTAATCAACTTCTCTATAAAATAGAAAAATTTTTTAAATTTTAAAAAATTTTAAAACTATCTGAATAACCTACTTCTTAGAACAGTGAGAACTAATCTGTAAGATGTTTTATAAAGCCATATACAGCATTTTACAGATTTTATTTGTGGTTATGTTTCCTGAGGATGATGTAAAGTGGCATATGTTACATCTGCCTCATGTTCAATCCAGACTTTCATCAGCTTTCTTCTGGTTTATTAAACAGCATCGGTAGTTTGACTCATCAGTAAAACCAGAGGCTTTTCATTGGTGTTTGATATGCATACGAAAGAAAAGTGTTTTCATATTGAACTGTCTTTTCAGAGGCCTCACTTTTTGGCTTCCTTTGGTATTTCTGAATGCTGACTTTACATCTAATAATTTGGTACATTTTTCGGAAAAGCCTGCCCCTCAGAGACGGGGAGTTTGTGCGATTTACTAAAAGATTGAAAACAGGGACCAGCGCGGCAAATAAAGCGTGTGCCGTCACAGCGCTGAGAGTAGAGCAAGGGCGCCCTCTGGCGAGCGTATTCTGCCAGTGCACCTCAGGGAGGGATGTCATCTGTGGCTCTAGAAGGGGGATATTTTCAGCACTAATTTGGGGTAGATGATTCTGCTGCTGTTTATTTTATATGTTAAGAAATCTTCTCATGTGGGAGTCCTTTAAGGGATCCTCTTAACTTAGCCAACAATGCAATCAGAGGTTGACTTTTTACTGTAGTATTTCTGGAGTTTTCTTTGTATTCTCCACTATATCTGAAATTTGTTGTTAGAAAACAGAGGCTTTTGAAATTATATTTTGTTGAGTTTAAAATTTTTTTATTAAATGGAATATTATTTAAATCCTATAATGCTTTACAATTTTCAAAAGTTTCACGCACGTGATTTCATGCAATCCTAATCATCCTTTTTTTAAAAATCTCCTATCCCTATATTGCCCTCCCTGCTTCCCTGTCCCCACCAGTAACCACTAGTTTGCTCTCTGTATCTCTGTCTGCTTCTTTTTTGTTTTATTCACTAGTTTGTTGTATTTTTTAGATTCCACATATAAGTGATGCATACAGTATTTGTCTTTGACATTTCACTAAGCATAATACTTTCTAGGTCCATCCACATTGCTGCAAATGTCAAAATTGTATTCTTTTTTATGGCTGAGTTGTATTCCATTGTATACATAACACATCTTCTTTACCCACTTACCTGTTGATGAACACTTTGATTGCTTCCATACCTTGGCTACTGTAAATAACACTGCTATGAACATTGGGGTGCATGTATCTTTTCAAATTAGTCTGTTTTTGAATATATATCTGGGAGTGGAATTGCTGGGTCATATGGTAGCTCATTTAAGTTTTATGAATACATATATATATTTGCTACTTTTAAGAGAAGACGATAGGAGCTAATAGTTGCACACTCACTAAATGCAAGACAATGGGCTTTGTATAAGTTTTTTTGTATTATTTAATTGTTATACCAATCAGATATTAACTTCCCCACTTTACTTAAGAGGAAAATGAGGGCCAGAAAGATTATCATTTGAAGTCATACAGATAGTAAATAATAAAACTGGAATTCGGTAAATATTTGAGTCCTATTAATTTTTAAGCATTATAAAGTAAATATATAAATATATGTGTGTATGCATATATACTATCTCTGTCTTCAAAAAATTTCATTATTTAAGAGGAGTGATAGTCAGTAAACCAAGAATCCCAGCACGTTGTGTTGATTGGTGTGTATCAGCTACCTTGGAAGAACTTGACCCAGACTGAAGAAAGCAGGGAGAGCTTCTTGTTTGAGGTGACACCTGAGCTCAGATATGAATGAGGAGTAGTTCACCAGGTGAAGAAAGAAAAAAGTAGGATGTTCCTTTCTTAGGCTAAAACCCAGATTCCATTCTGTTATAATTAAGATTAGGCTCGGGTACATCTCACCAAAATATTAATCATTTTAAGAAGATAAAAGTTTGCTTCTCTCTCATGTAAGAGAAACCAGGGCTGAATAGACTGTAGCTGTTATGGCACGTTTGTGGTGTCAGCAGGGACAGGCTTCCTGTCTTTTTGCTGCACCATACCTGCTCATGACTTTCAGGTCCAATACGGCCCCTGGAGGGGCAGGGGCTCTGGCCACTACATCCTCTGAGCAGCTGTAAGAAGGAAAGGAAAGAGGCACAAAAAGGACACCCCCAACTGAGTCTGCACCCTTTCAGATGTCTTCTCATAAGTCCCAAAAGACCATAGAAGTACAGTCACACCTAGTTGCAGGGGCAGTTGGAAAAGCCTTTTATTCTGTACTGCGATGTGTACAATTAAAATGCAGGGTCTTTTATCAGGGAGGAAGGCAAAAATAAATGAATGGGCTAGAAGCTTCTACCAGACTCCAAATCTCAAATATCCACACATAAGTATTGTCCAGGTAAAATTTGGGGGGAGTTAATAACGGAGAATCAATGGATTTGCATTAACGAAATAAAAGTCAAAGGGGCAGGAGTATTTTTCAATGTTGTTTTCAATGAAATTCTTAGAACATGTGTACATTTGTGTATATCCCAACTAATAAGACCAGCACTGAGTACATGGAAAATGACATTTTCCCCAAAATGAATGCTTCTTAAACATGGACATTCATTAGTAAACACGAGCTCCTTCATCATCCAATATGAGTAAATATCCAACCAAGGAAATTATTAGAAATCCGTTATGTGAAGTTGACATTTGTAATTGCCTCAGAAAATAGTAACATGCTAGGTTGATATAGCTGCTTTGGTTTAAAAACAAGTCACTTTCAAATACTTTTTTTTTGTTGTTTTTCAAAGATTTTTCAGCATATGATACCTAATCACAAATCCTTAGGCACTTTTAAATATTAAGTACATGTTTGCCAACATCTAAAGGAAAAATCCAGACCCATTAGTAATTTGTCTAGAAAAATATATTTATGCTTTCAGGAAGGCAACCCAAATGCTAAGTCACCCCTGATGTTGAATTATAACTAAAGCACCAAATCTGAAAACACAGACGTGTTAAATGTGTAAACATGTAAGTCACTAATGAGGGTAGCACTGCCTGTGAGACCTCTCAAAACTGCTTTTCAAAGTTTGAGGGTTTGTGTGCGGCTGCAGGCTGGTTTTGTCCAGTGGGAGGTGGTGTCACTCTTCAGCTTGGCCCTCCCTCCTCAAGAGAAACATGTTAGGTGGCCTACGAATCAGGCTACTGGAACATCTTTCTATTTTTTTTATTAGAGACAGACCCTTTTAATAAAGCAAAAATGCATAAAGCATTTGTATTTTCTATTGCTGGATAAAAATTACCTGAACACTAGCATCTTAAAAAAACATCAGTTGAAATCTTGTTGCTTGCTGTATCATGAATGAACCGAGGGGCATGATGACAAGTGAAGTAAGCCAGTCACAAAGTGACAAATACTGTACAATTCCACATATAGAGGAATCTAAAGAAGCCACACGCATGGGGGCAGAAAGTGGAATGAGGGTCACAGGGAGGGGCTGGAAGGAGGGAAACGGGGTTGTTTAATGGGTATAGATTTGCAAGATGCAAAAGTTCTGAAAAATCTGTTTCACAACAATGTGAATGTACTTTACTGTTCACTTAAAAATGATTAACATGGTAAATTTTATATCATGCTTTTTACCACAATATTTTTTAAAAAAGGAAACAGATTTTTAAAAAAGACCTCGTGCAAATATGGCAAAAATGATCTGAGTGATGAGTAACATAGTCTTCTGAATCTCCCTGTATGTTCGAATTAATTTTTATATTTAAAACTTTTGAAGAATGAACAAAACATAGAGGAAAAAACCACCACCAATGTATCAGCTCCCATAACAAGTCCGAGTTGGGCCTGGCCGGATTGGATTTGTTACTCAGGGTGTCACAAGGCTGGAATCGAGGTATCAGCTAAACTGAGTTTTCATATGGAGACTGAGCAAAACCAGCTTCTAAACTCATTTCGCTTTGGGCAGAATTCAGTCGCAGCTTCCAGTTGTAAGACCATTCCGTTCCCATTTCCTTGCTGGCTGTCAGCGAGGTCTACTCCCATTCTGTGACACGTGGTTCCTGTATCTTTAAACTAGCAAAGGTGTATCAAATCCTTCTTACACGTGAAGCTTCTAACTTCCTTTCTGTGACCAGCTGGAGAAAACTGCTTTTAATGCACTCGTGTGATCAGGTCAGACCAAGACACACAATCTCCCTAGTTTAAGGCTGACACAATAATGTAATCATGGGAGGAAATTCCATCACATTCATACGGTACCGGGGATTACCCCATCACTGGGGTAGGGTAGTTGGAATTCCTCCTACCATAGCATCCAGTGTGAACTTGGCTAGTAGGGAATGGCGAAAGTCTCAGGATTATCATTCTAAAATGAGTAACAAATTATTTAAGGCTTACTTTCCTAGATAATCCACTACTGAAATGTCTAATTCCCAGGTTAGGCAAGTGTCCCGTCTTTGCTTTTCCTGACTCCTCTGAATTAAATAGAGTTCAAACTACTCTAAAAGAACGGAAAGAGATTGGCTTGAGATTTGCTGTGTAATAAAGCACGAGACTGCACCGTCTATTGCATATTTCCAAACAGTATCTCAGAGCAGTTAAATATCTAATTATGACACCACTATGATAAGCCTGCAAAGTAGGCGAAAGAAATACTCTTGTTCTACGTTCCTTAAGAACCGCCAGGGCTCTGACATGCTTCCACACAATGAAGCCACTCCCTCTATAAATCCCAGTTTCTGTTCCTGTTATTTTTATTCACTGTTAATATTTCCAAACATACACATCTATGAAGTACTAAATTTGATAAATGTATAACAGACCCCATTTCTAATAAGTTATCCATTGCATTTCAAAAGATAAACTTTAAATATAATGAAATAGCCATAAAATATCTGTTCAATTAAAAAGAAAATATTTGAGAGAAAATGGCAATAAACAGACCATCTCTAAACTAAGGTATTTTTGTATTTGATTTTAATTTCTATTGCTGTGGTATATTAGGTATTGTCTCTGTGCTGTATCTTTAATGCAAAACAGCCTCAATATTCTATTATAATAATTTGGTCAGTTTTTCCCAAGGATTGAAATGTATTGCATTTTTCAATAGCACATTTTTTTCTGTTAAAAGGTGTGCTTCTTTTTTACTCTTTACATTGGTTACAGTATTAAATTATTTTAAAATAGATTATTATTATATAGATTATAATAATATAGTTTTAATTTTTTAAACAATCTTTAAAAATATGTTTAAAATAGTGCAAACTTTTAAAAGTGGAAATACATCTAGAAAGAAAACATATGGAAACATTTTCAATCTTAGTAGTGATAAACAAAAATTCAAAAACACTTAAGAAGGTGGTACCACCTTTTTTATATTTTATTGATATAATTCACATACCATACAATTCATCACGTAAAGTGTACAATTCAATGGCTTTTGATATATTCACAAAATTGTACAACCACCTCCACAGTCAATTTTTTAATATTTTCATCACCCCAAAAAGAAACCCCATATTTCTCAAAACAACCACCTGCCCTAGGCAATCACTAATCTACTTTCTGGCTCTATAGATTTGCTCATTTTATATAAATGGAATCATATATCATATCGGTTTCTGTGACTCACCTCTTTAATTTAGCAGTATTTTCAAGTTCATCTAAGTGTTAACAACTGTCAGTAGTGCAGGTGGTATCATTTTTAAATAAATTATTTTTTAAAGTTTCCCGTATGCTGTTGGTGAAATGGCTCCCTCTTTAGTACTTGTATCTTGCTTTCATAAAGGAATTTGATAATATGTAGCAGAGTCTGAAGAAATACCTTCTTAACCAAACTTTAATGAGGCTCCTCTGAGCTATCTTTAATTTTTCATGGAAAGACTTTTATTTTATTTTTGAATGAGTTTATTTAAATGTATTTATCTTATTTTATGTGTGATCGACCTACAACACTATGTTAGTTCCAAGGGGCATAACATAGGGACATGATCTTTCTATACATTACAAAATGATCAGTTTAGTTACCATCTGTCACCATACAAGGTGATTACAATATTTCTGACTATATTTCTCACATTGTAGATTTCATCCCCATGAACTCATTTATTTTGTAACAGGAAGTCTGTACCTCTTAGTGTCCCTCAGCTATTTCACTCTCCCGCTACCCTGGCAACTATCTGTTTGTCCTCTGTTTCTATTTTATTATGTTTGTTCATTTGTTTTGCATTTTAATTTCCATGTATAAATGATCTCATGTGGCTTATCTTTCTCTGTCTGACTTATTTCACTCAGCATTAAGTACCCATGTTGTTCCAGATAACAAGGTTTCATTCTTTCTATGGCTAAATAATATTCGTGTGTGTATATATATATATATATATGTATATATATGCACCACATCTTCTTTATCCATTCCTCTATCAATGGAAACTTAGGTTGCTTCCATATCTCAGCTGTTGTAAATAATGCTGTAATGAACAAAGTGTTGTAAGTATCTTTTTGAATTAGAGTTTTTGTTTCTTCATAAAAATACCCAGAAGTGGAATTGATGTAGATATACGATATAACAGATGATTTCTACATAAGAATTGATGTAGATAAGATATAATAGTCTAATTTTACCTGTTTGAGGAAACTCCATACTGTTTTCCATAGTGACTGCACCAATTTACATTCCCACCAACTGTGTGTGAGTGTTCCCCTTTCTCCACATCCTCACCAACAATTGTTTTTCTGATAATATCCATTCTGACAGGTGTGAGGTGATATCTTGTTGTGGCTTTGATTTGTATTTCCCTGATGATTAGTGATGTTCAGCATCTTTTCATACGTCTGTTGGCCATCCATATGCCTTCTTTGGATACATTTCTGTTCAGGTTCTCTGACCATGTTTTAATCGGGTTACTTGTTTTTTTGATGTTATGTTGTATGAGTTCTTTATATATTTTGGATATTAACTTCTTAAGGGATATATCAGTGCAAATATCCTCCCATTCAGTAGGTTGCCTTTTCATTTTGATGATAGTTTCCTTCACTGTGCAAAAGATTTTTAGTTCCCACTTTTGTTTTTTTTTTCCCTTGCCTTAGGAGACAGATCCAGAAAAATATTGCTAAGAACAATATAAGAGTGTACTATCTATGTTTTCTTCTAGAAGTTTATGTTTTTAAGTCTTTGATCCATTGTGAGTTTATTTTTGTATATGGTATGAGAAGGTATTCCAGTTTGATTCTTTTGTATGTAGCTGCTCAATTTTCCCAGCACCATTTATTGAAAAGACTGTCTTTTCCCCATTGTATATCCTTGCCTTCTTTGTTGTAGATTATTGACCATAGGTGCATGGGTTTATTTCTGGCCTCTCTGTTGTGTTCCATTGGTTTATGTGTTTGTTTCCATACCAGTAACATACTGTTCTGATTACTGTAGATTTGCAGTGCAATTCAAAGTCAGGGAGTCTGATATCTTCAACTCTGTTCTTCTTTCTCAAGATTGTTTTGGCTACTTGGGTCTACTTTGGTCTACTTTGTGTTTCCATACAAATTTTAGAATTATCTGTTCTAGTTCTGTGAAAAATTCCATTTTTATTTTGATAGGGATTGTATTGAATCTGTAGATTGCCTTGGGTAGTATGGTCATTTCAACAATATTAATGCTTCCAGTCCAAGAACATGGTATATATTTCCATCTGTTTGTGTCATCTCTGATTTCTTTTATCAGTGTCTTAGAGTTTTCAGACTATAGGTCTTTTACCTCCTTAGGTAGGTTTATTCCTAGGTATTTTATTCTTTTTGATGTGATGGTAAATGGAATTGTTTCCTTAATTTCTCTTTCTGATATTTTGTTGTTAGTGTATAGGAATGCTCAGGTTTCTGTGTGTTAATTTTGTATCCTGAGCATAACTGAATTCATTAATGATCTCTACAGTCTTCCTGTGGCATCTTTGGGATTTTCTATGAATAGTATAATGCCATCTGCGAACAGTGACAGTTTTACTTCTTTCTTTCCAATTTGGACTCCTGTTATTTCTTTTTCTTACCTGATTGCTGTGGCAAGGACTTCCAATACTATGTTGAATAAAAGTGGTGATAGTTGACATCCTTGTATTGTTCCTTATCTTAGAGGAAATGCTTTCAGTTTACTAATTTTTTTCTTGACTATTTTACATCTGTGTTCTTCTTGGCTTGTAATTTTAGTGTGTGTACACATGTGTATGTGTTGTCTTTGTGTGGTTTCAGTATAAAGGTAATGCTGGCATTGTATCAATAGAATAAGAAGAATAGAAGAATTCCTTCCTCTTCATTTTTTTTAATAGCTTTAGAAAGATGGGTATTAAGTCTTCTTTATATGTTTGGTAGCATTCACCCATGAAGCTGTTCCTGGACTTTTGTTTGTTTTTTGACCATTGATTCAATTTCTTTACTGGTATAGGGAGGCTGGGAGGGAGTCATGGGAGGGAGGGGATATGGGGATATATGTATAAATACAGCTGATTCACTTTGGTGTACCTCAAAAGCTGGTACAAGCGTGTAAAGCAATTATATTCCAATAAAGAGCTTTAAAAAAAAAGCAATTTGTTCATATTTTCCATTTTCTTCCTGATTCAGTCATGGATGATCATACATGTCTAGGAATTTATCCATTTCTTCTAGGTTGTTCAATTTTTTGGTAATTATTCATCATAATTATTATGATCTTTTGTATTTCTATGGTGTTGGTTATAACTTATTTTATTTCATTTCTGATTTTATTTATATGGGCCTTCTCTCTTTTTTTCTTGATGAGTCTGGCTAAATGTTTATCAATTTTCTTTATCTTTTCAAAGAACCAGCTCTTTGTTTCACCAATCTTTTCTATTACTTTTTTTTTTTTTTTTTTGGTTTCCATTTCATTTATTTCTGCTTTGATATTTATTATTTCTTTCCTTCTACTAACTTTGGGCTTTTTTGTTCTTTATCTAGTCTTTAGGTGTATGGTTAGCTTATTTCTTTGAGATTTTTCTTGTTTCCTAAGATGATCTTGTACTGCTATGAATCTCCTTAAATCTGCTTTTGCTGCATCCAATAGATTTTGGACTATTGTTTTCATTTTCATATGTCTCCAACATTTTTTGTTTGTTTGTTTCTTCTTTGATTTCTTCAGTGTCCCATTGGTTGTTTAGTAGTATATAATTTATTATAGTAAATGCATAGTATAAAGGTATATTATTTATTTAGTAGTATATTATTTAGCCTCCATGTGTTTGTGATTTTGCAGTTTTTTCTTGTAGCTAATTTTTAGTCTTTAACTCTGGGGCCACAAAAAGATGCTTGATGTGATTTCAATCTTCTTAAATTTAGTGAAACTTGTTTTGTGGCCTAGCACATGATCTATCCTGGAGAATGCTGCATATATACTAAAAAGAATGTGTATTATGCTGCCTTTAGATGGAATGTTATATATATATATCTATTTAGTGCATCTGATATAATGTGTCATTTAAAGCCAGTGGGTTTCCTTATTGATTTTCTGTCTGGAGGATCTGTCCATTGACATAAGCAGTGTGTTAAAAGTCCCCTACTGTTATTGTGTTACTGTCCATTTCTCCCTTTTTGTCTGTTAACATTTGCTTTATGTATTATATTTGTATTATGCATGTATATGGGTGCTCCTATGTCAGGTTTGTATGTATGTACAATTGTTATATCTTCATGTTAGGTTGATCCCTTTATCATTATGTAATGTCTCTCTTTGTCTCATCACAGTCTTTGTTTTAGAGTCTATTTTATCAATATAAGTATTGCTACCCCAGCTTTCTTTTTGTTTTCATTTGCATGGAATACCTTTTTCCATTCCCTCACTTTCAGTCTGTGTGTATGTTCAGATCTGAAGTGATTTTCTTGTAGACATCATATATATGGGTCATGGCCTTTTTATCCATTCAGCCTTTCTATGTCTTTTGATTGGAGTATTTATTCCATTTACAGTTAAAGTACTTATTGACATGTATGTATTATTGCCCTTTTGTTAATTGCTTTCTGGTTGTTTTTATAGTTATTTTTTGTTCCTTTCTTCTTTTTTTGCTCTCTTCCCTTGTTTTTTGCTGACTATCTTTAGTATTATGTTTGAAACTCTTTCCTTTTTTTGTGTGGTTTTTGTGTGTATTTATCATAGATTTGGGGGGTTACTATGAAGTTCATGTATAAATATTTATATATTTATGTTTACAGGATTATTTTAAGTTGCTGATATCTTAACTTTGAATGCATTCTAGCAACTCTGCATTTTTACTCCCCCTCCCCAAATTTAATGTTTTTGATGTCATATTTTTTATCTTTTTGTTTTGGGTATCACTTAACTACTTACTGTGGATATAGATGACTTTACTACCATTGCCTTTTAACCTCTCTGCTAGCCTTATAACTGGTTGATCTACTACTTTTACTGTATATTTGCCTTTCCAAATGAGATTGTCCCTTTTATAATTTTCATATTTCTACTTTGGTCTTTTGTTTTCTTATTGTAAATCCAGTTTAATGGTGCTGAAATATTTTAGCCTTTGCTTTTTTGTAAAACTCTTGAACTTTCCTTCAAATCTGAATGATAATTTTACCTGGTAGAGTATTCTTGGTTGTAGGTTTTCCTTTTCATCACTTTAAATAGATTGGGCCACTTCCTTCTGGCCTGCAGAGTTGCTGTAAGTCTTATGGAGTTCTGCTGTATGCAACTAGTTGCTATTCCCTTGCTGCTTTTAATATCCTCTATTTCTAATGTTTGCCATTTTATTTACAATGTGTCTTGATATAGACCTCTTTGGGTTGATCCTGTTTGGGACTCTCTGTGCTTCCTGGACCTGGATGTCTTTCTTTTCCAAGGTTAGGGAAACTTTCAGCTATTTTCTCTTCAAAATTTTCTCTTCCCCTTTTTCTCTCTCTTCTCCTTCTGGGACCCTATAATGTGAAATTTAGTACATTTGATGGTGCCCCAGACATCTCTTAAAATATCCTCATTTTTAAAATTCTTTTTTTTGTTTATGGTCAGCTTGGGGTCCCAACATGGCTAGCTATGGAGCCCGAGTCTCCTGGGGTTGGTCCCAGGCCACTGGGGGCAGTGTCATGTCCTGGGGCAGCTTGCTGGGAGGCCTGTGGGAACCCAGGGCAGGTGCTGGCCTGCTGGTGGCTGGGACTGAAGGCCCTAGCTGCTTGACCTGGGTGTCCTGGGATTGGTGCCAACTGACTGGTTCCCAGTGCTAATAGTCTAGAGAACGGACTCCAAAATGGCACTTGCCAGAACCAGTGTCCACATGGTAGAACAAGCTCCCCAAAATGGCTGCCACCAGCATATATGCCCCCAAGGGAGTCCCAGTTGCCTCTTTCATCTATGAGAGGATCTCCAGACCAGCAAATGGTTCTGACCCAGGATTTTTTCAAACTATAGCCTGTGGGCTGGAATTCAGAGCATGTGAGATTTTGTGTGCATCCTTTAAGAGTGGAGTGTCTCTTTCCTACAGCTCTCCAGCTCTCCTGAACCCAAACCCCACTGGCCTTCAAAGCCAAACTTTCTGGGAGCTTATCTTCCCAATGCAGGACCCCCAGGCTGGGAATCCCAATGTGGGGTTCAGACCCCTTGCTTTTGGGGGACAACCTCTGCAATTGTAATTATCCTCTTGTTTGTGGGTTGCCTACCAAGTGTGGATTTAACTACAATGCATCTCCACCTCTCCTACACATCTCTTTGTAGTTGCTTCTTTGTATCTTTAATTGTGGAAAATCTTCCCTGCTACTATTCAGGTCACTCTGATAAACAATTGCTCTGTAAAGAGCTGTAATTTTAGCATGCCTATGGGAGGAGTTGAACTCAGTATCGTCCTACTTCACCACCTTGGCCACACCTTCCTGAGCCATCTTTTTGACTGAACCTGATTCTTGGCTTGTGGTTCTTGACTTGTTGAGCCCAGTTTTGCAAGAATCTCCCTGACCTTCATATCTAATCAATTTTCTCATACCCTCCACTACTGATATGTAATCAAATTCTCTTCCTCTCCTCCTTCATATCTAGTCAAGTTTCTCTCAGTGATTTTCCATCTGCTGATTCCCTCACTCTGCCCGTTGGCTGTAATTACCCAGCTGCCCTTGTATTCTGACCTGAGTTCAGTTTTATACTGAAGTTTCTCTACTTCATGCAGTCATTCCAGTAAAATCTGTTTGACATTTTTAACAAGTGTCTGGTGCACTTTCTCTTTGACAAAACATTAAACAACCTTTCACTCAATAATTTCATCTCTGAGTGTTTGTCTTAAAGAAATAAGGCAGAGTCCAGTAAAAAGATTTATTAATGAATTTGATGGTAGCCAACAAAATAGTAAAGGAATAGAAAGAGATAGTCAGTTTAAAATATACAAAATTAGGGGAATGAGTGAGCAAACCAAGACGTAGTAATTCAGTGTTATATACTGTAGGTATATGTAGGTTATAAAGCAACATGAAAAACGTTAATTGTTTTACTGAAGTGCTTTGCATAAACTTGTAATCACTATTTTTAAACATAAATGTGGTCTTTTCTATAAGCCAATGACTTTTTTTTAATTGGGGTTATTAAATATGAAAATAAATGTAAGAGATATAATAATCATATGTAATATGTGGATCTTGTTTGGCATCTGGTTTGAACAAAATAAATGTAAAAAGATATTTTGAGAATAATAGGATTTTTAATATGGACTAGCCTTTGTATTATGTAAATATATATTACATTTTACATTATCAGGGGAAATGGTCCTTAATTTTTAGGAATATAAAATGAACTAAGGGTGAAATATTACATCGTCTGAGATTTTCTTTAAAATTATCCTGCAAAGAAAAAAAAATAGATGAACAAATATAAAAATCTGTTAATAACTTTATATTTAGGTGTTCCAGTTATCTATTGTTTTTTAACAAACTATCTAGAAACAAGGTCTTAAAGTGAGAACAGTCATTATTTTACTTACAAATTTGGTAGTTCCCTTGAGTCAGCTGGACAGTTCTTACCAGGGTCCGTCCTGTGGTTGTAGTTAGATGATGGCTCTACCTGGGTCATTCTTCACACAAACCAACAGGGCTGGAAGAGCTGGACTCCTCCTCTCCTTCCCTAACCTCTTCTCTTTCTCTCTCAAGTGGTTTCTATACTTGGTGGCCTCAGAGAAAACAGACTTCTTACCTGGTAGCTGAAGCTCTCAGAACAAAGTCCCAAAAGAAACCAGCAGGAGACTTGTGTTCTTTTTTACCAACTAGAAGTTACACAGCATCACTTCACTTCTACTCTAGACAATTGGTCCACTCATGTCAAGTGGAAGGATCACAGACTCCAGCTTTTGATGGTGGAGTGGCAAAGTCATATTGTAAGAATAGCATGTGAGATAGAAGATATTGTCCCAGCCATCTTTTAAAAATAATATCTGCTGCACTAGGTGACAGATATTCGAGATGTGTCATCATATTTTCCTTTATATATTTTGAAATTGTTACTTTTTGCATTGAGGAAAAAAATAAAAGGAAATGCATCAAAGTGTGCACAGAGAGGCTGTTAATTTTCCATCCTCCTAAATTGCCTATAATGTTGTATTAATTCTATAATGTAATAAAAAATAATTTAAAAGAAATATTTTCTAAATCTCTTCCCAATAGCCAAAAGTAGGATGTTCTAATATTCTCAAACTAAGCCATAATATACATTATCAATGAAACCTACAACCATTTCTTTATTTCTTTTACATCTTTTTCTTTAATATTGTTAGTTTGGAACCTAGAGAGGTTAGGATTGATATCCCAGCTTGGATAATTAACAGATTGTACTTACACCAGGCATCCAGGGACAGTGGCTGAGTTAATTTGTGGATCATCTATAAAACGGTGTGAAGAATTTGGCGGATGTGCTTCAATACATCTCATGTGGGAGAGGATCCATAGATTTTATCAAATTCTGGGATCAAAAGTTTAAGGATCACAATTGTTATTTTGTTGTTGCTTAAAAAGTGTAACACATTTTTCTAGCTCTGTGCATTTACTGAAAACATAGATCACATTTCTATCTCTGTGATCAGTTATTTTCCTTTCATCTTCCCCTACTTTGTTCACACCCACCTGCAACAGTTATACTCTCCAGCTTCTCCCCAAAGCCATAAGATTAGAGGTGGGTATAAGCTCTGGCCATCCTTTTAATAATACCCAATAAATACTCAAAGTCTGCGACTCTATACCTTTAAATCTGAGTATTTGAGGGTGAATATTCCTGGATGCCTCAACCCTCTACCTAATGATATATTATCCTATATTTTGTTAACAGTTGGTTCTACTAAAAAAAAATCAATCACCAAATTGGCATTTTAACCAGCTTCTCTGTGTTTTTTTCCAAGATAATTTGGGTCATATTTTAAATCATTTTTTTTCAGATTTGTCACACTCTGTTCAAATTATTGGTTCTATATCTTACTAGGTTGTCTAGGTCAGCAGCATTTATATTGCTTTGCAAGAGAGAACTGCAGCAACTGATTTTACTTATTAGTTTTCTCTTATTTTAGAGAAAAAATTCTCATGAGGAATGAGAAAATGAAACCAATGAGAAAAAAATGCAAAGATGGGATTTCTAAGAATGAATGATCTAGGAAACCCAGCAAAATCTTTCCTAGTCACTCTGAGTACCTCCCTGGGCAAGTCCCTTCACTTCTGCACTCCAACTACTAGTTACTAATTCTTTGGAGGTTCCGAAGAAGAGGTTATTGATGCAACATGTACACAAAGAATTCAAACACGAAGACAGTGCGCTGGTCCACAGTCTCTTATTTGCAATTTCAAAATCCAACAACTCTGAAAATTGAATTTTTTTTCAAAACTCATTTGACACTGAAACATGACCTGACTTGGATTCATTTGGTAATAAAGCTTGACTGCTTTTAGTCAGTTTTTCATTCCTCTTAGCATAGAGCCATAAGTTTTACTGTAGAACTGTTAATATATTGGATAACTGGGTGTTCTCCTAGCCCTCCTCTGAGAGTTTTATATAACACAGAGTACTTGTTTAAAACAGAAGATTCTGAATACAAAACCCATCTAAATCATTGGCTTTTGATAAAAAATTGTAGCTCTATACTAACATTTATTTAATATATCTAGTCTAAATAATTTCAAACATTAAAGCACTCCAAAGACATTTTAACAACATAATATAGATAGAAAAATATACCAATTAACTTCATAGAGGGAATGTTTTAATGAAGTAACACTCTCTAATGACGTTAAATGTCTTTTTTAGATCTAAAAAAATCTGAAAAAGAAGAGTAATAATCATAGCTAATGTTTATTGAGTCCTGATAAATTGCTAGGTACTCTATTAAGCAATTTACAAACATTATTTCATTAATTCCTCTATACAACCCCCCCATAGGTATTTTTATTATACTTACTTTATAAATAAGGAAACTGAGGCACATAATAGTTGAATAACATTCCAGGATGCGTTTACAAGAGGTTGAAATAGAATCTGAATCTAGTTAATCTGACTCTGGAGCCTGTACACCAAACCCTTTGGTTCCGTAATGATGGAAAACTGGCCCTAAGTTTTATTATACTGCTACAGTGTCGAGCAATTTGGTACTGTCTCCAAAATAAACAGGCATGCTAAAACTAATGAGTGAAAATATAAAAATGACTGTTGCATTTTACTGCACCACAAACAACCGTAAAACTTAGTGGCTTAAAACAGGTATTATCTCTAATAGTTTTGTGACTGATTGGGCTCAGCTGGGTGGTTCTGGTTTGGGACTTTTTACTGTTAAATAAAGGCTGGAGCTGGAATCAGCTGAAGATTCACCTGCAATACCTGTCCAAGGTGGTGGTCCATTCTCATGGTTGAATATTCATACTGGATATTAGCTGGGGCTGTACCTGGAGCACGTACACCACACCCCTATTTTTCCAGCTGCATATGCTCACCTCAGGTCTCTGTGTAACACTTTGGTAATTCTTGCAAAATTTTAAACTTTTTCATTATTATTATATTTGTTAAGGTGATCTACGATCAGTGATCTTTGATGTTACAGTTGTAATTGGGCATTTTTTAGCAATAAAGTATTTTTAATTAAGGTATGCACATTGGTTTTGTTTTGTTTTTTTAAGACATAATGCTATTGCTCACTTAATAAACTAGAATATAACACACTTTTAAAACATAACTTTTCCCATATCCACTGGGAAACCAAAAAATCCGTGTGACCTGCTTTACTGCAATATTTGCATATCTGTGGCGGTCTGTAGCTGAACCAGCAGCATCTCTGAGTTGTGCTTGCAAAGCTCTTCTAGTACAGTTCTCCTCAGTCTGGAGACCTGTGAACTAATGAGATGAGCTATCTTCCCCTCCCCACCCCCCCACAGCACAAACCCCACATGCAGCAATGACCCAGGAATAGGAAAATCGCAATAAATATTCTCATCAAAAACAACAGGATGGGCATGGATGAACCAGTCAGGAAGCACAGATCAGTCTCTGCTCCAAAGGGATTCTGAAGTCCTGGCAGGCACATGTCACTAGTTCCTTGACTGGGGCCAGTCTGCTCCTTGGGAGTGGTTCTCCATGACTTTCATTTCTACCCTCCAGACTCTCTGCTCTTCATTTTGAGCCAATTCTCCTTTTCTATAAGAAATTATCCTTTTCTATAAGAAATTATCCATGTACTATGGCTGAGTAGCTTTCTCAAAATGTTTCCTTCCTGAATATGGTTGGAGGTTCTTAAGATGCTTTTCAATTTGAACTACTTCTGTCCTTTCAATCCAAGCATGCTGTGCTTCTAACAATGCCTCTTGAAACTTAACGTGTTCCCCACTAATCTTATTAGGGTTCACTCCTTTATACAAAAGTCACAACCAAAGCTCTTTGGGATATACCTGCTTCTCTACCTTGGCCTCAGAGTCAGAGTACTTTCGGAAAAGGCTCTTAAGATTCTTAAAAGCCCTACTGTCCACATTACTGTGTCTGCAAGGCACACCCTTGTCTTTCTGAGGGCTCAACGATGGGTGTTACAACTGCACCCTTAGCTATGTTTTCACTTTGACACTGGAGTTACTATTAACGTCCTAGATTTGGTCTTTACCTAGAGGCCCTTTCTTATCTTGTGAAAACTTAATTCCCTGGGGAACTGTCCAAAAACTTAAGTGTACCTCTTTTTAGCTCAACTTTCTCTATCCATTACTTTAGCGTATGTAGCTAAAAGAAACAAGGATGCACTTTCAGCGTTCTAAATGGAATCACCTTGGCCACACCTGTTAGCTCATTTCTACCTGCCACATTTCTGAAGGCAACATTATTGCCAAATTTTCTAACACTACGTAGCAAGAGTCCTCACTTCTCCAGCTTCTGATAATAATTTCCTAGCTGTCCCTCCAATTTCATTAACAGTGTCCTCAAGGTCCTTCCAGCATTCAATTGCTGCCTGGTCCCAAAGCCAATGACACAAATTTTAGGTCTTATTACAATAGAAACCCAGTTCCAGATAACATTTGTTGCGTGTATCTATTACTGTGCAACAAATCAACCTAAACTTAGAGGTTTAAGGCAAAAATTTATTATTATTTCTCATAGCCCTGTGGTTTGGCAGGGCTCAGTTGTGTGGTTGTTACTCAGAGTCACTCTTATGGTTGCAGTTAGATGGCATCTGGTGTTGGTGGCATCTTGTGGACTGAACCTCTGAACTAGCTCACATATAAATGATGTTATCAGCTGGGAGCTCAGCTAGTACTGTTACCTAGAGCATGTGCACATGACCTCTCCATGTAGCCTGGGCCTCTCACAGTGTGGCAGCTGAGTTCTGAGAAACAACATCCAAAGAGTGAGGCTTTCAAGAGATTCAAGTGGAGGATGAAAAGCTACTTGTGATTTAGCCTCAGAGGCACCAGAACTTCCTTTTGACCTCACTCTATTGGTCAAGCAGTTCATCAACACCAGCTCAGATGCAAGGGAGAAAAATTAGATTCTATGTCTTGATGTGAGGAGCAGAACGCAATGTGCTGTAGGAGGAATTGGTGGTGGCTGTCTTTAGACTATGTGCCTTAATAGAAAACAAGCTATTTACATAGTCTCAAAGTCTCCTTCCAGTGGAAAAACCAGTCAGACACTACAGTAACCAAATGATCAGTGCTAACATCACTATGAAGTCCTCATCATTACTCTGTGTTCCAACCCAAAAAACATAAACTGTACATAATCTTGAAGAAATATCAAACAAACCTCAATTGAGAAAATGAACTCTTCAAAGTGTCAAATTATAAAGCACACACAAAAAGGGCTAAGGGCCTGCTCCAGATTGTGGATTCAGGAGGGATGACAGCTAGCAGAGCACGTTCCTGGGTGGGTCCTGAACAAGGGATTTCTTTTCCTTTCTTTCCTTTTGCTATAAAGTAAATCATTAAGAAAACTGGCCAAATTTGAATAAAGTGTTTACTTTAAATGGACGAATTGAATCAATGCTAATTTCCTGCTTTTAGTTATTATACTGAACCTATTTAAGATATAGGAAATACACAATGACGTATTTAGGAGTAAAGATCTTTATGTGTACAACTCACTCTCAAATGGTTCAAAAAATAATAAAAATAATAATAGAAAGATAAAGCAAATGTGGTAAAATATATACCACATTTGGGGAGTTTTTGTACTATTCTTGTAAACTGTATGTAAGTCTGAGATTATTACAAAAAGCAAAGCTATACACAAAACAAACAAACAGAAACACAAGCAAATAAATACACTAGAGAATCCTGAAATGGAATCAAAAAATGAAAATAATTGATATTTAGGAAAAGATTTGATAACATAAAATGTCCCGAAACAGTAAGCACACAGTCACACAAAGTCCAAAACCAAACAACTTTATGCGGAAAATCTTTGCAGCACAGGGACAGAGAACTCATATTCTTAACTTACAAAAGAAATCACAACCAAACAGCAAAAGAGGAGCAGCCCAAAAGAAAATTGAGTAAAATGCAAAAGCGGGTGCCTCACAAAACAGTAAATACAAGTAACCAAAATAGTTAAAGACAAGCTTCAGGACTTCTGCTTGAATTTCATGAGCTCAACACATGATTTCTCCATCCTTTCCCAAACACCTACTAAAATTACAGCAGAGGATTTTTTTTTTTTTTTACAGCATGTAAATGTTTATTTGATTTTAACAATGTAATACAAAATAGTTCTTTCAAACAGGATAAAGAGAGTTGCTAGAAATGATAACAGTATCTTCTCTAAGTGGAACTCCCCTGCTGCTGGTACATGTTTTTTTTGTTTTGTTTTGTTTTGTTTTATTGGGGTACACCAGGTTCAATCATCTGTTTTTATACACATATCCCCGTATTCCCTCCCTTCCTTGACTCCCCCCCCTCGAGTCCCCCCCCACCCTCCCTGCCCCAGTCCTCTAAGGCATCTTCCATCCTCGAGTTGGACTCCCTTTGTTATACAACAACTTCCCACTGACTGTTTTACAGTTGGTAGTATATATATGTCTGTGCTACTCTCTCGCTTCGTCTCAGTTTCCCCTTCACCCCCTGCCCCCTCCCATACCTCGAGTTCTCCAGTCCATTCTCTGTATCGCAGCAGAGGATTTTTTATGAAGGTAGGACATTTGCAAAGACAAAGAGAACATGAAATGAGACAACCAAAGACCAAAGAGAGCACATGATTTTTGAACTTAGAATGCAGACAGGAAAGTGGTAACTGAGTTAGAACTGAAACATCTAACAATTCAGTGCCTATGTGAAGCCGCAGGTGGAGGTGGGGTTTAGAAGAATCACGCCTATTTGCTTTGCCCTGGAAAGACCCAAGAGTTAATGCCCCAGGTGCTGGTAAAGTGGAAATGCAGGGCAGACCTGAAATGCAAATCATTCTATCTGCCAAACACTCCTGTCTATCGGGGAAGTAGTGTGAATAAAGGAGGCCAAAATGCCTGTCCTCATGAAGCTAATCTTCTACTTTTTCTAACAGGGAGCTTGCATTCTAATATGTAGATACAGATATGTAGATATATGTAGATATATAGATATAGATAGATAGATGATAGATAGATAGATAAAATTTATACACATCTGATTTATGTATATAAAATTTATACACACATATGTGTGTATATATATATATATAATGTCATAAGGGCTGTGGAAAAAAGTCAGAACACAGGTAGGTGGTCGTGGTTGGGAGAGTATGTTTTAAAGTATGGTGATCTGGAAAGCCCTTGCTGAAAATGTGCCACTTGAGCAAAAACTGAAGGAGCTGAGGGGCCAATCATGCGGTGATCTGGTGGAAGACGGTACAGCAAATGCAAGTGTCCCGAAATGGGACTGCGCCTGGCTTGTGGGGGCTCGTTTGGGGAGGGGCATAAGGACAGGCATTGGGAGCCAGGAAATAACTAGGACACCTTTGCAAGGTTTTTGGAATAAGACAAGGAGATTTTGGAGTGTCTGAAGTTGAAATCTGGAGAATTAACTGAAAGTCATTTTAAAAGAGCACTCTGACTCCCAGAAACTCTTCCTCTTCCAACACAGCTAGGAAAGGACCTCTCCCCAGCAAACAGGTGAAGACTAGGGAGGTTTACATCCTTGAAACGTTTGAACCACAGAGCACATAGTCCCTGACACACAATCAATAGAGCGCAGCCCACACTTGAGAACAGGAGAATCATGAAAGCCCTTTTACCATACACTTCTGCTCACTGTGCGCCCGGCTCCGTGTCCCCAGCTCCCCAGAAGGGTGGCCACCCAGCAGCGCATGGTGGGTTTCTGTATGGGAAAACTGGTCCGCATGAGAAAGAAAGAGCTCTAGGCTGACATTTGGCAATCTCACTGTGATATGCTAGGTCCTTCCCCGATGCCCTCCCCACTGCCCACAGTAAAACCCTGCTACTGACTGACCCTGCCGCCCTCCTGGATTATCCAGTCAACACTTGCAAATGGGATCACCTATTTAGAAGACACTTGTGAAGAGTCTTCAACACAGAGGATAGACTGAAATAAGTAAACCCAAGAGCTCAAAGGAAGTAGAGAAAACACGTAATACTGTGAAAAACAAAGATGTTTTAAAAACCTATAATTAATATTCTCAGAGGGGAAAAAATGATTGCAACTACGAAAAGAAGAAAAAGCTGCTACCAAAAAAGAATATCCAGAGGTAGGGTGACCACCATTCATCCTATTTTTAGCACAGAAAGTCCCCCATCCCAGGAAATCCACAATCCCAGGTAAACCAGAATAGTTGTTGACCCCACTAAAAAAGGAAAAAGCTCAATTAGATTAAAGATATGACAGCAATAATATGGCATGATACTAGAAAACTCCATAATCCCACAGGCTCACTGAATATGCCTCCTTCCCTAGTCTTTCCTGCTGTGACATCACAAAACAAGCTAAGGGATGGTGTAGAAATTTATTCAATAGGTGGTAAGATCCTGACCTCAGGTGGTGAAAGCAGGAAAAGAAAGGAAGGAACCAGCTGAAGAGATATCTAAGAGGTAGAATCCAAGGGGCTTAGAATCCAAAGGCCTTAGAATTTCAAAGGAAGGAAAACACATCAGAGACCATCTAGTACTTTTTTTAACCTGGTGCCTGACTCACAGTAATAGTTGAGTACAACACCTTTGCTGAATACATTAACGAACAAATGAGGAATAAGACCCAGAGATGTGCTGACACCACTAATTGTCGGCGTACCTGACGTAGGAACTTAACCTCCTGACCCCTAAGCTAGCGTTCTCCCCGTTATGCCACACTTGGTCTCACAACGTGCAATGAACAACTAAAACTATCTGAACTGTATTTTAGTGCTGCAGCTTGATTCACCTCATTTTCATCCACAATCTCATTTATAAAGTGACATATAAGGATTAATAAATTTTTTAAAAAGTTATGGCAGAATAAATAAGAAGCCAGAGGTTTAGAAAATAAAGTTGAGAATACAAAGCAGGAATAGAACAAAGAGACAAAGATAAAAAATAGGAGAGAAAAAATATATTTTAAATGGAGAATATATTTAATAGGCTTATTAATGTTAATAATAGGAATTCTTGAAAGAAAAAGAACATTTTCTAGAATAGAAGAATGAAGGGCTCATTGAAGATGCAAAACAATGTTTGAAGAAAAGAATGGCAGCCAGGGACATGGTCAAGAGTGTTCAGAAGAAATGGACCCTAAAGCCAAGAAGGGGAGCGGGATGGGCAGAGAGAGAACGGATGGAGTTTAAAGGGGTTAAATGGAATCAGGAATAAGAATGGCATATTTAACTGCTCCACAGCAAGGCTAGGAGCTTTAAGTCATAGGAGATCATGCCTCTATGCTTCCAAGAGAAAATGATGTCAACATGGACTTCTACAGCCAGTGCACCAAGGTAAATGCACAAGGATGGTTTCTGCACTATTGTTTGTATAAGCAAAAATTCAGAAACAGCCTAAATATCTATTATTAGCAGTGAGATCAATTATAACAAATAAACATAACATTAAGGACAATAAATATACAAATAAAATATCATTATGACATTTTATAATGTTCTGGCTATTTAAAAAAATTTACCTGACACATTTCATTGAAGAATGAAATTAATTATATGTACTAACATGTAAAGAAACTCGGTTATATATTATTAGGTTTAAAAAAATAAGCTTCAAAATAACAATGTATGTGTGAGATTTTTTTTTATTAAAGAATATATAGATAATTGAGAAATTAACATATTGATATAGATATACAAATCTGGATAAAATAACTGGGAAGAGAGAAAAACCTCAATGTTATCAGTGACTACCTTTGGAGAATGGTACTTAGAAGTTTAGTTTATACTTTTTGCTTTGTACAGTTCTATAGTGGTTGGGTTTTTTCCTTACAATGTGCAAATTATTTAAAAAATACTTTGCATAGTTTTCATTTCTTTGTGATGACAGCACCATCTAGTGGTCTGTGTTAACTTTTAAAGCACTTTAATTTCAAAATAATATGATATTTAATAATATTTTAATATTAAAATAAAAACAAATAACTACAACAGGAAAAAACTTTTAATATGGTATTTTAAAATAACAAATCTTCTATTATGCTAAGTGAAATAAGTCAGAGAAAGATAAATACCCTATGATTTCACTTACATGTGGAATCTAAAAAACAAAACAAACAACAACACCAAAACAGACTCATAGATACACAGAGTAAACTGGTGATTGTCAGAGGGGCTGAGTGGGGCCAGATGAGACAGGCGAAGGGGATTAAGAAGTAAAAGCCTCCAGGTATATAACAAATTAGCCATGGGATGTAATGTACACATAGGGAGGATAGTCAATAATATTGTAACAAATTTGTAATGGTGACAGATAGATGGTCGCTGGAATTGTTTTTTAAATTTTTTTGATGAGGACCATTTTTAAAGTCTTTTTGAACTTGTTACAATATTGCTTCTGTTTTACGTTTTGGTTTTTTGGCCCCAAGGCATGTGGGATCCTAGCTCTCCAACCAGGGATCTAGCGGGCAAACCCATAACCGCTGCACTGATAGGCAAAGTCCTAACCACTGGACCGCCAGGGAAGTCCCAGTCACTGGAATTTTTGTGGTGATCATTTCATAAAGTATAAAAACACTGAATGACTATGTTGTCCACCTGAAACTAATATAATGCTGTATGTTAATTATAACTCCACTTTTAAAAAAATGATGAGTGGTCAGCCTTGAATGGATAATTGTTGAAGGTGGATAGTGGGTACACTGGAATCTGTTTGTGTACATGTTTTAATTTCTTGATTATCAAGAATTTAAAATAATTTAAAAAATAAAAAGAACAAACCCTCATAAATTTATTTTAAAAATTTGTATCTTAGAATAATCTCCAAGATATATTAAAATGAAAAAATCAAAATACAGAAAAATATATGTAGTAATCTACCATTTGTACTAAAAATAAAGCAGAGTATTTTTGCATATTTGATTGTATATGCATAAAATATCTCTGGAATCACACCCCCCCACCCCCACAATGAAGTTGGTTGTCTTTAGTGAAAATAAGTAAATGGCTAAAAAATAGGGATGACGGGCTTCCTAGGTGGTGCAGTGGTTAAGAATCTGCCTGCCAATGCAGAGGTCACGGGTTCGATCCCAGCTCCAGGAAGATCCCACATGCCGCGGGGCAACTAAGCCTGTGTGCCAAAAAAAAAAAAAAAAATAGGGATGAGAGGAGTAGCTTTGTGTATGTTCCCTTTTGAAACTTTAGAATTTTAAACATTAATATAAAATGTAAATTTAAAACAAAGTCCATATCTAAGGAAAATCTGCTCTGTGTCACTTTCAGAGTAATCATGTTATAAACACGTCACTAATGTTTATATATCTTATCTGCACCACATGTTAAAGTAGGATTTCCCTTTGAAATAAAACTCAGAGGTTCATAGAACCAAACAGTCTCTTTAGGGTTCAAGTCCAGAACACAACTTAAACACCCTTAGAAAAGCCAAACTACAGAAATGCTGTACTCTGAAAAAGAAATGTCACAATTTGCTCCCCATCCTACATCCTCACCACAGTTTCAGAGGCCCAAGGTTTCCAGGCCCCTAATCAGAGGTAAGAAGTATCTCATCTCCAGAGAGGGTTCACTGTTAAAGGGGAAAATGTCGACCCCCAGAAAAGAAAGCTCTGGTTACCGAGACCACAGTGCCATCATCAAGGATAATGGCCTTGGGCCAACCTTTTGTCTCCTGAGTTAATTTGCAGTAATCAATAAAAGAGTATAAACTGGCTGTCCGCAAGTCCTTGACAGAGTCCTCTAAGGATCTCTAATTAAATAGAAAAGCTTAAGTGGATGGCAATGTCCATATAAGGATTAACAGCTGGTTGAACAACATAACCAAAGAATATTGATTTAAATCAGTTTGCAGATTTCAAGAGCTATCTTCAGCCCATGCTTTTCAAGAGTTCTACCAGCAACTAGACAGAGAAAACAATATGCTTACCAATTTTGTGAAAGATGCAAAGCTATGAGAGATAATATATACATTATACAGCAGAATTAGGTAGCCCTAACATTATGTGAAAATTAGTCAAATGGAATTTAAGAGAAATGTAAAGACTTACACCTATTTTCAAAGAAACTCTTCACTAGCGCAGGATAGGATGGTCTGGTTTATCTGTAGTAGATGTAGAAAAGACTTGGGAATGTTAGCTCTTAGTAAGGAGGATGTTTCTGTTTATGGAAAGATCATTACCTAGAATGCAGAGGCAATATTCCTGTCCTACTGTGTGCAGAGCCAAACCCCTGCAGATGCGAAACCCCTAGACACCACACTTCCTAGATGGAGCCATGACTAACTAAAAAAGATTTAAATGAACACAGCCAGGATTCTGAGGGGATTTGAATTCATGACAGAGAGCAAAAGCAGGGAAAAGAACTAGCAAACTGAAGTCTCAGATGGAATGGTAATGGCCCTCAAATATCCCAACTGCTTCAGGTAGGAGAGGAAACAGAAATGTTCTATGTGCCTAAAAGAATAAAAATAAACTCTGTTGGAAGAAATCTCAGGGAATTGAAATTAGATGTAATATAATTTGATCTTTTCTAACACTCAGAACTCTACAAAAATGGAACGGACTGCCTCCAGAAGTAACATGTCCCTCGATGCTGGAAAGCTCGAGCAGAAGAAGGAAATGTCTATGTGGAAATGTTGTGATGAGCACATACAGCACTGGCTAGAGTTTCCAGTGTAACATCCCAAGTGGCTGGATTGCCTTAGGAGAAAAGAATTCAGTATTTCACCTTTAAGTATAATGATTGCTCTAGTCTTTTATGACGCCTTTTATCAGACTGAGGAAGATTCCTTCCACTCCTAACTTGCTGGGGATTTTGGTCATGGAAGTATTGCTGAGGAGTGAGGAATGAGAACCCTGTGGAACGTGGTTGGTGAGAGGGCTTCAAGTTCCCCCTGCTTTTTCAGACACCAGTGTAGTATTTCTGGCTTTTTGGGAGAGATCACAAACTTTCATACACCGGACATATGAATTTAGCCACCCCTTATATTAACTCCCTCCATTCAAAGACCTCAGTGTGGGAACATTTAAATATTACTAAAGTCTTTCCAGAACTGTTGCTCTTACTCCTTAATTAATTTATTCCTTGATGCTTTGAAGGTAAAAAATAATGAATAAGAGAAAGTAAAGGAACGAGACCGCCTGGTGAAGTGAACAGCCAAAGGGCTACTTTAAATGCAACCATAAAAAACAAAACAAGCTGACAATTAGCTCTAAAGTCCCAAGATAAACAGTGGTTGTCAAGTTAATTGTTTACCAAACTCATGTTTGTTCAGCCTGGCTTATCCTTAAAGAAGGCTATAGAAACTGACCTGTGTTCAGGCGCCACTCCTATAAACCACCTGCTGAACCTCCCGAGCCTGTCAGCTGAGGGCCCCCTGCCTGCTCAGAGCTGTATATATAGTGGTATTTGCAGAAGGGTGTGAAAAAAAACGTAAACGACTGAAATACATTCATACTGTTTCCTGTTTCCTTCTTGATACTTGAGAAGGGTTTTCTTTTTTCCCTTGAGAGGTACAGACTCTCCTTGGACAAATCGTAATTAAAACTCCAACTAGGAGATTACTAAGCTTCGGTTAATGAAGTGTTATAAGGGCATGCCTGCGTTTTTCATGGGCTGGTCGAATTCAGTGCAATGTTTATTAACGGACGTGGCCTGTCCTGTCCTGGCCCCAAGACACTGAAGCCTCTGTCTGAACCAGGCTCATGGGTTTCTTCCCAGCCTCTCTCAGGGACAGGAATACTTTGGGTAAGTTTTTATAAAATTCTGATACTTTTTAATCTCAAAATGAAACTTATTTTTAGTCCATATTGACCAGTAATATAATTCTTCGCCATAACTTTGAAATTCTACTTGTTGTTCTTACCTGGAGATTTTTTTTTTTTAAGTAAAAGAAATATGGCTTAAAAGGTGGAGGAGAAATCTCCGCTTTGTAGAACAGTCCCTCTGAATATTTTTCTTCTTCTTTGCTATGATTGGTTTCTTTGTGCTAGTTTTTTTTTTTGTTTGTTTTTGTTTTTTTGCTAATTAGAAGATATGTATTTTCATTTAATTCCAAGGTGGAATTAAGCAAGTTAAATGGAATCACAGGAACTCACTCTGTTCCCAGACTTTCCTAGTGTTGAAATATGGTGCTATATTTTGGTGAAAGCAGGAAATAATTTCAAGGGAAATATTTCTGAGGAACATAGTTAAATAATGATTTATTTTAATTTAGACTGAAAGCAGATAAATAATATTTCCTCCTGAATATTTCTAAAGCCTTTTTGTAATGTAATTCTCATGATAGAAATCTGTGAACAACATAATTTTGTTCTAGATATTGAACCAGCAATCTGAGGTAAAATGTTATGGGATATGCCTCAAAATTCAGGTTAGATCAAACTGATGTTATTGCCTGTTGTGTTGTGTGATGAGGTACAGAAAGTCCGTCCAGGCTCACAGGGCAACTGTCTACTGAGACAGGGCAGCAATTACATTATCAATAATTAAAAATAAAATTTCTCTGGGATGCAATATTTGTAATCACTCTATGCAAACAAAATGCTGTTTTTCATATCTACAAGCCCAACCTAGGGTCATTTTTTCCAGGATTTAGCAACAAATACTCTATTATGAAAATTTTCAAATGTACAGGAAAAATGACATAATTTTACAGTGAACACCCAAATACCTATCAGGCAGTTTCTACAATTAACATTTTCCCAGGACTTCCCTGGAGGTCCAGTGGTTAAGACTCTGTGCTTCCCTTGCAGGGGGCCCGGGTTCGATCCCTGGTGTGGGAACTAAGATTCCCACATGCCATGCGGTGTGGGCAAAAAAGAAAAAAATTTTTTTAAATAATAAAAATAAAATAAAAGCATTTTCCTATATTGGCTTCTTCATATACTATCCAATATCCATTCATCTGTCCACCAATTTTTCTTTACTTTTATGATGCATTTTAAAGTTGCAGATCCCAATTTAAATTGTTTAAAGTGTACCCCTAAACCCTTAGGTATACATATTACTAACTAGAGTTCAATACTTGTTTCACTCTTTCCTTGAAATAAAATTCATGTGCAGGGAAATGCACAAATCTTTAGTATACCATTTGATGAGTTTTGATAAATGTATATGTCTGCATAATCCACGCCCCGTCAGGATATAGAACATCACTGTGACTCTAGATCTAGAAAGGTTCTTTATCCCCCTGCCAGTCGGTCCCTTCCCACACCCTAGAGGCAAACACTCTTCTCCTTTAGAGAGTACACACTCACGATTCTTTTTAGATCCATTCATGTTTTTGAGTGTATCAGTAAGTCATTCCTTGTTTTACTGTGAATAGTAGTCCCTGGTATGAATATACCACGTTTGTTTATTCATTCTTTTATTCATGGACACCCAAGCTTTATCCAACTTGAGGCTATTATGAAGAAGCCTGTATGGATATTCTTACATGTATCTTTCACAGGACATATGTTTTCAGCCTCTTGTGTAAACACCTAGGAGTAGAATTGCTGGGTCATAATGTACTAATGATTTTAGTTTTATAAGATGCTGTCAGAGCCTTTCCAAAATGATTACATCATTTCATCTCCCTCACGTCAGTTATTTGACATCCCTGATCATTTTGAGGTGGTCAGCCCATGTAATTTTTGTTATTCTGATGTTTGGGTAATGCTGTTTTATTGTGGTTTTATTTGCCTTTTCCTAATGACTAATGTTGCTAAGCATCTTTCCTGGGGTTTATTGATCATTTGTATATCTTCCTTTGTTGAACATCTATTTAAATATTTGGCTCATCTAAAAAAAAGTTGGGTGGCTTGTCTTTTTATTATTGAGTTGGAGTAGTTCTTGCAAGTATGTATTGCAGATGCAAGTCCTGTGTCAGGTATATATTATGCAGATATGTCTTCCCAGTCTGTGGCTTGCCCATTCATTTTCTTAAATGTGTAGCTTGAGGAGCACTGGTTTTAAATTTGATGAAGTCTACTTACCTATATTTTGTATGGTTATTAATTTCTGTGTGCTATCCAAAAGTCTTTTTTTTTATTCCCAAGTTGCAAAGATACCCTGTTATCTTTTTTTCCCTAGAAGCCTTATCATTTTATTTTTTTAGATTTATTTTTATTGAGGTAATATCAGTTTATAATATTGTCTGTTTCCTGTGTACAACCTTATATTGCTACTTCTGCATACACTACAGTGTGTTCACCACCATAAATTTAGTTTCCATCTGTCACCATGCAGTTGATCCTTTTTATCACTCCCTCCCCTTCCCCTTCTGGTAACCACTACTCTGTTCTCTGTAGCTATGTGTTTGTTTGTGTTTGGTTTGGTTTGTTCATTTATTTTGGTTTGTTTGTTTAATTTCACATATGAGTGAAATCATACATTATTTGTCTTCCTCCATCAGAGGAAGGTCCATTCATGTTGTAACAAAGAGCAAGATTTCATCTTTTTATGGTTGAGTAATATCCCATTCTATATATGTACCACATCTTCTTTATCCATTCATCTATTGATGGACAGTTAGGTTGTTTCCATATCTTGGCTCTTGTAAATAGGACTGCTATGAACATTGGGGTGCATGTGTCTTTTTGAATTAGTGCTTTTATATCCTTTACATAAATACCCAGAAGTGAGATAACTGGATCATATGGTGGTTCTATTCTTAATTTTTTGAGGAATCTCCATATTGTTCTCCACAGTGATTGCACCAATTTACATTCCTGTGGACAGTGCACAAGAATTCCCTTTTCTCCACATCCTCACCAACAATTGTTTTTCCTTGTCTTTTTGATAGTAGCCATTCTAACAGGGGTGAGGTGCTATCTCATTACAGTTTTGATTTGCATTTCTCTGATGATTGAAATGTTGAAAATCTTTTCATATGTCTGTTGGCCATCTGTATATCTTCTTTGGAAAAACATTGATTCTGTGGCTTTACCTGTTTTTTAAATGGGTTGTTTTTTTTGTTGTTGCATTGTATGAGTTTTTAGTATATTTTATATATTTTAAATATATTTTTACATTTATATTAATCTCTTATCAGATATACTGTTTGCAAATATCTTCTCCCATTTGGTAAATTGTCTTTTTTTATTGTTGTTGATGGTTTTCTTTGCTGTGCAAAAGCTTTCTAGTTTGATGTAATCCCATTTGTTTATTTTTGCTTTTGTTTCGCTTGTCTGAGGAGATATATCTAGAAAGATATTGCTAAGACTGGTGTCAAAGAGAGCATTGCCAAAGTTTTCTTCTAGAAGTTTTATGGTTTTAGGTCTTAGATTCAAGTCTTTAATCCATTTTGAGTTGATTTTTGTGTATGGTATGAGATAGTAGTCTGGTTACATTTTTTTTTTTTTTTTTTGCATGCAGTTATCCAGTTGCCTTGATACCATTTATTGAAGAACTGTCTTTTCTCCAAGAACTGTCTTTGCTTCTTTGTCATAAATTAATTGTCCATATATGTAAGAGTTTATTTCCCAGGCTTTAACTCTGATCCACTGATCTATGTATCTGTTTTTTCTGCCAATACCATACTGTTTTGATTACTATAGCTTTGTGATATAGTTTGAAATCAGGGAGTTTGATACCTCCAGCTTGGTCCTTTTTTCTCAGAAGTGCTTTGGTTATTCAGGGTCTTTTATGATTCTATAAAAATTTTACATTTTTTTTGTCCTGTTTCTGTGAAAAATGTCCTTGGGTATTTTGATAGGGATTGTATTGAATCTGCAGATTGATTTACGTAATATGGACATTTTAACAAAGTTAATTGTTCCAATTGATGAACATGGAATATCGTTCAGTTTATTTGTGTCTTCAAATTCTTTCAACAATGTCTTATAGTTTTCAGTATACAGGTCTTTCATTTCCTTGGTTAGATTTATTCCTAGGTATTTTATTATTTTTTATGATTGTAAATGGGATATTTTTCTTAATTTCTTTTTCTGCTAGCTGATTGTTAGTGCACAGAAATGCAAGAGATTTTTGTATGTTAATTTTGTATGCTGAAACTTTACTGTATTTCTTTATCATTTCTAATATTTTTGGGTGGAGTCTTTAGGGTTTTCTGTATATTAAATTATTTCATCTGCAAGTAGTAACACTTTTACATCTTCCTTTCCAGTTTTGACTCCTTTCATTTCTTTTCCTTCTCTAATTTCTCAGGCTAGGACTGCCAATACCATGTTGACTAAGAGTAGCAAAAGTTAATATCCTTGTCTTATTCCTGATTTTAGAGGGAATGCTTACAGCTCTTCACCCTTGAGTGTGATGTTAGTTGTGGGTTTGTCATATATGACCTTTATTATGTCAAGGTATGTTCCTTCTATGCCCACTTTATTGAGTATTAAGAGATTTTATTATAAATGGATGTTGAATCTTTTTTAATGGTTTTTAGTCATCTATTGAGATGACCATATGGTTTTTATCCTTTATTTTGTTAATGTAGTGTATCACAATCATTGATTTGTAGTTGGTTGACCATTCCTGTATCCCTGGAACAAATCCCACTTGATCATATTGTATCATCCTTTTAATGTATTATCATATTCAGTTTGCTAATATATTCTTTATCAGAGATTCTGGCCTTTAATTGTATTTTTGTGTGTTGTCTTCGTCTGATTTTGGTATCAGGGTGATGTTGCCCTCATAAATGAGTTAAGAAGTGTTCCCTTCTCTTCAATTTTTTGAAATAGTTTGAGGATAGGTTTAAATCTTCTTTGAATGCTTGGTAGAATTCATCTGTGAAGCCTTCTGTTCCTGGACTTTTGTTTGTTGGGAGCTGTTTGATTTGATTACTGTTTTAATCTCTGTACTAGTGATCAGTACAGATTTTCTATTTCTTCATGACTCAGCTTGGAAGGTTGTAATAGTCTAAAAATTTGTTTCTACTAGATTATCTGATTTTTTGGCAGATAGCTGTTCATAATATTCTCTTATAGTCCTTCGTATTTCTGTGGTATCCATTGTTGTTTATCCTCACTTATTTCTGATTTTATCAGCGCCTACTTGTTTTTTAAGTAAAGGTTTGTCAATTTTATCTTTTCAAAGAACCAGTTCTTAGTTTCATTGATCTTTTCTACTGTCTTTTTAGTCTATATTTAATTTATCACCACTCTGATCTTTATTATTTCTTTCCTTCTACTGACTTTGGGCTTCGTTTGTTCTTATTATTCTAGTTCCTTTGGGTATTTATTTGAAATTTTTCTTTTTTCCTGAGGTAGGCTTTTATTTCTGTAAATGTCCCTCTCAGTCCTGCTTTTGCTGTATCCCATAGATTTTGGTATGTCATATATTCATTTTCATTTGTCTTCTGGTAATTTTTTGATTTCTCCTGTAATTTCTTCATTGACCCAATTGTTGTTGAGTAGTATGTTGTTTAGTCTTCACATATTTGTGATTTTTCTAGTTTTCTTCTGGTAGTTGATTTCTAGTCTCATACCAATGTGATCAGAAGAGATGCTTCATATGACTTCAGTCTTCTTACATTTATTGCGATTTATGTCTCAATATATGGTCTATCCCTGAGAAAGTTCCATGTGCGCTTGAGAAGAATGTGTATTCTGCTGCATTTGGATGGGATGTTCTGTACATTTCTATTAAATCCATCTGCTCTCATATTTTATTTAAGTCTGCTGTTTTCTTGACTTTCCATCTGTATGATCTATTCATTGACATAAGTGGGGTGTACCTAAAATGGAGTGAGGGGAAGAGAAGTAAGAGAAAAAGTCACAGACATAAGGAGAACCAGATTATGTAAAGTCTTCTAAGAGGCCATTATAAGGATATTATTTTTTAGTCTGAGTGGGATGGGAAGTTATAATAGAATTTTGAGCAGATAAGTAGAGGATGATGAATTTTTAATGTTGTTTTCAGAATAGACTTAAGAAAAGCAAGGGAAGAATGTGAGAGATCAGTTAGGAGGCTATTTCATTAAACCTAATAAGAGCTAAGAGTGCCTCAAATCAGGGTGGTTGCAATAGAAGTGATGGGATTCAAAATACACTTTAAAGATAAATCCAATAGGATTTCTTGATGGAAGAAGATATGGAGTGTGAAGGAAAGAGAGGAGTCAAGGATGACTTTGAGAATTTGTCTGCAGTGACCAGAAGGATGGAGTTGTTGTCAAATGAGAAAGGAAGTACCATGAAAGGAAAAGTTAAGAGTGAGAGGAAGAGGGAATTTAGTTTTGAACATGTTAAGTTTGAGAAATGGTATAAAAATTCTAAGGATGTGTGAGATTATTGTCTATTGAAATTTCTTAAGTTCCTTGAAGCTTAGAAATATTATTCCATATTTTGTCTAAACTCTACTGCTCAGCTATGATAAGGTTTTATTGTTATCTTAAGCCAAAGGGTTAAAGTGCCTCTGTTATTTTTCTGCTCATTTAGAGACCTACCATATTTTCATGTGCAGTGTTTTGAGGGCCAAATCTTCATTAGAAAAATAGTCACAGGATTTACTAGCAATTGAGCTTCATGTCATAGTACAACTTTATCAGAGGAATATTATTGTGACTATTACTAATACAAAAATTAAGCTAAAAATGTCAGTTTAAGAGTACCATGTGACAAATTAAATAGTTTCCTTGAATTGACTTCTATTCTTCACATGATCATCTTACCTTTATTATTAAGCCATCATCATTATCACAAACAAATTATTTATAAACTGTTTTTGAACCTTTCAGGACTTATCTTGTAATTTTACATAGGTAATTACAAAGATAGGAAGAATTTCTGCCCTTTGGAATCTAACATTCTAGCAATCACAGCACTGACTCATACAATTAAAAGAAAAATATCCATGGTCAATTACTCATGCTGATAATATGATCTCCAGTAGCAGTGAGGTCAGCAAAATGCTGCTGTGGCCTGTGGCCCACCAGCACATTTCTGCATGAGATATGCAGGTAACCTCTACCCAAGACATCAGACTAGATTTAGTGAAGCATCTGGTGCTTTATCTTGGCTCCTAGTTCCAGGGTTACAGAAAGGGTTAAAGGGAAGGAGGAGAACATGGGAGAGAACCACCCCACCCCATCCAGACTCCCCCACCCCCAACACTCCCACAGCACACACCAGACCAAGTAGTTGCAAAATAGGAAACCATCTTTGACTTTAAATGGGAATCTTTTCAGTGTAAAGCTTCTGTTTGGGAAGTGATTGTAAATATGCCTGCCTTAAAATGGCAATAAGCATAGCAAAAACAGGACAGACCCTGCAAAGTTTTAGCGAGTCCACAGACTGAGGTTACACCAAACATCAACCTGGAATGCAAGGTATTGGGAGTATAAGTATAATGTTCTAAATAAAACCTTCTTCTATTTTAGCAAATATACAATACAACCAAAATGACTGAATAAATGTCTAATTCAACCAAAAGGATTGAAAATATTCAACAGCACCTAATCAGAGTCTACAATACTGCCATAAAATACAGTACAAAACATTTGCTTATATATAGTGCATGATTCATCTAAACTCTATCAGGCTGAAGAGCGTTGGAGTTACTCAGTTGTGGGTGGATTTATTTCTGCACTTCCTAGAAGAGTGAAGTATTTGAAGAAGAAGCAAAGAGAAAAATCTAAAGATATATGCATTCATGCTCTTCTTAAGGCAAAAATAGAACTCAAAAGGCCCTGAGCTGAAAGGACTTTGGAGATCTATTATTTTTTAATCTCAAAGGGATTCTGACTGGTTTTGCTTAGGGGATGAGTATCTAGTTAGAGACTAAAGGACTAAAGAAAATAAAAGTTAATATTCTTAGTGTAAACGAGTTAAATACAGTATATATACTCTTAGTAGGGGAAAAAGAAACCTTAGGAAATCTATATCTTAGAGAAATGAAAATTTTATAATGCTTCTTTCAGCAGTATAAAGCCTAAATAATTCACTGAGAGTATCAAAATAAAAATACACACCCTTCTATAATTTTTCTTTCTCCTATTTTTCTTTATTTTCCAAAATTCTCAAATATAAATTTACAATCACAAAAAGGCATTAAATATTATTTTGAAATCACCCTTTAGAATCCCAGAAAGTGTTATTCAATAAATATAAAGCCAATAAATACATCAGGAGGGATGAGAATAAATACACTTTTAAAATAAGTATGTAGCTATAACCTGAGCGTTTCAAAAGATGGACCAAATAAAGACACAGATTAAGATTAAAAGCATTATTTTTCATAAAGAAAGGATCTGCAAAGGCAAGTTAGACTTGAGAATTTCAGCAAAGGGCATGTATCTCAATGACTAATTTATTGAGCACTCTCCAAACATAAGAAACTATTCAAGGTACTATATCTCATACCATCATCCCTAAAGCTCCAAAAAATGGATCCCTAAGCCTGTGGATTAAGCAAATCCAATAGTCACAGTATATTTAGCTTGTCTTTATGGAATGGAGAACTTCGTTCCAGGTACTGTTTTCACCAAAGTTTTAAATGCAGGCGTAAGGTACCCACTTGTGGGTAATACGTCACTTGTGGGTGACATAAAGCTGAAAGAATTTGCTGCTATGTGTGATGGTAAGAGAAGAACCCAAAATGATCTTAAACAGGTAGGATACATGGACTGAATCTCCTAATACTAAATTTAGTGGGTAAAATATTGAGGACCAAGCAACCAACTATAAAAGTGTTGAATACAAGAACTGTGATTTGACAATTTGGTAATAATGCAGATGAAAAAGACACAGGGGGTTTAGTCTGACAGTGAGTATCATATTTTTAAAAATTAGGCCTGACTACAACCGGATCATTGGCCATCGAGAAGAGCTGACGTGCAGTGAGGGCTGCTGCAGCCCGGGCGCCCTTGGCCGCCCCTCCTAGATCACTGTCTGCAGTTCAGCACTCCACTCCAGTTCAGAAGGGTCTGGAGGTGAAGGAGAGAAACCCCAGGGGAAAAGGGATATAGAACTATGTCATAGGAGAAATGCTTGTTTAGACAGAATGGGAGTGCACATTCATTGCCTTCAAGTGTTTGAGAGAGGAGCTTGCCAGTTCTGTATTTGGGAACTGTGGTAACGGCCACAGGAACAAGGAATTCAATTCATCTTAAGAAAGAGTTTTCTAATGAGCAGAGCTGCTCATAGGTTAAATCAGTTGCTTCCAAAGGTAGTGAGTCCCCTGCCACTAGAAGGATTCAAGCTTAGGCCGAAAACAGTTTAGGGAGGATTAACCATTGCATGGTGTATAGACAACATGATATTTAGTTTCTTTTCAAACCTGAAATATGCTTTAGGGGAAAGTTCTCAAGGAGAAGATGGCTTTTTCATGGAAGGAACCTAAATGTCCATCAACAGATGAATGGATAAAAAAGATGTGGTATGTATATACAATGGAATATTACTCAGCCATAAAAAGGAATGAAATTGGGACATTTGTAGGGACATGGATGAACCTAGAAACTGTCATACAGAATGAAGTAAGTCAGAAAGAGAAAAACAAATATTGTATATTAACACATATATGTGGAATATAGAAAAATGGTACAGAGCAACCGGTTTGCAAGGCAGAAATAGAGACATAGATGTAGAGAACAAACATATGGACACCAAGTGGGGAAAGCGGGGTGGGGGGGAGGGGGTTGGGGTGGGATGAATTGAGATTGGCATTGCCATATATACATCACTAATAATAAAAAAAATCAAATTGTACACTTTAGACACATGCAGTTTATTTTGTCAATTCTATCTCAATAAAAGTTCTAAAAAAAAAAAAGAAGTTGGCTTTTTAGTCAAAGTTAGAAGAGAAGATGGCTTAAAATATGGAGTCCAAGAAACAGAAAAATCAGTATGACAGGGAATCCAAAATAAAGATTGAGAAACTCAAAGAAACATTTAGCAGGTGAAAATATTAAGTAGAAGCAACAGTGACAGGGGCTAAGGACATATCACTTGTCATTTAGCAAGCACAACATGTGTAACCAAGAAAACCATTTTGCACCATGAGTGTCTTTGTCCATTTGAGCTGCTGTAACCAAAACACCACAGACTGGGGGCCTGAACGACAAGTATCTATTCCTCACAGTTCTAAAGGCCAGGGAGTCCAGGATGAAGACACTGGCAGATTCAGTGTCCAGTGAGGGCCTGCTTCCTGGTTCCTGGATGTCCGCTTCTTCACAGTGTCTGTGTGTGGTGGAAGGGGTGAAGGAGCTCTCCAGGTCTCTGTAAGGGCACTAGTCTCATTCCTGAGGGCTCACCCTCATGACCTAATCACCTCCCAAAGGGCCCACCTCCCAATACCATCACGCTGGGGCTTCTGCATGTGAATTCTGGGAGGACATGGACATCCAGTCCTTAACAGTGAGCCTAGGGGTGAATAAAGAATTCAGGAACGTATATACAAGACTAATGTGTAGCTATCATTGTCTCAGAGGTGGAAGGGATTACAGTTCAAGGCCTTGTTTGGGAGATGATATTTACAACACGACAGAAACATTGTGTCACAATCCACATCCCACAAATACAACACAAAGAGGTGCTCCTGGTTTCAGACCATGTAAAGGACGCAGTCATTCCATGCCGCAGGTGAGTCTTGTTCAGAATGCTTAAAAGAGTCAGAGATACTTTCTCTTGGAAAAAAAGGGAGCAGACAAATCCAGCAGATGAGGAAGGCAGGCACATGGGGCTTAGTGGACAGAGCCTGTGCTTTAACATGAGACCATGCAAATATCTGTAAATAATGTAGCTTTTAGACTTTCCTCCTCTCCTTGTTTCCTCTGGGAACAAGAGGAAGAACTGTAGAATCCTATAGAATTTTTTTCAGCGTAGCTTTCTGATGAGTTAGCTTTAAGAATTCAAAATACTAAAAGATTCCTTGTTGCCCAGAAGCTTCCTTACTGTGAATGAGCGCTTTGTATTGACTTTGGCAGGCCTTTTTCCTGATTAAGCCAATCATTTTACCCAGTCCCTTTGGTCCTCAGTGCATACACACAGCATTCACATTAGGAAGGAGATTCAACAAAAAGATTGTGGCCCACATGGTCCCCAAGCAATCACAACAGCACTCAAGGGTTTATTCCAACATCCAGGGAACAGATTGGGGGAGGCACACAAGGGGCGGCGTGTGGCAGGGAGCCACCAGCGAGGAAATAAACCAACAAAGGGACAGGAGCACATCTTTCCTGGGGCCAGCAACAGAGGCGAGAAAATCCATCTGTCCCATCTAGCCTACCTACTTTATTAAAGCCTTAAGACTGTTTTCAAAGCATACTTCATGTGCTCTAGGTAGGATTTGCTCAAGTAAGAGAGTGTTTAACATCACTAACTAAGATTTTTAAAAATACCTTCAACCTGGATTCTCCGTCCGCAGCTATGAAATTAGGATCTCCGGATCGACTTGTTTGTCTATGTGCTGCGTTTGTTGGCTCAATTGTTCATATAGTCATTCCACGAATATAAACAGAAATATTTACTGTATAACAGTCATTTTTGGAATTCTACGGATGCAGAGACAAACAGCAGAAGGGCTTGTTTTTACGGGGAGAGATGAACACAATATACAAGGGAGAAGAACTGTGATGAAAAGAAAACAGGACAATGAAGAGTAGCTGGAGCCTGGTTTAGCCTGGAGGTCAGGAAAGACCTCTGTGAGAGGTGGTGTTGGGACAGGAACTAGACACAGGGAAATGTGGGGAAGATGCCCAGGCCCAGGTGGGAAGAGCTGTGCAGGGCTCAGCAGGTGTGAGCTCGCTGCAACCAGGGACTCAGACAAGGTCAGCACGTGGGAGCAGAGGATGAGTCACAGGTGTGACCATCAGAGAGGATGCAGGGCAGGTGAGGCACGGGTTAGGATTTTATTCCAAGGGAAGTCACTTGCGAGTCAAGTAGAAGAGTGGCGTGATCAGACTTACACTTACAAAGATCATTGCTGAAGGACAGCCGAGTGGAGGGTGGTAGAGTGAGATTAATTTAATGACCCATTTCCCGCTCCTGATTGAGAAGATAATGTCTGGGTTTTGTTGGTTTCTGGGATTAACTAAGTAATAATGACAAATCAAGGTGGCCATGCTGTGGTTGTTAGTAACTGCCTGCAACTGAAATAAGCTTGGATAAGCTTAGATGCCGTATGACATAATATACGATATGACAAAAGGAGTACGGTTTATTTTTTATCAGGTAAAAGGGATATGATTTAGCTGCAGTTTGCTACTAAATAATAATTGCAGTTAATCCTGCAAGTGATTCATTTATACACTGAGTAGCCTATGGACAAAATTCTCCAGAAATCAGACTGTAGGTATATGACCAAGGAAGAGCTTGCGTGCTCACAGTGTAGAAAGCCAAACTCTGGTGTGGGAGTTTGCAGCAAAATAAGAGTTTATTGTTGGTGCCAAGCAAGGAAGTGGGAGACAAGCCTCAGATCCACTCCAACTTGGTCTTTGATTTAGGTATTTTATTTTATTTTTATTTTTATTTTTTGGTCTGTGCCTCATGGCATGCATGATCTTAGTTTCCCAACCAGGGATCAAACACGTGTCCCCTACAGTGGAAGCGTGGAGTCACTGGACCACCAGGGAAGTCCCAAGTTAGGGTTTTTTTAAAAGGAGAAAAATGAAGAAGCTGAGATTAATCATCATCTTGTGACATTTCTTAATCTATTTTCAGGAGTCTGAATGTCTCTGGTTTACGATTCTCTGGCCAGGTAGTCCATGGCTCAGGGTCTGTGAGCTCATGTTGCTCTGGAGAAACCACCTGAGTTTGTAAGTTGATGATGATACCTACACCAGCAAGATTAACTATCTTGTTGGCAACAGCAACTTTAGTAACTTGACTCTTTGTGACTGGTGTTCACTCAGCACAGGATTGAGGTCAAGGGGATAAGCAGGGGAATAAAGCTTTGATAGAGAGATTGAGCGTAAACTCGGTAACGAGACTCGGTTTTAGGGGGACTCGGTCTCACAGATATTTAACAATATGTATTACCCTGTCACATCCTTTCACTCAACATTCAGTTTCTAATGAAAACCCGAAGGTTTGTTGTGTCTAGAATAACAGTATCCAGTATAGGAGCTAGAAATAACTCACGGTATATGATGAGCATATACAGGAAACACTAACGGATGCCTCCTTCTAGAAACAGCTTCCTTAAATTCAGTGAATATTCTGGACGTGGGACAAAGATGAAAACTATGGGAGACTGTTTGCACAGGCCTGTGTTGGAGACCACGTGCTATAATAATGAAAAGTTAGCAACCTTGGGTATTTCCTCCTCATTCCTGCAGCACTCAGTCACCGCTAGATGGCACCCTTTCTTTTCTTTTCCTTCTCTTATTTTGCTTCTATTTTTTTCATGAACAGTCCCCATAAAATATTGGCAATAAACATGATTTTTTGTTCTCTGAGCTACTTTAGCAGACTAAATAGTCCTCATATTCAATGAGGAAGCACAAGCGTGATCAATCTAACTTCCAAATGTTGAAGGATTGTGGAACGTATGAGAGTTTATTCTACTAACCTTGAGGAAGTTTGGGAAATTAATATTCTCAACTGCTGAATTCACATGATTCCGTGGATCTGTTTTCCCAGTGATCTTTGTCTCCCCTCTTCCACCTCGTACCGCATCTTAGCTAGTGTCAGGGCACCCTCTGCACCCCATATAGCCAGCAAATGTCCAAGACCCTCCTGGCCTTCCTTCCAAGTAGCTTTAGCTTCATCCCTTCCTCTCTATTCCAATTCCTGAATCTCATGCAGAGCTAAGTCACTCCCAAGTTTTTTCCAAATGTGACTCTTTTCCTTCAGTCTATTCTTCACATGGAGCTGCAGTTACTATTCTCAAAATGCAGCTTCCTCATGTCATTGTGCTACTGAAGACCTATAGTTGTCACCTTCTAATGGCATTTAAATCAAGACTAAGGCCTCACCTTAAATTCTTCCATTTATTCTTTGCCTGTTCAGTATGATCTTCTTCCACTATCTAGCATAAGGTAAGAAAAAGAAACTCAGATGGCAAACGAAAATAGGGACGTAGGTATAAAAATAACTGAGTTCTGTAGCACATTAACAAGACCCTTCTATCCTAGTTCTATTCATCCTTCACCTCCAAATGGAGCTGCACGTTCTCCTCCAAGTCTTTTCTCACTACCTCAGCCCCAAGGGTTCTCACTCTTAGATGGACTTCCTTAGCACTTGATTTCTGTCTTCTGTCTTACTTTCCATAAGGAGCACAGGTTAGAAAATACTGCCTGCACCTCCCTTTGTTTCGTTTCCCTCTGTGAGAGGGCGGAGTTCTTGAGGACAGAAGCTCTCGCTTTTCTGCCGCTTCCTGGTGCCCACTATGATTTCTGCCCAGAGGTTAACATCTAGAGTTGGAAAGATGGATAGAGAGCACACGTTAAAAAATAATAATGATAATGCTATTTGCAGCAACATGGATGGGCCTAGAGATGGTCATACTAAGTGAAGTCAGACAAAGAAAGACAAATATAGTCTGTTATTGCTTACATGTGAAATCTTAAAAAATGGTACAAATGAACTTATTTACAAAACAGAAGTAGAATCACAGATGTAGAAAACAAACTTATGGTTACCAGGTAAGAAAGGGGAGGAAGGGATAAATTGGAAGATTGGGATTGACATATACACACTACTACATATAAAATAAATAAGTAATAAGGACTTACTGTATAGCACAGGGAACTCTACTGAATACTCTGTAATGACCTACATGGGAAAAGAATCTTAAAAAGAGTGGATATATGTATATACATAACTGATTCAGTTTTCTGTACAGCAGAAATTAACACAACACTGTAAACCAAATACACACCAATAAAAATTTAAAAAGAATTAAATACACGCACAATTGTATGCATAAAAAATATGAAAGAAAGTAGTCATGCTAGTTTAGGAAAGAAAGAAGGCTTCGGGGAGAAATTTGGACCTTAAGCTTGGCACTAAAGGAACACCAGTTTTCAGAGAGAAGGGAATAAGGGTGGGTTTGGTTTGATTGCTTGTTTAGTTGGTGGGTTGAGTGCCTGCATAATACATTGATTAAGGGGGAGGACTCTGCAACCCGACTGCCAGACTTGGTAATCTAACTCTGCCTACTTTTTTTTTTTTTAGTTTTTTTTATTTATTTATTATTTTTTGGGGGGTACACCAAGTTCAATCAACTGTTTTTATACACATATCCCCATATTCCCTCCCTTCCTTGACTCCCCCCCCTCGAGTCCCCCACACCCTCCCCGCCCCAGTCGTCTAAGGCATCTTCCATCCTCGAGTTGGACTCCCTTTGTTATATAACAACTTCCCACTAACTATCTATTTTACAGTTGGTAGTATATATATGTCTGTGCTACTCTCTCGCTTCGTCTCAGCTTCCCTTTCACCCCCCGTCCCCTCCCAAACCTCGAGTTCTCCAGTCCATTCTCTGTATCTGCGTCCTTGTTCTTGTCACTGAGTTCATCAGTACCATTTTTAGATTCCGTATATGTGAGTTAGCATACAATATTTGTCTTTCTCTTTCTGACCGACTTCACTCTGTATGACAGACTGTAGTTCTATCCACCTCATTACATATAGCTCCATCTCATCCCTTTTTATAGCTGAGTAATATTCCATTGTGTATATATGCCACATCTTCTTGATCCATTCATTTGTTGATGGGCATTTAGGTTGCTTCCATGTCCTGGCTATTGTAAATAGTGCTGCAATAAACATTATGGTACATGTTTCTTTTGGGATTATGGTTTTCTTTGGGTATATGCCCAGGAGTGGGATTACTGGATCATATGGTAGTTCTATTTGTAGTTTTTTAAGGAACCTCCAAACTGTTTTCCGTAGTGGCTGTACCAACTTACAGTCCCACCAACAGTGCAGGAGAGTTCCCTTTTCTCCACACCCTCTCCAAACTCTGCCTACTTTTATGGTCTAAGATAAGTTGCTTTACTTGTCTCAGTACTTCAGTGTCCTCACTTATGAAATGGAGACAATAATAGTAGCTACTTTATAGAGTTATTATGAAGAGTCAAGGAGTTAAAAGCTGTGATGCTCTTGAAACAGTACATGGCTCATTTTAATGCCAGTAACGTGTCACCTGTGCCCTACTCCTGCAGCTCTCTCATCACCTCCCTTCACCACACAAATTAGCATAATGCCAAGCTCAAAAGGCATGTGTTGAATGAATTATTCCTTTCTCTCTGGGTTGACTTTGCCTCTCTTTTCTACTGAAAACTGGGGTTCCTTTAGTACCAAGCTTAAGATCCAGATTTCTCCCTGAAGCCTTCTTTGCTTCCTAAACTAGCATCACTACTTTCTTTTATATTTCTTATGCAAACGATTGTGTGTGTGTTTAATTTTTTAAAGTGCGCTGTCTATCTTTTAATTGTATCTTTCCAACTCTAGATGTTAACCTCTGGGCAGAAATCATAGTGGGCTTTTTACCAAAAAGCAAGTTTGGCTCAGTGTTGAAAAACGTTTCTCTGATACAAGCCTTGGACCCAAAATATACAAAGGACTCAAAATTCAGCAATAAGAAAACAAACAACCCAATTTAAACATAGATGAAGATCTGATAAAGAAGATATATAGATGTCAAAGAAGTGTATGAAAAGATATTCAATACCATATATCATTAAGCAAATACAAATTTAAAAAACAATGACATACTACCACACATCCATTTGAAGGACTAAAATCCCCAAAACTGACAATACCAAGTTGATTCAAGGGTGCAGGGCGATAGGAATACTCATTCGTTGCTGGCAGACATGCAAAACGGTACAGCCACTTTGGAAGACAGGTTGGCCATTTCCTACAAAACTAAACACAGTCTTACCATATGGTCCATCAAACACGCTCCTAGACTGGAAAGTCCTGTCCACACAAACCCCTGCACTTGTGTGTTTATAGCAACTTTATTCTTAATCACCCAAAACTGGTAACAACCAAGATGTCTTGGAGAATGGATAAACCAGCTGTGGTACATTCACCTAACAGAACATTATTCAGTGGTAAAACGCAATGAGCTATCAAGCCATGTTAACACATATGGTAAATACTTACTGTTAAGTGAGAGAAGACAGTCTGAAAAGCTACAGACTATACGATTCCAACTACATGACAATTAGAAAAGGCAAAACTAGAGACAGGGAAGAGATTAGTGGTTGCCAAGGCTTGAGGAGGTTGGAGGACAGGACAAAGCACAAGAGTAACTATTCTGTGTGGTTGATGTGCATTTGTCAAAGTTGATAACACTGTATATGTAATTTAATGTGAATTATGGATTTCAGTTATTAATGTATCAATATTGGTTCATTAATTGTAACAAATATATTAATGCAAGATGTTAATAATAAGAGAAATGGCAGAGACAGAGGGAGGGCACACGGACCTCTCTGTGCTATCTGTTCAGTATTTCTGTAAATTGAAAACTGTGCTAAAAAATTAAGGCTATTTCTTATTGTTGAATATATAAATTATGTAAAAAGAAAAAAGTATATGTGACTTTGGAAACAGCCAATAACATGTTGACTTACTATAAAAATCACAAAACATTCCTTTACTTATCGCAAAGATTCATGCATTTGGATAAATCATTAAGTTCTACTTATTTATGCCAAGGTGATTTACTATCAGCCACTTCCTATAATACTTCCCAGACTCTTAATGTCAACACAATGGGACAGATTCTGTCCTTACTAATAGATACACCATAGGTTTTGGAAACAAGACAGTGATAAAAAAAATCAATACATTCTTAGAGAAATGAACAGAATTCATTCACCATTATAGATCTGGACATACCACAGAATAACAATCACTCTTTTCTGCACTGATTTCTCAGAACCATCTGGAAAACCCAGTTCTGTTTCCTTAGGCCCTGTGTTGGGCAGCTCCTCCCCACGTGTGTGACAGTGAGGCTCGCGTCAGTGCGGTAGGGGATGGGTGACAAGGAGCAATGGTGAGGTGGGTGTGTTGGCATCATCATTTTTTAATAAGGCACTGGCAGCCGTAAGTAATAATTAACCTCCAATCCCTATCCCAGACACGGCAAGACCCCAGAGAGAACTAGGAATGGGACGAGAGATGGACAAAGGCTTGTCAGTTAAGGTGGACTTAACTTTGTTAAAAATAAATTTTTGAGGGTATTTCCTGGCTGTCCAGTGGTTAAGATTGAGTGCTTTCACTGCCGGGGCCTGAATTCAATACCTGGTCAGGGAACTAAGATCCTGCAGGCTGCTCAGCATGGCTAAATAAATAAATAAATGTTTGAAAATATGAATAATAAAAAAGATCATAAACAAAGACAAGAGATAGATTAAAAGATAATGGAATCTTTTATCCAAAGTATATAATGAGTGTCTACAAATCAGTGAGAAAATTACAAATGCCCAGTTTAAATCTGGGCAAAGGATATGGACAAGTTATTTGCAGAGCAAACTATAAATCATTAATCAACACATGAAGGGACTTCCCTGGTGGTACAGTGGTTGAGAATCCGCCTCCCAAAGCAGAGGACATGAATTCAATCCCTAGTCCGGGAAGATCCCACACGCCACAGAGCAACTAAGCCCATGTGCCACAACTACTGAAGCCTGTGCGCCTAGAGCCCATGCTCCGCAATAAGTGAGGCCACCGCAATGAGAAGCCCAAGCACAGAAACGAAGAGTAGCCCCCACTAGCGGTAACTAGAGGATGCCCACACGCAGCAATGAAGACCCAACTCAGCCAAAAATAAAATTAAAAAAAAAATTAATCAACGCATGAAAAAAATGTTCAATCTCACTAGAAATCAGGAAAGTCAATTTAAACGTGAGATAGTACTTTTAATTTCAAATTGGGGAGGGTGTGAGGAACCTAAACAGGGAGCGTTGGGGAAGGATTGGGGAAACAGTTCTTTACGTATAGTATTGAAATGGTTGTATGCTCGTAAATTGCAAGGAAATTTGTGAAGGAACATTACAAAATTTTATAGATCCAGCAGTTCTACTTCTACAAATCTTTCCTAGATAAATCTATACCTGTGTGCAAAGTTATATTTACAAAAAATATTTTCTGCTGTATTGTTGACAATGATAAAAAACTAGAAAAAAAACAAATTCCTATCAACACAAGCAGTTGAGTAAGGGACAAGGGAGCCATACTCTAGAATGTGCAGCTCCCAGGAACCAGAATAAGCTCAACCAATGTGTCCTGATGTGAAAAATTTCCAAGATACCTTAACCCCCTCGGTAGTATCCTTCATATTTTAAAATGTGTATACCTATGACACGTAAATTCTGTGTCCAATTTTCTGTCCTACGAAATGATGAAAAACTACAGACTTCTGATCAATATCCCACAAACTATTGTCAATTCTAAGAAATATATCCAAAAGGAAAAAAAAATCAGAAATCTGTTCAAAACCAGCAGATTTTTAAGAACTTATTATCCCCTCACCCAGCTCTGTTCTACCATGGGAACACTGCAATTAGGAAAGAGAGCAAACCTAACACCCACCTCAAATCTGGTCTCTCAACTACAGAGTATGATGAAGTGATTTTAAAAAGTACAGTCAAAGGAACCTGAAACCTTAGGTGAAAGACCTCAATAGATTACTTCCCTAAAGTAGGCAGTAAATAAAGAATTTGGGAGGAGTTGCAGTGGAAGGATGTAAAATCTCTTTCTCTGGGTCTTCTTAAAATTATAACATCCCCACAAATGTCCACAGTGGTTTAAATATTTTACATTTATGTAGTAAACGTTGAAAGACAGAGAGAGGTTAATTCCAACTGGATAATGTTATAATGTCCCCCCAATGGAACTATGATTTACTTTCTAAATACACGAGCTCTCCTTTCTCAAATCTGAGATTGGAAGTTCTCACGGTTGAATTGTTAACACATTTATCTTCATCTGGGTTAGGTTTGATCCAGCTACTCTGAAGACTGTGGTTTCTTCACTATAAATTGCTTCCATTGTAGATTTATCACCTGGTTGGTAAATGCTGGGTAACTTCAGGTATAAGAACATTACTCTGAACCTGGGTGTGGTCAGTGAGATAGAAACCAACATTACTTATTTTTTCCATCATGAAATGAAATATACCCTGTCTTTATTCCCAGAGTTTTGCCCAAAAAATTCACAAATGTTCATAAATGTAAACTGACTATGTTGTTCAGACTCCCACGTTCTCTTCCAATCTACATGGCAAAATCTAAGTTCAGTTACACCAATAGTGATGCCAAATTTCAAAACACGAGAGCACACCCCATTTTTGCTAGCACCAGGTTCACAGAAGCATCTTAACACACTTGAGTAAATCTCATTCTATGATAAATAATTGCTCAACAAGCTCTCTTTGGACCAGAGTATACTAAGCCAGTGTCTGCTTTCTATTTCAGGTGAAGAAGTTTGTGGTCTTTCATGGAGCTTCCGTTTACCAACCTGGAAATGGCATTCATTTTATTGGCTTTTGTTGTCTTTTCCTTCTTTACACTGGCTTCCATCTACACTAACCCGGATGAGAGGAATGAAGGTAAACAGAGAGCTCCATTTCCTTTCCCCACCCAATTATCTTTCCCTTTGGTTTGACTTGGTTTAGTTTCTATTCTGTATGTGAGAGTGAGTTTGTTTTGAGGTGTGGGGGCTGTGTGTGCATGTGTGTGTGTGCTCATGTGTGTATGAGAGGGAGAGCGAGCCCTTGTTTAGTAAACAGGCTGAAATATCTACTGTGGCACTGTACCACTATTTATTAAGAAAGGTTTGGAAATGGAAACGATTCTTCACATGACCTTTAATCCCAGAATTTGGCAGATTTTATGCCCTGAATTTTGTATATATATAAAATTTTATATATACTGTATGTACAATTCAGGGCATAAAAGCTGTCAAATTATATATATTTGTAAGTATATATATATATATATAAAATTTTTCTTTCAACATCCTTCCATCCCTGCCCCTTATTCCTGTCCCCCATCAAAAATTTAAAATGTGCAAAAAGCCCAATGTCTTTCAAAGTCTTTAAAGGTAATTTTTCACAGGCAAAATGCAAATTCATGAGAAACAAATTCCATTATCGTATACGTATATGGTGTGTTTGAGTGTGCATTTTGGTTCAAGTATATATGGGAAGGAGAAGGATTGAAGGTTTTTTCCTAACGAACTCTTGTCAAAGCCCAAACTTTCAAAAAATATGTAGAAGTATTGAAAACTTTAACATCACCTGTTTGCTTATTGCCAATAATAACAATTGTTAGCAACAGCATATCCTCATAATTTAAATGACTGTTCTTGGTATTTTATTTCACTGTAGTTCAGGGCCCACCAAGTTTCACACAAAATTAATGTTAACTGACCATTTTTGAGGTCAAAAATTATATATATATATATATATATATATATATATATATATGCGCACATATATGGTATATGCCAAGAAAATAATATATATTTGTAGAGAATAAGATAAAATCACAAAAAGAAAACTGTGTTTCCTAACATTGTGACACTGCTTCATCAATTTTTGGCTACGAAAGAAGTGCTCTCTGTGAAATATGATATTATTCTGTCTTGTAAACACACAACAGTTATAGAAGTAGAAAACAAAAAGCCACAGTAAATAGACATTTCAATTTGTGCTGACCTGCAAATTGAGAGGCATAATTGGAGTCCATAAAGTCTTTTTTGTGCTCCATATTGTTTTAGTTTAAAGTGGGTTTGGCTGAAAGAAAGACTAAAACCAAAATAGCAGTTACTTTAACTAGATAATAACGTCTTTCTCTCATACAGAAAGGAAGCCTGGGGTAGTAAGTTCCCAGCTGACAAACACTCCCTGGTGTCCTGGACCCAGGCCACACTGCCCTGGTTCCTTCCCATCTCCCACAGCAGCTCCCGAATCCAGCACCAACACGGCTGGCCTGTCTTCCGCTATCATCTATGCATGCCAGTCAGCAAGAAGAAGGAAGAAGGCACACCTCTGTTTTGTAAGGGCAGTCCCAGACTCTGCATATACCACTTCCCTTTGGCCAGAATTCACCCAAAGGACAGCTGGGAAATGTAATAGTTGTTCTGGAAGGCATGTGCCGTGCAAAAACTTTCGGTTTTGTTCCTAAAGGAAGAGGGGTACAACCAGCAGTGTTTACCAGACATGTAGACTCCTAACCACACATTCGCTGCAGGGCTGGTAGTTATTAAATCAGGGAATGTTTGTACTAGAAGGAATGTTAAGAGAGCATTCATTTACTGATGCTTAACCAGAAATGAATATTAGAAAGACACATCATGCCTGGGGCCCTCACAAACCTAGCAAATATGCATTTCTGGTGTCACATCTGGCCACGTGTCTTTAAACAAGCCCTTCCACCCCCCATTTTTCTAGCTCTCATCTCTGGTTAATTGGCTCTGACCAGCTGTTCGTATTTCAGATGCGATAACAGAGACCCACAAATGTTTAGTGAGTTTCTTAGGTGCTCAGTTAATTCGTAGAAGAACTAAAACTAGAACACAGGCCCCCAATTCCAAGTTCCTGCCCCGTCTCTGCACCCCCGTGATTCTCCAGTTCTGATCCATGGGCACAGGGAGCCAAAGGTCTGGGCCAATCATAGAAAATTAGCTTTCCTTTACATTTTCGTATTCCATTTTCCATAATTTCCTTTTTCTTCGACTCTATTCCTCCTCTGTCTGATGTTTATTTTCCAAGCTAAAGCAATTCCTCCACTTGAATACTGTTAACTAACAGAACTAGAACCAGCTGCTCAAGGATCCCATCAAAGAATACCCTTGCTTCCCTTTGTGACCACCAGGTCAGTTACCAGCACAATTGTGCATGAAAGTACGAAACATATACACTTTCCTAAATGTGATAAGACCCATGGGTAAAATATACCTTCATTAAAACAGCAGGGCTATTTTCATTTCCTTTCTGGCACAAGCAGAGAAGCCATTAAAAATAAACTTAAGAGAGGCAGATTTAATTTCACAAGTTTAATAAAAATCTAATAGACTCAACTATGAGTAATGGAGGATCTACATCTGAATGGGACTCAGTTCCTACCTCAGGGAGCTGGTAGTCTCGTGGGGGATTCAGCTGTATAACCACAGCAGATGCAGTAAATGGTCTTCCAGAGCTTTTGACTAAGGAGGATGAGGTCAGAACAGAAGCTCTCCCTCAGCAGGACTGAGGTGGGCTTCACAGGAGAGATGGCCACCCTGGTGCAACTGACATTGACAGAGTAGGTTGGGTGGGGTGCATTCCAAATGGCAAAACAGCTTAAGGAAAATTACCCAAAAAATTAAATGTATAAGATGTAAATTCAGCTATAACTTGGAATGTAAGTGAAGTCCAACAATGAACTGAATAGGACTCATCATTGTCCAGAATCTTCTCAAGCCCTTCAGAGGTCGAAAGAGGAATGGAAAATTTTAATAGGGCGTCTCTTAAACCTAAGAGATGGGTGCCTCTGACCTCAACCTCCCATGTGAGAGCAGAGACTCTTAATCTCTAAGTTGCATACAAGTCACCCAGAGATTTTATGAAAAAGTAGCCTACTGTTCAGTAGGTCAGGGTGGGACTTGAGATTCTGCATTTCTCACAAGCTTCCGGGTGACACCCACAATCAGAAGATGTGACACTCCCAGGCCCCAGAGGACCAAGCTCATCTGTGTGCAGCAGGGGAGGAGGGAGCTTGGCTACGTGGCTGGGCATCCACGTTCTGGCAAGCAAGGCCCTACATGGCGCAGAGCAGACACAGAGCAGGAGGAGAGGGCCTCGGCCTCCAGTGCAGTCTTGCCTCAGGTCCTAACATGTCAGGAGTATGTGGGCTAATGTTTAAGGAAATATTTTATATGTTTAGAAAAGTTGAGAGTCATTCTTTTTTTTTTTTTTTTTTTTTTTTTTCAGAAAAAAATGATCAATTCATTGATTGATTCATTGATTTGAGGTATAATTGATTTACAATGTTGTGTTAGTTTCAGGTATACAGCAAAAATGATTGTTATATATATTTTTTCATATTCTTTTTGCTTATAGGTTATTACAAAGTACAGTATAGTTCCCTGTGCTGTACAGTAGGTCCTTGTTGGTCATGAGAGTCATTCTTTAAAAGTCAGAATATTTTAGTATATTGCAAGATTTCTGCAGCTCTTAATAGTTTGTAAACCCATTATCTCACCTGTAATTAACAATCTCATGTCTCTCACTCTGTGTCTTCTTATAAGGGAGCAGTTAAGACAACTTTCTTTGTTAAAAGAGGGTGTAAGGTATGACAGAGCCTGAGATATTTCAGAAAATTTTATTTATTGAGAAACTGACCAAGCACCCACACATTTTCCCCTGTTACTGTAAGGAGTCTCCAGAGAAAGCTTTCCAAAGACTGTCTGTTCAGCTCTTCTCCCTGGAAGAAGTCTGGCTATTTTTAATTCCTAACTGGATTTCCATCAGTTATCTACATTTGGACTTTCAGAGGTCCTTAAGAATGTTGCTTTGCTTCTGGACCATTAAAAATATTTTACAATTTAAAGTCAAAACTTAACACGTAGTGCCTGTTTGCAAATTTGAGTCCAGATAAGCACAGAAACCAGCCACTGTAGAAAACCATGTAGCCCAGAAGAAACCAGGTGAGGCAAGGGAGCTTTACCCTTTACACCACTGTGACCAAAAGCATCATCCCTCGTGGACTTTCTAATCACACCAGCAGATCCTAGCACTCCACGAGCACCCAGAGTTAGTCACCCCAGGGTTCTTACTGCTCTCCTTTGACAGTCATAGGTGTGTACGTCAACGCCATATTGTCTATCTTCAAATTAATAAAATAAAATGTTTGTAACTTGATCATTATAAAATTAACTTAGATGATGCCTTTCCAAAGAAGTTTTAAGAATCTATTCAACCTGAAGGAAATAATGATTTTCTTATCTTGATGACTTAAAAATTGAGAAAAATAAAAGTTGCATAATGGGAGTGGAACTAGAATGAAATAGGGCTGCCTTTTCCCAGCCCAGGACACTGTTAACTGGATGACCTGTGTTGTTGCAGCATAAAAAAAATGATGATGGACATGTTTATTAAGTGTCTTCCATGTAAAAGGCAAAATGCCAGGCACTTCAGATATATTATTGTGTTTAATCTTAAAATAACCTTATGAGATAAGTAATAATAACCTCACTGTTTACAAGTGAGGACATTGAAGATTTAACCTTGACCTCAGGCCACTCAGGTAATGAGTGAAGAGCCCAAGTGGGACTCTAATTCACAGGATCCGGAACCTGGTGCACTTTCTCTCTAGATTCCCTTGAAAAAAGGTATTTGCTTTAAAAAAAAAAAAATGCACGTACCTCCTTTTTCCTACAGAGAATTTAATTGGCTAAAAATATATAACAAGATAAAACTAAATTTCCAATAAGTAGATAAAGAAATCCAGGCAAAGGGAAAAATAAAAGTGAGAAAAATAGAAGTGGGTAGACTTAGTGAGGAGAAGTCTGGCATCTCTCTTCAGCAAAGAGTACAAAAACTGTGTTATTAAGATTCTTTGTTCATGTCCTGGAGCTGCCATTGGTGACTGTGTGACTTAGGACACATTACACAAATTCTCAAAGCCTTTTCATGTGTTTTTCGTGTGCTAGGTATAATAATGATACCTGCCACATGGAATTGAAGTGAGAATTACATGAACTAAGGCATAAAAATGCAGAGGGGTGGCTGCTATTGGAGTTTTCTCTTTTGAAGTCTTCAGGATTAGGAGTTTAATAGAGCAATGAGGGTTATCATAAGCTAAAGGGAATATTTACTGCAGAACCAAGCAAATTTTTACTCACTCAGCCAACCCACACACTGGGTCAGCATATTTGTTTTAAACATCCAGCAATGCAACATGTTCAATACCAGTTAACTACAGGATGACATCACATAGAAGAGATAAAAACCTGATGTCAGGGAAGGGTAAGGACTCCTGGAGTTGCTCAGGCAAAGCCATTGACAATGAACATTTAATAGAGTTAGACTGCCTTCCAAATGAAGACGAGGACATGTGGGCACTTCAAAATGGAATAAAATGAACCTTGAAAGGCTGAAAGACATCTCAGAAAATTGATGAAGCCTTGAATATTTTTTGCAAATGGTATCTTCCATAAAATTGTGTTATGAAAATTGCAAGTAAAGAGAAGAGTGTTGTGTGAAGCTATGGCTTCAAATCAATGCCTCGTCCATTCTTTGTGCTAAAATTAACTTACAGCTGCAATTATAATCGCCTTTTATTAAATAAGTGATACAGTAAATTTATTTTTATTTTGTTTCATTTTTCAAGATAAAATTCCATTCCAACTTTTTTTGCTGTCCTTTGTTAAATTTTGCCCTGAAAGGAGATTCACTTTAAATGATCATTTCCAGTAAAATCACTCTCAGATTAAAAAGAAGTTTTCTATTGGAGAGTTATACGCTCAATAGTGTTAACCACCATCAGTTATCATCCAAGAAATTAGCTGGATGCATGCTCTACCCACTTTCAGGAAGTGGGTGTGAAATTTGGTCCTGTGCTTTCTTTAAAGCCAGCCCAGAGGATAAAACTGACAATGTTGAAGCTTATCTGAGCTCTTAGTTAGGAAATTCCCCAAGCTTTTGTTTTCCAAAATCCCCTCACTCTTGTGTTCTGGGAAATGGTTGACCGCTAAGAACCACCTTTCTCATACAATGTGAGAAAGACTTGCTGTCCACTCTTTCCCGTGACCCCCAGAGGCTCTCCTGAGAACTCCGTTGTTTACCTATGGCAGGGACAAACACAGACCTTTCCCCTTTTGCCTGAACCTGCCGACAAGGACAGACAGTTCCTTGTTCTTTGTCGCACGGATGGCTTAGCTGAGATAGGAACTGTTTGCCCACCTGAAATTAACTAGACACAGAGATAAACTTTTCCTGCACAGCAAACTGACGGAGACTTCGCTTGATGACAGAACAATGCAAATGGTAGGGCACTCCACCTGGGGCGTCCCCACTCCTCCCTACGGAGCTGAGGAGAAACCAGACTCTGAGACACAGTGATCTCAGATCTGGGGTGCTCTCCCTACTGCAATAAACTGAATAAAATCAATATCATTGCTTTTTTCGCTTTTGTCTTTGACAAAGCACAATCTGCTTCCTGTATAGGATAATCTGATATGTGTATAATAAGGCAAAACACTATAGTTGCTAGTTGGAATACAACTGTTTCTGGTATGGAGGAAAGAAAGAAGTGCTCACTAGTAAAGAATCTCACTAGCGACTCTACCTCAGTGGTTTTGAACTTCTTTTGGCTGAAATCCAGCTCCAGATTCCCCATCCACACACTTACCCACATGTGTACAACTGAAAGTTTCATAAAAAATACTTGGCCTCACTACAGGTGATACATTTTAATACTTTGTATTCTATTTTTCTTTCTTTTTTTAATTCTGATGGCAATCCACCTAATAGACTGCACAACCTATTAAATTCCCATTAATTTCTATCATACTCCATTAAATTCTAATCATTTCTCAATTCTAAATTCAGGCAATAGCATCAATATAACAGGGAAGACCATTTTCACAAGCTGCATGTCAATCTCTCAGGCAGAAACCTTCGCTAACTTATCATTACCTAGAGAATAAAGTAAAAATGTCCAAGGCTCTTGGTATTCTTCCAAGGGGGATGTTTCCACTTACCTACTAATAATGCCCTCCTCCTCTCTTCTACCTGAATCTTATTCAGCAAGCCTAAAACCATTTCCTTTCTTCTGTATTCACTCTAACCCCAAATGAGCCTTCTCCCTTGGAGAACTTTCATAGCACATCTTTTATATATCATTAATATGGTGTTTATCACCTTGTATGCCGCTAGCCTGGCCCTGAGAACTATTCCCCAGTCCCTGGGTCACGTGGCCATGCAAGATGAGTCTTCTTTCTCTGTTGGTGAGGCAGGCATCGCCCTGCAGGGAGTAATGACACATGGCCATCCTTTCCCCTTCCGTGGCACCCAGTGTAAGTAGACTAAGACACAGAGCTAGTTTTAATTGTCCGTGGGGAGATTTCAGTGTGTAAAAGCTGAGAACCGGTAAACCAAGCCTGCGGATGCCTGGAAACAACATGTATGTTCATTACCTGTGTGGGTATAGGAAATGCAACTACAAAATAGTAAGACAGAATTCCATAACTTGATACTGAAATGGGTTGGCCATTCAGAAAATACATTTTTATTTCATGCAGTTTACAAGAAGACCCTGCTAGGTGTGGAATGAGAATAAAAAAATTAGCCAAGCTCCAGTCTTGCCCTTAAACCTTAGAGACTTATAGGAGAGATGAAGTAGGTAAAGTACAAAACAATAATCCTTGTTCACATCAGAATTAAATTCTTTCTCTTTGTATGAATTTTTCCTAGAAAAATAAAAGCAAAAAACAAAATAGTAAGCCACCCAAAACAATGTTTTAAGGAGAAAAAGAAAAGCCACTTTGTGTGTCCCCTGGAATATCAGCTCCATAATGCAGAGACTGGGTCTGTCTTAGCCACTGCTTCACTCCAGCACTTACAACCCTGCCTGGGACATAGGTGGTTCTCTGTAATTCATTACTGAATGAATTAATAAAAACCTACAGGTGATTTCTTTAGACAGGCTCAACATGAGTCCCAAACATTACTAGCATAATGCATCGTCTTTCTCACTCATTCTCTAGCTCTTCCTGCTGCTACTATTAATAGCTCATGTTTTTTATGTAAATTCATCATTTAATCCTCATATTAAACTTATGAGGTAGATGTTTCTACTGTATTGTATCTAAAATCCCAAATGAACACCACTTGGAATGCTGTTGATAAGCAGGGTCCTGTCCCATGAACTTATGAATAAACAGAAATGCCATAATCAAGCTGGTTTGTGTACAGAGATAGCCTCTGAACTAATTATAAAGCTCCTTCTTGAAAATTCAGTAATATGCAGCACAAACGACCTCAGAAAACACAATTCAGTAGAGAGAGGCTCTCCGTGTGCTTGATGTACATTGGGTCACCCTTCTCTCATGTTCAGATTTGATATGTCCATGAATGGAAAATATATTTTAATGCACTCAAATAAAATATAACTAGGGTGGGTATGCCTGCTGGACAGAAGAAATTATTAATGAATGCCAAAGTCAAATATAGAGGGGTTTGTGGATTTGCAATTTTTGTATCCTGCACACCACTGCTTCCTTTTATTTCCTTGAATTATGAAGTATCGTTTTCCACCCATTTTATTGTTCCTTAGTTTTCAAATTGAACACTGTGAAGCTGCAGCATCAGTTTAGAAGAGCTTAGTGTGACGGCCTCCTTATACCTTTAGAGAAGAGCACAGTGCGATGCAGCTATTTCCTGCCTAGATTATTTCCTGTCCACCTGCACCAGGCCCTGTCTTTGAAAGCTGTCCGCTCTAATGACCAATAGGAAGTGATAAAATGTAAGTGACCCACCAGGGAATGTTAAGGATATCCTGGGTAGGTAATGAGCCTTCATCAAAGGTGTGTCCAGCCTCTTGACAAACAGGGGCTTCCAACCCCGCAACATCCCCTCTGCATGCCAGACCTTTTGGGAGCCGCCAGATGAGAGCCTTGGTGACTCCGCTCTTGATACAGGGAGCTTGAGAGAGAGAAATGAAGCCCAAGGCTGGTGAGACACCTTCCTCATTAAGAAAAAGTTGAAATTATATTGAAATCCTTTAGTAAGATTCCAAAACTTTGTCTGTTAAGGATTTCTTCAGCTGTTTCAGCTGCTGTGATCCAACTGTGTCAATGTGAGCAAAAAACCCTACGATAGATCCTTACCACCCTTACACCTGAAGAGACCAGATGGAGGGTCAGTAGAAAACAATGGTTAGACTCTATGTGTTCGAGTCAGAGCGGAATGGATTAACTCCTGCCCCTATACTTGCTCTCAGTGTGACGTGAGCAAACGGCATAGATGCGCCAAGGCTCACCTCCTCTGTATAATAATTACCCACACAAGGGCTGCTGTGAAAACTATAATATGATAAAATATTTAAAACAAGCACTACCTACCTGTTTTAAGGATGAAATCATAGCTGCTGCTTTCATTATCGTATTGTTATTTTCCTTGCTGTTCAGACTGTTCTTTGGTTTGTGTCTGCAACGTGCTGTTTGTCGGGTGAGGTTGTTCGTGGCTCTATCACGACCAGTCTGCTGTAGTTAGGGAGACCTGTGTCTGCTAGGTTGACGGTTTGCTGTCGTTAATAGAATACTCCTTTGGTGTTTCTCCTATACGTACTGTCTATTTGCTCCATAGAAGCAGAATCATGTTGAAGTAAGTCTCTTTTCTTTTTTTTTTTTAATTTATTTATCACTGGCTGCATTGGGTCTTTGTTGCTATGCGCGGGCTTTCTCTAGTTGCGGTGAGCGGGGGATACTCTTCATTGTGATGCACAGGCTTCTCATTGTGGTGGCTTCTCTTGTTGCAGAGCATGGGCTCTAGGTGTGCAGGCTTCAGTAGTTGTGGCTCGCGGGCTCTAGAGCACAGGCTCAGTGGTTGTGGCGCACGGGCTTAGTTGCTCCACAGCATGTGGGATCTTCCTTGGCCCAGGGATCGAACCTGTGTCCCCTTCATTGGCAGGTGGATTCTTAATCACTGCACCACCAGGGAAGTCCCAACTCTCTTTTCTGTAATGACTTATAAGCTAGTTCTGATTTTGTACTCGTGGTTTTTTGTTTTGGTTTGGTTTCCTTGGTGACAGTAGGTGCCAGTTGATAGTAAGGAATCTTTGCTGAGTACCTGTTTCTCAGCTCTGTAACAGATATGACCTTTCTTCAGAAGAAGAAAAGACACCCCCTTTAATCCAGAAAGACTTGCTGATTGGCCAGAGAAATTTGTTCCAAACACATTTTTGAATTCTGGAATTTAGGTGGCTGTGTCCATAGAGGAACAGTGAGCAGATACAAAGTCGGCCTAACAAAGGGCAGTTGTCACAGCCCAGTCATGGCTGCAGCCCAATCACCTCTTCCACGGCCTACAAAAGCCTCCACAGTTACTCCCCTGGACAGCTGGGCCCCTGCACATCACTGTGGACCAGATGCCTCAGTGCCCTGACCACAAGCTTTTAAATATTCATGAGGCAAAATTCTTGCACATTGCAGTGAACAGGTAATCTTTCAGTACTGATCTCATGCTAAGAAACTCCTCTTTCTTCCTCACTTCATCCCGCTTTGGCCATCTCACAGACAGCCCTGTGTACCCAGCTGTAGAAAGGTGACCAGAATTTGACAGTAGAGCTCTGAAGGGCAGGCTGTGTCACCCTTGCTATCCATCATTAACTTAGATGTGGCAGTTTATAGACAAGGAATAGCTAAAGAAATCTTACAGGATACTCATATTCACATGCATTTCTGGTGTAGTGAGGTGACATCATGACAACTCAATAAATGCTTGTTTTAAAAAAACAACCAGGACATTGATGGCATCAACAAATTGTAATGGAATTAGCCTACATAGACTTTTCAGAAGAGGTGGATTTGGAGCTGTTTCTTGAGGGAAGGAAAAAATATGGAAAATCATAAAGAAAGTTAAGGAAACATGTTTAAGCAGGGAATTTAAGTGGTAAAGGCCAAAAGATAGATTAGGTAAAGGCCACAAGCAGTAAACCGACTGACTTTGCCAGAGTAAGTAGGCCACACTAGAGATAATTCTGAAATTGGCCCAAAGCTAGAGGTAATATTACAAAGACAACTTTGGTTCTAGCTATACCATAAGTAAGCACCAGGCTTCTGTCATGTGGCATGGGATGTAAGTGCAGAGTGTTAAAATAGGAAACCATTTATTTTAATCAGAGAAGATAGGAAAGCAAACTGGACAAAGATGTTTGTTGAAGGCCTGTTTACAGCAGTGAAAATGGAAACAGCCAGATGTCCATCAATATGGAAAAGACAAATTGTAGCAGGTACATACAAGGGAATACTCTACAGTGGCCAGGAAACCTCTACATGCACTGTTGCTGAAATACCCTCGATGCAGTAAGTGGGGCAGAGCACTTACTGATGGGACAAGATCTGGTGTGTACTTTTAGGTGTGCACAGATATTTGTGTGTGTGTTTATAAGCATATATAAACATATATATATACACACACATATGTATGTTTATCTATATATACATAGATAAATCAATCTATTGACTATTTACGAGGGCAGGAACACACAGAAACTGGCAAGAGTGGCTAACTCTGGACAGAGGAATTGGGAAGAGTCAATCTGAACTGATTGACTGTTAAGGATTTTCCTCCTAACATGTTATAAATGCTTTCATGGTTCAATACTCATACATCTAGCGCTGTTCAGTTTACAAAGTCCCTTCATGTTTTTTCCTGGACTCACATAAACCTGTGACATTGGGTGGGGAGGCAGGAAGAGCCCTGTGTCCTTCCTTATCTAGGAAGTGGAGACACGTGGCTCTCTGAAGGTACACAGCCAGCAAGTAACAGACCACATACCCTGACACAAGTGCAATGACCTGTGCACTAACACATGAGAAAATGTCTCTGCCCAGAAGACCCTGTGAACCGATGGTCGTGCAGATAGGATCTCTGGCTCTCAAGGCAGAGGATCCTTTCCCTGTAATACCCTGCAGCCAGCTCCACCCTGCTTTCCCTTCTGAGCAGTTTCCACGTAGTCATTGAACAAATGTTTGTGGAGGATCTGCTATATTCTAGACATTGACGGTATGGTACTAAATACACTGTTCAATCATGCATTTGGCAAATATTGATTGAAAGCTTAGCCTGCATCCACTAAACTAATGTTTGGTTTAGGCGGATGTTGACTCTTTCGATCAATACAATTGCCCTCATAAAACTTACACACACAGTGTTGGGGACATTGAACATCTAACCACATCACTATTTTATTACAGTGTGATAAATGTTAGGAAGAAATACAAAGTGGCAAAGTGTGTGTAATATGGGAATTTGACTACACATAAGAGAGCAAGGAAAACCTCTCTGAACAAATGACATTTAAGCGGAGGATTAACAGACTTTAGTGTAAGGCAAGCGGGGAGGAGGAGGAAAGAGAACCACATTCCATCTCTGGGGTCACCGAATGGGCAGGCCATTCAATGGAAAGGAGCACAAAGAACTAACAGGAAGTCTAGTGTGGTTCGATGACAGAGGGTCAGGCTGGGTGGCTTGGACCAGGGAGGTAAGGGAACTGGAGGCCAAGTTCAGGATTTCTGATTTTACCCCAGGAGCAAAGGAACAACAGTTAATGATTTTGGGGGTGGGGGTAGGTCATGATTAGATATACATTTTTAAAAGGTCATTCAGACTGCAGTGGAAAGACAATGCTATCAAGGAGTAGCCTAGGTAAGGAAGGGACACTGGATGTGTTTCCACTCCTCACTACTGGAATTTTGAAAGAAATTTCTTGTAAAATAGAAATAAAAAATAATTTCAAAAACCATGAAATCAGATGAGCGTAAAGTGAGTAGATGTCTCATCTTAGAACAAATTTCTCTGCTTTGCAATTTTCACAGGTCTGCCAATCAGGAAGGTGTGATTTAAAGATATCTGTTCATAAAGGAAAATCACCCCACAATTATTGCACACTAATCAAACAGCACCAAGTACATTTATCATTTAAGAAAATTCCTACCATTTTTTCTAGACCTGGCTTACAAATCAGAGTCAACAAGTAACCAAAAGACATGAACCTTACAGCGTTAGGAGCAGCAAGGGAAAACCAGAGTACGGAGGATGCAGATTTTACCCATGTAATTGGGAGGAAGGGTATGATGCCACTGAACTCTTTTCCAAAAACCACAATAAGGAAACCTCAAACAACAGCAATAGAGAGATAGATGATAGATGATAGATAGATAGATAGATAGATAGATAGATAGATAGATAGATAGATGATAGATAGATATGCCTCAAATAGTACTAAATTGATTTGAAAGTACCAACACACACTCAGGAAGTTATACTTGATGACTTGATATTATTGCCTTTTGTACGCAATTTGAGTTGTCTGTAAAATAATGCATTTGCAAGAACTGATGATATCTATAGAGCAAATAACACTATTCCAAGTGTTTACTTCCTGCCAAGCACTTGACATATTTAGTCCTTGTTGGAGCTTCGGGACCACATTGTAAAGTAAAAATGGGTCATCATCTCTACTTGAGAGGTGAAGAAAGGAAGCTCCCAGGAGCAATGTGCCCAAGGCCGCAGCGGGGAAGAGGTGGGGTCGTGGTCTGGTGCATGATTGCCGTTCACGCTCTTAATCAGCATGGGGGAGTCGGAAGTGAGTGTGAAAAGTGGTTGATTCAGAATTAGCCGAAGGGCTGACGGGGAGTTGCCAAATTAACCCTCACACCTAAATTCAGGTGTCCTTGAGCAAAGACCAACCATCATCCTTTACTATAGCAGTGAACAAAACGTAGCCTCCCACCCTGAGAAAATCTAAAATAGTATCAAGAACGGATGGTACAAAAGCAAAGCCAGTGCACCAACTACCTCATTTTCACCTGAGGGCTTCCTCGACACCCTTAACGCCTTGTTTGCAATGACCTAAGTTTGAAAATAAATTACCTAAATCAGAATGTAAATTCAACATCTTTTGGTCCCAGGGAAGTTGCGCATTAGGATAACAGTGAGTTCTTAAAGAATGTCGGTGAGGACTGTGTGTGCTCATTTCCGATTCTCCAGGAATTAGAGTCAGGTTGGCATTTTGGTCATCCCGGGCTGTTCCTGTGCTGTGTGGGTGAACTAGCGGATGCACTGAACTAATATTCACATCATGGTGCTGCGGATGCCAAAGGCCACAGGCACCAAGGTTCCTAGTTAAATTGTGGGGAGTAAAACGCCAGAACGTCTGGATCTCAAACTGGACTCCTCTGCCTTCATTTCATAAAAGTGAGGAAAGCCCCTATCAGCAAGAGACCGCTTGAGATTGCTGGCCAGGGTGTAGAGCCACTGTCATGACACAGTTTCAGGAGAAAAATTTCTGCGATTTCTCTGTTCCCATTGGACATCATGAACCTTGTGCTCTTATGAACAACACATCCCAGGTTAATAAGACATGCAGGACTGGGTCACCCTCTCTGGTCCTCCCACCTGGAAGCCAGGAGCCTGGCTGGGATAATACACGGCTACAGCTGCTTATGGCTGAGGGCAAATCTCAAGTGCATTGTAAATAAAATCATAGCCTCCTCTTTGCATCAATACTCCGGAAACACCTAATTTAGGGACATAGGGAGATCCATTTAATATTTGATCAAAGTAATACTTAAAGAGAAAGGAAAAGATGCAAGACAGCATTGAATAATGGGTTGCTAAAGGTGGGAATAACAGCAGATTTCCAGAGCAGGTAGCAAATTGGTTCCTTTCTATGGTTTTTTACGCGTACTTTCAACAGCCAGCCAGTAGAGGGAAATGTTACACAAACACTTGCATCCAAGAAAAGGTCTTGCTGGCACTGCTGGGCTCAGGTGCTGTGTCTGCGGAATTCACCTCCCTCCAGACACTGCAGGGTATGAGGGGACAGTAGGGGTTTCTTTCCCTTTCCCAGTGAACTCTGAGAAAGGTGTCCACACAGACAGAGAATCTCTTAGTTATACGTAAAGAGGGGATGGCTTCTCCCTTCTCCTCCTTCTTTGCTCAAGTCCTGGGCCAGGTGTGTCCTGAAAGCCTTGTAGATCAGTGCATCCTAAGGTTGCAAAACTGGTCTCTCTCACAGTAGGAGCTGTGAAAGGGCCCGCAGCTCTACAGTGAGGAAGGACAGAGTGCAGGTCCACAGGCAGTGATGCTGAATGTGCTACCCAGTCAATACTCCATGTATATCATACTATTTTAGTGAGCTCAGAAAAATGTGCATTAGATTATAATATTCTAAAAATTAACCAAAACGGACAAACCAAAAGCCACAATGAGATCCCACTAAATACCTAATAAAATGACTAAATTCAAACAAACAGTAAAAATACCAAACGTTGCCATAGATGCAGAACACCTGGAATGTTCACATATTGCTGAGGGAATGCAAAATAAACTGGGGTAGCCCCTCTGGAAAGCAATGTGGAATTTCCTATAAAGTTAAACATACACGTACCATATGACCAAGCAATCCCACTCCTAGTACTTAGTGTTCACTTGAAAACTTCCATAATTGCCCGTAGCTGGGAACAAGCAGCAGTCCTTCAGCAAGTAAATGGATAAAGACTGTAACCCGTTCATGCAATGGAATACTGCTCAGCATTAAAAAGGATGGGCTCCTTATTGATCTATGCAACCATGTGAATGAATGTCAAATGCGTTATGCTAAGTTTCCGTTTCCCAGCCTTAGCACCACTGACGTTTTAGACCAGAGGCATCTTTGTAGCGTGTGCTGTCCCTGTGTTGTGGGATATTTCACAGCATCCCTCTTCTCCCGGCGCTAGAGCCACATAGCCCTCCCCAACTCCTCCCAGTTTTTATAACCAAACATGTCTTCAAATATGGCAGATATCCTCTGTGGGAGAGGAGATGTTTCTCAGTTGAGAACTACTATACTAAGCAAAAAAAGCTAAATTTAAAATGTTGCACGCTGTTATGATTCCATTTACATGACATTTTGGAAGAGAAAACTATAGGGACAGAAAATTATAGAACAGTGGTTGCCAACATTAAGGGTGGAAGGAAAGTTTGTCTATAAGGAACACAACGGGGAAATTTTGGAGTGAGAGTCTTGTTCTGTATCCTGATTATGGTAATGTTTTCTCTTTTCATGTGTCAAAACTCATGGAACTACCTAGCAAAAAAAGTGAATTTTACTCTATGTAAATTAAAAAATAAACTTTAAAAAGCATGCAGAACATCACATTATCTCTAAAACATATAAAATAAATACCACAGTCCAGATATGTAAACTTTAAAAGAATAATGTTTAACTTAGAATTGAATGGCAGAGTTTGGAATTTTCATGTCAAATATCAAAACTTAATATATAAATGCCAATATAACATATAAACAGTACTGCAAAGTGTAAAGTTCTTTATCTATGAATAAGTGTTTCTATCTGTACATATAGGATAATTCTAAAAAACTTTATAATCATTTGCTTACAGTAATCATTTCAATAAAATGAATTCATTGCCTATTTTGAGTTAATTTCTGAATGGAAACTACAAGTATAGAAAAGTGTATTCTTCAGATTTTTATAGAAAAAGATTGAAAGTAATTAATTTTCATCTGTGAAAATGAAGTGAAACAGGCAAGCATTTTCACTTCACTTGAATGCATTTCTGTATAGCTGCTTATACAGAAAAACCTAAGAAAATGTTAACTAAAGAAGCAGTTCCTTATGATGTACATTTTTTGTTACAGTATAATTGACATATAACATTATATTAGTTTCAGGTATACAACAGAATGATTCACTATTTGTACACATTGCAAAATGATCACCATAAAATGATTAATAATATCTATCACCATTCATAGTTAGACAAAAATTGTTTTTCTTGTGATAAGGACTTTTAAGATCTACTCTCTTAGCAGCATAACATTTTTTAAATTAACTAGCAAAATATTGCTTTAGGAACTTAGAAATGACAAGGATTCTAGGCATGATGTCCCCTGACCTGAGTAAAATAAATTCTGCTGCTCACACACCACTTGCTGAAAAGCAAAGTAAGAATGGTGGCCCTAAAAATAAAAATTAGGAGTAGAGCTAAGTAGGAAGAAAGTTGGGGGCAGAGGCCCAGCTGGGAGATTAGACACAGTGTGGGAGCTGAAAGGGAACAGCAATGCTTCCTCACCTCTCCCTGGGGAGATGCAAAATATATGCTTAGAGGACAAAGACATTCCAGGCTGGACTCCCAAGACTGCCTTTGAGTTATAGACTAATGACCGCAGCCTGCCTACAGCTCTGCTTGAACACTGAAGCAAACAGCCATTAATTTGTGGTTGGTAAATCTGTGAGATGCCACTGGTTCTTGATATTAGAAAATGCCACACACGTGGATATTTTTCTAATGCAGAAAGGGACGTTTGGTCGGTAGGAGAAAATTTTCAAAAGATGGCAAAATAAGTATAAACAGGTGGAGTTAGCCACACCATAATACCTTCCATAAGAATGAAAATCCAGCACTAAACCAATAAATTGAAGAATATGGTTTATTGACTCCTGTTTAAGACAAGACAAAAGATGTTGGGAGAAACAAGATCCACAAACAGTTTACTTTCTCAGATGTTGAGATGCAAATAAGAAAAGCCTAGTGTGGGAATCTTGCATCTTATGTAAGCATCTGGGAATCAAAACAAAATCAGTGTGGGACCATTTCAAAGGGCTGCGCCACACAGCTGGGACCACTCAGCTGATTCTATAGAGTGCTGTGGGCACCTTTGCTGTTGTCAGCTGCTCCTGAGGGTTCGCTTGTTTGTTTGTTTTAGGGGAAGTCTTTTTTTTTTTTTTTTAATTCCCTGACTTGTACAGTCTTGTAACATTTAGTAAAAGAAGAAAAGATTTTTTTCAGGACAGAAGCAGTTAAAAGTCACCCCAGAAATGGGTTTCATTAACTGTCTTTATTTCCCAAAAACTTTAACTGAAATTCAAAGTCCACCATCAAACATCGGTAAGCCTCAATCTCCTATTATGCAAAATGGAGGTAATACCACTTACCTACTTGATTTGAGTATCTCATGAGATGATGCATTCAAAGAACCCTGGAAACTGTAAAATACAAATCATATTCCAGGAATCATTTATATGGGCACTAAGTAATATTTTGTTTGTTAATGAGATAAATTCTTGAGTTACACATCTGTATATTTTACATAAGCTTGTTATATACATCTCTTTAACAAATGGAAACCTTTGCTTCAAGAATTATAAAAATCAGGCACTTTCTTACAGTAGAAGCAGAATATCATTTGGAATAGATGATTAAAAGTCATGGCTACAGATAGATCCTCTCAGCTCCATAAGTTCCATCCAAACTACAGTTTGTAGATAGTAAAAATAGTGTAGTGTGAGGAAAAGTGGTTGTCCCTAAAGACCACATAAACTATGGCTTCCCATCTAAGATGTTCAAGTGACCAAGCATTTTTTTTAAAGTATGTGTGTACAATAAACCAATATCAAATTTACATATAAAGTTATTACCCTAAGGAAGAAATCAACTTTACAGATTTGAGAAAAGTAACAGAATTTATTTCTGTAATCCAGTTTCCCAGGAATTTAATTCTAGTTGAAGGACATTTGCCCAGTAAACCAGTTCTAACCACCAGCAGTTACAGCCTTCGTGACTCCAGTTTCAAGTAATGGGTTATATTGAGACTATCCCTGGAGATACTGAAAATCCCCTTCAGGAGCTGCCTGGAAGCTACTCCCAGGGCCCAGCCTATGTTACAGGTGAGACCCTATGTCAGTGATATCTTCCTGGAAGTCTTGATAACTACCCTTTCTTATGGGGAGTTAAAATTCTGCCACTCATTGGTCAGAATCATTGCCAAAAACCATAGGATTTAGGAATACAAAAACAAAAACAAAAACAAAAAAGAGAGATTCATAGTTGCTCATTTTTGAAAATATACTTTAGTTTATATTTTCTTCTAGAATTCTAGGTCTTTCTTCTGGCATTCCTGGACCAAAAACTGGTTATTTAGAAAACATTCTCACACTTCAGCTACTGAAGTTCTCCTTTTGTGACCCAATGATAGTGGTGAGGTCTTCTAGGTCGAGAATCCAACCCAGCCCAAGTCAATAGCTGGATTGACTTTTACCCAAAGGTCTTGTCACTGCACGGATTGAACACGTTGACCCTCCAGGTTGGGTTAAGGGGCTTGGAACCTGCTTGGCCTCACCCAGATGTGCCTTTTAAAACATAAATGGGTGTGAATGGGATGCAAAGATATACACAAAAACATTGTTGGACCTTAGATTAGCACACATAAACCAATAGGAGTCATAGCACAAACTTTATTCTTGGAATCTCTAGTGAAGCCATGAGGTTACAACTGACACCAATAATTCTTTGCATGAACTAAAGAATATTTTCCAGAAATTTTTGAAGACTTAAGATGAAGGGAAAGAAGTGATATTAAGTCTTAACCTCAGAGGTAGGTGATTATATATTAATAGCTTTCGGTTTTCTTTGCTTACATCTCAGAGATTTCATTAAATATTTCTTAAAACTACTTTTAACAAATAAGATATTGATTGGAATGAATGTTACTATTGCCTGCACGACACTAGGGAAGATACTAAATGGTGTGTCAAGACTTTTGTAACTGCTATAAGGTGTTTAGAGAAAGAAATGCATATTTTCCAGAGGATAAACATAGTACTCACCTGGTATTTTTATTTTCCTTTCTTTCTCCCTTCCTTCTTTCCTTTTCTTCCTTTCTCTCTTATTTTTTCTGTCTTTCTCCACACTTTTCTTTTGATTCCAAGTTAAAAATAAGAATTTGGGCCTTTTTTAAAAGCCAAAACTAGTGGATAAAGTCAGAGTTGACCCGTGTTCTCTGTGCTCTTTCTTCCTTGGCATTGAGTCTCAAATGTCACGAACTAGAACTCACTTTACTTGGACAGTGGAAACTCTAAATCTCTTAATCCCGACTTCCAAATCCATACCTCTTTAAAAATTACATTTTTATATAAACATGCACATTCTCAGCTGCCCAAGAATATAGGTCTGTTTTTCATCCTGCTCTGTTCTAGTCTCTTTAGCTCTTGTCAACCGTGTAAGAGGAAGCCTTGAAACATAGCATCAAGTTCTGGTTTAGACATATTCTTGTTCTTTAGAGTCCTTGGCAGTGGTATTTATATGATATATACAAGCTTGGGGCATGTGTCATGGGCAGTTTTTCAGGCCTATAACACCATCCTCAGTCTAGAAGCCATGCTCAGCTCCTATTCAGTCCCTTTTAAAGACTCTCCCCACCATCCTCACTCTTGTACTATTACAAAGACTTGGGATTACATAAATATTTTTCAAGTGTCTTTTCAACTCCTTACTTTTCTTAGGAACTAATGCAAACATCACCAGTGTTTACTGAACCCACTGGTCCTGACTTTGAAGAACTTTTTTATTACTCTGTAGTACTTAACTTTTCAGAAAAGTCATTGAGAGCTGAGTATAGTTGCTCTCTCTACCTGTTCAGGCTTACTAGAGTTGATCCTTCTGATAAGTAATACTATTTACAAAGATAAATAGTGCCTCTTCCCAAATATCTTATATGTACTCTTTGTTTTCCTATGTGGCAAATCTGTGGAAAATATTAGAATTTCCATTGTGTAAAAAAGAGAAATGGAGTCACAGAAATTAGTCCCCTAGCAATAATACTGATGGAAAAATATTTCAAATCAACTAACTTCTAGAGTCTAGTCTTAATCCATAAAATTCCTTGTCTCTCAAATGTTAAGTCCATTTCTTGAGCTAGATTAAGGAAACACATACAATTTTTTACATCCTTTTTTTTCAGAAATTTGAAATCACTTTCAAATAGTATTCTGTGGTATTCATATATGATATTTCAGTACAAAATTTACCGTTTCAGAAGGTAAAAGTATTTGATTTTATGTCAACAGAAAATTTGGAGAGTTCTGAGACATTAATGAAACTTGAGAATTAGGAGGCAACCAAAACAAAGAACTGATTTGTGTGCGATGCTGATGTTCTTGCTTAGAAAATTCTATTGATCTGGGGAATAAAATCTCAGAAGAAACTATTCCTGCAATTTCTTTTCCTGAAGCACACAACAAGAATTGGAAAGTAATTTAATTATCATAAGGAGTTTTTCAATCAGCTTCAATGCCAGCTTCCAAATGCTTGTGCATCCCCAGGTTCTGCAGAGTTAGTGGCTAGTTCTGGAAGGCAGAACCATATCTGTCGCAGTGCTGGTGCTGAGGGTGTCAAAGGAGAACCAAAGGCTGCACAAGGCTGGTGAGTCCACTCAGGCAGGGATCTGAGTCTCTCCCTTATTTCTACCAGCATTCCGTATATAGTATCAAACATGTGGTCAAATATCTAAATATATGGATTAGATTAAGGAGTAACTTCATGCTTTGACACTTATGTTAAAGTCATGTTGTCTTTTAACATGAACTTATATTAGTTGCACTTTCATTCATACCTACCAAAATATCTGTCCATTCTAAAAGAAACTTCATTGGGTAGAGGCATGAAAGTCTCAGTGTATAATAGAGATTAAGTTAACCTCTGGAGTCCTGCTCCTACCCATATTGAGGATTGATAACTAAGAAAGAGTGAAATGCAAATCAATTTTACCTCATAGCCATTACCAGAGATGCAAGAGTTTAATTAAATCTTTGCTAATCTGATGCTTTTTCACCAATGTGTTTGTATCACTGCAGAGCATTTCTGCAACTCAGGAATAAGCAATGTGAGAAGACAGTTCTTATTCTTGAGAATAAGTTCTCTTCATCTTTTATCCTTCTCTGACAAAAACTGAAGTTCATGTTTGTCTCCCAGGTTCCTTATGCTCTGCACCCACTTCAGTGTTCCTGTGATGTGTCAGATCAGTCTAACACTTTTATGTAGAATGTTCCTTCAGATGTAGCAAAGGACTCGGAATCCAGCAGCAAAGGGTTAGGCGTCTTCTGCTGAGAAGGGACTCAGGACCCTGAGACACCCATGTGTTTATTTGGAGACCGTGTCAGCCTCCCTTTCTTTAGGGTATGCTCACCTCTCTCTCATAGTAAATAAAAGACAATCAGATAAGCATGAAACGTAGTCCTTGGTAGGCTACATACAGCACCAGAATTCTTGTAGGGCCTTTTGCTAAGCAGAGCCCTTACTTTTAAAAATGTACATGAAATGCTATGATGACTAAAACACCTAAACAGAAAACTTGAAAAACTTATAAGCTAAGCAGTTTCTTTACCTGGTATCACTCACCTAAATGACATTGTATTTAAAAGACTTTTTTCTTAATGGATTTGCCCTCAAGTATTAAAACAACTCTGAAAATACAGTTATTTGCCTATTTTACATATTTCAAAATCCCTAGTAAAGTAATTAAATAAATTCCAACATATGAGTCATTTTAAGTAACTTCACTGAATATTCATGAATTCTGTTTATAAATGAAGTAAATAAACATCAGGTCTGACTCATTATTTCAGGAACCATAGTTTTTAACAAATGAAAAACAGAAAACCTCAAAGTGACTAAAATAAATTTTATGTAAAAACTAAAACAAAGTTTCTTATTTTTATGTTAGGTACTATTCAGTTGTAGATCTTACTCAACCTTTCAAATATTCAAACTTAGAATATTCGGAGTTAATATGTTTCAGTCAAAACACTTTTAGAAAAAGTCTATTTTCACCTCTAGATTCCATTCTGAAAAGGACACATAAGTATATACTTTTAATGTGAAAAAAATCCCATATAGATTATTTCAAGAAATTAACATTAAAGGCTTTAACAACTTTTAGAATAAAACTGGCAAAAGGAAAATACATATGGCCAATCAACAAACAGATTATTTGTTATTTGACCACGTGTTATTTCCACTCACTTCCATTATAATTTTATGCTTACTTCTGTTACCTTGAACTGTGTTTTCCTCTTCTCAATAAATTTACTGTATTTAAGTAGATTAATGTTTGTCATTAAAAAGTCATTAAAATATTTAATTCTGTTAAATACACAAATTTATTTGCCTGCTATGAAAAAAGACATGATATTGTCATCATTGAGTTTTAAAAATTATATTTTAGTAGTTTATTCATTCTCAAACTAATTAGTCTACACTAATTGTCTGCAAAAGCGTTCTCAAATATTTTGGTCTTAATATTGTCATTTGCTCAAGATTTTCTGGGTGAGGTGGGGTCAAGCTGATGCTTTAGATCCCTGCTACACAAAGTGCCATTGAATCAGATAGGCATTGATCAGTGCTTCTTAAAACTTTGTTTACTTGATTCATTTAAATACCTTGTTAAAATGAAAAACCTGATTTAGCAGATCTGGCTGGGTCTGAGATTCTGCATTTTCAGTAAGTTCCCAACTAATGTAATGGTTGTGGGCCACAGACTACACTTTGATTAGCAAAGTTTTGGATTATTATTAATCTATTCCAAAGCAGTTTGTCAAAAATTGTCTAAAAGGGAGTAGATAACCAAAAATCTTTTCTTTAAAAATGTGTACAACTCATTAATTAAAAAGACAAAGGGGTATTTTGAAATAACAGTATGTATGCAGCATTTTGCCAAATTTCTCCACCCTTTAGGAAATTAATTTGGTTTAGCTTCATGTAAATTTTGTCAGTGAATTATTTTCAACAATTGCTTTTTCATAGTTACTTTTTAATTTTTTTTTACTGATGTATAGCTGATTTACAATGTTTGTTTCAGGTGTATAACATAGTGATTCAATATTTTTATAGATTATACTCTTTGTCATAGTTAATTTAATTAGAATTTTCTACCTGAATTTTAAGGAAAAGAGCATGAAAACAAAGATTATATTTCCTAAAATAGAGAAATTTGCCAAAGTTTGTCTAAAGTTTGTGACATTTCAAAATACTAAATTTTTTTACTTAGCATTTTTAATTTGTGAATCCATCATCTGGATTGTGACTAAGGAAGACCACTTGGATTTATACAAAAACTACCCCAAAACCATCTACAGATTCAACACATTCCTATTAAAATCCAATGACTTTTTTTTTTTTTTGGCCGAAATAGAAAAATTTATCCTAAAATTCACATGAAATCTCAGGGACCCCAAATAGCCAAAATGATTTTGAAAAAGAACTGTTCTGTAGTCTCTGCAATTGGCCTGTATGTAGCTGCTATCTTATTTTGTGCCCACTAATCTCTTCTTTGTGTTTTCAGAGAAAGAAAACGAGCTCTCTGGCATCCCTTCTTATGAGGACACTAATCCTATTGGATTGGGCCCCATCTTTACAACTGTATTTAACCTTAATTACCTTTGTAGGGGACTCATCTCCAAGTACCGCCACACTGAGCTTTAGGGTTTCAACAGATGAATCTGGGGGGGACACAAACATTTAGTCCATAACACACCATATACAAAACATTAATTCAAAATATATCAAAGATCTAAATGTAAGGCCCCAAACTATACAACTCGAAGAAGAAAATATGGGGGAAATGCATCATGACATTGGACTTGGCAATGATTTGACAATGACACCAAATGCACAAGCAGTAAAGACAAAAAATAGACAACTGAGACCACATCAAACTTTAAAACTTTTTTGTATCAAAGGACACAATCAATAAAATGGAAAGGCAGTCTATGAAATGGGAGAAAATATTTGCAAATTATGTATTTGATAAGGGGTTAATATTCAGAATATATATAAAGAACTCCTACAGTTCAGTTATTTGGCAGAAAGTCAAATAATCCAATTTAAAAGTGGGCTAGCCAGAAAACTGCTAGCACTAATTGATGAGTTTAGTAAAGTAGCAGGATACAAAATTAATGCACAGAAATCTCTTGCATTCCTATACACTAACAACGGAAGAGCAGAAAGAGAAATTAAGGAAACTCTCCCATTCACCATTGCAACCAAAAGAATAAAATACCTAGGAATAAACCTGCCTAAGGAGGCAAAAGATCTGTATGCAGAAAACTTTAAGACATTGATGAAAGAAATCAAAGACGACACAAACAGATGGAGGGACATACCATGTTCCTGGACTGGAAGAATCAACATCGTGAAAATGACTGTACTACCCAAAGCAATTTACAGATTCAATGCAATCCCGATCAAATTACCAATGGCATTTTTCACAGAACTAGCAAGAAATCTTACGATTTGTATGGAAACGCAAAAGACCCCGAATAGCCAAAGCCATCTTGAGAAGGAAAAATGGAGTTGGTGGAATCAGGCTTCCTGACTTCAAACTATACTACAAGGCCATAGTCATCAAGACAGTATGGTACTGGCACACAAATAGAAAGGAAGATCAATGGAATAGAATAGAGAACTCAGAAGTAAGCCCAAACACATATGGGCACCTTATCTTTGACAAAGGAGGCACGAGTATACAATGGAAAAAAGACAGCCTCTTCAATAAGTGGTGCTGGGAAAATTGGACAGCAACATGTAAAAGAATGAAATTAGAACACTTCCTAACACCAGACACAAAAATAAACTCCAAATGGATTAAAGACCTACATGTAAGGTCAGACACTATAAAACTCCTAGAGGAAAACATAGGCAGAACACTCTATGACATACATCAAAGCAAGATCCTTTTTGACCCACCTCCTAGAATCATGGAAATAAAATCAAGAATAAACAAATGGGACCTCATGAAACTTAAAAGCTTTTGCACAGCAAAAGAAACCATAAACAAGACTAAAAGGCAACCCTCAGAATGGGAGAAAATAGTTGCCTATGAAACAACAGACAAAGGATTAACCTCCAAAATATACAAGCAGCTCATGAAGCTTAATACCAAAAAAGCAAATAACCCAATCCACAAATGGGCAGAAGACCTAAATAGACATTTCTCCAAAGAAGACATACAGATGGCCAACAAACACATGAAAAGATGCTCAACATCACTCATCATCAGAGAAATGCAAGTCAAAGCCACAATGAGGTATCATCTCACACCGATCAGAATGGCCATCATCACAAAGTCTGGAAACCACAAATGTTGGAGAGGGTGTGGAGAAAAGGGAACTCTCCTGCACTGTTGGTGGGACTGTAAGTTGGTACAGCCACTACAGAAAACAGTTTGGAGGTTCCTTAAAAAACTACAAATAGAACTACCATATGATCCAGTCATCCCACTCCTGGGCATATACCCAAAGAAAACCATAATCCCAAAAGAAACTTGTACCATAATGTTTATTGCAGCACTATTTACAATAGCCAGGACATGGAAGCAACCAAAATGCCCATCAACAAATGAATGGATCAAGAAGATGTGGCATATATACACAATGGAATATTACTCAGCTATAAAAAGGGATGAGATGGAGCTATATGTAATGAGGTGGATAGAACTACAATCTGTCATACATAGTGAAGTAAGTCAGAAAGAGAAGGACAAATATTGTATGCTAACTCACATATACGGAATCTAAAAATGGTACTGATGAACTCATTGACAAGAACAAGGGCGCAGATACAGAGAATGGACTGGAGAACTCGAGGTATGGGAGGGGGCGGGGGGTGAAGGGGAAACTGAGACGAAGCGAGAGAGTAGCACAGACATATATATTCTACCAACTGTAAAATAGTCAGTGGGAAGTTGTTGTATAACGAAGGGAGTCCAACTCGAGGATGGAAGATGCCTTAGAGGACTGGGGTGGGGAGGGTGGGGGGGACTGGAGGCGGGGGAGTCGAGGGAGGGAGGGAATACGGGGATATGTGTATAAAAAAAAATAATAAAAAAAAGAGTGGAAAAAAAAAACAGATGATTGAACTTGGTGTACCCCCCAAGAAAAATAAATAAAAATAAATAAATAAATAAATAAATAAAAGTGGGCCAAGGACTTGAATAGACATTTCACCAAAGAAGAGCTATGAAGAGCATGGTCAGTAAGCATGTGAAAGTACATTCACCATCACTAATCATCAGAGAAATGCAAATCAGAAGAATCAGAATCTTAATGAGCTGTCACCTCACACCCATTAAGATGGTTACTACCAAAAAACAAACAAAGAAAAACAGAAAATATTAAAAGTTAATTAATGAGGATGTGAAGAAACTGGAATCCTTGTGCACTGTTGGTGGAAATATTAGGTCATGTGTTCAAAAGAAAGGAAAACAGAATCTCAAGAGGTATTTACACACTCATATTTATAGCAGCATTTTTCACAATAGCCAAGGTAGAAGCAACCCAAGTGTCCATCAGTGGATGAATGGATAAACAAAATGTGGTGTATACATACAATGGAGTATTATTCAGCCTTAAAAAGGAAAGAAATTCTATCACACGCTACAATACAGTTGAACTTTGAGGACATTATGTTAAGTGAAATAAGCCCGTAGCAAAAAAGACAAATACTGCATGCTCCCCCTATAGGAGGTATCTAAAGTAATAAAATTCAAAGAAAGAGAAAGTAGAAGAGTCGTTACCAGGGGTTGGGTGAGGGGGAATAGGGAGTTGTTGTTTTTTAAGAGGTATTGAATTTCAGCTTTTCAAGATGAAAAAGTTCCAGAGATCTGTTTCACAACAATGTGAATATACTGAACACTACTGAACTGTACATTTAAAATGGTTAAATGGTAAATTTTGTTATGTACGGGTTTTTTGAATCACAGTTAAAAAATATCCTGCAAAGACTATGAAGTTCTTCTACATATCTCATCTCATACATCTGCACAATGATTAGAGTAAAAAGTGCTCAGAGGCGGAAAACTAAAGGAAGGAGAATTCCTCAAGTCACTTCAATCTGTAGCATAGTGTGGACTCCTACTTTTCTAAATCTTCAGTGTAGTGAAAAAGTTTAACTTCATCTCTACCAGAAGGAACATATTTAATGGAATATGAGGAAAACAACTGGGAGAGAGAAAGAAAAAAGAAGGAAGAAAGAAAGGAAATAATAATATAGCCCTAGCAAGTTCCATCAATCAATAAATAGCTATTGGATGCATTATTAACTGCTTATAATTAATTAATTATCTATTGCTTATAATATGCCAAGGCATAGGTATATAAAGTTGATTAAAATACAATCTTAATTTATTTATTAAGTATTTGCTCTTCTCAACAACCCTATGAGGTAGATATTATTAACCCCTTTTTATATGTGAAAAATCAGAGGTTCCTTAAAATAAACATTTTTATCCAAGTCAGAAAGCAGATCTGTGATTTGAACCTAGATCTTTCTAATTTGAAGTCATGATACCATGTTGCCTCCAGTAACAAATTTTGGACAGTTAGGTAACTGAATTTAAAACTTGCAGCGCAGAAAGAGAGATTTATTAGTATTTCGTTTTCTCATTGCAAAATACATGAAGTAAGAAATGGAAGTTCCCCTTTTCCAATTTCATTGTTTAGAGTTTATTAGGTTAAGAAGCTATAGTTCATTCTGTTTATTCCAGACTTAAATATATACATACATACATATATATATGCTTTCTCTTCCTCTCTGTATTTATTTATTTATTTTAATTTTTGTTGATTTTTTTTAACAAAAATGTGATTCGCTAAATACATTGTAGCATACCTTGCTTTTTTAGGCTAAAGATTATGGAAATATTTCCTGCATATGCTTCTACTTTCTTTTGGTGACTGCATGGTGTTACATTATATGGTTATACTATTGCTTGTTTAACTATTCTACTTATATTTATAGGCCTCTTTAATGCTCAGTGTCTCTACTTCAAAGCATAATTGCTGATATTGATCCCAAACCCACTTGCACTGGTCATCGTTCCTTCCAAGTTGTCAGCAACTCCATCTTTCCAGTAGCTCAAGACAAATCTATTTCTCTCAGATCCCACATCCACATGGTCAGTGAAGCCTGTTGGCTTTAGCTTTAAAGAATAACTTGAATTTGGTCACATCTTATTAAGCTTCCACTGCCACCAGCCTGGTCCAAGCCACCATCATCTCTCACCGGGAGTACTACAGTAATTGATTACATCCTTCCCTAGCTCAGAACCTCTTCATGGATTCCTAGTTCATTCAGAGTAAAAGCCAGAATCCCTACGATGGCCCACAGAGCTGAAAGTCTCCCCACTTCCCACCACCACCCCAGCCTTTGATCTCCCATCTTATCTCTCCCCCACCCCCACCCCCGCCCCGAGCTCCAGAGCCAAACATCTTTCCTGCAGCCTTTTCATCTCCTGTCCTATCTCTCCCCTAGATCCCTCTGACTACGCTGCCATCCTGGCTGTTTCTGTAACACACAGGCTTGCTCCTGCCGCAGGGCCCATCCACTGGCCTTTCTCTCTGCCTGGATCACTGACAGCTGATGTCCACAGGCTCCTTCCTTCACCTTCCTCAAGTCTTTTCTCAATGTCACCTTCTCAATAACTACCATATTTAATTTCAGTCTTCTCAGCTCACTACTATAGATCCTTTCGGCCAAGTTCTACTATTTTTTGCATAGCAGTTACTAATATAGCTGACATTATCTTATTTATTATCTTTTGTTGTTATTTTGTCTCTCTCTATGTAAAAATGTGATCTTAGTGTGGATAGGGGAGAAGAAGGCAGGGATCCTTGTTAGTTTTACTCACTGATGTATCCCAAGTATCCAGAACTGAGCCTGAGGCATGGTGAGGGCTCGATAACTGATGAATGAATGAATGAAGATTAATGATGCTAATTCACATCTACCCTAAATAATAAACATGGACAGTAGGAGTGATCAAATTTAATAGAAGTAGAATTTCAAAGCCATAAGGTGCATTAAAACTTACCCAATACAACTCATTTAGAAATTTAAACAACAGCACCAGAGAAATAAAAAGACTCATCAGAGATCATACTGTTGGTTTATGGCAAAGAAGAAAGAAAATCTGGCTCTTTTGGTTTCGTGGTCCTCCCCAGTTCTTCACTGGTTCTCTTAGCTATTCCTTAAGTTTAGCCTAGACTTCTTTAGTCTCTGGAGGGGTCATAATTATATCCAAATGGTGTTTACCTTGTTTCTCCCAAGAAATGTTAACTAGTGCCTAAAGAAATGGTATCTTAATAGTTCCTACACTAGCTCCAAGGACACCCAATAGTCTGAGGCTGGCCACCAGACCAAATGCCAATGACCCTTGGACTCATGGGTCAGAGCACAGTGCGCTCCCAGGATCTATCACTGATTGTCTTAAACACCTAGCTCTCGACAGCCTCCTGTCTCCATAGAGGATATGTTTCTCACATGCACTTAATTTTAACATCAATCTAAATGCTCACAAAGCTGAGAGGCAATTCACACCTTACAAAGGACATCATTAGCCTTTGTGGTATTGAACAGAAACATCAACTGAGAAGAAATGAACACTCAGTGGGCTCTTCTCAGTGGGCAGTTCCCTGCTTTCTCTTTGCCTTGTCCTCTTTCTCTAGGTGCCATTCTTTTCCTTAGCCAACAAGAAAAGATGTGTTAGTGAGTACCCAAGTCCTTTCATAACCAAAGTTAATTTCTGCTCTTCCAAATTGTTAATTCCCAATCCTTTTTTCTAAATTCTTTTTTATTATAGAGGAAGAACATCAAATAAAGGAAAAGAAAAAGAAAAGAAAAAAGTCTGGAAAGAAGAAAAATTGCTCAGAGGAAGAGCACAAAAGTGAAGCTATTTAGGTTCAGAGATGCCACCTATGATGCCACAGACATTTCCCACTGAGGATGTGGAGGAAGCGATCCGTGGGAGCCACTTACCCACAGTAAATAAGAGGACGGGATGATCAAGGAGATTAGAAGATGCACTACTGTCAGACACGACAGTCTCATAACCATTAATGAACTGAATCCTGGGGAAAGAGTTTTGTAATGTTTCTGTGACTCAACTTTATTAAAAAAAAATATTTATTATACTTATTAGGAGTAATACATCATGCTGGGGCAGTGAATTACACAAAGAAATATGTCCACAGTGGTAACAACAATATGGTAGTACAAAGGGTCAGAGAGCCCAAACAACATGTGTTAAAATTTGCTAAGAGAGAAACAATAATACATGTAATCACTTTTTTTAACTTGAGGCTCATATAGTAATCCATAAGCCTTAATTCTCCTAACACATGATGGTGAAAAACTACAATTAAATGTATTATTGCTTTTGTATCTGAAATAAACATGAAAGAGAAGGAAGGCTACATATTTTTACAGACTTAAGTCAGAACATTTGAAGGTTTACATTGAATAGAAATACTATCATTGCTTTAGTGGGTTTTAAAACAGCAGTGTCTAAGTTCTCCAGAGCAGTATGGTTTAAATGACATGAGTCTTTGTAAACCTCTGATCCTAGTACCATGAAAATTTATGATGCGTAAGCACCCAGGGAAAAGTGTCATTCCATGTCTATTTTTTTCTAGACTTAAATTTTCCATAATTATCATATAGATAGATACTAAATAATCACAATCAGTGCTGATAGCATTGTAGTGAAAGGAAGGACTTCATCATACTACCAAAGATACTTACCTGCATCTAGTGAGGGTCATAGCTTAGGTCTATATTGCTTCTTGCTACTGAGACCCAGTTCATGCATAGTTGTCCCTGCCCTGTACATTTCACTCTCAAGCAAAGTTAATGCAAGTCATTTCCAGTCATAGGTATATGTGCATATCACTGTCAACATACTGTTTAGCAAATCTACCCAAGCAGTCATCCAGGGCATAGGTCAGAATCCTAAAAATGTCAAAGGGCACATTAAGTTAGAGAGGGATCACAGGTGCTTTAAAGACAAACAGAGCTGGGTTTGCGTCTGCTCTAGCTTTTCCTTATTACATATCCATGAGCAAATTAATTTTTTTTTTGAACCTTGGTGCTCTCCCTGGAAAATGAAAATTAAAAAGTAACCTTCTTTCTTGGATTTTTTAAAATTTTTTATTGGAGTATAGTTGATTTACAATGTTGTGTTAGTTTCAGGTGTACAACAAAGTGAATCTGTTATCCATATTCATATATCCACCCTTTTTTTAGATTCTTTTCCCATATAGGCTATTACAGAGTATTGAATAGAATTCCTAGTGCTATATGGCAGGTCCTTATTAGTTATCTCTTTGCTGGATTGATGGATGGAAAAGAGATAATTAATTCAGTGCCTGGGATAGTTCCTCAATGAGGCTAGCTGTTATTAGCAGAAGACACATATTCCCACAGACCTTTGTTTCCTTAATTGCATTGACTGGAAATGGGAAGCACTTAGCAGTTAATTAATAACATTTCAAGGAACTTCCCTGGTGATGCAGTGGTTAAGAATCTGCCTGCCAATGCAGGGGACACGGGTTTGAGCCCTGGTCCAGGAAGATCCCACATACTGCGGAGCAACTAAGCCTGTGTACCACAACTACTGAGCCTGCACTCTAGAGCCTGCATGCCACAACTACTGAGCCCTCATGCTGCAACTACTGAAGCCTGCACACCTAGAGCCCATGCTCCACAACAAGGGAAGCCACCGCACTGAGAAGTCTGAGCACTGCCATGAAGAGCAGCCCCTGCTTGCTGCAGCTAGAGAAAGCCCGTGCACAGCAGTGAAGACCCAATGCAGCAAAAAATAAATTAAAATAATAATAATAATATTTCAGACCAGATGGCAAAGTAGAGACATGAAATAAAATCTCCCAACAGGTTCATAGGATAACTGCCAAACCCCCAGGCTATTATTTTGTTACCTAGAGCATAACCAATCCACCAAATTGATTCAAGGTTAAGAAACAACTATACGCCTTCATTGTACAATATAACAGAGGCGTTACACTAAAGATGAGATGTTTGCCATTTCATGTCTGCATAAAGAGGTAAACAACTGTCTTAGATAAATAGCATTTTCTCAAGCTTTATCCCCATCAAGCACAAAATTTTTTTCAATATTTTCACAAATTTTCCATCTTTCACTTTTTTTGAGGGTTCTATCATTTCTTTCTGATTTACAGCTAGAGTAGTAGCAAATTGGGTGAGAATGTCCTGAGTCTCCCAGAGACTGGAAGGTACTGGTATTCTGTCAAGAAGTCCTGTTCTCATAGCTTCCAATCCTGGATTCTTGATGAGAGAATTTGGATGAGTATATGAAGTTTGGAATGCTCATCATAACCCTAAGACCTTTGAAATGTACCCACCACATATGCCTCCTGTTTTCATGTGCAATTAATATAGGTTTAAATATATACTTGCCCTCTGAAATTTCTCTAATGAGAATGTTAGAAATAGACTTTGTTCAAACTCTAATCACACTTAGCAAAAAGTTCTCTTGACATAAGAGCAACTTTCAAGCAGCCACATACTACAGGGAAAAAACCCTGCTTCTCTTCACAGCTTTTCCTTGTGCATCTCTGAAAAAATTAGCTGCTTTTATTCAAAGAGGTTTTCCATTTTGTGAAGTGTTTAAAAGTAAAAGAGGGCTAAGAATTGGAGAAATAGGATGGATAAGAGTTGTACTTCAGATTCCTGATCCTGAAACAGTCAGAGGCCACACTGCAGTTAATGGGTCACTGTCCATCCACTCAGAGAACAGAAGCCAAACAGAGAAAGATGTTTGTTCAGGTGAGAGACTGAGTGCATCAAGAAAATAAGAAGAAAAGATAGGAGAGAGAGACTTAAATAAGATATAGTGTTCTGTAGAGGTAAACATTTTATTTTGTTTCACAATGGGTAGGAAAACAATCTACTGTTTGTTGTTTTCCCAACTATCAGTATTTTAACTGATCAAAGACTAGGGTATTTTATTTCTCTTTGGCTTGATTTGGGAAGAAAAGCCAAGGACAGGAATTCTGGGTCAGTTTGTTCCTAAGAAAATCTTTGTATTCCAGACACTCATGAGAGTGATAAAATACACAGATGGGTTCCAAATGCTGTCTCTTCATTTATCCACCCAAATAAAATAACCCTTATCAACTGGCTTGAAAATTGAAATAAATTTTTCTAGGAGTAAAACTAACAATGCATTATTTATGCTACCTGGAAATAAAGAATGAAGTTTGCAAATAATACAAAAGCCAACTTTACTCAATGGTTTTCAGCTTCTCTCAAACTTAATCTATTATTTGAAGAGTAACCAGAAACTAGACAAACCAGCTTAAGTTTTAACTTTTTCCTCTTTCAACTCTTTCAACCCTTTCAACTCTTTAACTTTTTCCTCTTTCAAGTCCTTCTGGAAAAGATATAAAAGTACAAAGAAAAGACTAGAAGGCTTGCAGAAAATAAAAATGGAAAGGAAAAGGTGAAAAGACAAGTGAGCTGTGTTTTTTCCCAGACTCAGACTGTCTTGTACAATTCGGAAGTGACTCTTCACTACCCAACCTGTGTGCCCACCTAGACCCCCACATGCTATGCTACTGTGCTTGGGTCATTAGTCTTCTAGACACTGACTTTTCTCCCAGAAATCACATGTTGCTCCCTGCCCCCCAGAGTGAGAAATATCTCCAGTGCTTCATCCATTAATTTTCTACCCACTGCACAAAACTAACAAAAACTGCTAGAGGGGCTAGGGGTCTATTTAAAAATACTGTTGGCATCGATTAAGTTATGAGAACATCAAGCCATGGATGCACTAGGGAATTAGAAAGAGAACAAATACAACAGCATGTATTTCCAACCACACTTCAGGGCTGTGCAAGGATAAATCAAAGGAGCCACAGACCAAAGATGCTAAGTAGGGATGAAGAGGACCACTGCCCGCCATTGACAGAGGTATGGCTTTTAAGTTTCACTGAGATGAATTGACTTAAATTACAAGGTGGTTTCCTAGATCCCATCACCCTTCTCATCTATGGTTTGCAAAGGAATTAGCCATTCAGAAAATGATCTGAGTGACTAGTTTCTCAATTCTCCCAAAGGTAATAGATGCTAGTGCCATCTAATTGCCTTGGGGAGTGGTTCATTCATTACGTTAATCTATGCCTTAGGGAAGGTATTGAAAGATTACTTTCATACAGGCAAAATGCAGTCGCCCAACTTGTTTGTGTTAATAAAGTTTTATTGTAACACAGTCATACTCGTTCATTTATGTATTGTCCGTGGCTGCTTTGGAGCCACCAATGTAGAGTTGAATTTTTACACCAGAAACCAGGCAGCCTCCAAAGCCAAAAGATATTCACCACCTGGTCCTTTATAGAAAAGTTTGTTGACCTCTGCCATAGATAATTAGAGTTTAATTCTTTCATAGAATGCTGCCAGTTGAAAAATGCTGCTGGTATATGACTGAAGCAAAAAAAATAAATAAATAATAATCCAGAAAAGAACCTGTCAGTCTCTGAAAGTCTACCTCAGATTTATGGGGGGTTGTGGGAATGAAAACCAGAGGGAATATCTAGACCTGTAGAAACACTTCATCACTCTGAATGAGGTGGCAACACTAAGTAAAAATTTTTTAAATCTCTGCTCATTCTTTCTACACTTATTTGCATGAGGTTTATGTTGGTAAATGTTTCCAATAATTTCTCTCCTATTAATTTTTCATTTAATTATCATCTTCTTCAGTCTTTTTGTTTTCTTTTTAATCTGACATGTCATGTCATGTTTGTCCTTGCTCTAGTAATTTCACCTTCTTGGGAAGCTTTAGAAAGCTTAATTTCTCCATATGTCCCTTGGAATTCACTCAACGTTTGAGAATATGAAAATCTTCCTAGGAAAGAAGTTTTATGACATAGATGTGGACAATTTAACACATGATATTGCTGAAGGTGTGAAGAAGCAAACACTCTTGTGTTTGCTGACTGATGAAATTATATGCGTGATTGGTGAAATTATATGTTGATACAATCTCTTTGGAAAGCAATTTAGCAATATCTAATAAAATGACAAAGGCACATCCCTTTGGCTTAGCATTTCTACCTTTATGAAATTATCCCAGAGATCTACATTACCTAAATATTTTAAAATGATGTATGTATAGTGGCCACATGGAGAGTGGTGTGCTCACAGAGAACACAGAAGCTCCATATCCTTCCCCTATACCTTGCCCTATGCATTTTTTTCAGCTGTTCCTGAATTGTATTCTTTTATAATAAACTTGTAATCTATTTTTTTCTAAAATAAGTATGTAAAAAGTTACTCTTTGCAGTATTGTCTTTTTACCAAAAGATTGAAAACAACCTAAATATCTCTTGGTTGGGGACTTAGTTAAATATATTTACAATCTGGTATGTCCATAGCGTCCAGACACCAGTGAAATACTGTGCAGCTATTAAAAGCAGAATGAGACACATGTTTATGTACTAATACAGCAACTCATTCATTTATTTACTTAACAAAACCTTATTGAGCACTTACTATATGCCAAGTACTGTTCTAGGCAAAGAGGATACATTGGACAAAACAAAGTTCCTGCTTATGTGGGATACTGACAATAAACAAGTAGGAATGGACGTATCAATACTGTGTCAATGGGGTAAAACCAAATGTAAGGAGGATGGGGGTGGCCCAGGATTGTTGCTGTTTTATTTAGGGTTGTCAAGGAAGTTATCCATCTTCAAGTGGCATTTGAGCAGAGACCTGAAAGAAGTGAGGAAATTAGCCATGCAACTATCTGGGGAAAGAACTATCCAGAGATAGAGGACAGGTATGTTCGGGTACAGCAAGGAGGCCAGTGTGGCAGCTATATAGATGATGAGGGTTGACAGGTATGAGATGAGATCTGAGTCAGTGGGAGGAGGACAATCAGGCCACTGTGTACACCAAGGCAAAGAACGTGGCCACTCTGAGTGTGATGGGGAGCCATCAGAGTGTCCACAACCGATGGGTAATAGGATCTGAATTTATTTTGCCAGAGGATTACTCTGGCTGCTCTGTTAGTCAAAAGGATATTTCTTTAATAGAAACAAGAGATGACACTGGTTCAAACCAAGATGTTAAGAAAGGAAGTGGTAAGATATATTTGGATTCTTCATGTATTTTAATTGATGTCAAAATCATTACTGAATTAAGTATTAAGAGTAATTTGTGCTATCATTTGTGCTTTAAAAAATAAATGGGGTTGAAATAGATATATCATTCTTTGTAAACATATAAAACCTCTGGGAGAATAAATGAGAAATTGGTAGCTTGACTTGCACCTGATGAGCAGAACTAAGGATCTCAGGAATAAGGGTGGGAAGGATACTTTTCAATGTACAGTAGTCTGTGTCTTTTGAACTTTGAAGCATGTGATATATTGATATAAATTATTTTTAAATTATTTAAATTAAAATTTTAAAACTTAAAAAGAAAACTATGACCTTTGATTTGCATGGACTTCATTTACTGTCATTGCAAAAATGAATAAAGGAAAAAAAACAAAAAGACAAACAAAAAAATTGAATCAACCCTCAAAAGTGTTCTTTGATAGTTCTTCCTTCAAGTTCATTCTTCAACTAAGACAAAGAAATCCAATTTGAGTTACCAAATATAACCTTTTATTCCCTTAGAATTTGCCATTTACTTCCTGTTGTGGCTCTCTTCAACTTTTGGCAATTCTAGGTTTATTTTCATATCATTTGTCTTTTAACTACCTACAATTGTTGCCTAACATTTAGAAATTCACGAAGCTTTCCACCGTAAATGGAAAATAAAGTATACAGCCACATTTGATAAGGATTAATGAAGATTTTAAACTTTTGGAGAGTATTATTTCAACATGAGAGCAACTCAGAGTTCATGATAAATGCTGGGAGACAGAAGGACTACATCTACTTACTCTTAGTACACAGGCTGTATTAGCCAGGGTCAGCTGTGCTATGTTGTTGTAACAAAAGTAGAAAAAGATAAGAAGAAAAATCTCAGTGGCTTGAAACAATATATTATTTCTCCTGTAACAGTCAAATATGATTGGCAGTTTGGTTTGTGCGTGGGTGCGTTATTCAGGTCCCAGTAGGAGCTCAGAGACAAGGCTACTTCTATCTCGTGGATGCCACTTCAACACCTGTTGTCCATGAGAAAAAAGGAGGACTGTGAGTGAGAGGTTTTATGGACCAGATCTGAGAATGCATACATCACTTACATTGATTTTCTGTTGGCCAGAAGTGGTGATGTGATATACTACCTAGCTGCAAGGGAGCTGGAAAATACATCTTCCCATGTGCTCAAGACAAAAAGAAAATGATTTGGTAACATATAGTATTGTCTCTGTCCCATTAAAGAACCAAGAAAACACACAGCTTAAGATGAATACATTTCAGCAGTGGTTTTACTCAATGCTGCCAAACTCAAAATATTCTGCCATGGATTATTATTATTATCAGAATGTCCACATGTGCCTCATATGGGTATTCTGGAATTCTATGCAAAGATGTCATTTATGTCTTTCTTTAAGAATGTCTTTTTCTAAAGAAACATTCTTCTGAGCTAAATTAAACTCTCAGATTTCGGAGCCTACCCTCCTACACTTACAACAGTCAAATGTGCACTCAAAAAATAGATAAGCAAGTGTAAACTGTTTTAAAATTTAGTAAAATCTTTATCAATTTAATAAATTATGATTGTGAAAAACAGTGCACTGTATTCCTACATTCATGCACAAACTCCCATATACTATTCTGAATTGTTAACTTTTTATATACAAGCATTATTTCCTTAACGAAACATAAACATCTTGCAGCAAATGCAATGTTTTCCTTTTTGTTTCTACAGCAGTGCTTTTTTATATAATCAGTATTCAGTTGGTTTTAGCTAATTGATACAAAGATGTCATTTATCTACCTCAAAGGACCTCTCCTCTTCTAAGTTACACTTCAGTGTTTACTCTTATTACATAAAATATGAGTCGAATATATTAAATTATGCTTGTTTCAGTTATACATTTATTTATTAAACAAATATTTATGTGTCAGATATTGTGGGAAGTGACAAGAACAAACTAAAGAAGAGATAGATGTGATCCCACCCTCATTGAATTACAGTCTTTGAGAGACATAAACAGATATTTATAACCTATTGTGATAAATGTGTATGCTGTCAAAAGTACAGCGAATTTGGGAGTACTTGGGAGAGGAAAAGAGAGAGAATAAGAAGAACTTCCTGCAAAAGTTCTGCTTGAAATAATTAACAACATCTCAACACACAATATTGGGATAAATTAGGTCCTGAGAAGTTATCATTAAAGTCAATCTCATTTTTTTCAAGGAACCTAATTCCTTATGCTAAGAAATACATTCAGTGTCCTCTCCCCTTCTAGCAAGATTGTAGACTCTGCCAACAGAGTGAGTTCATCTCTTTTGCTTGTTTTATCTATTTGTTTGTAACATTACAGCATGGCTTTTGCTGTTCAGTTAGATGAAGAATTAGACCAGTCTACACATTTTAAATCTTATAATGAATGAGCTTGATTACTAGTAACTTGATATAGTTATGTCTTCAACGTGTGACTATCTGGGGACTCTTTTTTTTTGGCCACCATGGCTTGAGGGATCTTGGTTCCCTGACCAGAGATAGAACCTGGGCCCTTGGAAGTGAAAGTGCAGAGTCCTAACCACTGGACCACCCGGGCAGTCCCTAACATGTGACTATCTGAATTTATCAAAGCACAATTCATTGTGTAAGCTTATACGGCCAATCATTAAAAGTGGATTTGCAATTTCATGTCTCAGATTTAAGGTAAAACTCATTATAGACAGACTTCTATTTGTAAAATGTTTAATCCCATCCTATCATAACTCAATACTTGAGAACCCAAAAGGATGAATTTAATTCCTTATAGTAGATTTTTTAAAAACAATTTTAATTAACACTATGGCTGCCACCAAAATTAAAAACTATATTTTCACTTTTATATGGCCTTTCCCCATAGTATATGACATCTATATTATTGGGTTTGTTAGAGCTGCCATAACAAAATACCACAGACTAGTTGTCTTTAACCAACAGAAATTTATTTTCCCTCCGTTCTGGAGGCCAGAACTCCAAGGTTCCAAGGTCGAGGTGTGGGCAGGGTTGGCTTCTCCTGAGGGTGTGAGGGAAGCATCTGTTCCAGGCCCCTGTTGGTGGCTTGCAGGTGGTGGCCCTCACGCTGGCTCTTCCCATGGCTGTCCCTCTGTGCCCTGGTTCCCCTGATGTCTCTTCCTCTTCTTGTAAGGACACCAGTCATACTGAATTTGGGCATCCCTCTGATGGCTTCATTTTAACTTAATCACTTCTTTAAAGACCTTATCTCTAAATAAGGTTATGTTCTGAGGTTCTGGAGGTTGGAATTTTGACATATGAATTTCAGGGCATGAGGTGGGGTGGAGGCGGGGACACAATTCTTCCCATAACAACATCTTAAAATGGTTTTCACTTCCAAAGATAGAGGACATCTAAGTAAATTAATATTGCTTCCCCCCGCCACCAGAAGGCTTTCAGGGCTCCCAAAGGCAATCTGTAAATAAGTGGATGGTTACATCAGAATCACTTGGGAAGCATTTTAAAAATGCAAACTCTCAAGTCTCACCCTCTACCCCCACCCCTAGAAGTTTGATTTGATATGTCTAAAGTGGAATCTGGGAATTTGTATTTTTGAAAAGTCGAGGAGACTCTGTCACACTGCCAAGTTTAGGAAGTCCTGTTTTATAGAATTTCTCCCTCCTTGAAACTTCAATGCAAGAAAACACTTGTAGGAACATGACACTGTCCATACAAAACTTCAAAAGGGACAAGTAAATTAGAGGTCAGATTTCATAAGACTTTAAAAATTAAATTCACAGCAAGGAAACCATAAACAAGGTAAAAAGACAACCCTTAGAATGGGAGAAAATATTTGCAAACGAAGCAACTGACAAAGGATCAATCTCCAAAATACACAAACAGTTCATGCAGCTCAATATCAAAAGAACAAACAACCCAATCAAAAAAATGGATGGAACAAATGTTGGAGAGGGTGTGGAGAAAAGGGAACTCTCCTGCACTGTTGGTGGGACTGTAAGTTGGTACAGCCACTATGGAAAACAATTTGGAGGTTCCTTAAAAAACTACAAATAGAACTACCATATGATCCAGTAATCCCACTCCTGGGCATATACCCAAAGAAAACCATAATCCCAAAAGAAACTTGTACCATAATGTTTATTGCAGCACTCTTTACAATAGCCAGGACATGGAAGCAACCTAAATGCCCATCAACAAATGAATGGATACAGAAGATGTGGCATATATATACAATGGAATATTACTCAGCTATAAAAAGGGATGAGATGGAGCTATATGTAATGAGGTGGATAGAACTACAATCTGTCATACAGAGTGAAGTAAGTCAGAAAGAGAAAGACAAATATTGTATGCTAACTCACATATACGGAATCTAAAAATGGTACTGATGAACTCAGTGACAAGAACAGGGAAGCAGATACAGAGAATGGACTGGAGAACTCGAGGTATGGGAGGGGGTGGTGGGTGAAGGGGAAACTGAGAAGAAGCGGGAGAGTAGTACAGACATATATATACTACCAACTGTAAAATAGTCAGTGGGAAGTTGTTGTATAACAAAGTGAGTCCAACTCGAGGATGGAAGATGCCTTAGAGGACTGGGGCAGGGAGGGTGGGGGGGAATCGAGGGGGGGGCGTCAAGGAAGGGAGGGAATATGGGGATATGTGTATAAAAACAGTTGATTGAACCTGGTGTACCCCCCAAAAAAATAAAATAAAAAAAAAAAAAAAAAAAAAAAAACTAATCTATGGTGATAGAAATAAGATCATTAACTCCCCTGGTTAACAAGAATGGCAATGGTGAAGGAGGATTGCCTTAAAAGGGAATAAAGGAACTTTCTGGTGAAAAAAAAAAAAAAAAAAAATGGATGGAAGACCTGAACAGACATTTCTCCAAAGAAGACATACAGATGACCAAGAGGCACATGAAAAGATACTCAACGTTGCTAATTATTAGAGAAACGCAAATCAAAACCACAGTGAGGTATCACCTCACACCGATCAGAATGGCCATCATCAAAAAATCTAGAAACAATAAATGCTGGAGAGGGTGTGGAGAAAAGGGAACTCTCCTGCACTGTTGGTGGGAATGTAAATTGATACAGCCACTATGGAAAACAGTATGGAGGTTCCTTAAAAAATGAAAAAGAGAACTACCATGTGACCCAGAAATCCCACTCCTGGGCATATACCCTGAGAAAACCATAATCCAAAAAGAAACATGTAGCATAATGTTCATTGAAGCACTATTTACAATAGCCAGGACATGGAAACAACCTAAATGTCCAACAATGGAGGAATGGGTAAAGAAGATTGGCACATACATACAATGGAATAAAAACTCAGCCATAAAAACGAGTGACATTGGGTCATTCTTAGAGATGTGGTTGGACTTAGAGTCTGTCATGAAGCGTGAAATAAGTCAGAAAGAGAAAAGCAAATATCATATATTAATACACATGTGGAATCTAAAAAATGGTACAGATGAACCTATTTGCAAGGGCAGGAATAGAGACGCAATGAAGGATCAACCAACATCTTTCGAGCAAAGGACTCAGAACTGTCTTACAGGTGCTGGGACTAGAAGTAGAGCTGTGGGAGAGGGGAGGGGAAGAGAGGATGAAAATATCCACATTTCAAAATGGCAAAAAAGGGAATCACCTGTCAGTCTGGTGGTTAGGACTCTGCACTCTCACTGCCAAGGGTCCGGGTTTGATCCCTGGTGGGGGAACTAAAATCCCACAAACTGCACGGTGCAGCCAAAAAAAAAAAAAACAAAAACAAAAACAGGCTATGTTTTCAGCAGACACGTTTTAAATAAAAGTCTGGAAAAGAGAGGATGACCTTGGAGTTTTCCAGAAAAAAACAGAACATGCTTCATAGTTTCCCTGCCAGTCTAAGTCCTAGAATCAGTTCCATGAGGAAAGTCAAAGTTCTTCTTAACACAAGAAAGAAAAAAAAAAAGTTCTTCTTAAAGACACAATGCAGGGACTTCCTAGGTGGTGCAGTGGGTAAGAATCTGCCTGCCAATGCAGGGGACACGGGTTCAATCCCTGCCGCAGGAAGATACCACTTACCATGGAGCAACTAAGCCCGTGCGCCACAACTATTGAGTCTGCGCTCTAGAGCTCGTGCACCACAAGTATTGAGCCCATGTGCTGCAAATACTGAAGTCCACTCACCTAGAGCCCATGCTCTGCAACAAGAGAGGCCACTGCAATGAGAAGCCTGTGCAGCACAAGAAGAGTAGCTCCCGCTCGCCACAACTAGAGGAAGCCTGTGTGCAGCAACGAAGACCCAACACAGCCAATAAAATAAATAAATAAATAAATTTATTAAAAAAAAAAAAAAAAACACAATGTAGGAAATGTGTGATGACCGGTCAGCCACAGCAAACAATTTTTATTAAGAAAAAAATTTCTTCACACTTAGGGAAAAAACCCAAAAGCACAAGACACTTTATTGTTGCTGCTATTCTTACTGTGGTTTAATTACCAAAATTTTAAATAACTTAGACCACATGGCGAACATGTCAGTACCCTGTAGACCTATTTACAAAGGCTTCTCAACTTTGCATTTTCCTTAAGAGTCAAATAAGGGTAATTTCACCAATTATATCATAATATCACATTGCAAGAAAAGAATTCAGGAAAAAATACCTGTAATTTTGATTAAGTATTCCAATTAAACTATTGCTACAAAAACAACAATATATCTTCCTTGGCCTAATCATATAAGAAATTGAAAATTAACTGTCTGAAAAGAACATTCATCTTAATTTCTTGGTATAACATATTGTTGGATATAAATTGACTTGAGTTAGATATTTTTCCAGTTTTCCTAAATTGAATTATAACATTTTGCCTCTTGTGCATTAGAGATTAGAAACTTCATATTAAAAACTAGGCTTCATGCCACATACCAAAAAAATCATAATCAGTTCCACTTTCTCTTCAGTATTTCTTCCACTATTCATCAAATGACTTTCCTTTGTCATCCTAGGACCTAATGCATCCACTAATGCATCCACTTCTCCTCCCCGTAGCATCACCACCTGAGCCCCAGCTATACTCACTTCTCATCAGACACTGGGCATCTCCCAGCAGCACTGGCTCTCTTCCCCCTGTTCTCTACTGTGTAACCAGAGTGATCTGCTCAAAATTTTGGCAGCACTCATCCTACTTCCATCAACCCAGCCATCCACAAACATCCTTCATCCCACAATAGACACACCGTAAAACTCTTCAGTGTCTTTCCACCATGTTCTTGACAAAGCTAAAACTCCTTGAGCCAGCCAGCAAAGCTCTACAAAATCCATGCCTGTGATGTCACCTCCTCCATCTCAGACCATGCTCAGCTTCACTCCCTGTCTTGGGCCCCTGACCATCTTGAAGTCCCTGGCACTCCCTAGGCTGTGTCCACCTTCTACCCGAAATGCTCTTTCCTCCCTCTTTGCCTGACTCATCATTCAAGCTACTTTTTTAGAGATGCCAATGTCCTATGTTTTGCATAAATCCCCAGTAAATTCTCTTTGAATTTCCTGCTGATAGGCTTGTCTTAATGAAACCCTGACTCCAGCCCCACTGAGAAAAATGGTACTTTCACAAAGTTGGTATAAAACACAACTGCGTTCAAAATACTTTTTTTTGGTCTCTGTTTTTAAAGGCATAAGATGACACTCCCCCACACTGGATGAAAGTAAAGCTAACATTCACACTTGGCAGGTTTTTAACTTGTCATACACCTGAATCTGCGTCCTATGGAAGAGCAGCAGCATGAAGGCAAATGATGTGAGACTGGGATGGAGAAACGCCTGCCAGACTCACCTGTGGTGATGCGGAGGTGTGGATACCAGCCACTGCAGAATCTGTCATTACCCTGCACCACAGTTAGGAAAGGGACCTCACACTGTTTGATCTCTTGAATTGGAAGTGCATCTAAGGAAACCAAGCCTCCTATCCACCTGAAAAACAGGTGTACTCCTGGATATCAAGGAAGAGGAGGAGGAGGGGGAAAGGGAGGAGGGGAGAAGAAGGAGGAGGGGGAGGGGAAGGAGAGGAAGAGTTTTCTTTCTCTTCTACTTGTCCTGAAGACTTTCCAAGAAGTAAGACATTTGTAAAAGGCCCTCTGATGTCTTATCAATGTTTACTTATCTTTCTTAGTTAATGATGTTGGCAGGGGACAGTGGTTAAATAAACCTCATATCATTGTTTTAGTGTCTCTTAAATGAGTGGCAAAAGGTCTGGGAATTTGGTCAACAGACTCTACATTTTTCCTCAGTAGTTTAATGAAAACTCTTTAAAGCATCTGTAGAGACTGGCACTAAATCGACATGTAAATTTACTGAGGCTTCTGAGTATTGCTTTGAGGTCCTGTCTTAAAGGAATATATCAAATAGTGAACTTGGTGGTGAAATATTCACATTCATTTATTTGACTTTGATGGAATAGCTGTGATGGTTTATTTCTTCTTTGAAAGCATAAGTATAATCTGAATAAAACATCATTGAATATTGGCTTTATCTGAACCTTAGGAATACATTCTAACTTCAGCATAAAATGACTGTCAAACAAACAATAAATAAAATAAAACAAAATAAATAAAAAATGAATTTCTGTCAGGATCAGAGGATGCACAATAAATGTTTCTAGATTATATTAATATCACAAAGCTCACCAGTGGAAATCTAATTTTTTAAATTTAAATATATTTAATTTCTTTTTAATTTCCAGGCTTTCGTAATTTGTCAGATAAACCACTGTGCTTTTTTTCTATCTGAAAAATGACTGTTTTTATAGATTTGTTAGGACTCATGAACAAAAAGAGAAGGATACAAAGTCAAACTTAATAACTGATAACCTGATAACTAAAATCAATAATTCCTGGAATAGAAATGTCAAATACCTGATGAAAATAAGAGCATTGAGTTGTAACGAATGAAACCACACATGCACTGAAGCCTCGAACCTTAGTTGCAGCTCACTTTGCAAAAGCTTGTCATTTTCAAATTCATCTATATGTATAGCATGAAACTGAAAATTAAATGAGTTTTTAAAAATATAAACGAAAGATCTATTAAAATGTGGTTATTGCCATCATAAATGGTAATGACAGAGTAATTCCAAAAACATTTTTTTGATGATTTTGAGACATAAAGTAGTTAAAATTTTCCTAATAGCAACAAATTAATCATTTTCCATAAGACCAAGATTAGCTATTTTACCTACCATTTCAGGCTACTATATGCTAAACCACACTGTCACTTTGCCATTTAACCTTGCAAGGCCTTAATGTGAGGGACAAGAAATCTCATATGTGATGTAGAATTGCATTACGGCTCAGCGAAGGGGGAAAACTTCAGATTATTTATGTGAAATGCATATGGAGAGAATAAAAAGTTAAGACATTACATTCTACCCATGTATTTGGCTGTCCAGTAGTTTTTTGAAAAATAAAAATATATATTAATAATAAAAGAATGGCAATACGTACCTATATATAAGCTAATCAGGTTTGCTACTTGAAAAACCTTTTACTTTCATTTACTTAATTGAGCGGTAAACAAGCACATGCTAACATCAGGCAAGAAGAGTTTTCTGTTCAGGGAACATAGGAACAAACAAACCATAATCGCTGAACTCCAGCCGGCCCTAGCAGTGCTGACCATTTCCTAGTCTCTTTTTTCCTTCTCATGGTAGGTGCCTTAGTACCCACTGCACAAACAGAGGCTGCTTTAAGCTCTTGGAGGACACAATTCATCCCTGCAAACATCCATACACAAATTCAAAGCCCACTCAGAAAAATAAGTAGTCTTCTAGCTGAAAAATATGCAATGTCCCAGTATTTGTATAGGCCAGAAAAGCTCCGTAAAATATTAACTGAAAGACCTCTGTTTCCTGATGAGCCTCAGGTGGGGAGGTGTCTGCTATACTTCAACAGATGAGTGAACCTCTCAGGGTCAGGTTTGGGGGGAGGGAGGAGGAGATATATTAAAGACACTAAAGTAACTAAAAGGTAAAATTTCCCAATTTAAATTAAGTTGAATATTTTGAAAAGAGGACATGCAGAAGGACTGGCTTCAGGGTTAAAATGGATTCCAGGAGAGTCCAGAAGATTATTCACTAATTAATGTATGTGACACCCCAAATGGTCCACTCAAAACCTGAGAAAACAGAAAAGAATACATTTAAGGCCTAATTTCTGACTAGAGAAATACATTACTTGAACCATGAACTAAAGATGCAAACACTTCTTTCGTAGAAGCGTCTATTCCCCAAATGTGAGGCTGTGTGAGAGGCCTCAGTCACTGACTGCTGTTCCTTTCCAGTAAAATACATTCCTTTCCAGAATGTTTCATGCTCTCAAATCCATCTTTTTAATAGTATTTTATTTAAAATTACTTTTATTATCTTTATCTTATATTTATATTTTATAAATTACTAAAGACCACCGTCTTTAAGGCTATGAACAAGTTATTGCATCTCTCCCAGACTGCCTTCTTCCCTCGTGAGGAAGAGGAAGATCGTGAATCATAGCTGACTGCCACTACTGTTGGGAAGTGTGAAGCCTGTCATGTGTATAAACTCAGTGACTGGCCCACAGGAAAAGACAAGGAAAGGGCAGCTGGCACCAGTATCCATCCTATGAAATACCTCGAGGGTTTTTCTGTGCCGATGGTTTAAATTCAGTTTCCAGGGCAGTTTTCTTTGTGTTATTTAAATTTTTTACTACTTCTATACAACAACAACAACAAAATGCCAGAAAAATAAAATGGTTTTTTTAAGATTTATTTTATTATTTATTTATTTATTTAATTTATTTTTGGCTGCATTGGGTCTTTGTTGCTGTGCACAGGGTTTCTCTAGTTGCGGCCAGCGGGGGCTATTCTTCTTTGTGGTGTGCGGGCTTCCCATTGCGGGCTTCTCATTGCTATAGCTTCCCTTATTGCAGAGCACAGCCTCTAGGCTCGAGGACTTCAGTAGTTGCAGCTCGTGGGCTCAGTAGTTGTGGCACACGGGCTAAGTTGCTCCGAGGCATGTGGGATCATCCGGGCCCAGGGATCAAACCCATGTCCCCTGCATTGGCAGGTGGATTCTTAACCACTGCGCCACCAGAGAAGTCCCAGAAAAATAGAATTCTTTAGAACTATTTCCTCATTGTTCCAGTGAAATACCAGTAAACATTTTTATACGTGGTAGACACACAAGAGGACCTCTAGGATCAACCAAATGCCAGCTAATTTAAACTCCTTTTCCCATTCCCATACATCACGAACAGTAAGGAAACTTTTATTTTATTTTTTGTTAAGTGATATTGCTTCAAAGACCTGGAAAATATGAAAGTAGCTGGAAAGTGCAATGGAAATAAACTATGCAGGCAACAGCCCTGACCACCAATACTAGTATCAACCACATTCAATCCTGTTTAGTCAGCATGAAAACCAGGCAGAACAGCTGATGGGAAGCTTCCCTTTATTTGCTTTCTTTTTTTTTTTTTTTTTTTGGAAGCTTCCCTTTATTTGGAACATGGGAGGACTCTTCAATGGACTAAGGTGCTCATGTAACCGAAAGTGGGGTCCAGCTGCTGACTGCTCAAAATCCAATAAGGAGGCCAGGTTGGTGGAAAGGAAAGTTTGCTTTATTTTGGATGCTGGCAATTGGGGGGCCAGGGTGGGGGGTGGGATGCTTGTCCAAAGGCCAGTTCCCTCTGCTGACAATCGGGGGGTAAGCACTTTTATGGACAGAGGGTGGGGGCTACGTGCAGAAATGGCACAGTCAGCTCTGACTGTCATCTTGAAATTGGTCATCAGTGGTCTGACCAACGTTGTCTTGATTGTTTTAGGTACAGTTGGTCTTCAGTTCCAGGCTTACTTTGTTCTCATTGCCTTGAGGCCAATTCTCAGAATTGTGGCAGCTCATGTCATGGCTACTGCCTGGTCATCATGTAGTTAACGTCTTCCACGTGGTGGGGGTTTCAGTATCTATAAGACCGCTCACAGGAGATGGCTCAGAATATTACCTGTAGCCCTTGAGGAGGAACTACAGGTCCTTAGCTATGCTTAATGACTAAACTATCATTATTTGGTTTCCTTTGACTGTTTTCCTTTGTTTCAGCATTTTCTCACTTCTTTGATTAAACTTATTCTCTGGCTAAAGATATTCCACAGACAAAAGGCAGACTGAGGCCATGGTGGGGGGCGGGGGTGGTGTGGAAGGACCATAGGCCCCTGTTCCATTTCACTCAGGACTATGTGTATATATATATATATCAGGACAACAATATCGTTGGCTATATGATAGGAAGAAAAAAGGAGCAATTGTGCCTTTTTAACTAATCTGCAAACTTCCCAGCCTAAACTACAAAATTATGATTTCGTTAGAGCTGTGCTTAGCCCATTAGAAATGGCCACAGCTCTGTTCACTTTGGCTGTTTCATGCCTTCGTAGCAGTATGTTTATCATCATGGATGATAACTGTTATTCACATTAAAAATAAGCACACCTTAAAGTCAAAGAAAACTACGCCAAAAGGGTGCAGAAGTAAACCCCCAAAAAAGCACCTAAAATACACGTTAGCCAGGAAACAGAGGAAACAGTCCCTACTTAAGAGAATCATACTAGTTACATGGTTGAACCATTCTAGTCCTGTATGCACACCGGACTCTGTATGTTCTCCATGTGTACAGGAGAATCATTCAGGAACTGTCACTGCCACATACTGATAAAAAAACTGGTATCTTACAAATATTTGTAGTATCACTGCTTTTCCCGGCTTTGATTTGCTAAGGATTGACCTGATCCCAGCATCTACCTGGAGAGATATTAGAAAACCTCACCCACTCAAACCATGGCCAAAGCTCTTTTATATTTATTTACAGGAGAAATGAGTGCTGATAATAGATAACTTCAGTCAGGAAACTATAGCCCTATAAAAGTTCTCCTGCTTATTTAAATGTCACCACCTGTGAGAAACCTTTGTTGGAGGTCACTCAGCTTGCTAAAGAGTCATGGGGATGAGACTTCACGGACTGGAACCAAAAGGTAAGTCTGAAAAGTTACAAGTGCAAACAAAAAAATGCCTTGGTTACAGTCAACTTTTTTTCATGTTGTAACTAACATTTCAGGTCCACATTTGTTTCCTCAAAATAGCCCAAGTCCTGATTAGCATTGCCTGGAGGAGGATACAATTTTTGTGTTTACCAATTTTCTAATTTCTTCAACCTTTATAACAATTCCATACTCACCTCAGTCCAGAGTGAATATACTTTGACTTCAACTTTTCTGGTCTCCAAGCAATTAGAAGCAAAGAACATAATTTTTTGGCAAAGTCTGTTTTTGCTTTATGAGTACAAAAATGACATTAACTTCAATATAAAAATAGAAAGAAAACAGGGAGGTCTTAACTTCTCATATAAAGGTCTGGGATGCCATTGTGGAAATATTCCATGATGTTAAGAAATAGTCAGTGAAATTACTCTTTTTCTTCTTTCTATTTTCCCCCTTTAGCTGCTCTTATGTTTACTTAAAATAAGACTTTGGATATTCATGGTTGCTTTCATATTTTTGTTTTCTAAAATTTGAGGATTTTATTTGGAATTTTGCTACAAACTAACTACACAGCTGTGTTCTTATTAAAACTGCACTGTGTACTTTAGGTTGTAATTAAATCAATGCACTGGGCTGCCTGATATGCAAATGAGGTTTCAATGTATTCTATTCTTTTCCCAGGTCCTTTCAGGCTCCTCAGCCAGATTTACTCTGCATCCTAGATTCTGGCTTTTCTTCTTCTTCTTCCTTCTTTTTACCTCTAAGTGACAACTCTAACTAAAACTGTCAAGTAAGTTATCTGAGTTTTTCAAAATAAGTAGGGTAAGTATGAATAGCACAAAACCATTCAGCACAAACTAGCCATTTCACTCCATTCTACACTGGTTTTGCAACGCCTTCCTGCGTGGGGGGGGGGGGGGGACGGGGAGGTGGTGACAGCAGTGACCTCAAGGGATTAGCTTACTTCCGTCTTTGTTCATCTTTGATTAGCCCTCCTGATGTTCCCTTGACAGACCTTCTCCATTGTATATCTCTTTGTTCCTTTAAGAACTAATCTGAGTTTTACAAGCCCACTTTGTGTTCAGAGACTAAAGCAAAAGAAATTTGTTTCGTGGTGTGATTAGCAACTTTCTCATTGTAATAAGAATAGGGATAGAATTTAGTAAGGGTACAAATTTGCATCTCCTTTCACCTTCCCTCTGTGACCCATTCCCTTAAAGAAGGAAAGAACTGAAGGGAAATATGTCTGGAAAACCATCTTTTGTTTTCTCTGCAGTTAATAGTTATTTCTAAAGCCAAAAGATTTCCATCAAGATTTTCTGTGAACGTATGCCCCTACATTAATTGAAAGTAATGACTGTATTAATGTCAAATTACCCTAATTCCTTGAAACAAGAAATAGCATCAGCGGGATCCAGCAGGGGAGAGGAAGGATGCCCTAAAAAGACATCAAATCACTTCAGTTTCTGATTCATTACCTGGTTGGAGGAAGGAAGTAACTACCAGCAGGAATAAATAAAAGCATTTTACATGGGGTAGCTGTTGTTTTGTTTGGGGGTGGAGATTTTTTCTTTCTCTTTCTCTTTCTTTCTTTCTTCCTTTTTTTTTAAGGATTTTTTTTGCAATACCCTAACCAGTGTGCAAATATATATGTTAATTATATGTTATAACAAAAAATTGAGAACAACGCAGCGGTGTACTGGTTAATGGTGGGGTGGGCGTAAAGGTGGGGAAAAGGAAGGAGATCATCATGCAGTATTTGCCAGTTTCCATGGTATACATACCCCTATCATGGCTGATTTCAGGCTACCAACATGATGTCAGCTGGGCACAGAGTTAGGAAGAGATGTGACAATATGCTCTTATGAGCTGCTATAAGCAATCTCAACATAGCCCTGGGCCTACAATTAATGAATATTGGGTAACTCTGTTTACATAATGTGAGGTACATGTATGCAGTATTATAATATTACCTGCAACACTGTGCAACCGTTAAAAAATAGAAATTGCTCTTTATAATTGCTGAGGAGGAAGAAAACCTTCCTCTACCATTCTAGGTTCTTCTGGCTGGTCTAAGAATTAAATTGACAAGAGACAGATGAATAGGAGAAAATCAAATTTCTTTTCATCCATGTGGGAAATTCACATCCACAAGACGTTTTGAGGCAGAAAGGTAAAATGAGACATCGGTGCCCTCCTGAGCTAAGGAATGGGAAGGGGGACTGGGGCTTCTCAGGACAGGGGGGTCCTTCACAGGGGGATAAGGGGAGCAGATGTCTGCTTATTAGATGTTTTCCCTGTCACATAGATGGGGCCTCTTAGGTAAAATTTATCTCCCAAATAACTTTCCCCATTTAATTTCTTCTAGGTAGTTGAGGGAAGGGCAGTAGTTTCTCTTGAACCCACAGGAACTCAATTGCCTTTAGCTCAAAATAATCATCGTGCAAAACTGGCACATTTGGGGAATTCTATGCTGAATCCCTACACTATTAATATATACATAGCATATTATTTGAATATACAATACAATTTCCCCTGCTATCTGAAAGTAGAGAATTCCTATGAAACTTCTTGTAAGCCAACATGGAGTAACGTGAAGAAGCAATTACCATAGGACACATCTTGCTAATGAATGCACAAAACAAATCAAGGTAGAGCGCAGGTGCTCACAGACACAGTTCCAAGCTAGGGGGCCTGATGCTGAGATGCTGTGAGCATCTCCTGGAGGAGAAGCTTGGTGGTGTCGCTCCCCTTGCTCAGGGTGCTTGCTGCCTCTGGAAAGGCTCACTACAGAACAAATGCTGACCGCTATTTGCCTTTTTCTCCTTTTTTCATAAAAGCAAAAATCATCTTCATATTTCTTCTGGTTAGCAAAACAGCTGCTGATGTAGATCTTTCATAAAAGCTAAGTGGCATAAAGCAAACTTTCAAAAACTGGAGGATACCTGTAAAATGAAAAGAATGTCAAGGTGGATATTATTAAGTAAGAAAAAATAAAATTCTCTATAATTCTCATATTTATCAAACTGATATTGATGAGGAAAAATCATGAACTTCTCCATGGCAGAACAATCAAGCTGAGTCAGAATTTAAACCCACACAGCAGGCTGCATCCCCCTCTCTGTGGTGGGCCTTTCCGAATGTGCAGTGTGCTCCTGCATGTGTATTAACCAGACCTCCTCAAGGCAGGAGGATGTAAGCAACCTTGAGAAAAATGGTCCCTGTCTTCTTGTTAAGGAGTTGTTGACTGCAACCAATTGCATGAGTTGTCTTGTAATAAGAGGTCCTGATAAAGAACAGGTGCTGCTGCAGAAAACCAGCTGGGGGAATTCAGGAGGGCCTGAAGTGAGGGAGGACACACCAGCCCATGGTATGTCTTATAAAACTAACCTAGAAGAATTCAGAAGGGGCCAGAATTGGGGGGGGGGGGGGGGCGGGGGGGGTGATATGTCCTGCCAACCTCCCAGAAACCCTCTCTCTGGAATCCAACTTGGCTGAGAGATGTGCGACCCAGGAAGGACCTGAGTCAGACCCAACACAGCCCAAGCAAGATGACTGGCCAGGGACTTCCCTGGTGGTGCAGTGGCTGAGAATCTGTCTGCCAGTGCAGGGGACACAGGTCCAATCCCTGGTCCAGGAAGATCCCACATGCTGTGGAGCAACCAAGCCCATGCGCCACAATTACAGATCCTACGCTCTAGAGTACATGTGCCACAACTACTGAGCCCACAAGCCTAGAGCCTGTGCTCTGCAACAAGAGAGGCCATCACACTGAGGAGCCCACGCACCGCCAAGAAGAGTAACCCCCACCACTAGAGAAAGCTGAGTGCAGCAATGAAGACCCTATGCATCCAAAAAATTAAAATTAAAAAAAATATTAATAAATAAAACAGCATTGTCATTTTAAGATTATTGTTTCTTTCTTATCCTATACAGGGGGTGGCATTGACCTAAAATCTCACTCTATACATGCCTACCTGAATGATCACCTCCGATAAACTTTATGTATAATGTTAACCTGTCAATTTGACACGTAATTCTTTGTCTCAAAAATGTATAAGACTTCATTTCTAACTCTTGACCAGTGGAACAATCCTCAGAGCTTCTGAGCGTCTGTCTCCCAGGTTATAATCCTTAGTTTGGTTCAAATAAAATTCTCTCTTTTCTTTTTTCCTTCTTAGCTTGATTGTTAATTGAATTTTCACTGACAATACATAATACGTACTATATAAATGTAAAATGTGGCTAACTTTAAATAAAAACTTAATGTAAGCCATGTGTACAGAGCACTTTATAAGTCATCTCATTGAATATTCACAACACGTTGATAAGGTAGGCATATTACTATCATCACTTTAGAAGTGAAGAACTAGAGCATCAGCTAGTGAGGAGTAGAGCCCAAGCTCTTCCTATATGTGCTACTAAATATTAATACATGGGAGGAAACATCTGTAATATTGTATTTACCAGTAGTTTACATTTTATGTGAGGAGAAAGATTACAGACAGGTTCACATTCTAAATCAACATTTCTGTAATACTTGAACATTTACCACATGTGTTATTTATTTTATCAGAAAAAGTGAACTTTTAAAAATCAACTACATCTTTACCTCTTGCTGTTACCCCAAAACTGGGTTCACCTCTTGGTGGGTGTCGATCCAATAGACACAACTAAGCCAAAGATCAGGAGAAGCAAGGACTATTCGCACCAAGTGAGGAGAACACCAGGGATCTTTGCCAAAGCAGTATCTCCCTGAACTGCAAACTTGGGGAAGTGTTAAGCTAAGGGTACATGCATATTTAGGAAGGGGCTTCAGCACAGAATTCTGCATAAAATTGGGGCAAAGGTCTGCAGAGTCCAAGCTTTAGTTGACTGAAGTCAGGAGAGTCAACATCATCCTTCTGTCCTCCACCTGGTGGGGGAGGTCGTCACTTCTGCAGAACTCAAAGGTGTATATTACTAGGTATATCCCCTGAGGAGGATTGCACTCTGCTTCAATCACTGCACTGTTGTCCCACTGCCTTTTCTCTGTTTCTGCATTCCTTTGTTCCCTTAAGTTCATTGACTACCAAGAACTGTTCAAGGGCAAGCATTGGGACCAGGCTTAGATCCCAAAATGGCTTAGGTCAAAATGGCTTCTCTTAAGTCAAGAAAGCCATTCCTGGTTCTTTTTCTTCTGGCACCTCCCTGTCTTATCTGCTTACATCGCCAGGCAGGAAAAACAGAGACATTTACTTTGCTGGGGAGGAAAAACTTTTCCTCTACATTTCTAGGTTCTTCTGACTGGTCTAAGAATTAAATTGACATGAGACAAATTTAACAGGAGAAAAATCAAGCAGAAGTTTAATAACATGTATACATGGTAAATACCCAGGAAAACTGAGTAACTCACAGAAATGGTCAAAGCCCTCACCTTCAATATCATGTTCAGCTAAAGACAAAAGAGGATGTTGAAGGAAGTTACCAGTTATGGGAAATTACCAGAAAAATCACAGTAAACAAGGGTGATTGTGACGCAGATTTTAGTCATTGCCTTCCCTTTTCATAAGAGTTTCTAGAGATTTGATCCTCCTCCTCTTCCTGGTAGAGAGAGAGAGGCACCCTTACAAATGGAGATTTCCTTTACAGATGAAGTGTTTCTTACAAAAGGGCAACTCCTGCTTGGTTCTCAGAGCTCTTCCCACGTCTGCTGTCTCTCAGAAAAAAAACAGCTTAAAATAATTAATATACTAAAGAGACATATTTTAGGGTGGCAAATTCAGTTCCCCTACAGCCTGTTAGTGAAATTAGCAGGATAGAAATTAGTCTTGGCTCTCTTAGATCAACTACTAATAAATATATCTATAGCATACACAGACACACATATATGATAGCAACAAGTATTTAATGTTATTAAAGGCAATATAACAGCCCAACATGAAGTCACTTATGCTAAACCCACATCACCAAACTGAAACTTGATTATAGTTTCAGCTCTCACAGAAGTGGAATCTTAAACCAGGAATCAGGAATCCCATGATCAGACTAGTAGGTGGTCTGTTTGATAGACCCTGTCATTCCCTATAAGGAAAATAACTTTGCAGTGACCATTCTGCTGCCTAGGGAAACTTCCTTGTTTCTGTTCCCTTCTGCCTGTAAATTCTCTTCCCTTGTACAGCTCTTTGGAGCACCTTTCTATCTGTTAGCTTGAAAGCTGCCCAATTCATGAATTGCAGAATAAAGCCAATAAGATCTTTAAAATTTACATAGTTGAATTTTGTTTTTTAACAATACGATCCTGTTGACCTCAAAAGAAATGCACATGGTGAGAGTTCTGACTTAAGTTTTATTTGGGGCCAAATGAGGACTGCAGCCTGGGAGACAGCATTTCATAAAGCTCTCAAAAACTGCTCCAAAGAGGTAGGGGGAAGGTCAGTATATATGTATTCTTGGTGAAGGAGGAGTTTATGCAATATGTATAAAACATATATTTTTGTAGAGGGTTTCTGCTAGTCATGAGGAGCAGACATCATCATGAAGGGATTTAGTGCTTTTCTAGATATGAGGAGATGCGAGGATTGACTCACAAAATCAGCTCCTGAAAACTCTAACTATCTGAAGACCTGTTCTGCCCATTTTTCCAAAGCACAGAGTGCCTCATTCCTGGTCTCCGCACTGAATTCCCTTCAGAGGATGTTGAAGGTCAGCAGCTGCAGCAGCACATGTGATTTAATCCTTGTAGAGGCAGATGGCAAGTGCCCACGGCAGGTGCAAATTTGTCGTTGACAATCCTGAATGAGTTCCTAGCTACTGTAAAAGCCTTGTTTTCTGATTTTGACATTGAAATCGAGCAGGATCCTGTGGGGGTCCTGGATACAGAAGCCTTTCTGAGTCCCCCATTTCTTGTTTGTAGGGAATATGCTCCAGACTCCATCACCTTCCCTCAGTTCCAAAGGGCAGATTCAGACAGCTGCTAATCTGGGAAGGGAGGGGATGCGGAGAGAAGGGAGGAACAGTCAAGAAACAATAGTGCAGCCTTGGGGCAAAGTCCTGGTTCCCCTTCAAGAGATATATATAATAATATCTTTGAGCTCTTCTTCACAACTAAAACTCCCAACAAATGAAAGATGAGATACTTGATGAAGCATTCTTCATGCCAGAGAAAATGTCATAGTTTGACAACCTTAAGAACCACACTAACTCATCAGGAGACCACCTGAGGCCAGATTAAAGGAATGCAGGCCCTGCACACACCATAATCCTTTTCAACAAACCTTACCTTGAACCATTGCTATAAAACTCCTCCCCAAACCACTCCAGGTTGGGACACACAATTTTTTGAGGGGACTAGTTTGCTATATTCCCCATTACTGGTCAAAGCAATAAAGCTATTCTTTTCTACTTCACGCAAAACTCTGTCTTTAATATTTGATTCAGCACTGGTACATAGAGGCTGAGTTCTCAGCATCAAAATTACATTGTAAAGTTACAGGAATAAAATAGGACCCCTCAAAGGGGCAAAGGACAAAACAAATGGCAAAGGACAAAACAAACAGATCATTTTATATAAAGATTTCTTGAGGAAAACAGAGATGCCTACAAAAGAGATGCAAAAGAGAATGCTCAGGGAGAGGAAGAGTTTTTCTCCAAATATTGAAAGATACTTTTAATAATAAAAAAAATTAAGAAGGAACTAGATTTATTCTAGAACCCTGATGACTTGGAAAAAATGCACAACATGAGAGTTGCAAGTTAAGTTTTATTTGGGGCAAAATGAAGACTGCAGCCTAGGAGACAGCATTTCAGGTAGCTCTCAGAAACTGCTCCAAAGAGGTAGAGGGAAGATCAGTATATATGTGATCTTGGCAAAGGAGAAGTACATGCAATTGAGCACATATTTTTGTAGAGGGTTTCTGTTAGTCACGAGGAGCAGACATCATCATGAAGGGATTTAGTGCTTTTCTGGATATGAGGAAATGCAAAGATTGGGCTCATAGAATCAGCTCCTGAAAACATCTAACTATCTGAAGACTTGTTCCACCCATTTTTCCAGAGCACAGAGTGCCTCATTCCTGCTCTCCACCCTGAATTCCCTTCAGGGGATGTTGAAGGTCAGCAGCTGCAGCAACACAGTGTGATTTAATCCTTGTAGAGGCAGATGGCAAGTGCCCATGGCAAGCACCAATTTGTCATTGACAACCCCACAAAGTTCAAAACTAAGAACACTGACTAGATATTTCAGAAAGATATAACTCATTATCATATTAGAAAAAAATTTATTAGAAATTTAAAAATTTTGCAATTAAAATACATTTGAAAAATGTAAATCTGTTCAATGGGATTCTTCATAAATAAATTTCTCATTAGAGCAGTTGAGGATAACTATCTTCAGATGCAGCAGGACCCTATCAGGTCCTCCCAGGCACAAATACTTTCCATGTCCCCTGTTCCTTGTTTGTAGGAAATGGGTTTCATTCAGCCTCCCTGACTTTCCCTGAGTTCCAAAGGTCAGATTCAAACAGGTGCTAATAAGGGCAGGAGGGGATGCAGAGACAAGGGAGGACCAGTCAAGAAACAATAGTGCAGCCTTGGGGCAGGGTCCTGGTTCATCCTGAAGAAATAGATAGAACAATATATTTGAGTTCTTTTGTAGGAACTAAGACTCCCAACCAGATGTAACTTCAGTCTCAGCACAAGATTCCTGGAGCACTGCCCTGATACCTCACCACCAACCATTCTGAATAAAGTCTACACACAGTGGAAAATAATGAAGACTCTGAGCCTCCCCCCACCTGCTATGATTCTCCCTTTAAAAAGTTGCATGGTTGAGCAGAATCTTTGGAGTTGGTTTTTGGAGATGAGTCTGCCTTCTCCCCAGGTTCCTGGCCTCCTGAATAAAGCAGGCTTTTCTTTCCAGCCAACACTGATCTCCTGAGTACTGGCTTTTGAGTGGTAAGCAGCCAAACCTGAGTTCAGTAACAATCTCTCTAGGATACTGCAAAAGAAATTCTTCCAGTGGATGAAAAGAAGACTAATACCTTCAAAGTATCTACCAGCCCTATAAATTCTATAAAAAGTTATGGCTTAGGTCTCATTAGATCCATCAGAAAGTTTCAATGATAAGATTACAGGTCCACTGTGACCCAGCATTTAGCACCACAGCCATTCATTTTCCCACCCAACCATGAAGTTGGTATATTGACTAGGAGAATCCTAAAGTTGGTTCGGTCCTCTTAATAGCTAATCTAGGAAACTCCTCACCACTACCCCCCAAAAGCCTTTTTTGGGGGATCAGACCAACTCAGCTCGCATAAACTAAGCATTCAAGACTCATTGAGCATCTTATCTAAACCCCAGACTGAACCCCAAATCCACCTTTCCCACGGAATTGAAACTCCTAGTATCTCTTGAATTAAAGGAATTATTTCCAAATCAAAGCACTTTAGGGAACAAGGAATCTAGCCCCACCAGTTCTTATCTCCCTTATACTAACATGTTATAATAAACAAGTTAGCTTTCCAATTTTTAAAATGTTACTTAGGCATTGAAAATTGCAGCAATGAGAGTGAAACTGTTGTTTATTGGTGACTGATTTTTTAAAGTTACTATTATCATTTGAACTACACTAATTGATGCTCCAGTTTATTTTGACATTCTGCATTTCAAGAGGTCTCTCTGAAAGCAGATGGAAATGCCTATCTGTGTAAACCCCAGGCAAACTTTCTATTACTAGGCTCTACTTCTTAGAGGGTCAGACATATAGGCAGTGTGCAAGTTCTTTTGCACAATTTCAGAACTGAAGGTAATTTGAGAAATTTTTTTTAAGCTCTTTATTGGAATATATTTGCTTTACACTCTTGTACCAGTTTTTGAGGTACACCAAAGTGAATAAGCTGTATTTATACATATATCCCCATATCCCCTCCCTCCCAGGACTCCCTCCTCCCCTCCCTGTCCTGGCCCTCTAAGCTATCTCCCATCATCAAGTTGATCTCCTTTTGTTATACAGCAACTTCCCACTAGCTATCTATTTTACAGTTCATAGTGTAAATATGTCTATGTTACTCTCTCACTTCGTCCCAGCTTCCCCTTTGCCCCCTACCCTAGCCCCGTGTCCTCAAGTCCATTCTCTACTTCTGTATCTCCACTCTTGCCTGTCACTGGGTTCATCAGTACCATTTCTTCAGATTCCATATATATGTGTTAGCATACAGTATTTGTTTTTCTCTTTCTGGCTTACTTCACTCTGTATGACAGACTCTAGGTCTATCCACCTCATGACATATAGTTCAATTTCATTCTTTTTTATGGCTGAGTCATATTCCATTGTATAGATGTGCCACATCTTCTTTATCCATTCATCTGTTGATGGGCATAAAACTCCTGGAGGAAAACATAGGCAGAACACTCTATGACATACATCAAAGCAAGATCCTTTTGGACCCACCTCCTAGAATCATGGAAATAAAATCAAGAATAAACAAATGGGACCTCATGAAACTTAAAAGCTTTTGCACAGAGAAAGAAACCATAAACAAGACAAGAAGACAACCCTCAGAATGGGAGAAAATACTTGCCAACAAAGCAACGAACAAAGGATTAATCTCCAAACTATATAAGCAGCTCATGAAGCTTAATACCAAAAAAGCAAATAACCCAATACAAAAATGGGCAGAAGACCTAAACAGACATTTCTCCAAAGAAGATATATAGATGGCCAGCAAGCACATGAAAAGATGCTCAACATCACTAATCACTAGAGAAATGCAAGTCAAAGCCACAATAAGGTATCACCTCACACTGGTCAGAATGGCCATCATCAGAAAATCTAGAAACAATAAATGTTGCAGAGGGTGTGGAAAAAAGGGAACTCTCCTGCACTGTTGGTGGGAATTTAAGCTGGTACAGCCACTATGGAAAACAGTTTGGAGGTTCCTTAAAAAACTAAAAATGGAACTACCATATGACCCAGTAATCCCACTACTGGGCATATACCCTAAGAAAACCATAATCCAAAAAGAAACATGTAGCATAATGTTCATTGCAGCACTGTTTACAATAGCAGGACATGGAAACAACCTAAATGCCCTTCAACAGATAAATGGATAAGTTAGAGAAATGAAAAGGCTCTGTGACAACTATTTCCTCAGAAACATAAGTGCATGTTTTCTTTTTAGTATTTTTAAATGTAAAACACACTCACTTTAGATCTTTGCACAGAGATCCAGATTCCTCTTCCTGAGCAAAATTATTTCTTCCTTCCCCTAAGAAAAGTTCCTAAGATGGCTTCAGTAGGTAACTGGTACATTTCAAAGGCTCTTTGGAGAGTGTCTTTTGGTGACAAGAACTTTGGCCTTTGTTTCTGTTTTATTTTTCCCATAGTAAAGTCTAGGGCTTTTCTTTGAAGGTACTGTTGACATTTTCTCAAATCTTCTTACCTATTTTTTGAACTAGACTGTATTTGAAAGACCCCACAAGTAAAGCAAATTATGACTCATGAGATTCATTTGAAAATGGAATACAAAACTGAAAATCTGTTTCCTAAACTAGCTCATTCCCAGTTTTGTTTCTGATGATCCATTCCAGTCAAGTATACATCCTCAGCAAAGGGCCAGGCAGTTTTCATGACCTGAAAAGTTATCAGTTGGAAGATCTAAGGCTGCTTACAGATGAAGTTTATTCTGCTGTGTTAGACTCACATGCGTTTGGGGAAAACTTCTAACTCAGGCCTATCACCCACTTACCACAGAGTCGGCTTAGTACATGGCAGAAGATTCAGAGAAGCACTGCATTTTCTCACTCTTTCTTTGTATCCCCCCATGACCTCCTGTTACTGGTAAGACCACTTCTTTTGTCAGCTAGCTAGCACCCTATAGATTAAATGCTTATACATTTGAGAAAAACAAAACAAAAACCATTTCTTTATAGCTTTAAAAAATGCAAGAGTCAAAATTCCACTTCTGGAAATTTATCCTGAAGAAATACAGCACACGTGCACAAAGTTGCTTTATAAAGATGATCATTAAAACACTGTGTGTTAGAGTTAAAATTGGACATGTAAAATGTACAAATATAATTATTTGAATAAATTATAAAACATAAAAATGGCAGAGTGCTATAAAGCTTAAAAAGCTATCTAGACCTACAATTTATTGAACACAAAAAGCACATTTATAGTTCATTAAAAAAGATTTTAAAACTGTATAATCTTATTTTTAAAAATACATAAAATCTAGGCTAAAATTCACTAAAATGTCAACAGTGATTATCTCCAGTGGTAGAATTTCTGCTGATTTTTTTCCTGTGTTTTCCATTTTTAAGAAATATGTATATATTCCATTCCAAGCTATTGCTTTGTTTTGCAGAACAATATATGTATATGCATTTTAGTGCACAAAGTAACTAAGGTGAAGGTCATTGTTGACTTTGAAAAGAGCAGTTGGTGGGATGATGAGTCTGAAAGTCTTGTTAGAATGTTCATACACCTGCTATTGGCTTTGAAATAACCTGGTAGAAACTGGATGATGAGTATACAGGTGTTCATTTCACAATTCTTGTTTATTTTTAAACTTTCCATAACAGTCAAAAATATTTTAAAAAGAAGAGAGAAATTGGAGACAAATCGTCAATAAAATATAATCAGCTCTTTTTTTTTTCTTTTTCTTTTTTTCTTTCTTTTTTTGGCCTTGCGGCTTGTTGGATCTTAGTTCCCTGACCAGGGATTAACCCTGGGTCCACGGCAGTGAAAGCACAGAGTCCTAACCACAGAGAATTCCCTAGGCAACCTTTCCAGAAAAACGTTGATTTAAAGAAAAGGAGATAAATAGGATGGTAGCTGGAGGGTATCTGAGATCCAAAGAGAATTTTTGAGATGGGAGGAAGTATAGCAGTTGCAAATGATCCAAGAAAGAGGGAAAAAAATCAATGATGCAGAAGAAATTGGGGGCCAGTTTCTGGAGGGATGAGTTTCTGTGGGTGAGGGAGGGAGAGGATTTATTATGCAGGTAAAAGGGCAGGAAATGAGAAGGGAAAAGGTCTAAGGTGACAGACTGTAATGACTCGAGAGGGAGACTGGATTTTACTCAGCAGATTGGAGACTCTTCAAAGAATTTTAAACACAGGGGTGGCATGTTAAATTCTGCTTTAGATAACAGCAATGTATCCAAGGTGGGATTTAGTTTACAGTGTGAATTGACCCTTTGTTGTTCAATATTTGGTATTTCTTATAGTACATCAAAACCTGTAATGTTCAAGTGAATTATTTTGGAAGCAATTTATTTTTGGAAAGCTTTTAAATATTAAAAATAACATTTGTCTCACAAAAAGAGTATCAACATTTATTATGTCACTACACAGTGGTGAATATTTGGGAGCATCATCTTTTTTCTTTCACTTTGAAATTTAATGTAAGAAAAATGGTATTTTATCACTGTTTCAAGTTGGATTTATTTAACTTATAATGAAGGTAAACATTTCCATATGGGTATTTGTTTTGTGTATCTCCTTTTCACTGAGTTGTTAGTAAGCTTTATTGGAGTCAAAGGTGAAATTATACAATTTATTTTATTTTTTTATTTTATTTTATTTTATTTTATTTTTGATTGCTTTGGGTCTTCATTTCTGCCTACGGGCTTTCTAGTTGTGACAAGCAAGGGCTACTCTTTGTTGTGGTGCTTGGGCTTCTCATTGCAGTGGCATCTCTTGTTGCCGAGCATGGGCTCTAGGCATGCAGGCTTCAGTAGCATGTGGCCTCAGTAATTGTGGCACATGGGCTCAGTAGCTGTGGTACACAGGTTTAGTTGCTCCACGGCATGTGGGATCTTCCTAGTCCAGGGACCAAACCTGTGTTCCCTGCATTGGCAGGTGGATTCTTAACCACTGTGCCACCAGGGAAGTCCCTGTACACTTTGTTTTAATAGCTCAAGAAATCTCCATAAGTAAAACAAGAAATTGTTCCTTGACTACTTCTATTATCAGCACAGAACTTCCTTCTCAATGAACATTAGGCTTTTAAATCCATGCAAAATGTTTATTTTTAACCATCAAGACACAGAACACAAGGATCTTGAAACCCAGTAACTATAAAAAAAAAAATCCTCCCTTGCAGACAAGGTGGTCAGATCCCAGGAGACTGCTCCTGATGTCCCGTCACAAATTATCTCAGTACAGATCTTCCGCTGTTGGCTGTAGAAAGCTTTTATTTCTGCCAAATGGAAATACAATTGTAAGCTTTAATTTTTTGAGGAGAGGACTATACAGTCATTAACACAGTATTAAGCAAAAGAAAGTAAGGAAAAATCTAGACCTAATTTGGCTTATTTGCAATATAGGGATAAAGCTTTGGTGTAGTCCTGAAAGATACTAAAATCACTGGTTCCTATTAAATAGCTGTCTAAATGTCCCACAAGTGTTGGGAGCAAGAGGAAAGTATATCAGGATATCTGTTACTGTTATTCTGGAGTGAGTACATTTCATTCATAAAGAGCCAGAGAGTAAATATTTCAAGCTTTGCAGGCCACATGGTCTCTGTTGCAATCACTCAGTTCTGCTGTTGTATTGAGAAAGCAGACACACACATCACTTGAAAGAGCATGGCTGTGTTCTGATAAACTATTGATGAACAACTAAATTTGGATTTCATATCATTTTCACATGTCACAAAATACTATTCTTCTAATTTTCTTCCACTTATTTAAAAATGTGAAAATCATTCTTTCCTTATGGATTGCACAAAAATAGGCATCAATCCAGATTTGACCCGTGGTCTGCAGTTTGCCTACCTTTGCTATCACAGATCAATCATTTCTTTTTGAGATGAATCAGCATTTCTGAAGGACTCTAATCATAAACAGTCTTCTACTCCCCAAATGAAGATATTATCATAAATATTCTATAAATGACAAATTGCAAAGAGCAGATGACCACATATACCTGAAAGTTGAAGGCAGTATTAAATTCAGCCATACAAACAATTCACAAGAATCCATTTATTAAAAAACAAACAAACAAAAAACAATTTGTCTACACATTCAAATGCTGGTCTTTAATTGTATTGACGTATTTACTTGGCGGCAAGGTTAATGGTAATGGACAAAAAAAGCTCTGTGTTGGAGTTCACAGCTATGACATGAGCTAGCTGTGTAATTTAGGGCAAATCCCTCCAACTTTTTTTTTAATTAATTAATTTATTTATTTATTATTTTATTGCCTGTGTTGGGTCTTTTTTTTGCTGTGCACGGGCTTTCTTCTTAGTTGCGGTGAGTGGGGGCTACTCTTCGTTGCAGTGCGCGGGCTCCTCATTGCCGTGGCTTCTCTTGTTGCACATCACGGGCTCTAGGCGCGTGGGCTTCAGTAGTTGCAGCACATGGGCTCAATAGTTGTGGCTCACGGACTCTAAAGCGTAGGCTCAATAGTTGTGGCACACGGGCTTAGGTGCTCCACAGCATGTGGGATCTTCCTGGAGCAGGGATCAAACCCATGTCCCCTGCATTGGCAGGCAGATTCTCAACCACTGCACCACCTAGGAAGCCCCTCTTCATTTTTCTTGACTCTAGTTACTTCATCTGTAATGCCACTAGACTAGATTATACCTAAACTTCTTTCCAGCTATGAGTTTTTATTGTCTATTGAGTCACAGAGTAAAATATTCAACCTAGCCCATACTCTGAATTTATAAGCCCTGAATAGATAGAACATTTCTAAACCATGTTTGTCTTTGTTCACCATTTACTAACTCTAGGATCTAGACAAGTACCTAAAACATAGTAGGGACTTAAAATAAATGTGCTGAATACATTTGAGAAACATATATTATCTCTTTATAAAACAATGTATAAAAGGCAATTAAGTTAATTTATTCACCTAGCAAGTATTTTTTGAACAACAACTGCATGTCAGGCACTGAAATAAGACCCCATACCAGTTCAGGAAATTTCACATCCTGGTGGACCTAAGGACAGAATGGGGTTGGTAGTAAATCAATAAAACTTATTTGCCGATGCCAATTTTGCCTTCTATTTCCTTTTTTAGTTTCAATAAACACTTAGCATAAAGAGTGACATCAGAAATACAGGATTGATTTTGTCTCTGATCCCTGTCTTTAGAAGTGAATCAATATTATTTGCTATCATTTGTTCTCTCCCTGCCACAGTCTCTTTTTCATATAGACACAAACATATAAAAACACACACTCATGGTTTTTCCAATTCTTGACCTCTTTTCATGTCACCTCTGAAAAATGTTAATATGCTTATCAATAAGTGAAGATTATTACATAAATGAGGATGTCAGGTATTGTAAAAAGGTACAATAGACAAATACAGAAGAGGTTGGCCCTAGATCATGAAGACTGTCCCTATCATATAAAGATAACAAAAAATCATTGCGAGACTAAGCTGGCCAGAGGGTAGCAATGATGTGGGGGGTCAGGGAAGTTGAGTGTGCAAGGACTGCCAAAGGTGAGTGGACAGAGAGCAGAAATCTCCTTCTCGTTGCTTCTACTTTAATCTTGAAATAGTAAGTAAGCAAGATCAAAACTGAGAGTGATTAAGAGAAAGGAGGAAAGGTGTTGAAAGTTTGAGGGGAAAGAAGTAATGAAGTAATCACCTCTAAGATAATTCTTTTAAATTGTGTCCTCATACATTTTTAAGTTAGCATTTATAATTCTTCATTGTGAGTTTAAAAAGTTGATAAGGATGTGATATCTGGTACCTTGTAAATATCATTTTAAATACAAATTTTATATTACTTTTTTAAAGGGTAGATATTGAAATTGGTCAAAGTGTACTTTACAAAAACTAAAAACATGACTCACCACAATGAGATATCACCTCACACCTTTCAGAATAGCTGTCATCAAAAAGAACGTAAATAACAAATGTTGGTGAGGATGTGGAGAAAAGGGAACTCTCTTGCACTGCTAGTGGCTATGTAAATTGTTGCAGCCACTGTGGGAAACAGTATAGAGGTTTCTCAAAAAAACTAAAAAAAAAAGAACTGCCATTGAACCAAGCAATTCCACTCCTGGGTGTAAATCTGAAGAAAAAAAAAGCCAAAAACACTAATTCAAAAAGATATGTGCAGCCCAATGTTCACAGCATCATTGCTTACAATTGCCAAGATATGGAAGCAACCTAAGTGTCCATCAACAGATGAATGGCTAAAAAAGGTGTGGTATGTATATACAATGGAACATTACTCAGCCATAAAAAATAATAATAAAATTTTGCCTCTTGCAGCAATATATATGGACTTGGAGGACATCATACTAAGTGAAATAAGTCAGAGAGTGAAAGACAAATACTGTATGACATCACTTAGATGTGGAATCTAAAAAGTACACCAAACTAATGGATATAACCAAAATGAAGCACTCACAGATATAGAGAGCAAACTTGTGGTTACCAGTGAGAGGGGTGGGCTATACAGGGGAGGGGAAGTGGGAAGTACAAACTATTGGGTGTGAGATACTCTCAAGAATGTATTGTACGACGTGGGAATATAGACAATATTTTGTAATAACTGTAAGTGGAAAGTAACCTTTAAAAGTTGTATTAAAAATTTAATTAAAAAAAAAAACCATAACAAGCAAAAAAAAAAAAAAAAAACATGACTTATACAAATATAGAGTGAGCATGTGTCAGAGATTTATGCAACTCATTAATGAGGAAACCAGCAGGATGGTAAAGCAGATTCAAAGGATTATAGGAGAAAAAGAGGGTTCATAGTCTCTGAAAGGAAGTATGATGAAATAAGATTGCTACATTAATTATAAAACTGGTTAACATTCTACAGGGCAATAAAAATGTAACCTTTGACCTATCTTTTCAATAGAAATCATTCATACAACTACTGGACAAAATTCATCTGCAATGCTATTGGACAAGAATCTTTGCATTGTTATTAGTTTTCTACAATGTAGCATATACCCTTAAAGAATTAAAAAATATTGTGATCAATAGTAAATAGGAAATCAAAAAAGGCATTTAGATTTAGAAAATTCAGTGATTTGTGTGTTAGACAATACTTCAATACAACATTGAAAAGCCATGTAATCATCCTTTAGCCTGCATGATTTGAATATTTATTTCTTAACAAATCAAAATAGCATAAAAATCTGATAATCCAGAATCATTCATTTGAAAAAAATATATTACAAGACTTTTTTTTAATTGAAGTATAGTTGATTTACAGTGTTGTGTTAGTTTCAGGTGTACAGATCTTTTCCATTATAGGTTATTACGAGATATTGAATATAGTTCCCTGTGCTATACAGTAGGTCCTTTTTGTCTATCTATTTTATATATAGTGGTGTGTATCTGTTGACCCGAAACTCCTAATTTACTCCTCTCTCCCCACCCCCCGGCTTTCCTCTTTGGTAACCGTAAGTTTGTTTTCTGTGTTTGTGATTATATTACAAGTCTTTTCTTAACAGAAGAATTTACACTATTCTTTTTTCTCCTTAAAAAAGTATTTCTAGTTACCTTCCCCATAGAATTTATTCCAATTTAACATATTTTTGTTTGACTCTCTGTTATTAATCACTATCATTCTCTGCAACAATTAGTATTTAAATCAAAATGTTTTCTTGTCATGAGGCTCATAAATGTTTAAAAAATATTATTCTGTATTGAGTTTGCTAATCATTACTACTAACACACAATTAATAAAGCCAACTAAGGATTCTTATCAACAATTACAACACGTGAAGGAGTTTTTCCCCCACATTAAGCAATTCTTGGGTGCTCTCTACCCAGAGATAACATCAGATCCCACAGGGTAAGGGTTCAGTTCTAAAGCCTGGCACCCCTCCCCACTGCCAACTGCCTTCAGACATAGCACAAGTCCAGGTTATCACCTGTGTTTCTGACTGGCAGGATATAAATTGCAGTTTCCAGAGGACCCCCCTGCCCCACACCACGGCCCAGGTTTGATTAATGTGCTAGAGCAGCTCACAGAACTCAGAGAAACAGTCTCCTTTCTAGATCACCAGTTTTTTTATAAAAGGTTCTAACTCAGGAAAAGCCAGGTGGAAGAGATGCGTAGGGCAAGACGTGAGGAAAGGACCCAGAGCTTCCCTGCTCTCTGGGTGCCCCACTTTCCCCAAATCTCCACCAGCTCACCAGCCCAGAAGCTCTCCTTTTGGGTTTTTATGGAGGCTTCATTACAAACGCATGATTGATTAAATCGCTGACCATTGATTACTGATGTTTTTCAACCTCCAGTCCCTCTCCCTTGCCCAAAAATCAGTTCCAACCCTCTATTCATGGTTGGTTTCCCTGGCAACCAGAGACCATCTTTAGGTGTTTTTCCAAGGCCTCCTCATTAACATAGATCTAGTAGTAGTAGAAGGGGGCTTGTTATAAATAACAAGATACTCATTTCACCTTTATGGCTCTGAAGTGATATCAGGAACTGAGGACAAGAAACCAAGTATCAATCTCCTGTTGCTCTTATAGCTCAGGAAATTCCAAGCATTTTGGAAGCTGTGAGATAAGAACAGTAGACAAGGACTAAATGTATATGAGAAATATATTTTTGTCATCTGAATAACAAAATATATATTTCTTATAAATCACAATATCACACAAAATAAATATATTATAATTTTAATTAAAATTATTAAAAGTTAAATGTAAATTTTATTGGAATACATCTCAATGCATTAAATGATCTTCTCTGACATAAATTTTTATTGTTCTTTTTGGGGTAATACATTAAAGTAAGATTCTGAAAAAGAAAAATAGATGCTTTTATTTTGTAAGTGGATGAAAAAAGAACAAAAAAAAAAAAGAAACTCTCATTCCTCCTGCACAGGAAATTTCTGAAGCTGATGAATTTTAGGAAATATATATTTGGAAATTTAGTATGTGGAAATTGATTCCCTTAGAATTACTTGAGCTTCCAAGTCTTTTTTTTTTTTAAGTATAGTTGATGTACAATAATATATAAGTTTCAGGTGTACAATGTAGTGATTCACAATTTTTAAAGGTTATACTCCATGTATAGTTATAAAATATTGGCTATATTCCCTGTGCTATACAACATATCCTTGTAGCTTATTCACTTTATACACAGTAGTTTGTACCTCTTTATCTCCCACCCCTATCTTGCCCCTCCCCCTTCCCTCTCCCCACTACTAGCCACTAGTTCTCTATGTTTGTGAGTCTGTTTCCTGATTGTTATATTTACTGATTTGCTTTATTTTTCAGATTCCACATATGACTGATGTCATACAGCATTTGTCTTCCTTTGTCTGACTTTTATTTCACTTAGTATAATGCCCTCCAAGTCCACCCATGCTGCTGCAATGGCACCATCTCATTATTTTTTATGGCTGAGTACTATTCCATGGTATATATACCACATCTTCTTTATCCATTCATCTGTTGGTAAGCACTTAGTTTGTTTCCATATCTTGGTACTTGTAAATAATGGTGCTATGAACATTGGGGTGCATCTATCTTTTCAAATTAGTTTGTTTGTTTGTTTATTTATTGGATATATACCCAGGATTGGAATTGCTGGGTCATATGGCAGTTCTATTTTTAGTTTTTTGAGGAACCACCATCCTATTTTCCACAGTGGCTACAACAATTTACATTCCCATCAACAGTGTAGGAGGGTTCCCTTTTCTCCACATCCTCACCAACATTTGTTACTTGTGTTTTGTTATGATAGCCATTCTGACAGGTGCGAGGTGATATCTCACAGTGGTTTTGATTTGAATTTCCCTGATGATTAGCAATGTTGAACATCTTTTCATGTGCTTGTCGGCCATCTGTATGTCCTCTTTGGAAAAATGTCTATTCAGTTCTTCTGTCCATTTTTTAATTTTTCTTTTAAATATTGAGTTGTATGAGCTGTTTATATATTTTGGATATTAACCCCTTGTCAGTCATATCATTTGCAAACATTTTTTCCCATCCTGTAAGTTATCTTTTCATTTTCTCAATGGTTTCCTTTGTTGTGCAAAAGTTTTAAGTTTAATTAGGTCCCATTTATTTGTTTTTATTTTTGTTTCCTTTGCATTAAGAGACAGATCGAAAAAATATATTTCTATGATTTATGTCAAAGAGTTCTCTGCCTGTTTTCTTCTACAAGTTTTGTGGTTTCTGGCCTTCGATTTAGGGCTTTAGCACATTTAGAGGGTTTTTTGTTTATTTGTTGTTGTTGTTTTCTTGGTGTGAGGAAATGTTCTAATTTCATTATTTTCCATGGTGCTGCCCAGTTTTCACAGCACCATTCATTGAATAGACTAGCTTTTCTCCCTTGTATATTCTTGCCTCCTTTGTTGTAGATTAATTGATCATGGGTGTGTGGGTTTATCTCTGGGCTTTCTATCCTGTTCCATTGATCTATGTGTCTGTTTTTGTGCCAGTACCATACTACTTTGATTACTATAGATTTGTAGTATAGTCTGAAGTCAGGGAGCATGATTCCTCTAGCTCTGTTCTTCTTTCTTAAGATCCTTTTGGCTATTGGGGTCTTTTGTGTTTCCATACGTGAGCTCCCAAGTCCTAACGGACTGCAGTTTGAAGCACTGGTTTGCAGCGTGAGTGGCCTGCTGACCTCAGCAGCCTCAAAGTGTGACTTCTGGGCCAGCAGAAGAAGCAGCATCACCTGGAAACTTGCTGAATATGCAAATTCTCAGCCCCACCTTAGACTGTTGTGGTAGCCAGCCTCCAAGGCGGTCTTAACTATCTTTGTATCCTGGTATTAATAGCTTTGTTTAGTCCCACATTGTAGCAGGGTACAATTCTGCACACTGGTCTATGTGACCAATAAAATAAGACAGAGGCTTAATAGACTACAGCCTCTCTCTCTCTCTCTCTCCTTCCCCCTCTCTCTGTGTGTCTCCATCTCTCTCCTTCTCTCTCTCTAATCACTCACTTTGTAAGAAACCAGCTGCCACGGAGAGGCATATCTGTCAATAGCCAGCTGCCTGAACTTGGGAGCCCATCCCCCAGCCCTTCAGAGAACTGCAGCCCCAGCCAGCAACTTGCTTGCAACTTAACCGAAGAGTCTAAGCCGGAACCAAGCCAAGCTTCCCTCAGATTCCTGACCCGAAGAAATGGTATGATATTGAAAAAGGAAAAAAGTTTGTTGTAAGGTGCTAGGGTCTGAGGTAACTTGCTATAAATAGCTAATATACCTACTGAATCAGAAGCTCAAGGTGGGGCCCAGCAAGCTGTGTAAAACACAAGTGATTCTGATGCAAGTTAATGCTTGACCACCACTGGGCTGGGGAAATGTAGAAGGATTGCACAGCAGTGCCAAGAGCAAGTGAGGACCTGCAACAAGGTTGTGTGCTGGTTCCAATGACATGTAGCTTCCCAGACGAGTGGGCAAGAGTGGTGACTTTAACCAGAGTTGTTAGGACAAAGTGGACAATTGAGGTGACTTTAGTGAGAATTACTATTTTGCCAGGGTTATATGTTAAAGCAAGAGGGGAAGGAGGGAGTGCATGCAGAAGAGTGATTATAATGGCAGACCATAGAATTTAAGCAGCACAAGAAGGGAAGTAAAATGATGGGATGACAGACTGTAAAAATGGTCATGGAGGCAAAGCCATAGAGGACCATTCATTCACCACCCTAGAGGGAGCCTAGAAAATAAAAGAAAGAATTTAGAGGATTGAAATACTTTCTTAGTGGAAAGGGCTCTATAGCTCAAACAAAACAAGCTGTGGCTGTCTATCCTAGTCCTTTCCCAACTTCATGAGACTCACACTAAGAAATACATTTCACATCAAGGCCCATTACAAACACACATCTATGACTGTAGCAAGTTTTACTAAACAATACTTATACTTACTACACACGTCACACTCTATTTTCTATTCCACTCTGTCCTGTTCTTAAACAGAACAGTTTTTTAGAACAGCTCCGTTCTAAACCAGAATTCTGTTCTGTTTTTAAAAGCCTCTAGTTGTAGCTCATTTATTTCAGATTCCCTAGTAGTTTTCAATACACAGTTTAAAAAACATTAGACATCCATGCTGTCTAACGGAATTATTTTTTTTTATTTTTTATTTTATTTTTGGGGGTACACCAGGTTCAATCATCTGTTTTTATACACATATCCCCGTATTCCCTCCCTTCCTTGACTCCCCCCCCCGTCTAACAGAATTATGATTTGAACCCTATGTGCAGTTTTAAATTTTCTAATAGCCACATTAAAAAGTTTAAAAAATCTATTAAAATTAATTTTAATAATATATTTCATGTCATGCAATATATTCCAAATATTATCATTTCTCATTTCTACCGGGTAATCAGTATGAATCAATATGAAAAAATCAATCACTATAAAAATATTAATGAGAAATGAGATTTTTATGTCCTTTTTCTTTAAAGTCTGGTGTGTATTTTACATTTATGGCACATCTCAACTGGACTATTCACGTTTTGAGTGCTCAACAGCCACGTGGCTCATGGCTGCTGTATCAGAAAGAACAGGTCAACACATTATGCCATGGTAGTTTGGAGCAAAGGTAAGAAAAACCTGGTTTCCCAGCTCAGCTTCAGCATAACTCAACCTGTCCAATTTACCTAAATTTTCTGAGTCATTTTTTCTTCACCTTTACAACCTGAATGATGCAGCATTTATCTTTACAGAATTGAAGACACATGTGATATGCAAAGTGCTTGCAGTAGCATTAGTGCATACATGCATTAGTGTTAGCTGTTATTATTACATGCTCTCCAATTCAAACTAATCATGTTTCTTGGTTAAACAAAGCCAAATTAAATTTGGAGTCAGGGGCACTCACTTCTCAAATACTTTGAAACTCCTAATACTAAAACACCCTCCTCCTACCCTCAATCTAGAAAGAAATTTTTTTAAATACAAATTGTAATTCAACTACGTAAGTATAAAAAGAGTATTAATAAAATGTCATAGACCAAGTTATGTAAGGATCCCAGGAAGTCCTAGAAAAGCAACTGACATTTGAGCTAAAAATTAAACTTTGAGGAGGGGCTGGAGAATAGAAGTGGGAGGCCGGAGAAGAGAAGTGGGAGGCCCTTAAAGACGTGGGCAAAGCTTGCGCTTAGCACAAAGTCACAGTTCTGTGGGCCTACTATGCTCCCTATACCAGCCACTCACCAGTTTTAGGGCATCACCCCTTCAGAGAAGAGCAAAGGTCCTGTTTTTCCTAGACACCCAAAAGCTTGTCCTGCTGTCAGCCAGAGACTAGGCAGGAGATGGTTGTACCATCCAAAGGAAGTTCAAACCCAAGAAATAGGTAGGGACTGTTTGTAATACAACTCTGGCTCAGTTCTTAAATATTCTTTATTCTGCAATCCTGATCTTCTTAACTTTGTGACATCATAATATCATTTCTTTTATTAAATGAATGAGATAGTCCTGGGGTTATGGGTTTGTTTGTTCTTAACAGCCTAGCTTTGCTCTTTGCTTCAGCAAATATTCAGTATCTTAGTCAGCTCAGGCTGCTGTAACAAAGATGCCACAGATGGAGTGACTTAAACAACAAATATTTATTTCTCATGGTTCTGGGGACTCTAAGTCTAAGATCAAGATGTCAGCATGGTTGGGTTCTGGTGAGGACCCTGTTTCTGGTTTGCAGACAGCTGCCTTCTTGCTATGTCCTCACACATCAGAGACAGCAACAGATCATCTCTCTTGTGTCTCTCCTTATAAGGACACTAATCCTATTTATGGGGATGCCACCCTCATGACCTACTCACCCCCAAAGGCCCCAACTCCTCATAGCATCACACTGGAGATGAAGGATTCAACATATGAATTTAGGGGGACACAGATATGCAGCCCATAATCATAAGATTCTGCTTGTTTGCCAGGTGCAGTGCTAAGCACTGGAGATACATCAGTGAACAAAAGATAAAAAAAAAAAAAAAAAAACTTCCTCTCCTCAGAGCTGAGAATCACCTCAAAACTGAGAAGCTCATTGCAGATGAAACACACTGCCTGGCACAGGAACAATAACAGCCAGTGACTGTTATGCTTGTCGGTTCCCTATTGTCAGGAAGCTCAATAGTCAATTATGTTAAAACCACATCTCAAAAGCACTAAGCTGTGGAGATGTGATTACATTTTGGCTTTAGGAGGATACACTTGTCAGCAGAAAAGAGACTGCACTGGAGTAAGTTCATCACGGAAACAAATTAGGAAGCTATTAAAGGAACCCAGAAATCGAGAATGAAAACTTGAATAAAGTCAGAGATTGTGGTGATCAGATACCATGAGGCACAAACAAGGCAAAGGCTTCATCAGAAAGACAAAGCCAACAGGACCTTCTGGCTTGGCTACGGGAATTGAGTATGGGAGTGTCAGGGGTAATTCTGAGGTCTCCGGCTCTTCTAAGGCAGGACTGTGATACCAATTACCAAGATAAAGCATCTGAGGACAGCACTGTTATGACTTGTTGACCACCTGCTCAAGGTCAGGTTAAATGCTTCATAAACATGAGCAATTGTATAAACTTGGAGATGCACAAATGCTGGGTTCTCTCATGGAACTATGAAGGAAAATGGACCTTACTGCCTGCCGTACACTGAATGCTTGTGTCCCCAGAATTCATGTGTTGAAACCCAATTCACAATGTAATGGTACTTGAGGTGGGGCCTTTGGGAGGCGATTGGGTCATGAGGGTGGAGCCCTCACAAATGGGATTAGTTCCCTTATGAGAGAGACCACTGAAAGCTCCCTCACCCCTCCCACCACATGGGGAAACAGCAAGAAGATGGCTGTCTATGATACAGGAGAGGAGTTCTCTCTCACCAGACATGGAATCTGCCAGAGCGGTGATATCAGACTTCTCAGCCTCCAGAACTGTGAGAAATAAATGGGGGTTGTTTAAGCCACCCAGTCTGTGGAATGCTTGTTACAGCAGCTGGAGTCACTAAGATACTGAGTAATTTTATTGTGAAAAATAATATAAAATGCAAATTTCTAGGGCCCTCCCGTGATCTTAGAAGGGACTCGTGCAAATGGAGAAAGGTGAAGCTGAAGCGTCACTAGCTTCCTGGTAAATCCTCCTTTGCACAACACAGAAGTTAATGAGTTTTAGTTGCCTGCAAGAAGGCAAGAGACTGTAACATGAAGAGTTGAAATGATGGGTCTGTAGATTGAGAGAGATGGTCTTGGGAGTCGTTGGTCACGGCTGGAACCTGGATAGAAGGTAAAATCTCTGAGTGAGAACATAGAGGGAAAGGAGAAAGCGGGGCCATGTGTGGAGCTCTGTCGTAATCCAAGGCTTTAGGAAAAAATTGATAAAGACACAGTGTGTTAGTTTGCTGTTGCTGCTGTAACAAATTACCACAAACTTAGTGGCTTAAAATAACACATATTTATTCCTCATAGTTCTGCAGGTCAGACGTTTAAAATCAGTTTTACTGGGCTGGAGAAGAGATGAGGGCCAGTCTCCTTTGCAGGTTCTGAAGGAACACCGTTCCTCTGCCTCCTCCATGTCTTGCACTCCTGAACTTCCAGCCTCTTCCTCCATCACTCCACTTTCTGCCTGCACCATCACATTGCCTTCTTCCACTCCAGCTCTGACTGCTGCTGCATCTTTCCAAAGAGGACCATCGGGATAACATTTGGCCTATGGGTTAATCCAGTATAATCTCCCATCTCAAGACTCTTCAGTTAATCACATCTACAAACTCTTTTTTTTTATGTAAGGTAACATTCACAGGTTCTGGAGATTAGGACACGAATATATTTGGGGGCCATTATTCAGTCTACCCCATATGGACACAAAGGAAACTAAAATGGAGGGGGTAATAAAAAAGAATTTAAAAAACGGTAAATGTAAGGAAAGAGGAAACTCAAGGATGTCTCAGTCAACTGTGTCTGTTGACTGAGTTAAATAGAGACGTTCGTGGAAAAATACTGAGACAAAGGCCCTAGATTTGTTAATACAGAGCTTTGCCAGGTTGGTTTCAAGTAGGAACTATCTCAGCAGATTGAAAAGCAAACAAAGAGGAATGCCTAAAGTCATTAAGGGTTGACTTAATTATTTCAAGAAGGGAAGGCGAAAGATTTGTCTAAGGAGACAACAGAATTCAGAGATTTTTGCTTTATTTTATTGCATGAAATAGACTTGAGCATATTTATACCCTCAGGAGAGAAGACAGTGGAGAAAAACTGCAGAGAGAAAGAGAGCCACAGAGAGAGAACATGTAGCCATCCTTTGGTGCACAGCTGCAGTACGCTGAGCTGGTCCTCACTTTTTCAGTTAGTATTTCTGCTTCATGAATGAGAAAACAGCTTTGAATGGCCGAGTTGAGGAAGGAATGCAACATCAAATATGGTCACTCACACTGTGGTTAATAACTTGTGGACCACACAGTCTTTAGTCTCCAAGATTATAATTTTAGATTCTTTCCTTAAAAAAAATAATCATGAGTTAATATTTGCACTCCCATGTTCACTGCAGCACTATTCATAGTAGCCAAGATGTGGAAATGACCTAAACCGCCATTGATGGTGAATACATTAAAAAAATGTGGCATACACATACAATGAAATGTTTTCAGCTTTAAAAAAGAAGGAAATTCCATTATTAGTAACAGGGATGAACCTTGAGGACACCGTGCTAAGTGAAATAAGTCGGTCACAGAAGGACAAATACTGCATGATACCATGTACATGAGATATCTAAAATAATCACAAAGTCTGCTCATAGGAGAAAAGGCTGGGATTGTGGTTGCCAAGTGCTGGGGGTAGGGGAAAATAGGGAGCTGCTGCTTGGCAGGTACAAAGTTTTACTTATACAAGGTGAACAAACGCTAGAGATCCTGTACAGTGTCACGCCCGTGCTCAGCAGTGCTGTACTGTACACTTAAACATCTGTTAAGAGGGTAGATTGCATGTGAAGTAGTCTTACAATAAATTTTTTAAATTCATCATGTCAAATATTCACATTTTACTGCACATGCTGCAGTAAAATTATTTTTATTACATAACTAAAAATATGTTTTTGTGGGAAAAGTTCTAAAGTACATATAAAAACAGGGAGGAAAATCCACTGTTACCATTTAAAGATCAAGCACTGTTAAAATTTATATATACCACATATACCAAATATATATATACCATATGCCTTATATGTACTTCTTTTTTTCAACAGCATGGAGTTATACTCTACAGTAATCTGCTTGTTTTCTTTTGCAATGTTTCATAAGCATTTTTGAAAATAAATATAGACCCCGTTAAGGACTTCCTAGGTGGCGCAGTGGTTGAGAATCCGCCTGCCAATGCAGGGGACGTGGGTTTGATCCCTGCTCCAGGAAGATCCCTTAAAAAAAAAAAGAGAGAGAGAAAAGAGAAAAAAATATAGACCCTGTTAATGGCAGCCTAACACTATTGCATTGCTGAGTCATAACTTATTTAACCAGTCCTTTATTTATTGGGCATTTAGTTTTGATTTTTTAATATATACCCAGTGCTGGACTTATGTCTTTAGAAATCATAACACACTTGTCCTATTTCCTTAGAAAATTCCTAGAATAGAAATCACTGAGTCAAATGGTATGAACATTTTTAAGGCAATTGATCCATGCATATTGTCAGATTGCTCTCCAGAAAGGGGGTCAATGTGGTGTCTATTAACACACCAGCTGTGAATGTCCACCCTCATGGACATCAGATGTCATGCAGCATTTACAAATAGAGCAGGGTCTAGACAGGGATGGTCTTACTGTGCATTTTAATCCAATATTTAACTACTATTTCCCCACTGTAGTCTTGGGCAAGGAGTTTAACTTCTGTGGGTTCAGTTTCCTCTTCTGCAAAATAGAAATAATAATAGTTTCTGTATCATGGGACTTTAGCCAGAGTTAAATGTGAAAAGAGAGGAAAAATACTTGAATAATGCCAGACTCAGAGTAACTGCCTGATAGCTATTATGTCTTCTTATCTGCTTTAAATTATACTTTTACTGATAGTGAGATCAATATGCAATTATATAAATGGACAGTTTCATGTATCTTTATTGTCCATTTTTGTTTTTCCTTTTGTGACTTGACTTCATTTCCTTTGCCTGTTTTTTACTGTACTGTTCACCTTTGTTCTCATTGATTCATAAGTGATTTATAATTTAATGATAAGAATCCTACATATAACATATATTTAACAAATATTCCCCAAGTTTGTCACTTGAGGCTTAGCATTTTGTGATCATCAATAGAAGGGTTTTTCCAACTTTTTATTATGAATATTTACGAACACACCGAAACATAGGAAGAACAATATATGAAATACATTTACCAGTTTAGGTTCAACAATATGGTAACAATTTGCCACATTTCCTATATCTATCAATCACTTTACTTTTTTGCTAAAACATTTCAAAATATGTTGCGGACAGCATACGGTTCCACGTCTACATGCTTTAGCAGATGTCGCCTAAGAATTGAGATATTCTTATACATCTGTACCAACATCATCCTCACTGCAAATATCATGTACACCTAGTTTAGAGAAATTTTTAGTTGTCTCATTAAAATTCTAAAAATAAGTAAGTAAATAAGCCTGTTAGTCTTCAAAATCAAAGGAGGTCTTTCAGTGACTAAGTTCTGCATTCCTGTAAAATTTCTAGCAAGCCTAGAAGAAATTATAGAGATCACAAGTAAAAATCACAAGATTTCACTTTTTTTCCACCACGGCTGCAGGGAAGAACAGGAGAACAAAGAATTCTGCCCAGGTTGTGAGAAGCTCAAGTCACCCTTGATCACTCCACTCTCTCTCTTTTCTAAATATTCCTCATAAAGTAATTCAGATGGTCCCAACAGCTCAGCAAAAGACACCTGGGAATGTGGGCATAACAGGCGGCCAGGGGAGTTGTTAGCCTCATATAAACGTGAGTAAACAGACTGAATCACAGCTTGAAGTATTTAGTTTAACCCTCCTTGTGTCAGCCGATATGCGAGTCACTTGTCTTCCGGTTACCTGCCATCTGACAGGCACAACGGTGTCTGCGTCAAACATTCCCCAGTAGAGCAGCCCTCCCTTCAACACATCTTGGTGCAGTAAAAAAAAAAGAGGAAGAAGAAGAAGAAGGCTGGAGTTCCCAGAGTGTTTTTTGCAATCACATATGTAATAAAGACAAATTTGTATTATTTTCCAACCATTTATGTCTACTCAATAATTCCACCAGAAAAGGAAAATTTTGTCATTGAAATCTAAACCAAATGGTGCAAAATAGAAATTATAAAATGTGTGCTCATTTGAAGTCTCTCACTAATGTGACTGTTGAAGTTTGGGAGGCATTCAAATATTTTACTTTTAACTGTGACTTAGAGGCTGGCATTCATTAAAGACTGCAGAACTCAGCACCTGCTCAGTGACACTTAATGAAAAGCAAAAGCATCTCCCTTTTGCCATGATTTCAATTTTAAATTATTACCAGTAATGGGCCTGAAACCCATTAGGAAAAGTGTGGGCTTTTTTGCCCTGGAATTTATATCATCAGCAACTCCTTGGATCCAGGAACTTTGGCTGTATCAGCAGAGAGGAAGCAGGCATCCACAATTACCCTGCATCCAACCAGGCACCCACGTGGGTCCATTCCAGCCAGCCCAGCACCCAAACTACAGTGGGAGGTGAGGGTGGGTTTCCTCCTGTACCCAGACACACACCTTCATGGCATTTAAAGTTCAAATTCTATTCCAACATACAGAGCCTACTTTTGCACATCTTATTGACTCATGAAAATGCACAAATAATAAAAGTACTAGCTAATATTTATGGGGTTTTATTTTCAGATAATGGGCTCACTTTGTGTAAACTGTCTTACTACATGACATGTAACAGACATGCAACTGAGTTCTGTTACTCTATCTTTTCATTTTTCAGTATTTCACAGTGATCCTTTAAGAGACTATGGATAAGTAATAAACCCATTTAACAGGTACTGAAATTGGGGCTTAAAGCCATTTCATGACTCTCCAAGGTTATACAGGAAAATTGTCCTAGGTCTCATCCTGTACGTGGCAGATTGAGACTATTACTGAAATTCTCTGTTAATATTTTGCTTGTGCAGCCATGCTCTGTAGGTTTGGTTCATGTGAGTTCTTGTCTCCATAGGTGGTAAGGCTCTGGGTATTTCTACCCTGGGCACCATCCACCCCCAGGGGGGGCAAGCTGGAAGAGAGGAACTAGAGGAAACACAGGAGCTGAGACGCTATTTGCTGTGGTCAAGTCAAATCCCCGCCCAGTGGAGAAGGCAGACTCAACCTCCATCACCATGGCAAGGAGCAAGAGAACCCGGGAGACTCCGGGGAGCAGAGGACTGAGGAGATGGAAGTCACACTGCCGCGTTTCAAGGAGACATCACTGCATTTCTGGTGGAGGACTGAGGAAGAGCTCTGGAAAGATGATCATTAGACAGTTGCAGTCAAAGTATTAATAGTCAGATTGTTAAGACCGCTGGAATCATGAAAAGCTTAACATTATCCAATTCAGTGTGTGATGCTATGTGCGCCTAGATCCTGCCACCAGATAAAAAATGCCTCTGTTTTGCTCCTTCCTCTGGTTGTCAAATCTTCTGTTCCTCCTCACACACTGCACACCACGGCAGGTGACACAGGCAACAGCAGTGGGGTTGATGGGTCACATCGTCAGGAAGAAAGGGACTATTATATGTCCTGCAGGTTCCACTCGTACTGACTATGAGCTATTGTTGCCTCAACTTGAATGTAATTTGTTTTTATTTTTTTTAATAAATTTATTTATTTATTATTTATTTTATTGACTGTGTTGGGTCTTTTTTGCTGTGCACGGGCTTTCTTTAGTTGCAGTGAGTGGGCGATACTCTTCGTTGTGGTGCACGGGCTCCTAGCTGCCGTGGCTTCTCTTGTGGAGCACGGGCTCTAGGCGCGTGGGCTTCAGTAGCTGCAGCACATGGGCTCAATAGTTGTGGCTCACGGGCTCTAAAGCACAGGCTCAATAGTTGTGGCACACGGGCTTAGTTGCTCCGCGGCATGTGGGATCTTCCTGGAGCAGGGATCGAACCCATGTCCCCTGCATTGGCAGGCAGATTCTCAACCACTGCGCCACCTAGGAAGCCGTGAATGTAATTTAAAACGTGATTAATAGTAAAAGCTAGCATTGCACTCACCAGGCCCTGCATCGAGCCCTTGCCTGCATTCTTCCTTATGCCTCACTCCTTTCCTGTTAGACTTGATCCCCGCTTACCGAGAAGAAACTCAAGAGCACAGAGTTAACGTGTGGTGGAGCTAAATTTTGCACCCAATTTTTCCAATACCAGATTATTGAGCTCTTTACTATATTATACTGTTTTTGTTGAAATAAATTGGTATGTCTAAAAATTAAATGAAGGGCGGGGATAGAAAAGAAAGAAATGCATAAATGCATGAGGAGATGTTATCCGCATTCTTTTGTAAAGGCAAATTCCATTCCCATGTGAAATATGCAGATGATGTTTCCTGCCACACACACACAAAATGTCACCAAAAATGACATCAATAAAATATTTTCTACACTACATGTGTGTACAGCCAGCAGTTGGGTGAATGCTGCACCCAGCTGGGTCTGCTGCCCCAGATGGTCAGGAGGAGGTGAAGACTCTAGTGCTCTCCCCTGACCTGGTTTCCATTGAAAAATAGGTATCTGACTTCCCACTGCAAGTTACAATGTTCCAAAGCTTCTTGATTGAGTAGCAAGAATCAAAATCGGTAACACGCGAAGACAGAATGAAAGGTACAAGAGTCAATCTCTTGGGGAACATTGTAATATATATATATTACTAGCCACATTCCAAAGCTGAGAAATGATGTTTTCGAAGAGTATTTATGGGTAAGTCTTCCTTGATGAGGATGATCTGAAGTCAAAGAGCGTGAGAAGGACTTATTGCCTGCAATAGCAAAGGTGATTTGTTTGTATTCTCTAGTTTGACCACTGCCATTGGATTCTTAGGTACTTCTAGATTGATACTTATAGCTCATTTAATCAAATGGAAACATTTGGAAATAGAAACATAGACAAACGGCTACATTTGTTTGGATTATTTTAAATCATGAAATGCTAATGTCTTTAAAACTTGACCTTCTTCAAAGTACCTGATGCCAAAATACTACAGGCAGCCTTAATAAGAGAGCTATAAAGTTATTCACTGTTTTTTAAAGTTAATGTTTGTTGACGATCTTGTGACAATAGCCAAGTCTATTTCAAAATGTTTTACTCAATACACTTATTGAAAGACCCTTTTGAAAGAGAAATTATAGATCTATATGTTTAAGCACAACCATGAAAACACTGAAAAAGTACTGAGGATGTCAGTATGAAAACACATTGAAAGCTACATCTTTGTCTAAGTAACTTTAACATTCCCCATTCCCCAGGGTGAGGAGCTACCTGGGGAGGTTAAAAAAAAAACAACCCCCCCCAAAAAAAAAACCCCACTTTCCTTCTGCATAAAAATCTTGACTATACTTCCTCCTCTTCCCTCAAAATAATAGAAATAATATTGGCTCTTTTTCTTCTTGCATCTCAAGAGATCCATATTAGTCTTAAAAAATGATAAGCACCCTATACTTTTCACTTTTTCTAAGTTATAAATTAACTTTTCATATGTAAATTCTATGGAAGGAAATGGCTGAGAAAAGTGATAGTCAAAGAAGGAGGCAGGCCACGCAGTTAAATCTGAATTTGTCCCTCCCGTACATACACACACACACCCACACACACTCTCTCACACTCTCACACACTGTCTAGGAACTCCTGACTTGCTCATCTCACTATATAATCAACATATTTTGAGAAGATCAGGATACCTTCTTCTCTTTTAAAAGAGATGAAACTAACACCAGCAACACTAAAAGGCATTTACAGTTATCTTAGAATATGCTAGGACAAAGAAAAATAGACACAACTTTGCAGTTGAGCCATGTATATGAAGTTGAGCTATCCTGGTAGATTCTTGTTCAATGAATTAAGGCTTAATTCACTACTTCATTTTTTGTACACAAATGAAAACTAGTGATTAGTCCAAGCACCAACTTCAATTAACTGGAAAAAATTGACTTTCCTTTCCTAATTCTTTTACTATATATTCTACTCAAAACCTGAATTATTTCCCAAAGAAGCTCCATTAATTATGGGGAACGTTTTTTAAGTTTGTTCATTTCCATTTCTAAGTTTTTGTTTCTTTCTCTAAAAATGAATAGGGCACATTACCCTAACTTGGAGAAATGCAATTTCATAGCAGAATATTTATTTTATAAATTAGTCTGAGCTATCATTGAAAAAAAGAAAAAAATCCAAAAGCCAGGCACAATTTTTTAAAGGCTGTTCATTAAAGAACAAAAGTTAGAGAGACCAGTGCTCTCGTGTCTGACATGCTCTAAAGTACAAAACGATGGGACAATTCAGTCATCAAGTGTGTAGAGCGACATATTCATTAGAATATGCGGCATGGTGTGAATGGGAAGAATAAGGGAAAATATTTTAAAAGAAAGGAAGGAATACTCCAAAGTTTTAATAGCAACTGCCTCTAAATGTAGGATTATGAGTCATATTTTCTTCTTTCTCATATTTTTTCTACACTCAGCCTTATTAAATTTAGGGTGGCTGCAGAAAGAGCTGATTCACAATTCCAAAATCAAAAAGGAAGAGGCTCAGATGTTTTTGATTGGAGTCATATGGTAAGTTGCTGTCAAACATCCTGTATTTGACATTTCTGTTGGTGCAGGCAGCTTCCATGGAGAATAAGACAGGCAGTTTTGCCAACATGATAAAATAATAATTGAATTAAAATACTGGCTGTATTTAAACTCTACTAAAATGTAAAGTCCTTTCCAGTATCCCTTCTGTAGTTTGTTATCTGAAAACCTGGACACCGTTTTTAAATCAAAGCAATTCATTCCTTCAGACCAAAGTGTTTTTGTTTCTCAGAGCTTATAAAGATCCCTGAAATGGGTATTATTAATCTAATTTGTAAAGCACATAGATTGAAGCTTTACACATTTGCATAAATTAAACCTACCAGTCATTAATCCAGAAGTGACCTTTGCCAGCTGGCAGTTGTTTTCTGATTCTCTGGACACAAAGGGAAGAGACAGCATGTTTGAATGGTTCCCTGTGTCTGGCATTTTGTAATCCACCAGACAGGTCTTCAGCACACAATGAGTCAGCCCTGGGCTGTAGTCTCTGTTCTGTGTGGACAGAGTACTCTTGTGGGATTTCACCCTTACCTTTGTCTGCTGGCCGTGCAAATTAGAAGTTTGCACAAAGTAAGAAAAATAACTTTCCAACTACATTACAACATAAACATTTTCCCTTGAACTTAAAGTAGTTTGGTCATAAAAATGGTTTGTAACCTGGGTAGGCAGAATATAGAAACATATACAAGAAAGATGCAATTTATTCTGGAAGATATAATTTCCCAGTCTGGTAAAAACCCTCAAAAATGTTAAATTATTATGAAATGTTAAATTATATCCTGCTTGTTCTTTACCCTTTAACCTTTTTTTTTGCCTTATTATTAAAAGTAAATTAGCTCCCTCATGTGCACATATAACTTTTATTTTATTTTTTTATATTTTGTTACTTAGAGTTAGGCTTTTGGAACTTACAAAGGTTAGTATTTATGAACACAAATGAAGGGATTATCATGAAATATTATAGCAAAAGTCGAGGCATTTCCTGTAGTGACAGCAAATAAGTGGCAACCCACAAAGCACCCTGGCGTTCTTGTGGGGAAGCTTGGGGCCTCATGTCTGATTGAAAGGGTGAATACAGAGCAGCGGAGGGCCGAGCTCAGGCAGAGCCTCTTGGCATTCATTCAGTTATTCATCAAGTATTTATTGAGTGACTACCATGAACCATGCACTGTCCCAGGGTCTGTGGGTCAAAAGCGACAAGATCCCCACTTTCACAGAGTTTATATTCTAGTGGGGAGAGACCCACTAAACAAAAACATTTTAAACATTTAACAGCACATTCGAATGTTCCAAAGATAAGAAAATAGAACAATGCGAGAGAGTACAACTAGAGGGAATAGCCAAGACCAGAAGGAAAAGCTATTGTAGGGAGGAAACCTCCACCCCCTTAGGGTCTATGACTGGGTCTGCAAATTAAGCTGACAGAGTCACAGGAGAAAAGCATACATATTTATTTCATGTACGTTTTACGTGACATGAGGGAAATAGAGACCTGAAGAAACAGGCCAGAATATTTCATGCTTGGTTTGATGAGGAGCGGGCAGTGGTGGAGGAGTAAACAGGCTAGCGAGTGTGGGCTCAGTGCAGAAAACTGGCAAGGTCTGTTTGTCAGGATCCTTCCAGATGTCCCTTTGTCTTAGGAGATAAGGATGCTTCTTTCCTACAGACATAGAGAGGGCACCTCTCAGATGAGGGTTTTGTGACCTGTTCCATGTGAGTTGGGGAAAGGCAAGGTCACAGTGACTTCCTGCTTCTGCCACTTTCTCAGATTCCTTCAGCTTAAAATATTCAACATGCCAGGTGCCATATTTTGGGGTCCTGTGTCCAGAACCCCATCACTACCATGTGAAGATCTGAGGAAGAGAATTCCAAGAAGGGGAAACAACAGGTACAAAGACCCTGCAGCAGGAAAACGCATGAGTTTCATAAGCCATGGAACACAGCCAGGGGAGAGGGGAAGTAGGGAGTAAGGACATGCCACGCGACACAGGGCATGGGAGGAACTTGTGCCACATTAGGTTTTCTTCTGAGGGAAATCTATCCCAAATGCCTCTTACCATTTATGACTTTGAGACTCAAAGTGGTCTTTGTTCAAGAGGAGCCTCTTTTTATAAGTATATTCTAGGCTGTTCCTTTGCCCACTGATAAAGGAAATGTTCCCATATTGTGGAATGGGGAAGTCATTGTGGCTTATACATGAGGTAACTTGAACTTTATGCTGTTCTAGCCTGTTTGTGGCCTATCAAACATACATTGTACATCTGCTTTAATTATTGAAGAAAAGGGCACATTGAGCAGAAGTAAAGAGTGTCCATGATGAAAGTAAAGGTTAAATGTCTCCCTTCCTGGGATGCCAGTGCTGGTTCTCCTTCCACGATAAGACTCCCTTCCCAGGTGCCAAGGTCACACGGACTTTGTTCTGGCTGTTTTTGAAACCTTGAAGTAATGTATCCCTGACTTGTTTGATTTTCTTTGTTCTGAGAAGACATAAAACTGTGCTGAAAACCAGGCTTCCCTGGAGCAGGTCCTCAGAGTTATCTGAGAGGCTGTCTTCCAGGCTACAGTCCTCAGTTTGGCTCAAATAAAACTCTTTTCTATTCCTATTATAGATTGCTTACTGACTATTCTCATTGACACCACACTTAGCCCCAACAAGCTCCAGCGACCCCTTTAAGTATTAGTCTGTGTTTTAAGTGATTTTTATTTTCTAGCATAAAACTAGGTTTCTAAGCTCTTTAGTGTGAATATTTTTAAACATAAACAAAAGAAGAAAGAATAGTATGACAAACCCCATTTTTCAACAATGATCAACTAGTTATTTTTAATTGCACAAGCAATACAGGCTTTTGGTAAACAATACAAAAAAAAATCAGAGAAGAAAATTGCAAGAAGAACTTACAATTTCCCTATGTAGAGAAAACCACTGATAACTACAGTATAATGCTACATCCCCCCCACCTTTTTTTTAATATATACACATAGGGTGGGGTTTTTGTTTGTTTCTTGCTTTTGTTGTCAAAATGAGTCCATGTCGTACATGCTATTTTGGAAGCTCAGACAACCTTTAAGCCATTTCCTCTACTCTCTCCTCACCCTTTCCATGAAATTTTCCACTTTACCCAAGCTCATGACATGTTTATTTTGACATTGCTTACATGTATTCATCTTTGTACATGTCTAGCATAGCTGAACCATGTTTCCTGGGAATAATTTCCGGGTTGGTAAACTATCTACACAGACGGAAGCTGCAGGTTAGGACAGTGGTTAGAAATGTGAGCTCTGGATTCCATTCCTGACTCTGGCTCTTAGCCCTCTGAAGACCGGCAAGTTATTAGCCTCTCTGTGGCTCAATTTCACTGCTCATAAAGTGGAGAAACAATCATTTCTACCTCCTAGTTTGTTATGGATAATGTAGAATAACGTGTGTACTCAGGGTACTTGTCATATATCATGAGCTCAGTAAATGCTTGCTATCCTTACAATGAAAAACACTTGTTACTGGTGAACTGGACATTGGCATCATTTGATGCCAAATGACAAACTATCGTGGATATTGTTTTAACTTCCCCAAGAGCTGTATGCAGCAGCTGTGGCAAGAAAGCACAGGTCTTATAATGATATAAAGAAAGCACACTTTCTTGTTAAGTCCTTAGTTGAAGTTAGACTAGATATAACCAAGCAAAGGGCTCGTATGCCTGCAGTGCAGAAAGCCAAACTCTGGCAGAGGGAGTTTGCCCCAAGGGCTCCAAGCAAGGCAGTGGGAGACAAGCCTCAGATCCACTCCCACTTGGTCTTTGAGTTGGGGGTGTTTTAGAACAAAGAGGCTGGATTAATCATCATCTTGTGACATTTCTTAATCTAGTTTTGGGAGTCAGGATGTCTCTGGTTTAGATTCTCTGGCCAGGTGGCCCATGGCTGGGGGTCTGTGAGACCACCTTGCCCTGGAGAAACAGCCTGAGTTAACATACAAACTGTTTCTCCTGAGTTAACGTACGTGAACTTGAGATAGCAATTTTAGTACATTAACAATGTTATCGACAACAGCAATTTAAAGTCATCTGATTCTGGTTGATTAGTGTTTAGTTAGCAAAGGACAAGAAAGGGAATGAAGTTTTGTATAGAGAGTAATCATAAACTTGGTAGGGGAACTCGGTTTCAGGGGGACTCGGTTTCAACGTGCCACTTTGGCATCTTGTTTGTTAATCAATGTATCCTATGTAATATGCTTTTTAGTATATAGAATAGCACCGCTTGGTAATGAATATTTATGCTGAGAATATTTGGTCTTGGTCTGTGTTCAAGAGGGGATGGCTAGGATATGATCCACTCTCACTCCCAGGTGAGGGAAGGAAAAGCCATTAGCATGGGAGTAAAAAACATATTACCTCTTGTTAATAAACAGTAGTGAGCCTATGAGGGCAGGGGAATCTTGCTAATGCAGAGCTTCATGACCATTTGAGGGAAGTTCATGTGGGCTCCACCTAGCAATTATCTATAGGTAGCACTGGAAAATCAATAAAAGTGAAGGAATATGGTCTCCAAAAGGGTGGAGGAGAAAGCTATCTCCTTGGTAATTCTGCCTTGCAGTTTTCCTTCCACCCTATTTTGCTGACATCAATTTTCCTGCATTAGATTTTTAAAAAGAGAGACTAAAAAGGAATCAGAGAAACAGAATAGAGATGCAGCAGAAAACTTAAAGTGAAGAGGTTGATAACCTTTGTCGATTTTATTTTTAAGGTGAGATTTTATGGAAATTGACATTATTGTCCTCTGCTATAATCAGGGGGAAACATTGATATGTTAATGAGCCTCTTTACCTCTCATGCTGAGGTGTGATTAGATGCCTAGCAAAGTATTTTCAAAATTTTAAGTTGTTTCCATGAGATTGTAATTCCAGCTCTACAACTTCCTAAAGTTCATTTAACTTGGTATGGCTTTAGTGTTACATTTTACCAGGAGCAATCGTGTTGTGTGGTAATTAAATTTGTGAAATAGATTTTCCTAAAAGTAAACGAAGACTCCACTGACATTCCTTAACATGCAAGCTCTTTCCCTTTGTTTTGTCTCACTCCCTCTCCTTCTTTCTCTCTCTCTCCCATTTTTCCCTTCTGCTTGGCACTTTATTCTTTTCCCTTTCAAATGACTAGATGACCATAAACATTTTTCCTTCACACACACACACACACCTGGCACCACTCACCCAACAGTGTCTGCTACTGATTGGTTTCCTCCAAAAAGGACAAAGGGTCAGTTAGAGGAGCCATCCTTCAGTTTGCAGTGGAGATCTGGCAGAATGGCTGAAATTGGTAGAACTAACTGCCCTTACAGCTCTACAGACAATTAAGTAATTGGATCCATATGTGCTGGCTTACAGACTTTTTCAAAGAAATTAACTTCAGTGTGGGGCTCTGACTTCAGTGAGAAAAGGGGCAGAAGTAAAAAGACACCCCTGCAACGACCCACCGAGTTTATTTCTTGGCAAGTTAGCATCACATCTTCCACAGACACTTGTGCTGCATTACAGAGTAAGTGGATGTCTCAAATCCGTCCCACAAGAAAGTAGTAGCCTAACCTAAATTATTAAATGTCTCTAAGCACATAATATATGCATACAGACTATAACTCCATAACCATTAGATTTCTGAAAAGTAACATTTGACTGGGAGTTCATCAGTCAGAAATCTAATATGATTTGTTCACTTGAAAACAAGAACATGGTTAAAAATTAAAATTCAAATAAAGCTTTATTAGAAACACAAAATCATTCCATTGTAAATATTAAGGAAGACTCCACAAGGTTTAGCACATAAAAAGGATTGTTTTATTCCTGCAGCTGTGGAGAGGTAGCTAGCAAAACAGAAGTGGAACTCTGGGGTCTCATTGTCTGGGTCCAAACTTTTCATCCTTTCAATCCTGACCTTTATTTCACTCCCTGGTAACATCCTGCAAAATATCATTTCTCTTTCCCGGAGAATCCAGTCTGGATTCTAGCTGCGTAACCTTGGAAAACTATCTGTTTCTCTATATCTAAGTTCCTAATTTGTGCAACAGACACAAGAGGGTTGTGGTGAGGATTAAACTAGGTAATTCAAGTAAAGTTCTTACAATAGTGCTTGGCATATAGGAGGTGAGAGAGAGAAGATCTATCATATTAAACTTGTCTCTAACAAGAACCATTATGGTGTACATTTGTTTTATCACTACCTTGCTTTGGCCTTCTGCAAGCCATTTAAATGCCAGTTTTCTCGTTTGTATGAAGGAAGAGATTGGATTTCATTTCTAACATTCTATATATATATAATACACATAGAATATTTATATTTCTAGAACTTTTATTGGACTTCAAAAGCACATAAACTAGTTTAAATATTATTTTGTGTGATATGGACTCAACAAATCTAAAACAGTCACAGGAATTGAGTAATTGATCACAAACATTTCTAGTTCAGGTGCCAAGTTTAGGGAATGCAGAAGTAGCACCATAATAATAAATAAAAATAAAATTCTCCTTCCAACCAGGTCAGAAGACATGACAGAGAACTGCACCCAATATCCTTGTCAAATAACTCATGTGGGCACTCATTGTAGAAAAGAGAGAGCTGAAAATTTTTCTTGGCTAATTATTGGGAAGAGAGTTAGGCAAAGTGTAGCACTGTTAGAGAACTCACCAGAGTACTCTGGGATAACATGAATTGGACTGGATTCCCTGGGAAAGAGAAATGATATTTTGCAGGATGCTACTAGGGAGTGAAATAAAGGTCAGGATTGAAAGGATGAAATGCTTGGAAATTGATCAACAAAGTTTTCTGTACTTTGTCAACCACACGTCAATTAGCACACAACCACAGAGAGGTCAATTAGAGACATGAATGCTTTGGGCTTGTATTTTTCTTTCTTATAAAATGCAGCAAAATCCCTGCATATACCAACTGTTCGCTTCATCTTTATTAAATCAATTAATGATCTCTCTTAAATTTTCAGCCAAAGGAAATTGAAGTAGAGCCAAACATTAGGATTTCAGAGAACTTAAGAATTTGTAAATTTAAAGACTAAATATCTCACATTTTAAATGAAGGATCTGATAAAATGACTTGACCAAAGCCGTATGCCTTAGTGACAGGAGCCAGGACTGAAAATTCAAGTTGCCTGACTCCTAGGGTCATGCTGTCCCCATTATACCAAACTGCCTTCACTTTTGGTGAGGAACAAAATCATCACAAGCCAAGATTCAAATGTCAAGTTTCTGTTCTATCGGTTGAATGTTACACTCTAGACCATCCAAGCTCTGTGGTTCAAAAGGGATTCGAAATTCCATGACACTCAAAGTCTTAAATATACCCTCAAAGAATTCCAACACAAGGTTTACTAACAGCTTTATATCTTATATATTGGGTTGGCCAAACAGTTTGAATTTTTTGGCCAACTCAATAATTCATTCCAGTCAACAATAATCGTTGTCTTGGAGTCATCTGGATTTATTATGAAAATTCTTGAGACTGTTTTTGATAAAAACAAGCCTGTAAACAAGGTTAAAAGATGGAGTAGAGAGGGTAATTCCAAAATATCTCACTTCTTCTTCCTTTTTTTTTTTTTTTTTGAGAGCAATATTACTAATTGGAATTTCTCCTGTCTATTGAATGATTTTTACTTAATTCATTCTTCATTACAAAAATATGTAAAGATCACTAATATCCCTTTCTAACCTACCACAATGACAAAAGTTTTCTTGATGCCATTTGGTCAACCACTTTAACCCAGTAGCCTGGGTAAGAATCACCACAATGTACGGGGTGTCTGAATATTCCATACACATTACAACCTCTATTATTTTTGCACTTGATATAATTGAGCGTCTACTACACTCAAGACCATGTTATTTATTTATTTTTTTCAGGTTTGCCAGGCATATGACGGCTAGAAAGATATCTATACTCTCAATAGTGTAAGCCTTTTTTGGAGTTATGGTTTCTTGTGAAAATATATGTTTTGGCTCAGATATTAGCTTGATGCAGCATTTATAATCAGTAATGTTTTTTCAACTAGCACATGTGCCCAAGAAGATCCTGGGAAACTTTCTGAGTGAGCATTGTACTGAATAAATGCTTTACCACACTCAATGTTCTAATTTTATACATTTGATATCTCCATGTCTAATTCACCATTTCCTCTAAGCTGGGAGAATGCCAATTTTGGTCATACATGTTTTCCAAACCAATGGTTTTTGTTTGTTTGTTTGCTAGGATTCTGTTTTCTATAACTTCTGTTGTTAGTTTCTTCTTCAGCATTAATTTGGGACCCAAGAATAGCAGTAGATAATTTAGGGAGGCCTAGGAGAACTAAAGTAGGGAATGAAAACTGAAAAGCGTGGGGTTGGTCTAGACCCAGAAGTGGTCAAAATGGAACCAAGGGTCAAAGAAGAAACGCATACCAGAACCAGAGGTCAGTCAACGTACTGGTGTCAACGTACTGGTGTGAAATCCAGAGAGTGGGAAAGTAGAGAAAGGGAAGAGATGGGAAGCCAGGAGGAAATGAGGCCTCAGCAGATAACTAGAGTCAGAGCAAGACTGGGAGGGGGTCAACACCACCCATCGAAGCAATCAGGATTCAAAGAGGAAACACTCTTGGGAAGGCAGAGTCTAAATTAAGCCAAAGTCTGTCTCCACCAGCATTAGTGATAAATGTTTCCATCTATGGACAGGAGCTAATTCCACCACAAAGAGAGTCAGGTGAGTAACCAGGAATCAAGAGCAGATCCTGATGGTATTCAGAGCCACTTTTCTAGGATACTTAGAGTGAAATTTTATTCAACAATAACTTAGATAACAAAGATATAATAATGAAGAAAACAGATAAAATTTCCTACCCTCATGAAGTTTACATTTTATAGAGGCAGGTAAATACAGGTTATGGAGCATAGTTACAGAACACAACTTTTCAGACTTGAAAGGTAACCTAATTTTTATTCTTATCTAAGTCAGGGTCCATAAACAGCTATCCTAGTATTTGCTCTAATTAATTCTTGAAATTGTCTCTTTTCTTATTCACCTTTTTTTAGGAAATCTTTTTTTCCACATATTCCTTTTCTTTATTCCTATACTCACTTCTGAAGCCATTCTGGTTTTAAGTTCTCATTCATTTTTTAATATCTCATGATTTCCATATTCAATTCAAGTCCATATGAATTCAATATTTCTAGGCTGCAGAGAAGACATCAAAAAGAGAAAGGGAAGTCTCTCCACTCAAGGAGTTTTTATTTCTGCAGGAGTCCGTATGTCCTCAAGAAACTGTCAGACCAGGATGGAATGTGTGATGGCCCACAAGGGAGGCATTATGTACTGTGGTGGTGAAAAGGCTATGAATGATAACGGAGGATATTTTCCAGATTCCCAGAACAGAACTGAAATCCCTTTCAGTTGGCAGGAATCAGGAATGCTCATAGAGGAAATCTAAAGAATTCATAAGAAAATTAGATTAGATAAAATTTAACGAGTAAACATTAAATTCACGAGTAGGGACCATGTCTGATTCCTCATTTTATCGCTAGTACCTAGAACCAGAGCCTGGAACGTGGTAGTAATTTAAGTACACACAAATATTTGTTGAACTGATATTGAATGATTGGATTAAATCCTGAACAACTAGTAGGACTTCAATTAAGTAAAACTGGAACAAACTGGGCAGGTCTTTTCAAAGAAAAGAAACACACGACATGAGCAAAAGTAAGAAAAGAGAAAATGTGAGCAGAGATAGCCTAATTTGGATGGTTTGACGTGTTTACAGAAAAGGCCTATTTGAAAGTTTAATGACTTTATTTGAGATGCACTGGTCAAAGTGTCATGGTGAAAGCGTGCACCCCATATCAAGGAGAAGGGGGGAGGGCATAGGACAACAGGCAGACCCAGTTTGGATGTCTGGCTCAATGAGGCTGATGAGAAGCAGCCCAGCAGAGAAGTTTCAGGTTGCAGAGAGCACTATTGTAGGGAGAGAGGTACTGGAGCAAAGAGTGAGATGCAGGTAGGGAAGAAGACAGGACAGGTGGGGCAGGACCTCAGGACCAAAATCACAGGAGTAAGAAGCACTGGACTGGGTGGACACAGGCCTCAACTTGGCTTTGCCATTGACTATTTTATTTAATTTTGGGACAAGTCACTTACTTCTGAGTGTGTTCCCTCATCTGTAAAATAGAGATGAAAGTTATATGATATGATCATGTCTAAATAAGACAACTTCTGTTAAATACCTGACATATACAGTATACCACCATAAAAATAAGTATGTTTTTATAGAAGTATATAGAGAATACATTTACTTATAGAAAATATGAATATATAGAAGTATTGGGTTGGCCAAAAAGTACAGAACATCATACAGAAAAACCCAAATAAACTTTTTGGCCAATCCAATGCAGTATAGTGATTTCCTAGGGCTACTGTAACAAAGTACCACACATTGCTGGTTTAAAACAACAGAAATGATTCCAGGGCCAGAAGTACCAAATATAACTGTTGGCAGAGTCGAGTTCTTCTTGGAGGCTTAAAGGGAGGGTCTTGCCTCTCTCTTAACTTCGGGTGGCTGCTGGCAGACCTTGGTGTCCCCATGCTTGTAGCTGCCTAGCTCCAAGCTCCACCTCCGATGTCACATGGCCTCCTTGATGTGTGCCTCTGTCTCCTTTTCTCATAAGGACACCAGTCATACTGGATTTAGGACCCACTTTACCCCCCATGACCTCATCTTTAATTACGTCTGCAAGGACCCCATTTCCAAGTAAGGTCACATTCTGAGGTTTCAGGTTGACATGAATTTGGGGGGAACACTCTTCAACCCAGCATAAGGAGTATATTCCTAACTTATTCTTATTTTTATAATAGCTTTGATAGGGTATTATTATAAGAACTAAGATTGGGGCCATAGAGGGGAGGTGAACAAAATGGTTGAGGTCCCAGGTCAGGAAATTTGAATTCCATCTATTCCTCTTCCCGGTTGTATAGCCTTGGAGGCTACACCCTCTTTAATGATTAGTCTTCTCAGCTGACAAACACGGAGCCAAACTTCAGTGTCCAGGGAGGATTAAGCGAAGTAACGTGTGTGATGCACTTAGCATGGTACTGGCCGCGAGGGATGGTTCTCCGCTCACTCTAAGGAGGCTGACCTGTGCTGTGGGGGGGGGGGGCAGGGTTCTGCTCACGTGAGTGCCATGACTCACTGTCTCATCCAGACGCAGGCTGAAAGCACAGCCACTCTCATCTTACAGTTTACCACTCTGCCACGAAGATGTCCCCAGGCCGCTTGTTCAATACTCCCGGGAAAGATTCACCACCATTGACCCATGTGCCCTAGAAATGCCAGGTCATGTGTCACTGTCCAGTGTCTAGCCTTTCAGTTTGCCCATCAGCTTTATACACTATCTTACTGTACTCCAAAAAACAACTGCTTAATCATCAACATCAACTTCTTCCTAAGTTATTTTTGGAAGGAGTAATTTAGAATATAGGTAAATAAATAATGCCTTAACTTTCATAACTTTGTAATACGTTATCTCACTAAAACTTTACAACTCTTTCAGGTAGAAAACCAGGTATTTTATTCATATTACTTAAGTACAACACTTTGCTATACCCTGACTGGTGGAGATATCTTCCACAGTACTTGTTTATATTAGCCATGTTCTGGGAGTTCATTGTTGGTCACCTGGTAATGAAATATACAAATTTTAATCAGTATACCCAGTTTGTAGTAGTCACTGTCTTGTCCATAAAGAAGGCTGACTACTATACCTTTTAATAGACTTAAGACTGGGCCTGAAGTTATAGTGTCAGAATCTGTATTGGTCTCCTGTTGGTTTACCCAATTTAACACTCAGTTTTGTCACCTTGCGGTTTTCCAGTGTGCTGTACTGAGAAGCTTGCAGGGGGAGTAAAATCCAAACAATACCTTTGCTATTCGTGAGGCATTTTTATGTCATGAGTTCGTACTCTTGCATTCAACTGATTTTACGGAATGATATATAAATGCAGCATGGCTTTCTATGCCCTTTAACCCCATGCTTCCAGTCCCCAGATAGGCAAATATTCTCAGGATTTTAAGAATTACTGTATGTTCTTGCCTGTTATAAAGTGCATGCATAAGCAGGTAGGCAGGGATTCTTACAGACTGATGTCTAAGATAAGAACATGATATATTAATTTCAAGCCTAAGGAAGCCCGAGGTTGCATAGCAACTACCTGACTCTAGAAAAGTGAAATGCAACAAAATTCCTGGCGATTCACAAGTTGCATATGCTTTACATTTGGTATTTGGGATCTACTTGAGTAGATTTGAGTGTATCTATACTATTATTTCGTTTTACTTTATAGTTAAGTTCAGTCATTTTCATTTGTAACGACTGCATATGACAGGTAAGGAAACATTTAATACAAGTGATCTTGGAGCATATGACAGGAGACTGCTCTTGTCTTCTGAGCTCGTTCCTAATTTCTGTGTCTGAAATACATCAGCCACCATATTATAAATCTTTTAACAGAACCCAGATTTCACGAGTCTGTGGCTTGCCTGAACTTCCTTTTTTAAAATCCTGGATGCACTGCAGATGAAAATGATCTCCATTACTTTAGAAATTACACTTTACAAAATAAAAAAGATAAACAATCTTCAGATTCATTTCCGAACATTCTAAATTCCAGGAATGTTTATTGATGTAAACCCACATGGATTAAACACTTTAGAGCTCTGGGGCAAACAGGCACCCCTTTGCAGTAGGTCTGGAAAAGAGAAAGCATTTCAGCACAGGCTCTGCCACAAAGCATTTGGCAGGCTAAGTTAGAGCCTCAGAATTCCTTCTGAAAAGGACAAGAGACTTCCTGTCATTCCTCTGGGTTTCTGCATGTGGCACCAACGTGCACAATGCGAAGCGTAAACAGATGTAAATGGTGACGGAGGGGGCCAGGCCAGTGTGTTGTTGTACACAGCCCCCACACCTCTCCCAGGAGCTGGCGGCGCGGGAGGACACTTGCACCCAAGGCGCAGGACGCTGGACTGGTTTATTTCCCCAATATTTACTTATGTAAATAAAGGGGCGTGGCCGGGGCGGGAGGGGCCGGGGGAGGTGGGGTCTGCGGCGGGGGGCGCCCACCGCAAACAGCACCAGTAACCTTGTCTGCTGTGATCATTAACCTTTGTGGAGCACGCAACCGGCTGCTTGCTGAGGTTCGTCCTCAGGATGTGAGCAGAGCCGCACGGACCGCACAAACTCTTCAGAGACGGTTGCGTCTACCTTGCGAGCTCTTGCTCCACCCTCGTGTGGCAGAAAAATGAGATTTCAGCGATTCTTTTTTCTACTTTTTATTTTTATGATGAGTCTTCTGCTTATCCACGGACAGAGACCGGGTAGGACTTTGACACATTTGTAAGCGAGTAACTGGTTGGCGTGCTTCTTTCTGTGAATGGGCCTCTGAGCTTGCACGCGTGTCTGCTGGAAATCACTTAGGGGTGCGTGGGGGTGTCGGGGGTGAGCGTGTAGGATTTCAGCAGTATGTTATTATCCTGTTAGGGCTATTATTTGGGTATGTAAAAAATAACTGGATTTTAAAGTGATGATAAATATTTACCACTATCTTTCTAAATTCAAAGAAAATTGATCCCGAAGCTGCCATAGATATGTTGTCCTTATAAGTAAAAAGATAGCTGTTATTTCTAGAAATATAGTTAGATGTGTCAATTTAAAAAGTGTCATTTTTAGTATTATTATGCTTATAGAACAAAAAAAGTGAAAATGTGTATGGTCATATATATAATATTAATGTACTTGACACATTTTTCAAGGATTATATGTCAATTGTGTGGTTCTTAACTAACAGGAATTTCATAAACAAAGTTGTTCTAAAGTGCTTTCACTTCAAACCAAATATCTAAGATTTCAAAGCAATGGCAAGTAAAGAAAAAAAGAAAATTAGAAACTTTTCTATGGAAAAAGCCAACCCAAATTTAAATAGAAAGGTGACAACATTTATATTCAAATATGTTCATTTATTCACTTGATAATATACTTCTCCATTTACAACAGAAAATGGTGCATAACTTTAAACATTCAGTCTCTGCTTTTTAGTTAATCAGAAGTTTGATCACTGAGATTATTTCAAATGATGTTTCCTGGCCTGCCATTTTTATATAAATAAGAAAAAAGTTTCGGATTAGGAACTCTGAAAGCAGCTGATCCCTTTTTACTGTTTATAGCAATTGCTATTCAAACCGTTTCTCCTCTCAAAATACAGGACCATTGGACGATGGAATATTGGACAATATTCTTGTAAAATATTTGTGCTTAATTCACTACATAAAGTAAAGGTCCAGGAGCATTTACAAAGATGTCATGCAGGAGAAGAACTTTACTATTAGATCCCACCATCAACATGAACTGTTAGGAATACCCGTCATGCCTTTACATTCCATTAATTTGTTGCAATCACATCTGCACAGATAGCAAATAATCACAGTATTGTTTGCATCCAGGATATTCCCTCGCAATCTCCAGGTTAAACAATGAATTTTCTGTAAATGCTCCTAATATTTTCCTTTTTATCCCCAGCTAACTTGGCAATGAGAAGAAAATTTCACAGACACAGCTGCCTACAGAGGAGATGTATGCCTCTCCATTCGCGCGTGCCCTTCCCCTGAGGTATTTCTGATGGAAAATAGTTTTACTACATCTAGGCCATGTTCCAGATTAGCTATACCTGAGAATGTTTATTCATATTTTGAATATGTGATAATGGCTTTACAGCAATATCAGTTTAAGGAATGCATTCTAACAGTTTGCATACTAACAGTGAAATGAAATAATGTTTGGGAATTGTTTTAATCAGTTAATGGGATCGATGAAGAAAATATAGGAAAATCTAGATAATTGTTGAATCTGAGTGATAGTTATATGGGGATTAATACTATTGTGTGTGTTTGAGAACTTACTTTCATAATTAAAAACATCAAGCACCAGTAGAATTTAATTAATTATAAAGGTATCTTTAAATATGTTTTGAAAAACTCTGCGTAGCTCCTTATGCTCTCCGGAACAAGCGCATTTCCCATTAAGACCACTCTATGCTTGAAAGCATTCAGACACCTTTGCCCAACATCACCAATTCCTGAAAATGTTTCTTTTCATATATAAAATCAACTTAATATTAAAGATGTGCAGCTTTCCAGCTTCACTAATAGAGTTGGTCTTGATGGTTGCATCTTTAAGGATAAATTCTGAGTAAAATTTTGTTTCTGATTTTACACCATCACCAGTAATACTGTTTGAATCAATTAACTTCAAACACTGCCCAAGTTTGTTACTTCATACTAAAAAATAAAGAACTTGACATTCCATTGTAATTATTTTAAGCTCTTTAATTCACATGAAACATATCTTCCTTTAAAAAAGTGTCATAGAACTATCCCTTAGCTGGTTAACATAACACAGGCAAATGCTAAATTAGCCTATTCATTTGGCCTGTGGACTGAAGTGTTTATGGCACTATTCATTCAGGGGAAAGAATGGTTACTGTGCCCGGTGTTTAATACGTGCTTTTCAAACCAGTGAAGACCCTGTAGTAGGATATTAAATAAAGAAAGAGCAGTTCAATAATAAGCATTTATCCAGAGGACCGAGACAAAAAGCCAAGTTCTCTATGCCTGCATCTGTAACAAATTACTGTTTGCTATCAAAATGTGAAAAAGAAATTTGGTAGAGAAATCCAGAAAGATACGAGAGGAAGTTCTTGAGAAGCCAACTAATAGGGACTAACACATGCTTCAAAAGTGTTTTATATTAAAAAATCCTTTGATGTGTGTCAACAATGAGTTTCGGTCTCTCTTACAAATAATGGTAAAATCTTTGCTTAGGACCAGTGGAGAAGTTCAAGATTTTTTCCAGCACTCCTCCACAGATAACAAAGAGGCATCACACAGTAGCAAAGGCATTCCTGCATATGCAGGAAAAGATGCCTCTCAAATGCAAACAAAAGCCCTTAGTCAGCCACAGGTTATATTGGCTTTCTCCACAAACCACCTGCCATAAAAACTAGGGCTGTAAGCAAACAAGATAGAGTAGTGAAATTTGAATTGCCAAAGTTAAGGAAAATTTTGACTTATAAACCAAATTTGTAAACCAAAGGGAAACAAGTCAAAGCTGTATAAACCATTTAATAATGGCAGTGCTTTACAAAAGTTGGGTAATCCTTTTAAAGAACTGCTCAGGTTACAGCATCCATTTTCTCAGTGTTTAGACTAGTCCCACATTCCAGCTACAGTTCTTTGAAGAGTGTGTAAAAGTCACATTTGGGAATCCAGCAATAGTATAAGAGCCAATGAAAGAGAAACATTAAAATCATTTTCCCACATGAAACTGTATTCAATATCCAGTGATAAATCATAATGGAAAAGAACATGAAATAGAATATATATATATATATAATTGAATCACTTTGCTGTACAGCAGAAATTAAAACATTATAAATCAACAACACTTCAATAAAAATTTTTTAAAAAGTAAAAAAAAAAGAAAATTTCCCAAGATCTTGCTCAATCAGTGCTCTAAGTGCTATCTTCAAGTTTGATAGCATGATTCTCACCGGCCTAAATACTTGCATTTTTTTTTATATGTCTTGCAACAAAGGTGCTTTGACTCCTGGATAAGGCATTGTAGACGTAGGTAGTGGAACTCAGAGGCTGAATCTCACTTCATCTGTCCCCCTCTGTTTTCTGCATGCTTTAGATAAAATCGCATGTTGTGACTTGATTCAGTTAGGGTCAAGGAAGACTGTTAAGGGATAGGTAAGGTAAACAGTTGACTTTGAAGTTTTACAGATTAACCCTAACACTTTAGAGTGGTTTAGACTTTTAGCTCACTTGATGGGAAAGCCCGATTACCTTTGCTTTGTCAACTTTTCCTTCTCACAGAGTCCTCCTCAAAGATCTTCAGTGATACTTCCTAACAGTTGAGGTAATTAAATAGAAAATCTTGCTGTATAAAATGTATTTCCTTGATACATTTTTCTTTTTCTCACAAATATTTTGGCACCACCTTCAGCCCTAAGTCAATTAGAGTGAAGGAAAGCAGAAGTGTGTCAGGAAATCCAAGCTTACAGGTTGATGTGAGAGCTACAGAGTGGAAGTGAGGTAGGGGCTTTAGACTCTAATGATGTCCCCTTCCAACAGTACCGTCTCACTACAGCCCTGACTGTATCGAAAAATATGTGCTGTAGGTAGCTACACACTGTTAACACACCCTGTTTCTTTTTAGTAATTGTTATAACACATGTTCATGGTAATGACTTTTTTTTTTTCTAACAGTCTGGAAGAATGTAAAGTCAAAAGTAAAAGTCTTCCACCCTCCCCTATTGCCCATTTTCCTTTCCAGAGGTAATGGCTGTGAAATATTTTTGGTAAGGTACCTTTTAATTCATTCATGTAAACTGAGACCCTTGGTTACCATTCAAATGTAAATGCTTCTAGTTCTCTATTTTCTGCCTTTTATAAAAAATTTCTTTTATTGAAGTATAGTTGATTTACAATATTGTGTTCGTTTCAGGTGTACAACCAAGTGATTCAGTTGTATATTTTTTACGGAATTTTTTCCATTTTAGGTTTTTACAAGCAATTGAATATAGTTCCTTGTGCTATACAGTAGGTCCTTGTTGCTTATCTGTTTCATGTATAGTGGTTGTATCTGTTAATCCATACTCCTCATTTGCCCCTTTGGTAACCATAAGTTTGTTCTCTATGTCTGTGAGTCTGTTCTGTATATAGATTCATTTGTATTATTTCATTCCATTCCCACATTGGGGCTTTGTGTGCTTTCTCCACACCCAGACACTCTTCTGCACAACCGGCTTCCATACTGTCTGCCTTATTCCTACCCCCTTAAAGTCATGGGATTCTGACACCCGCCTCCACACACCCCCTCCCAACCAGTCTCTGCTCTACCTCCAAACTCTGCAACCATCCTGTTGTCCTGGCGCTTCTCACTCTATTCTGCCTCTTTGGCTTATCTGAAAATCAACTCTGCCTCCTGCACAGAGTCTCCACTTTACTGGAGCACTTCATCTCCAGCTTTAGCAGGGCTCTCAGGAAATAACTCTTCTTACTTTTAGGCACCTCTGATTCCCATTCAGTTATATTTCAAAACTTTAATGACCTCCAGTTTCCTTAAACTTTTTAACCTCCCTATCCAACGCACAGTAAGTGATAATTCTTCTTCCCAGAGAAAATGGAGATAATCAAGCTTCAAAACCGGACCCTGCCCTCAAACTACAGATATCTACATCTGCAACATGTCTTCTGTTTTTCCTTCCTAGTCTTTCATTAAGAGATTCCTCTCTTGGGTGTGGTTAATCTCTCCACACCTCAGGAACTTTGGTCCAGTAATTACTCCCTTTCTTCCCCAGAATATTCAATGTCAAAACTGATCTATTTGTCTTTTAAAAAAAGAAGAAAAAGAAAAAAAGAAAAAGAAAAAAGGTGCACCCTTGACCCCATAGTGCTCTCTAGTGACCAGCCTAGGTTCTTCTCTGCACAGCCAAATTTCTGAAAAAAGTGGCCACTTCCTTTTCTCCCATCTGTTTTCTTTTTCTTTTTTTTTAAGTTTATTTATTTATTTATTTGTTTATTTTGGCCACGTTGGGTTTTTGTTGTTGTGTGTGGGCTTTCTCTAGTTGCGGCGAGTGGGGGTTACCCTTCATTAAGGTGCGTGGGCTTCTCATTGCAGTGGCTTCTCTTGTTGCAAAGCATGAGGTCTACATGCGCAGGCTTCAGTAGTTGCAGCACATGGGCTCAGTAGCTGCAGTGCATGGGCTTAGTTGTCCTGTGGCATGTGGGATCTTAGTTCCCTGACCAGGGATCAAACCCATGTCCCCCTGCATTGGCAGGCGGATTCTTAATCACTGCGCCACCAGGGAAGTCCCCCATCTATTTTCAATGCGCTGCTCCCACTGCATTTTTGGAAAGGTCCCTAGTGACTTCCTTCTTCTCAAATCCAGTGGACACATCAGCTGTCTCTGTGGGTCAAATGGTAGAATGAATTTTCCTTGGTTTCAACAATACCATGCTCCCTCCTGACCATCTCTGGAATAAATCACTATTCCTTTCAGGACCTGTACAGGGTGTCCAACTGCCTACCTGGAATCACCTCAGCTGCCCTGCAGACTGCAGACACTTGAAGCCCATGGCCACAGTGCACATGCAGATCTCCACCATGGCTTCTGCACAGCTATTCCTGTAACTCAGCTCTCTGTTCCAATGCCGTTCATGTCATCAGGAAGGACTTCCCTGATGATCCTTTATGTAAAACAGCAGTACCAAAATAAAGTTTTAAAACAATTCTTCACCCTACCCAAGATATATCTATTTTCTTTTTCCTGAATTGTTTTTGTCCATGATATCTAATGCCATGTGACATGTATTTACTTTGTTTTTTGTTTAGCATCTTCCTCTCTTCATTAGAATGTAAGTTTCATGAGAACAGGAACTTTGCTTTGATCACAGCTATATGCCCAGTGACTATCATCAGCTCTTCAGAAATATTTGATGAGTGAGTGAATGAATAACTAAAAGTAAACTCTTTAATTCCTCCCACTCAAATATTTCTCCTGTGTTCTCAAAGTTACTTTGAATTAGGCACTGTGCTGTGAAACACACGTTACTGTCCCTACCTAAACTTCTGAGCACAGTGCCCTAGTGTTCAGTTCTGTTTGGTTGCCCACCCTGTCATTTCTACCTGACAACCTGCTCCTCCCTCTCCTCTCTTTACTATGATCTCAGTGCCCATTATGTGTCTCCAACATGACCTCCATGCCTTAACTGATCACTGCAGCCTCCAGGTCTGGAAAGTCCATTTTTTGTTTTATCATCTGATCTTTTTAAACTGTAAACCCAATCATGTCTCACTTTATTAAAATCCTTAATTGTCTCTGCAACCATCAAGATATAATTTAACAAACAACACATTACAGAAGTTACCTCCCCAGCATCCCTTCTTTTCCCCTCTCCTCTCTCAGAGTGATAAGAGTTAAGACAGGACTGCCTGGGTTCTAGCTCTGGCCACACAGCTTACCCATTGGTGATCCCTGGTAAGTCTCTTATCTTCCCTAAGACTTCCTTCACTTCCAGACCTGTAAAATGGAGCTGGTAATGGTATGTACCATATGACTGTACCTACCACATAGTAAGTGCTAAACAGAATTATTACCATTGCTTTAAAGTTAGTCCATTCTTCACCTCTTGCCCTTCCTTAAGCTACATTTCTGCCTGCTTACTCTTTTCCTCGTTATCTAATCATCCTTCAAGATACCTTCCCTGGTTTTGATCCCCCTACCAATTTTATTAGATGCCCACTTTTTGCGCTCAGCGCGGTTCACGTACTTCTGTCAAAGTACTCACAGCATTGTAATAATGTGTTAACTGAGTGCACGCCTCCCCACCTCCCTCTGCATACTTGAAACTCTCTGAAGGCAAAGTGTGGGTGTTCTGACTTTATTAAATTAATATTTGAGAAGTGGAGCACAGAGTGCAGAATAGTGAGCCTTACTGCAACAGCTGACCACAGATATGTTGAAACAGAGAAGCTTATTACTCCCAGGTCCTGGAGGAAGCACCCGGCATGTCTCAAGGGGCCACCTGGGGAGGTCAAGGCAGAGTGCAGACAGAGAGACAGGACCTGGGGGCACATGCCTTTACTAGGGTCTGTGGTGGAGGGCTTTGGATTTCTGGGCAAGGGCTGATTGGTCACTCCAAACCAAAAGAGCATGGTCTTGGTAAGCTCCTGGGGGTTTATCTAAGAGGCACGTAAAGTAAACAGGCCCTGGGAGGCAGGGGTTGTGCTGGTCCCAAGGGCTGTCGGGGGTTGTGTCAGGAACTTCCATTTGCTTGAGTCCTTGCATTGCTATCCAGGGTGCACGCCTGGTTCGCATGAGGGGCTGGTGTCAGTTTCAAGCCCATACAAAGTGCGTGTCTGGCAGCAGTGCCGTGGGGCAGCTTAGTTACATTCTCAGCATTGGGTTGTATTTACTTATCTTCATATGTGCAGCCAAGAAGTGCCCGGAATACAGCAGACACTCCATGAATTTTGCTCAAAGAAATGAAATGACACTTTTATGCATTGTCTCAGCATTTAAGAATTACTATAGCTAGGCCCCAAAACACATTTTGAGCCTTATTTCTTGATATTAATGCCAGACTGAACTCTCGCTTCCCTACCTCTGTGCTGGGAGTGTTTCCCCTTCCAGGAATTGGTCCCTCAGCTCACCAAGTTCAAACTCTGCCTCTCCCCCAGGGTTCTCTTCTAATTTCATTTTCTGTATGAGGCCCACCCTGATCCAAATAGCTTAAAATAATTTTCCACTCCCAAGAATCACTGCATTTTTGTCAGTAGGTTTTTAAAGCTATTTATCATATTCCTCAAATGTTATCAGTATTGAAATGTGAGCTCCTTGAATACAAGACTTGGCCCATAAAGTTTAGACTAGAAACCTTTGTAGTGTGTGAATAGCCTGAGAGCAACTTTAAGCATAGGGGATTCCTGCATGGACTGTAGTATCTGTAGGACATCTTGCTCAAGACTAAATAAAATATAGGAAATTACTGTTTGCTCAATTAATCATAGTCCAGTGTCCAAAGACAATGTCGGAGAAAATCCCTAATGTTCCTAATTTACTGATGAAATGAAACTTTTTTATAAAGACCCTGAAGCCTTAATGATAATATAGATAACATATTGATTATACAAATATATAAAAATATAACTAGTTTTATATGTATAATGTATATATAATACATATTATCATAATAAATTTCCCCCTATGCAAAAATATGCATATGATGGACTAAAGCCTAATTTCAGAGTTTTCTTCACTTTGGAAACTGATGTCTCATTACGGAATGTGTAATAATTTTTTTTATAGATATTTAGTTAAAGTAGCTATTCTCTATCATATTCAGAAGCTAAAATTTCTTTGTAGCATAAGTTTTTTGTTTGTTCTCAGTTATATATTCAATTAGTGACCTAGTGATATCAGGTAAACTTTATTATTACATAGTAGTAATGTATTTGAGAAATATATTATTCTTAGACAATAGTAATAGAATATTTATTTTTAAGTGACTTGAGAAAAACAAAATCACTCATTAACTTCTTCAATATGTTGCACTCTTGGATGTATTTGTTTTAGATACTGATATTGAATGCCACAATTCTCTCCACACTACCAATAATATCAAAATGTCAGATGAATTCTAAACTTTCCTGATCTTAACAAAATTGTAAGCAATGATAACCAGAAACGTTCAAAATCTTGTCAGTCCACTGACAGTTCCTCAGAATATTGCTTATTTATAATTAAAATCCTTGATATTTTACTTGTTACCACTCAGAATATTTATCAATATTTATAAATAAAACAATAATGCAAACCACATATCTTCTGCTTTGCTTTGTTAAAACTCTATTAGAGAAGAAAAATAGGCAGAATACACAGGCTTTCCCAAGGCCTCTGCCACTGGTCTCAGCCCTGCACACCTGTGGTCATGTGCGGAGCTGCTTCAGCCACTGCCACTGTTCCAGCATCATCAGGCCTTCCAGAGAATTGACGGTGGACTGGTCCCTTTCTCCTGCTAAGACTGTATAATTCATTATTTCCATACTTGCTGCCAGGTTTTCCTGCTGCTCTGTCTTCATCTTGTTGTTCTGGAAGAATCCTGAAGTCTCCAAACAGGCATATTATTGCTGCTGGAGAACACGTAGGAAGTCAGATTGTAAATGCTTCAGACTGTCCAGCAAACCTACATTTCTGTGGTCCACTTGCTGCCTTGTGCTCCACCATAACTGGTTCTTTTTCTACTCACCTCAAACTTTAGACCCTTATCTTAAGGCAGATGGCCTTACCTCATACCACAGAGAAAAGAGAAGTCCTCACATGGTAAATCCCTCAGCTTCCAAGTATAAAAGAAGACTCCTGTGTAACCCACCTCCCACTCTGTACACCCTGACCCTCCTCCTCCTCTAGGGTCACGGGAGGTATGACCATTGCTCCACCCGTATGTGGACCCTTCCCTTCCTTTCCCGTTTTCTCAGGAATCTCAAACTGCCACTGTCACTTTGTCTTCATTCTCTTTGCCCTCAGGATCGTCATGAGACTACATAGTGAAATGCGCGCGCGCGCGCGCACACACACACACACACACACACACACACACACACACACACACTCCTTAGTCAGGGCTCACAAATGAGTCTTCTGTACTCTTCGTCTCCAATTCCTTATTTTCCATTCCCATTTTAACCTACTTTAATCTTACACCTTCTTTAAAACCATCAATCATCTTCATTTGCTCAGTCTTCCCTCTGATTTCTCAGCAGAATTTAACAACTGACTACACTCAATCTGCAAAACTCCCTTCCCTTAATTCCAGGATACCATACTTACACTTTTCTGCTAAATCCTCATCTGACTCTCTGGCTTCTAGGCAAGTGTTACCTTACCTGGAAAGACCTGCATGGTGGAGTTTCTCTCCTCTCTCCTGTCCTGTTTCAGCCATTCCTTTGGCCTCAATTACCTCTTCACACTGATTGGTAATACTCTGCAGGAAGAAGGGAAGATCATCTCAGTGAGAACAAGCAAAGCCTATTTATTCAGAGCTTGCTATAGCAAGGGAGTCAGCTACCATCACTATTTGGCTATTAGGAATAATTCTGCTCTGAACATTAGTGTACAAATTTTTGTCTGAACATATGTTTTTAGTTCTCTTGGGTGTATACCCAAAAGTGAAATTGCTGGATTACGTGCTTATTCTATGTTTAACTTATTGAGCAACTTCCAAGCTATTTTCCACAGTGGCTGCAGCAATTTACATTCCTAGCAGTGTTCCAAAAAGCATTCCAATTTCTTTACGTTCTCACCAATACCTATTATTATCCATACCTATCCATGGATGTGGAGAGGTACCTCATTGAGATTTTGACTTACATTTCCCTAATGACTAACAATGTTGGGTGTCTTTCCACGTACTCATTGGCCATTTGTCTATCTTCTTTGGAGAAATGTCAGTATCAGATATATGATCTGCAAATTAGTTTCTTCCGTTCTATTGGTTGTCCTTTCACTTTCTTCGTGGTGTCCTTTGAGCACAGAAGTTTTCAGTTTTCTTAAAGTCCAATTTGTCTATTTTTTCTTTGGTTGCTTGTGCTTTATATGTTATGTTAAAACACCATTGATTAATCCAAGGTCACATATATTTCCATTTCCATTTTCTTCTGAGTTTTATAGTTTTATATCTTACATTTATGTCTATGATCCATTTTGAGTTAAACTTTGTGTATGCTGTGAGGAAGGAGTCCAACTTATTTTGCATATAGATATTCAATTGTTTAGCACAATTTATTGAAATTACTATTCTTTCCCCCATTGAACTACCTTCTCACTACTGTCAAAAATCTGTTGGCCACAAATGTAAGGGTTTATTTCTGGACTCTCAGTTCTATTTCATTGTTCTATATGTCAGTCCTTGAGCTAATCCTATAATAGTTCTATTGATTATTGCATTATTTTTTTAAAGTTTTTAAAATAACATTTATGATTATTGCATTGTTGTAGCAAGTTTTTTAATTAAGATGTGTGAATCCTCCAGTTTTGTAGTTCTTTAAGATTGTTTTGGTTATTCTGCTTCCCTTGAATGTCCATATGAATTTTAATACCAGCTTGTCAGTTTCTGCAAAAAGCCAGCTGTGATTTGGATAGCATTATGTTTAATCTGTAGATCAATTTGGGAAGTATTACCATCTGGACAGTTAAGTTTTTCAATACATGAACATGGACCCTTGAACAACATGGGTTTGCACTGTTCAGGTCCACTTATGTGGATTTTTTTCACTAAGTGCCACAGTCCTACACAATCCATGGTTGATTGAATCTGTGAATGTGGAACCACAGGCTCAAAGGGCAAACTATAAGGTTATATGCAGATTTTCAACTGTGTGAAGGAAGGGTCAGTGCCTCTAATTGTCACATTGGTCAAGGGTCAACTGTGATCAGATCTAACTTAGTTTATTTCAACAATTTATACTTTTTTAAAATAAAATGTTTATACTTCTTTTGTTTAACTTACTCCTAATATTTTATTCTTTTGATGCTATTGTAAATGGAATTTTCTTAATTTATATTTTTAAATTATTCATTGCTAATTATAGAACTATAATCGATTTTTGCTTATTGACCTTATATCCTATAACCTTAATGAAATTATTAATTCTCATAGATTTTAATAGGTTCCTTAGAAATTGCTAGGTACAAGCTCATGTCATCTGCAAATAGATGCAATTTTGCTTTCTCGTTTCTAATCTGGATGCCTTTTATTCCTTTTCCTTGTCTAATTGCCCTAACTAGTCTGGTGTAATGTTGAATGGAAGTGGTGAGAACAGATATCCTTGTCTTATTCCTGATCTTAATTGGAAAGCATCCAGTCTTTCACCATTATGTGTGATGTTAGCTGTGTAACTCTGTAGATGTCCTTTATCAGGTTGAAGAAGATCCCTTCTGTTACTAAATTGTGAGTATTTTTATCATGAAACAAGAGTGTTGTGTCAACTGTTTTTTCTTTATTATTATTGTGCATTTTTATCCTTTATTCTATTGAAATCATGTATTACAGTAAATTATTTTTGGATGTTAAGCCAATCTTGCATTCCTGGGATGAATCCCACTAGGTATGATTTTTATATACTGCTGGATTCAGTGTGTTAGTTGTTCATTAAGGATTTTTGTATAAATACATTCACGTTGGTCTGCAGTAGTTTTCTTTTCTTGTGATGTCCTTTTCTGGTCTAGGGCACATGGGCTTCAGTGGTTGTGGCTTGCAGGCTCTAGAGTGCAGGCTCAATAGTTGTGGCACATGGGCTTAGTTGCTTCGTGGCATGTTGGATCTTCCTAACCCAGGGATCGAACCCGTGTCCCTTGCATTGGCAGGCAGATTCTTAACCACTGTACCACCCCATCCTGATATTAACTCATCTATTTCTCATTTCAATTGTGTCAGTTTTTGCTTCATGTTCTTCAGGACTCTGTTTTTAGGTGTATGTATCTTCATAATTATTTTATCTTTCTCATTTGACCCTTTTATCATAAAATGTCTTTGTTTGTAATAATAATTTTTTTCTTAGAGTTTATTTTATCTGACATTAGTATATCCACTTCAGCTCGCTTATGGTTGCTGTTTGCATATTATCTTTTTCTATCCTTTTACTTTCAATCTGTTTGTGACTTTGAATAGAAAGTGTGTCTCTTGTAGACCATATAGTTGGATCATTTTTCTTTTAATGTCTGATAATATCTACCTTTTCGTAGGTTTGTTTAGTAGATTCACATTTAGTGTAATTATTGATATGGCTGTACGTTTAATGTAATTATTGATATGGCCGTACATTTATCTGATATTTTACTTTTTGTTTTCTGTGTCTCGTGTAATTTTTGTTCCTTTGTTTCTCCATTCCTCCTATACTGTTTTTTTTTTTTTTGGAATTAAGTGAATATTTTCTAGTGTAATATTTTAATTCTTTTTTTTTTTTTTTTTATTATTTTATTTTATTTTTATTTTTTTTAATTATTTTATTTTATTTTTTTTGGGGGTACACCAGGTTCAATCAACTGTTTTTATACACATATCCCCATATTCCCTCCCTTCCTTGACGCCCCCCCCTCGATTCCCCCCCACCCTCCCTGCCCCAGTCCTCTAAGGCATCTTCCATCCTCGAGTTGGACTCCCTTTGTTATACAACAACTTCCCACTGACTATTTTACAGTTGGTAGTATATATATGTCTGTACTACTCTCCCGCTTCTTCTCAGTTTCCCCTTCACCCCCCGCCCCCTCCCATACCTCGAGTTCTCCAGTCCATTCTCTGTATCTGCTTCCCTGTTCTTGTCACTGAGTTCATCAGTACCATTTTTAGATTCTGTATATGTGAGTTAGCATACAATATTTGTCTTTCTCTTTCTGACTTACTTCACTCTGTATGACAGATTGTAGTTCTATCCACCTCATTACATATAGCTCCATCTCATCCCTTTTTATAGCTGAGTAATATTCCATTGTATATATATGCCACATCTTCTGTATCCATTCATTTGTTGATGGGCATTTAGGTTGCTTCCATGTCCTGGCTATTGTAAAGAGTGCTGCAATAAACATGATGGTACAAGTTTCTTTTGGGATTATGGTTTTCTTTGGGTATGTGCCCAGGAGTGGGATTACTGGATCATATGGTAGTTCTATTTGTAGTTTTTTAAGGAACCTCCAAACTGTTTTCTGTAGTGGCTGGACCAACTTACAGTCCCACCAACAGTGCAGGAGAGTTCCCTTTTCTCCACACCCTCTCCAACATTTGTTGTTTCCAGACTTTGTGATGATGGCCATTCTGATTGGTGTGAGGTGATACCTCATTGTGGCTTTGACTTGCATTTCTCTGATGATGAGTGATGTTGAGCATCTTTTCATGTGTTTGTTGGCCATCTGTATGTCTTCTTTGGAGAAATGTCTATTTAGGGCTTCTGCCCATTTGTGGATTGGGTTATTTGCTTTTTTGGTATGACGCTGCATGAGCTGCTTGTATATTTTGGAGGTTAATCCTTTGTCCGTTGTTTCATAGGCAATTATTTTTTCCCATTCTGAGGGTTGCCTTTTAGTCTTGTTTATGGTTTCTTTTGCTGTGCAAAAGCTTTTAAGTTTCATGAGGTCCCATTCGTTTATTCTTGATTTTATTTCCATGATTCTAGGAGGTGGGTCAAAAAGGATGTTGCTTTGATGTATGTCAAAGAGTGTTCTGCCTATGTTTTCCTCTAGGAGTTTGATAGTGTCTGGCCTTATATGTAGGTCTTTAATCCATTTGGAGTTTATTTTTGTGTATGGTGTTAGGAAGTGTTCTAATTTCATTCTTTTACATGTTGCTGTCCAATGTTCCCAGCACCACTTATTGAAGAGGCTGTCTTTTTTCCATTGTATACTCGTGCCTCCTTTGTCAAAGATAAGGTGCCCATATGTGTTTGGTCTTACTTCTGAGTTCTCTATTCTGTTCCATTGATCTTCCTTTCTATTTTTGTGCCAGTACCATACTGTCTTGATCACTATGGCCTTGTAGTATAGTTTGAAGTCAGGAAGCCTGATTCCACCAACTCCATTTTTCCTTCTCAAGATTGCTTTGGCTATTCGGGGTCTTTTGCGTTTCCATACAAATCGTAAGATTTCTTGCTCTAGTTCTGTGAAAAATGCCAATATTTTAATTCTTTTAATATTTTTTACTATGTTATTTTCTTAGTGCTTGTTCTAGGACTTAATATATATCTAAATTTATCTGAATCTAATTCAGATTATACTGTTTTAAGTCCAGTGAGATATAGAAATACATATATATTGCTATTCTCTCTTCCCTTTTAATTCTATTATAGTTATACATATTGCATACACACACACACACATAAAACACACGCAAATCTGTCATAATTTTCACTTTATACAATTTGAGGTCCTTTAAAACTAAAGGAAGGAAGGAAAGGAAGCATATATTTATAGAATTTTTATATTAGCCTCCTTATTTATCATTTCTGGTTCTTGTCATTAGTAGATTTTCCTGATATGTTAGTCTGTCAAGCTGTTTTAACAAAGTACCATAGACTGGGTAGTTTATAAACAACAGAGATTTATTTCTTACAGTTCTTGAGGCTGGGAAGTCCAAGAACAAGGCACCAGAAGATTCAATGTCTGGTGTGAGCCTACTTCTTGGTTCATAGATGGTTGTCTTCTTGCTGTGTCTTTACATAGTGGTAGGGAGATCTCTGGTCTCTACCTTATATGGCACTAATCCCAATCATGATGGCTCCACCCTCATGACCTAAACACCTTCCAAAAGCCACACCTCCAAATACCATCATTTGGGGTTATGTTCCTACATATGAATTTTGGGAGAAAACAAATATTTGTCCTATAACACCTGAATAAATGTTTCTCTATTTGCTCTACTCCCTTAAGACAATTTCCAGATACTTTAAATAATTTTAAAAAAAGAATTTTCACCAGCTACATTGATTCACAGTGAAGAGGGACCACAGAGTTCCTTATACCATCGCTTTAAGTACTCTCCAAGTTATGCATATTTTAACATTGGTACTTAGTGGCAAATTGCTCTCTAGGAAAGCTTCACCACTTTGCATTTCCGATAGCAAGTCATGAGAATGCATTTTCCCCATACTGTTGCCAACACTGAGTATTATCAATACTTTTATTTTTTGCCTAGCTTATAGGTAAAACACTCCTCTCATTTTTATGTTCAAAATTTAGACAGTCTGAGTTGGAAGTTGATTCCTGGAAGAGGCATACCTGCATATTCTTACTGCTAAATTATAGTTGACACTCCACCATGACTGTCAGGAATGTGAAGGAGAAAGAAGCTTCCAGAAATAAAGCAAGGGATTGCATTCATGTCTTTGGGAAGTGGTTGAAACAAAATTGCCTATGACAAGCCCCAGGAATCCCCTGGATGCACAGCCAGTCATGCTAGTATCCAGCCCTACAAACTAATTGGCCGGTACAAGCCCTGGGATGCATGGGCCACACAGCCAGCCTCACCATGACCTAGCCCTGTCCACCCGTGGACTGGCAGCCACCACATGAGGCAGGGCCTGATAACCGACTGGGCAGAGGGTCAGCCCCATCCACTGATATGCCCAAACGACTCAGCCCTGCCACAGCTGAAGTGCTCACACAACCAATATAGGGGGCACCACTAGCGCATATAACTGATGACCAGATAGAAATGTGTTACTGAGCCCCATAGGATGTCTTCTGCATAAGGCCACTTCTCCAAGATTGGGAAATTAACTGACCTACCTAAGACATGGAAATAAACACAGAAAATTAGGCAAAATGAGGCAAGAGAGGAATCTGTTCCAAACAAAGGAACAAGATAAAAATCCGGAAGAACTACATGAAGTAGAGATTAAAAAAAAAAATCTAACCAATAAAGAGTTCAAAGCAATGATGATGAAGTTGCTCAACATCCTTGGGAGAAAATAAACACAGAAGTTTAACAAAGAGTTGGAAAATATAAAGAATAACTAAACAAAGCTGAAATATACAATAATTGAAGTAAAGAAATATACAAGAAGGATTCAAGAGTAGAGGAGATGGTACAGAGGAATGGATCAAGGAACAGGGAGAGAGAATAGTGAAAATCACCCAAGCTGAAGAGAAAACAAACAAAAAAAATTATTGGAGTATAGTTGTTTTACAATGTTGTGTTAGTTTCTATTGTACAGCAAAGTGAATCAGCTATAATGTATACATATAGTCCCTCTTTTTTTCTATTTCCTTTCCATTTTAGGTCACCACAGAGCACTGAGTAGAGTTCACTGTGCTATACAGTAGGTTCTCATTAGTTATCTATTTTATACACAGTATCAATAGTGTATATATGTCAATCCCAATCTCTCAATTCATCCCCCCACCCCCTTTGTATCCATAAGTTTGATCTCTATGTGTCTCTATTTCTGCTTTGTAAATAAGATCATCTATACCATTTTTCTAGATTCCACATATGTGCATTAATATATGATACTTATTTTTCTCTTTCTGACTTACTTCACTCTGTATGACAGTTTCTGGGTCCATCCATGTCTCTACAAATGACTTAATTTCGTTATTTTTTATGGCTGAATAATACTCCATTGTATATATGTACCACATCTTCATCCTTTCCTCTGTTAATGGACATTTAGGTTTGTTCCATGTACTGGCTATTGTAAATAGTGTTGTGATGAACACTGGGGTGCATGTGTCTTTTTGAATTATGGTTTTCTCTGGGTTTATGCCCAGTAGTGGGATTGCTGGGTCATATGGTAATTCTATTTTTAGTTTTTTATGGAACCTCCATACTTTTCTCCACAGTTGCTGTATCAGTTTACACTTCCACCAACAATGCAAAAGGGTTCCCTTTTCTCTACACCCTCTCCAGCATTTATTGTTTGTAGTGTTTTTGATAATGGCTATTTTGATCAGTGTGAGGTGACAGCTTGTTTTTATTGAAGATAGTTCAAGAGACGTCTGGGACAACATTAAGTGTACTAACGCTCACATTGTAGGAGTCCTATAAAGAGAAGAAAGAAAGTGGCAGAGAGCTTATTTGAAAAATAATAGTTGAAAAACTTCTCTAACCTGGGAGAGAAAACAGACATCCAAATCCAGGAATAACAGAGAGTACTAAACAAGATGAACCCAAAGAAGTCCACACCAAGACACACAGCAAATAAAGTGGCAAAAATTAAAGATAAAGAGATGACCTTAAAAGCAGCAAGATAAAATAAACTAGTTACATACACGGGAACTCCCTAAGTCTATGAGTTGACTTTGCAGCAGAAATTTTGCAGGCCAGAATAGAGTGGCACGATATGCTGAAAGTGATGAAGGGGAAAACCTACAACCAAGAATATGCTATCATTCAGATTTAAAGGTGAGATAAAATGTTTTATAGACAAGCAAAAGCTAAGAATTCCTGAATACTAAACTGACTTTATAAGAATATTAAAGGGACTTCTCTAAGTGGAAAAGACCAAAGCTAGAAATATGCAAATTACAAAAGGAAAAGTCTCATTGGTAAAGGCAAACATGCAATGAAGGTAAGTAGACCAACCACTTACAAAGCTAGTGGTAAGGTTAAGTAAAAGACAAAAGTAGTAAGATCATCTATACCCACAGGTAATTAAGGGATACACAAAACAAAAGATGTAAAATGTGAGGTCAAAAATGTTGGGGGAATGGGGAGTTAAAGTACAGATTTGTTAGAATATGTTGGAACTTAAGAGATCATCAACTTAAAAAAAATTATGTTTACAAATAGGTTGTTATATATGAACCTCATGGTAACCACAAACCAAAAATCTATAGTATATACACACAAAAAAAGGGAAAGGGGTCCAAAGTTTTGATTGACTAAAGCTATGTCAATAAAATCACAAGAGAAGTGAGCAAAAGAAGAAAAAAGGAAAAAAAGAGAACTACAAAACAACCAGAAAACAATTAACAAAGTGGCAATAAGTATATATCAATAAATAATTTTAATGTAAGTTGACTAAATTCTCTAAGAAAAAGAGTGGATGAATGGATTAAAAAAAAAAAATAGTAAGACTCATATATATGTTGCCTACAAGAGAGTCACATCAGATTTAAAAACACAGACTGAAAGTGAAAGGATAGAAAAAGGTATTCCTTGCAAATGGAAACAAAGAAGAAAGCTGGGAAGCAATACTTAAACAAAACAGACTTCAAAACAAAAACAGTAAAAAAGAAACAAAGAAGGATATTACATAATGAAAGTGCTCAATCCAACAAATGATATAACAATTGTAATATATATATGCATCTAAATATATGAAGCAAATGTTAATAAACATAAAGGGAGAAATTGACAGTAACACAATAATATTAGGGGATTTTAAAATCCTCTGGCCTTACAGCACACATCAGACCAGATGGACTTATATATATTTATAAACTATATAAACATATATCTATATCTATATCTATATCTATAACTTATATATCTATATCTATATATCTATATCTATATCTATATCTATATATTCCATCCAAATGCATTTAACTGAACATGATGTATTCTCCAGTATAGATCATCTGCTAGGTCACAAAACAAATGTAAATAATTTAAGAAGACTGAAATCATCAAGCAACTTTTCCAACTACAGTGGTATGAGACTCGAAATTAACTACAAGAAAAAAAAAAGAAGTGCAAGAAACCACAAACACATGTAGCCTAAACCATATGCTACTAAACAACCAATGGGACACTGTAGAAATCAAAGAGGAAATCAAAAAATACCTTAAGACTGAGAAAAATGGAAACAATGATCCAAAATCCATGGGACACAGTAAACAGCAGTTCAGAGAGGGAAGTTTTTAGTGAGACAAGCCTACCTCAGGAACCAAGGTAAATCTCAAGTAAACAATCTAACCTTATACCTAAAGGACTTAGAAAAAAGAAAAACAAGCCCAAAGTTAGTTGAAGGAAATAAATAATAAAGATTGGGCAGAAATAAATGAAATAAAGACCAAAAATTAAAAAAACATAAAAATCAATGAAATTAAGGGACAGTTCTTTGAAAAGATAAAGAAAATTGATAAACCATTAGCCAGACTTATCAGGAAAAAAAGAGGGCCCAAATAAGTAAAATTAGAAGTTAAAGAGGAGAAGTTACAACCAACCCACAGAAATACAAAAAATCATAAGAGATTACTATGAATAGTTATACTCTAATAAAATGGACAACCTGGAAGAAATGGATAAGTACCCAGAAATGTACAGTCTCTCAAGACTGTCAGAAAAAAAAAAATAGAAAATATGAACAGACTGATTACCAGTAATGAAATTTATCAGTAATCAAAAAACTCCCAACAAACAAAAGTCTAGGATTGAGGGCTTCACAGGTGAATTCTACCAAAGAGTTAAAGAAGAGTTAAGACCTTTATCCTCAAAGTAATCTAAAAAATTTAAGAGGAATGAACACCCCAACTCATTCTATGAAGCCAGGACCACCGATACCAAAACTAGAAAAAGATACCACAAAATAAGATAATTACAGACCAACATCATTGATTAACATAGATGCAAAAATTTGCATCACTAGCAAACCAAATTCAGCAATTTAATAAAAGGATCATTCGCCATGGTCAAGTGGGATTTATCACAGGGAGGTTCCATATCCACAATCAATCAATGTGATATAACCACATTAACATATTGAATAAAAATTGTATGATCATTTCATAGGTAGAGCAAAAGCTTTGACAACATGCAACATCTATTTTTGATAAAAAGTCTCAAAAAAGTGAGTATAGAGGGAACATACCTAAACATAATAAAGGCCATATATGACAAAACTAGAGCCAATATCATCCTCAACAGTGAAAAGCGGAAAGTATATCCTCTAACATCAGGAGCAAAACAAGGTTTCCCACTCTTGCTACTTTTATTTGACATAGTATTAGAAGTCACAGTCACAGCACTCAGACAAGAAAAAGGTATAAAAGGATTCTAAGTTGGAAAGGAAAAAATAAAACTGTCACTGCTTGCAGATGACATGATACTCTATATAGGATCCTAAGGATATCATTAAAAAAGAACTACTAGAACTCTTCAATGAATTCAGTAAAGTAGCAGGATACACAATTAATAGTCAGAAATCTGTTGCATTTCTATGCACTAACAATGGGCTAGCAGAAAGAGAAATTAAGGAAACAATCCCATTTACAATCAAGAAGAATAAAATACCTAGGAATAAATCTAACCAAGGAAATAACCTGTACTCAGAAAACTATAAGACATTCATGAAAGAAATTAAAGATGACACAAATGAATGGAAAAATACACCATGCTCATGAACTGGAAGAATTAATATTGTTAAAGTGACCATATTACCTAAGGCAATCCACAAATTCAATGCAATCTCCATCAAAATACCAATGACATTTTTCTCAAAAATAATTCTAAAAGTTGTATGGAAACTTGAAAAACAAAACAATCTTTATAAAGAAGAAAAAAGCTTGAGGTATCATGGTCCCTGATTTCAAACTATACTACAAAGATATGATAATCAAAAGAGTATAGTGCTGGCACAAAAACAATCACAGACCAATGGAACAGAATAGCAAGGCCAGAAGTAAACTCATGCACTCAATTAATCTACAAAAAAGGAGGCAAGAATATACAATGGGGGAAAGGCAGCCTCTTCAACTAATGGTGTTAGGAAAACTTGACAGCTACATGCAAAAGAATCAAACTGGACTGCTTTCTGACACATATAAAATAAACTCAAATACATTAAAAACTTAAATGTAAGACCTGAAACCATAAAACTCCTAGAAGAATACATAGGCAGTATGCCCTTTGACATCAGTCTTAGCAATAATTTTTTGGATCTGTCTCCTCAGGCAAGTGCAACGAAATCAAAAATAAACAAACGGGACTACATCGAACTAAAAAGCTTTTGCACAGCATAGGAAACTATCAACAAAACAAAAAGGTATTCTAGTCAATTGGAGATATTTTCAAAGGATAATCCAATAAGGGGTAATATCCAAAATATACAAATTATTCATACAGCTCAACATCAACAAAACAATCTGATTAAAAACAAAATAGGCAGAGGACCTGAATAGACATTTTGCTAAAGAAGAAATACATATGGCCAACATACTTATGAAAAGATGCTCAACAATTTCTAATCATCAGGGAAATGCAAATTCAAACCACAATGAAATATCACCTCACACCTCTCAGAATTACTATTAGCAAAATAAATAACCAGTGTTTTCAAGGATGTGGGGTAAAGGGCACCCTTGGGAATTGTTGGTGGGATTGTAAATTAGTGCAGTCACTAAGGAAAACAATATAGAGGTTCCTCATTAAAAATATAACTATCATACAATCCAGCTCTTCCACTTTTGGGTATTTTCCAAAGGAAATGAAAACACTAATTTGAAAAGATATATGCACCCCTATGTTCATTGCAGCATTATTTACTATAGCCAAGATATGGAAGCAACATAAGTATTCATTGATCAATGAATTGGTAAAGAAGATGTGGTATAAATATACAATGGAATACTACTCAGCCATAAAAAGAATGAAATCTTGTCATTTGTGACAACAGATATGGACCAGAGGTCATTACACTAAGTGAAATCTCATACAGAGAAAGGCAAATGTCAAGTGATTTCACTTACATGTCCTATCTAAAAAACAAACAGAAGCTGACTCAGAGATATGGGAACAAACGGGTGGTTGTCAGAGCAGATGGGGGTCAGGGGTTGAGTGAAATTGGTGAGGTATATTAGGAGGTAGTGACTTCCAGTTACAAAATAAATGAATCATGTGCATGAATGTACAGCATGAGGAATAATATAGTCTATAATATTGTAATGATTTTTTATGGTGACAGACGGTAACCAGACTTGTGGTGATAATTTGTATTGTATAAAAATATCGAATCACTATGTTGTACACCTGAAACTAATATAATATTTTTAAGTCATTTATACTTTTAAAAAAAGATGAATAAGTTTTTGGGATTTACAGCATGATAATTACAATTAAAAACACTATATTATATACTTGAAATTTGCTAAAAGAGTAGATCTTAAATGTTCTCACAGCAAAAAGGAAATGGTAATTAAGTGACATGATGGCGATATTAGTTAAAGCTATGGTGGTAATCATATTGCAATGTATAATAGTATCAAATCATAACTATTTACACTTTACACTCACCCAGGGTTGTTATATGTCAATTATATCTCTATTAAAGCTGGAAAGAAATTTAAAAAATTAAAAAAAAAAACTGCTTAGGGAAAGAAACCCTAGCACCAGTAATTCTTTTCCTGTAAAAGATCCATTTTCCTCTTAAGTGAAAATTATTTATATTTTGCACTACCATGTATTTAAAATGTAATGCCAAGTATTAATTATTAAATAGTCTCATAGTATTAAGATTCCTCAGAACAATTTTTAAAAATTGAAATATAGTTAATGGACAATATTATATAAGTTGCAGGTGTGCAATATAGTGATTCACAATTCTGAAAGTTTATACTCCATTTATAGTTATTACAAAATATTGGCTATATTCCCTGTGTTGTACAATATATCATTATAGTTTATTTTATACATAAGTTTGTACCTCTTAATCCCCTACCCCTATTTTGCCCCTCCCTGCTTCCCTGTCCCCACTGGTAACCACTAATTTGTTCTCTGTGTCTGCGAGTCTGTTTATTTTCTGTTATATTCACTAGTTTGTTGTAATTTTTAAATTCCACATGTAAGTGATATCATACAGTATTTGTCTTTCTCTGGGATCATTCTATTTGTTAAATAAAACACCCCATATTAAGATTTTGGTTCTGATATTTTTTTTGACCTGCTCCAAATAACTTTCTTAGCTGGTATAAATATCAGGATCAATATCCATAATATTAAAAATAATAGTTGAGACTACCAGTGTGGGTCACTGAGCAAATAAAGATTATTAGATGAAAAATTATTTAATGTGAAAAGCTCTTTAATAGCATAAATTCAGACTTTCAAACAAAGACACTGCTGTATTTATATTGAAAGGTGAGAAAATATGAAGTTGCTTTCAGCACTGAAAAACCCTGGTAACTTTTCATAATTCATTGGCTATAAAAAGAAATTAAGCATGAGTAAATTAGTCTGCTGGATACCATTTCTTATATGTTTCTTTCTCCTTTGCTTTCAAATATAGATCTTCTCTCTGACTTCTCCGGGTCTACCAGAAGAGGAGTGAAGGAAAAGATACCCACCGACATAGTGTGATTGCTTAGAAGTTCCCGTATGGAAAGGAATTGTTTGAAAGCATCCGGATGGTTCATTAGTTTCACAAGATTCTCTTCTTCTGGTTTCTCTTTAGAGAGAAAATAATAAATTCAAAAGCAATTCCAGTCTGAAGTATAATTGTTTGTTTGCATAACAAAATTCTCTTATCTTTTTCTGCACATTATTATTCGTACCTGGTTTAAGAAGAAAAAGTCTTTAATATCTTAGAACTCTCTAATAGTAAAATGTGTAGGAGTTTAAAATTGTTCTTTCATATTCTTAAAATTTTTCCAAGGTGTTAAAATTACTTTGTATATGTTTGAGTGATTAAAAAAAAAAAATAAATCTGAAATCAGTTGCGTCGACTATTTGATTTTTCAGAATAAGGAAAAATTAATCGGTTCATTGATTATTTACATAGAGTCTAAGAAAGAAACTATTAATTGCTACCAATTTTATATGATAGGCTTTAATGTTTATGAACATCTTTTTTACTTTGAATAATATCCATTTATAGCTGTAAAAGTAAGTCTGAAATACTTACTTTTGTATTTCAGTACAATTGTTCAATTGTAGTTAATTTCATATTACAGCTGAGATGTTCATTTCTGAACCTATTTCTCAGCATGTTGTCATAAGAAGCCAATGTTTGATTTCTTTTGAAGCTCTGTTTCATGACCTTTACTCATTTGTATAGATAGCTTTTTAGAAAGACCAACTTAAAATTGACGATTAAAATACACTTATGCCAATGACGCCTCAAGCAGAGCAGTGTCTCCAGTATGTGTGTGCTCAGCACTCTGCTAGGTTTCATTCTGGTGTTATTCAGCTTGTGGTGGTGAGACATGTATATAAAAAATTAGAAGGAATTTAAGGATATGATTACCCAGGAAGGACACTATCCTAAGTCTGAACTGTGTTGATGATTAGTTGTTCTCAAGTTGTTAAACATGCTCTTAATTTGTATTTATTCAAAGACTGTTATCTCAGTGCCATAAAGTTTTAATGATTTTACTGTGTTAGCTCTAGATATGAAATTTACATATTCATATCTTGACTAGAAGTTTTACTTTGTAAACATTCTAGGGTGGGAGTAGCCATAAACCCTTAACCCTATTTTGCCAAAATAAAAGATTGAGATTTATATATAAAGAATTTGAAATGTAAAGTCTGTTATCATGAAAGCTTGTCTCCCTTTCATAGCTTATTAACAGTGGTTTTTTGGGGGATGGAAGGTGCTTATTAAAAGTATAGTAATAAATTTACACACAAACAAAAGATGTTTTATGAAATGTGTTATTTCATCATTTAAATTGGATATTTGGGGCAAACTCTAAATGGTTTTCTAGGCGAATTATATAATTCCTTTATACAAGTGCATTTAAATAGAAACATAAGCTATTAACAATTATATTTGTTTAAAACATATATGTACTCATTTATGTAATTTGTACAAAAAAAAAAGATTCATACAGCTCAGATACATATCATGGAATACAAGCCTACACTCTTGCAAGTACAGATTCTCATATTCACAGAAAAAGTTAAAAACCAGCCATAATGAAATGGTTATAGATTTCTGCTCATATAACTCCAGTAATTGTTCAATAAAACACTCAGTGATTTGAGTGTCTAGTTGTCCTTACTTGTATAAGTTCAGAGTACTGAACAGAGCATGGTAGAAATGTTCCTGTACTTGTCTCTTTTTCCATTGTTCCTTTTCATTGGGACATTTAAGACTGGTCATACCCTGCCAATGCAGATCTTTTACTTAATTCCAGATTATCAGAGGAAAGGCAAAGATTCTCTCAAAATTTATTAAAAAAAGCAATAACCAGTGGCCTGTGTGCTGAAAGCGGCATACCAGAAGAAGTCCATGCAGTGCAGCCATGTTTTATTCACTGGTAAGGTGGGGGTGGGGGGGGTGGGAGTCGGGGGGCAAAGAGTGTCAAATATGTGTGCTTTAAACTCTACCTTCTCTGTGATTTGGTGTTTGTCTTCTTATTTTTCTATTAAAAGTTCTTTGCAATTTCTAACATTTTCAGAACACAAAGGAAAAGAAGTTTTATGTAGTCTAATCACGATGGCTAAGGGTGTCAGAAGTAATGGTGCTACCTCAATTTGGGGTCATGGGTGAGTCAGTGAAGTGGAGCAGGTAGAGAGTAGTGGGCCAAAGAAGAGATGTAAATGTTGGTCCCTTCTTTCTTGGCTCAGTCTCTTCCCAACTCTGTGAAATCAGTGAGGGCTTTGATCCCTTTATCATTTTCATTCTCCTTCCCAGGGCCAGTACTAGAATAAGTGGGCACAGAATTTAAGGGTGTGCCCAAAACCTCCATAATCAAGATAAGTAACACCACTTTTAAGATCAATTTTGAAAAAAAAAAATTAAATACCAAAAACAAACAAGCAAACAAACATTTCTGCATAATGAACAAAATATAAAGCTTTTAGATAAGTACAGGATGAGCTGAGCCATGTCAGAGCCTGAGGAAATTGATAAAAATTAGTAATTCTAATCCTATCAGTAACTGTAGGCTTGTTCTAACACATTTGAGCCTGAATTCCAAGCCCTCTGTTTCTCCCATTTGTTTTCACTTCAACAAATATCTTCACTCCAAAACTCCAGATCTATATTCCATTCTTGGCTTCCACCTGGCCAGAGTGATCATGGAAAGAACACTGGATTCTAGCCCCAGCTTCTTTTTAGAGCTAAGCTCTCATCCTACTATAAAATCATATAATTGGATTCCAAATAGTCTTGAAAAGAGACAGTGTGGTTGATAATCTGAGGTTCTGGCCCCTGCCAACTGCTCTGCAGAAAAGTCCTATCAACCTCCTCTGGAAGTTTGTCATCTCATAGTCCACTGAGAATCCACAAGAAGTACCAACACCATCTCCTGACTCTACACTTTTAGGATTATCACAATACTCTATTTTTGCAAGTTCTCATAATACCTTATATCAACTGTTTTGTGGCAGTTGCTATGGAAGTGGCCATATGATATTCTTCAAAGTTTTTAACTTGGTATTGAGTAAGAGCAAAGAATATTTTGGTATATAGCTATTTCTGTTTTTATATTTTTAATGTCATATTTTCTGTGAGGATGTGTTAGTATGTCAATTTGCACACTATTTTCTTCCCTATAAAGGAAGGAAGCCTCTGTATGTCAAAGCTGAAATAATTATGCTTAACTAAATATGACTTGTATAAACTGAGCCATAGGTGTCATGAAAATTTCAAACACTGTAAGTAAACCAAAACAAAAATATTTCCAATTTTTCAGCATTTGGAAAAAATCTTTTAATAATATTAGCTTTGAAAAATGAAAAAATTTCTAAACTTGCAATCTGTTTTCAAGAATGGTGTTTGCTGTTAAACACTTTTTCCTGTGATAAGATTTTGGATGACTGTTATTCATACTGTAATTTTTGGAGTTTTGTTTTTAGAGTGTCTGAGCCCTTCTTTCCTTTTTTTTATTATCTAGGTTTAATTTAAAGTACACAAGTTAGTAAGGAAGGGAGAGAAAGAGGGAGTAAAGGAGTTCAGCCTCTGCAAGGTTGTTTCCCAAAAACCTTATGGGATTAAGTATCATTTTGCCCATTTTTAGATGAGGAAACAGGAACTAAGAAAATGAGAGTAACCTAAAATCATACAGCTAGTAAATTAATACAGTTGGAATACAAAGCCAAGTGCCTTCCAAAATGTCCTCTTAAGCCCTAGGATATAAGAGGAGTTTTAAACTATTTATTAAAGCTACATATTATATAACATGGAATAAAAAATAGTTTCCAGACCTGCAAATGAAAAATGAAGAAAAATTTCTGGTCCATGGGTTTATGCCTCTGAAACCAAGCAGGACCCTGTGGGCTCCTCGGATACAAATCCTTTCTGTGTCCCTTATTTCTTGTTTGTAAGAAAAAGGCTTCAGCATACTAGACCTTCCCTGAGTACCAAAGGGCAGATTCAAATAGTTGCTAATCAGGAAAGTGAGAGAATGCTAAAACAAAGGAGGAGCAGTCAAGAGACAGCAGTGCAGCCTTGGGGCACAGTCCTGGTTCCTTCTGAAGGAATATACATAACTATATGTTCTGTAGGAACTAAGGCCTCCATCCAAGGGAAGGATGGTAACTTCAGGCTGAGCACCAGATCCTGGACCACCACCCTGTTACCTCACCACCAACCAACTGGAAGAAAGTCACACGCCCTGCATCATTCACCCCAAATTTTGCCTATAAGGTCTTCTCCAGGAAAGCTAACAGGGGTTTCGGTTTTTTGAGCACAAGCTACCCGTTCTCTTTGCTTAGCCCTGCAATAAACCTTTCTCTGCTCCAAACTCCATTCTGGTTTGTTTGGCTTCACTGTTTGCGCTAAGACATATCACTGTAGTGGTCACCACCTCAGCTTACTTAAGCAGAGACCTGTGTATTTCTCTGTATGTACAACTCATACTTAATTTAACAAAGTTTGGCTTCATTCCCTCCCAATTTTCTCTCCTCTCCTTTCAAGGACTTTTTAAAATTATTCTTTATTTTTCAAAGAGAAAAAACTACCTGCATAAAATAAAACTCTTTCTTTTGTTTATTGCCATATATAAGCAGAATATTTTAACTATTCTAAAAATAATTGTATCAAAATGAGACAGGAGGGAAGGGAGAAAGGCACAACTTTTACAAGAATGACATAGCCATTTAGGATACAACAAAACTGGTTAAAATCTACCAGGCCCAAGATGGCAGAAGATTCAACTTCCAGTAGACCTTGAGCCTCAATATATGCTCACTGTGATACATCAACATACACTAAATTGAAACAGCAGGGAAGGGGGCAGGGCACGACCTTTAAAAGAATGACACAGCCATTGAGAACATGACAAAAACTGGTTAGAACCAACTAGGCCCCAGATTGATACTGAGCAGGGCCTCCATGGCCTGCCTCCATGACCTTCCCTGAGTTCCAAAGGACAGATTCAAGCAGTTGTTAATTAGAGAAGGGAGGGGATTCAAGACCAGGGAGAAGCAAACAGTCAAGAGAAACAATAGTGCAACCTTGGAGCAGGGTCCTTGTTCCCAGTCAATGGATACACACAACATCTTTGAGCTATTCTGCAGATATTGAAACCCCCTCCAGGTGGGAGAAGTTAATGATTAATGATGGTATGTGGCCCACAAGCATACCCCAGACCAGTTGGAACGTGAAGGCAATGATGCTGACACCTACTTACCTCACCACCAACCCATCAGAAGACTGTCTGTGAGCTGATCACACCCTCTTTGAACAATTACTGTAAAACTTCTCACTATCCTCTCCAAGTGGGGACACATAGTTTTTCGAGGCGGGATCCTGCTGTGTTCCCCTCTACGTGGCAAAGTAATAAAGCTCTCCTTTTCTACTTCACCCAAAACTCTGTCTCTGAGATTGGACTTAACACCAGTATACAGAGAAGCTGAGTTTTCCGCATCAAGATGGTGGAATATTCAACTTCCAGTGGACCTTGAGCCTCATCATGTGCTCATTGTGACACATTAGCATATGCTAAATGACACAACCATGGGCACCATGACAGTTCTGAGGCTGATCATAAAAGCTCAAAAAGTGGGCAGTGGTCCAATTCCTAATCTCCACCCCCTTCTCCAAAATAGTTGGAATAATCCTCCCATTCATTAGCCTATGAAATTACCCAGCCCATAAAAACTAACCACCCCACATTTTGAGGCCTCTCACCTTCTGAGATGGCCCACTGTCTATGGAGTGTGTTTCTCCCAGTGCTGTTCTGTGGAGTGTGTTTCTCTCAGTGCTGTTCTTGCCTTTTGAGACAGACCGCATTCTGCTTATAGAATGTGTATCTCTCTAAATAAATCTACTTCTTACCTTCACTTTGTCTCTCACTGAATTCCTTCCATGACAAGACATCAAGAACCTAAGCTTCATTAAGTCCTGAGACCAGGTGTGTGATCTTGATTAAAAGGCAGTGGGTTCAAGTCATGAACTGAGTTTTAGCTGGGTTCAAGTCCCACCCTGTGGGTCCAAGCCCCAATCTGAGTTGCATGATTTTAAAATGACACACCCACAGGTGCCATGACAGTTCAGAGGCCAACCATAAAAGGCCAAAAAGTGGACACTGGCCCAATTCCTGGAAACCCCCAACCCATTCCCCAAATAGTTGGAATAATCTTCCTAATCATTAGGTATGAAATTATCCAGCCCATAAAACTAACCACCTCATATTATTTTGGGGCTGCTCACACCATCTGAGACAGACTGAATTCTGTCTTTGAAATATTTATCTCCCATGGCTGCTCTTGCTTCTGAGATGGACTGCATTCTACCTATGTAATGTGTATCTCTCTAAATAAACCTGCTTTTACTTACTATGGCTTGCTCTTGAATTCTTTCCTACCTGAAGCCAAGGACCCTCACTTGGCAGCCAATCCCGGGGACTCACCTGAGACCTGGAACATGACCATCCTCTTGCACCCCATTCTCCTACAACAGAAATAACTTGGCTTTTTCTCTTTAAAAAGTTGTTTTCAGGACTTCCCTTGTGGCACAGTGGTTAAGAACCCACCTGCCAATGCTGGGGACATTGGTTCAATCCCTAGTGCAGGAAGATCCCACATGCCACAGAGCGACTAAGCCCGTGAGCCCACATGTTGCAACTACTGAAGCTTGTGTGCCCAGATTCTGTGCTCCATAACAAGAGAAGCCACCACAACGAGAAGCCCACACACCACAATGGAGAGTAGCCCCTGCTCACCACAACTAGAGAAAGCCAGCATGCAGCAACAAAGACCCAACACAGCCCCCCCACCAAAAAGTTGTTTTCAAATGGCAAAGAAAGTACACTTTAGTATTGTTCTGTTTTTTTAAAAAAAGGTTTACAAATGATACAAAACAAAAAGGCACACTTAGACCTGCTCTCTCTAAATCTCACTTCTTCAGGAAACAGCAATATGCATTTTTAGATGAGTTAATAGACAATGTATGTGTGCATGTCTATATATGCACATAGATATGTCTGTGTGTACCCTTACATACACACATACATCCATATGTTTCACATTACATACCAAAAGTTTACTGTGTGCCTTTGCAGGTACATGCAAGAATGGGAAGGAGAGAAAGAGCAACTTGCTAAATCACACCAGAGCAGCCAGAGCTCAAGACTATAAAGCATCTCAGAGAGCAACATACATTAAAAATATTCCTTGGCTGAGAAACTAGATCGCTGATAAATTTAGAACAATTTCAGTTCTTACACAGGAGGTGCAAGGGTAAAAGCCAGATACCTTCTGAACTAGCCTTGTAGGGAAGACGATGGTAATTCTTAAAAGCAATGGGTCCACAGGAAGAATTCAATGCATAATAATGAACTCTTTAGGTTAGTTAGCATCTAGCAGGTAGGCTGGCCCCATCCTGTTGAATTACAATCTACCTTAAGAAGCTGGGCCAGGATTTCAGGATTCAGGGTCATACTAACTGGGTTCCTGTCTTAAGGAATCTTGTGTGACATGAACTGTGATAGGGAATGAGTCATATTTTGTATCTCAGTGGATTTAAATTAAAACTATATACTCATCCTATAGTAAAAGTGTTACCAAAATGGAAGTTCATATGCCTGACTCACAGTGAGGCCAAACAATACTAAAACATTGGAGTCTGGAACAGAGAAAGGTTTATTACAGGGCCATGCAAGGAGATGAGTCTAGGCAAGTGCTCTGGAGCCCTGCAGGACACACCCCCAGCCTGTTCCCTGGGCCCCCCAGCTCATCTGCTGCCCCATCCCCACCCCCACCCCCACCCCCTGGCCAGGTGACCTGGAGAGGGTGTCAGGAGAGGTCTGGCTCAATGCCCCTCTAAGGGTCGCTGGTTAACAGATGCTCACTTGGGGGCGGGGCCTAATGCGGCATGATCAATGACTGAATGGGGCCCATTGTGGTGCTGACCAATGGATGAGCAGAACCACCTTTAAGCAGCTCTAACCTTCCTGCATTAATGGTCTCCCAGTAACCGTTGCCTGGTAATCGGCTTTGGGCTAAAGGCGGTGTTCAGCAATGGCCAGGTGCTAAGGGCTGCGGCACTGCAGCGCTCTATTACGAAAGAACAAACAAAAAGAGGGTAGCTGCTGCCACCAGCAATTCAAAAGGTTTGGAAACCAAAACTTTAACCAAACCTGTTGCGGATTCTCTAACGGGCACCACTCACCACCTACAACTTCTTGGATCTCTTAAAGACACAAAAGACCTTTTTCCTGAATTGCAGCCAGTCATCCTTTCAAAGTTCATTTTTTATATTACATAATATTTTATATAACATTTTAACTAAATTCACTCCTCAAACTCCACTGTTTTTCACTCAGTACCTCCAGTCACTTCCTCAGGGGAGGCCTCACGGAGCTGAGGGGAGCCTACAGGGCGTGGTAGACCCACCCACTCACCCACACGGAAGTGAGCTGGTCCAAAGAGATGACTGACCTTCGGTATCAGGAGCAAAATTACGCCTTGCCCACTGCACCCTGTGACCCAGGCCACCCACAGGGAGCGGCTAGAAGGGGGAGGTGGTGGCGACACTTTTCAAACCAGCCACAGTAATTTGACCCTGAACTTGCTCATGGATTCAAGGCAGTAATAACGTGAAAAGATCACTTTGGAATTAGATGATCAGCTGAAGCCAGCGATGGTCCGACCATTTCAAAAACTTCCCCTCCCCACCTCCTGCTCAGGCTCTCTTCCGGGTTCCCCCTTCCCTGTCATTGAGCACATACAGGTCCATCCCCTCCCGGTTCCTGGGGTGGGGGGGAACCACCAATCAGCAAGCGCGCCAAGTGCATTCAGCCTCCGCAGACCCGGGGACCCTCTTCTCAGGGGCCAGGGCCCGACTCCCACGTCTGCGCCGGGAGGATCCTCACGGCCTGGACCTGAGAGGAAGGAGCCGGGACCTCCAGGTGAGCTGGAGGCCCCTGAGGAAGGGCTCAGGGGGCGTATATAAGCGGGGGCTTCTGGGCGTCTGCCAGCGCCGGACCTCGAGGTCTCCTCATACTGTGGTGGTAGCAGGGGATTGCAGAGGGCGCTACGTGATGGAGATTGTGATCTGGACGACGGTTTGGGGATCACTACGTCATCTCTAAAGAATTGCTGTTTGGTGTGGGGAAATGAGGGCGGGGGGGGGGAGGCTGAGTACCATGACCCTCTATTGCCTTCCTTGGTGGGTCTTTTAAACTTTGTTTTCCTTAAAGCAGTGGTTCGTAAAGTATGCCCGCAAGGCCAGCAGTATCACCCGGGATCATGGTAGAAATACTAAACACCAGCTGAGTCAGAAACGGGGCATGTGACCAAGACCTGGGGTTAATTACGGCAAGCTAAGGTTTGAGAACTAAGTAACGAAAAACCAGGAGAATGTTTTAAGTTGGAAGATAAAAGGATTATATTTGTATTTGAAAAGATAAATTTAGTTACAGTGAGGGAATTGATTGGAGGCTCTCTTTTGCTCTGTAGTAGAAAACTGGTCTTAAGGAAGGTAGTTTAAATTAGGGTGGTAGCAGGGCCTGCAAAGCTGATTCTGTTCACTTCATGGTCTGTTAACTTAATACCTTGACTCTGAAAAGCTGGGAAGACTGGTTTGCGTGTATTCTTGGAAAAAGGGGGCACAGTAATACCTGGAGTGATTGAGTATCTTGTTTTGTTCCTTGCACTGTACTAGAGTCCATTTTCATACATACTTTCTTAAAGGTATATTTTTTCTCCTTCTGATTTTGGTTTTCCTATTATGCACTGCAGTTTACTAGCTGTGTGACATTGGGTGAGATTCTTAAGACTTTCTTCAGCCTCCATTTTCTAATCTTGGACAGATCACTCTAGGCAACCTCACCCCCAGTCCCATTCACTCCCCTTCTTCCTTGAAGTACCCGTTTGAAACTAGTAAGCAAGGATTGGGTCTCTGAAGCCTTAGTCCTTAGCTATCATGTAGTGTGGACAGGTAGGGAGATTTTCTGGGAAAAGACTGTGCAAATTAATGCCTTTACTAGTCATTGAAGATTTAGCAACTATATGAGAGAGCAACTTTTAGATTAAATATCAGTGTTTTTTTTTTTTTTTCCTAAGAGCTTTTGAGATTTTATGAAATGGTCTTAAAATACTTGTTATTGTAAATGTGTTAAATGCCAGGTGCTGTGACATGTGCCTTACATTATTTTCTCATTTAATGATTACACTGTGAGATAGTATTTTTTCTCACTTTGTGAAAAGAAAACTGAATGTCAGAAATTAATTTGGCGAGGACATATGTAGGTAGTTAAGTGGCACACCCCGTTCTGTCAGGTATTGCTACCTCTCAATTTGTGTTATACCTGTTTTTACTGTTATAGTGTTTGTCAATAAGCCCCTGTTTTTCCCCTCAAAAAAGTTTGGAAGATGTTATCAAATGTGAATAAATGTGGACATGTCAAATATGAAGAACCTAAGGTATTCTGAGATAGTAGCAGAGGGAAGCATAGGCTGCAGTGGATGTATGAAGAAGGGGCAGTAGGCAGTACAGCTTAGTGACAGACTCGTGCCAGTGGTCATGGCAATTAATATAATGCTGTATAACGGTGTTCAAATTATTGTTGGCTTAGCTTTTGCACTTCTAATTGAGGAAAATAGCTTCTTATCTGGTTATTCTCAGAGTTTAATTGAATAAGTGACTTAAGAAAAATCCTTAGTAGTGCCTGACACATAATAAACCATCCTAGAGAAGATTTCTCTTGGGCCGAATTTCCCAAAGGAGCAAAAATTAGTCCCAAGAAAGAAGTGAGGAAAGAGTCGTCTAAGCAGTGAGTGGTTTGTGCAGATGAAGAAGAGCATGACACCGCTGTTAAAAAATAAATAAAAGCCAAGTACTTTAGGGGACAGATGAAAATAATGAGGTGTGCAGAGCTCTGAATGGTAAACTAAAGGTGGAGCACTTTGTCCTGACTTGTGTTGAGGTGTTGATGGGTTTAAATGAGAGGAAAGATTTAATCGACTTAAAGTCTTGAGGGGTAAATTATATCAAGAAGCAATAGGCAAATGTAGAACTTGGGATAACTACAGGACACAGGTGGGCGCAAGCAAATGCCATGTGTGGACCATATTTCAATCCAGATTCAGATAAGCTAGAATAGGAAGCTCCTCATTGGCCAAGAACAGTGGTGGTATATTAGCTGTCATTTATATGGTGTCCTTATTAAAAAAAAGTTATTATAATCCTTATTTTATAGGTCAAAAAATGGAATTCAGAAAAGATACATGGATTTTCCTAAAGGTACATAATAAGTAGCTGAACCAGGATTCAAACCTGGTGTTATTTTAATAATGTTAGTGTTTATGTTATGAACACTGCATCCTATAGCATGTTGCTATGTGTGCTTTTGCTTATGCAATCCAAGACAACAGGTCATGCCTTGAGTTTGGAAATCCTTTATAAATAGAAACGTTCTAGAACTACTGCATTTTTCCTATTCTGCTGGTAGGAAGAGAAAGTCTGTGTAGTAAAAGAATTTGCTAGGTCACCAAAACAATGCCAATTTCAAAGGTCAAAATCATTCCCATTTATTCTTCCCACTGTCTTTGGGTTATGAGGAAGAGGAAAAGTTGAGAAAGTGTCTGTTAATGTGAGGAGAAGGGAAAGAATAATGTGTTGATGATAATCTTAGAGGAATTTGATTTGCTTAAAAATTGGGTGTGTCTTGAAAACAAGCCAGGAAATTTTCCACCTAACCTTTTATTTTGAAAATTTCAAACCTAAGGAAAGTTGAAAGGATATGTAGTGAAGAGAAAGAATCCAGCTTTTTGCCTGAATTCACCAATTGTTAACCTTTTGCTATATAGTTGTCTTTTCTCTATTTATATATACATTTTAAAATTATTGAAACTTCTTACAGGAAATTGCAGCCATTGGGTCCCCCCTGCCCCAGTACTGCAGTTTATCTCTTAAGAACAAAGACATTTTACTTTTACCCATAGTAAATTAATGTGATAAATTAAACACAATTTAGTACCAATACAGTGTTATATGAGATACAGTCTATGTTGAAATTCTCACATTTTCCCCCAAAATGTTCTTTTAGTTGTTTATTTTTTTATTTTAAGATTTCAGATTCAATCAGATTGCACATAATATTGGTTGTCACATCTCTTTAGTCTTAAATCTAAACTTTTTTTGGTTTGTTTTCTAATGACATTTACATTTTTGAGGAGTGCATGCCAATTAATTGTCTTGTAGAATACTCCACAATCTAAATTAGACTATTTTCTCATGATTAGGCTGAGGTAGAATATTTTATAGGCAATGTTGTGTGCTTGCTATTATATCATTTCGGGAAGCACATATGGTCAGTTTGTCCCATATATTTGTTGTTGTTTTTGAATAGTAAGAAATGTGAGATGAATCTCTACAATGGTGAATTCTTGTTTTTCCAATATCTGCACCTAATGATTTTAGCATTCATTGATGATTCTCGTGAGATTGTGTTTTACTGCATTGGTGTTGGTGATTATGGGACCATTCTTTTAACTTAATGTCTTTTCTCACCCGTAGGAAGGCAGTTAAGCTGGACTCCACATCATTGAGTGGGCAGAGCAGCAGCCCAGCTAATATGTTCTAGTATGCAGTAGACTGCAGCCTGTGCAGCGTTCTTGGCAACGGACTCTGGAACTAAGAGGGAGAGGAATAAACGAGTTTGTAGAGGCTGCCATCAATATGCCAAGCCAGTGAACCGGAAAGCTGGTCCATTTGTGGGTCTGGGGGAAGATACCCACTGCTTACTGAGTCTTGCGTCCTAGAGACCTGGGTCTTACGAAAGGACTCATTACTGTACTTACTACCTTTGTTCCCGGGTCCGTGGAGCTCATTACAGCCCTGGAAGACCTCCAAGCAGGAGCCAGTTATCCCATCTGTCTGGACTGCTTGACAGACCCAGCGACCACCGTATGTGGGCATAACTTCTGTCAATCCTGCATCACTATGTCCTGGAAGGATCTAAGCGATACTTCCCCCTGCCCTTGGTGCAAATTTTTCTGTCGGGAAGGAAATTCACATGCAATCTCCAGCTGGGCAGTTTGACTGAAATTGCTACCCTACTCCAGATGAGAAGACGCAAGAGACAGAGTAAGGAAGAGAAGCTTATGTGTAAAAAGCACAATCAGGTTTTGCTTTTTGTTCCCGTCAGAAGCACCTATTTTATGTCCAAAGTGCGGTTTCTCCACTGATCACCAAAATCACTGCATTTGGCCCGTAGAAAAAGCTGCCCCCATCATAGGAAAAGATTGGAGCATTACACTGGGTGTCGGAAGGAGGGAGTGGGACAAGCTGAAAAAGTGATGACTATGCAAACAGATCATCACTGGAACTGAAGAAGAAAGTTGAATATAGGAGAGAAGAAATAAAGGCTGAACTGGATCCAATTCTATTTATTTTATTTTTTAAATAAATAGAACAGTTTTTATCTCCATTTTAGAAACTTCAAAAAATGTGGTTATAATGCCTACCTTACAGATAAATTACGGGACCCAATTGGAAAGTGCTTTAGAAGTTCTAAGATGAAATATTTACAAAATATATTACTTTAGAAGTCTAATAATTGTCAGTAAAAGTCTAATAAATTTTTTTCTGTATTAATTACCTACATATTTTTCCTTATCTTTTAAAGGCCTACAGGACCACCTGCTGTGCAAAGTTAGCCATTTTCAATTTTCATCTCTTTACCTCAGTATTTCTCAATAACATGTTTCCTTTTATTCTGTGTCTTTCTTTGTCAGTCTTCACTTAGAACTATGGAAAATGAGGTAGTGCCCCCACTATATACATGCATCATATACTTACATATAGGCACACAATGGATAATCTTCCCTTTGTTTCTATTAGGACATGTCCTCTAGCTCTGATTAGCTGCCATACATGACCTCATTTGGGGAGCTGACCTCTTAGAATCCCTATTGACTTAGTTCTGTGTTGTCCTCCTTAGGCTTACTCTACTCAGGAAATCTCATCTTTCAGTAGATCACAGGCATGTGAAACTTAGAAGAACCTGTATCAACAAAAAAGACTGTTGAGCTTTTGTTTGGGATTGTGATGAATTTTTAGATCAATTTGGAGAGAATTGACACCTTGACAATATCAAGGCCTCTAACCCCTGAACTTATTTATTTGGGTCTTGAACTCCTCTCTGCAACATTTTGTAGTTTTTCATTGTACACATTTTTAAAGTCTTTTGTCCCTAAGTAGAGTCCGTTGGATTTTCTGCATAGGTTATTATGTCATCTGCAAATAAAGACATTTTAAATTTTTTAACAATCCAGGTCCTTTTCTTTTTCTTGACTGATTTCACTGGCTAGGACCTCCAGTACAATGTTGATTCTTAACACATTTTATGATTGGTTTTACCCTTCATTTTGCTGCTTATGTTTTCTCACTTAGTTTCTATAATTTTGCTTTCTGTTGTTACTTTTATTACCTTTGATACCTTCACATAAAATAATTGTTAATACTGTCAATTCAGTACTGTGTAACCATTTCCCCATTGGTAGATGTATATTTAGGCCATATCTAATCTTGCAAATAATGTAAAATAAATGCATACACTTTTAACCTATTTACCAAAAGCGTAGAGCATCATGAAAAAAACCCACGTATCCATGACTCAATGTAATAGAACATTAAAATCACCTCTGTAGTTCCCTTTGTGCCCCTTCTCAACCCCAGCCCCTTCACTTTCTGGTCATATATGGTTTTCTCCCGAGTTCCTAACTTGATACTCCATTCTTTTCCTAACCTTTTCTTTATGATGTATGTATGTATGTATCCCTAAACAATATGTTGTTTCGTTCCATATGTTTTTGAATTTACATAAAGTTGATAATGAATTATTCTGTGTCCTGAATTTTTTCATTCAGCATTGTGTTCATGAGATTCATCATGCTTTTGCTTGAGGTTGTACTTTGTTTTATTCTACTTCAGATGGATATCAGTTTGAGACTTTTACAGACAGCTGCTATGAAAATTATACATCTGTTTTCTTTGGTAGTGAATTGCTAGACCTTCATCTTTATTGGGTAATGTCAAATTTTCCAAAGTTCTTTGTCAATTTCCACTCCCACCCACAGTGTATAAATGTTCTTATTGCTCTGCATCAGCAGTACTAGATTTTTAAAAATTTTTTCTAATTTAGGAGGTGTTAATTGTTTCTGGCTTTAATTACATGGTTTCTAGTGGAGCATATTTTCATAGGTTTAACAATCATTTCTGTTTCTCTTCTATAAAATACTTGTTTTTATTTTATTCCTTGTTTTTCTGCTAGGTCTGTTTGTTCCATTGCTTTGTAAGAGCTGTATATTTTTTAGACTCAAGTCCTGGAGCAATTACATTCACTGCAGGTATCTTCTTCAAGTTTATCTCACTCTTACTATGGTGTCTTGAATAGAAGTTAAGTTTGGTATAGTTGAATTCATCAGTCTTTCCTAAGATTTGGATTCTTGTTTAAGAAATCCTTTCCTAAACCAAGGCCATTAGAATATTCTATGTATGTGTTTCTAAACATTATAATTGTCTACTTGAATTGCTTCTGTGTTTGGGAACAGGATGGGCCTGCTTATTTATTTAATTATATACAATGTATGAATCACTAATGGTCACAACACCATTTATTGAGAGGCACATTATTTCCCCAACTGATTTGCAATGCCACCTGTATCTGCTATTCAATCTGTTCTAGTCCATTGGTTTATGCTTGGGCCAATACCATATTCCAGTATGATACCCTCTCACTCTTGATATATGGTGACAATTTTCATCATTTCCTCAGAGTTACCTTGGCAGCACTTGATCTTTTCCATTTACATTTTAGAATTGGCTTGCCAAATTAAACATCATAACCATAGATATTTTATTTGAAATTTCAATGAAGTTACAAATCATATTGGAGAAAATGCCCAATCCATGAACATAGTATGTCTTTGCATCTATTTAAGTCCCCTTTAGTAACTTATACAACACTCACCAATGGGCCACCTTAGGTACAACTAAACATTCTAACTCATCTGACGTCCATAGAGCATACTTGATATTGAGATTACTTAGAACTGTATTTGGACAGTAAGCAGCTTGCCAGCAGGATTTCTATGACATCCTTACTATAGTCTGCATTGTTGTCCAAGATCAACTTCTGTTGGGTTCCCTATGAGATGGCTCACGTAGGAGTAAATGAGACATTGAGCAGGTGAGGGACCTGTGCTGACTTAAAATCTTCATGTGCCACAAGGCCACTAAATCTTGAAACTTTCCTGACAAGTGAGTGAGCTCACAGACTGGGAGGGACCTTCTGAAATTACACTGAAGGGCTAGGAAATGGTCTCTGCAGGAAGTACAGACTAGATACAGCAAAAATGTTTTGGAATTGTTGGAACTTGGTAGGTTTTGAAGCCTGATTCCTTACCTTTAACATGGAAAAATAATCTGCCTCATAGAGTTGATTAAGACTAAATATTACCAGCTGCAACTCTCAATAATACCAAGACTTTGGGCCTCATCTGTCCTTCCTCATTTTGATTAAATTTAATGCAGCTAAGCATTTTGTGCTTTAAGAACAGGTCATCTGATTTCCTCTAGGGAGGGAGATTTGACTCAATAATTTTTTTAATGTAGTTTTAATGTTTCGATTATTCATGTTCATTGTTTACAAGATTTATTAGAATTACCATCTGTTGCTTTACAAACACTATTGCCAGCTTCTGAGAGGCAACCACTTTCAGCTCTTGTTCTTTGGGTATTTACTTTTATAGTCAATAAATAACTAGATAATAGTGATACTTTTGGATTTTTCTGTTTGAGGTATTATCATTGTATGTCTTGCTTTGGAAGATGAGAATTTAGAGTTTTTACTATGTAACCCTCTCCTAATAGAATTTTTCATTTTTGTGTGGGAAATTTTCTGATATTTATATTATTTTGGCTATGTCAATGCCATTCACTTCTGAGCCATGTATTATGCAATAATTGCGTTTTGTTTTTCTGTAGTTAATAGTCTTCTTATATTTCTCAGTTGCTTTGTTTTCCATGTCCTTATCCTTAATTCATCCCCAAACTATCCCTACATTTGTTTAAGTCTCTCAATTTAAATACATTTAGCTTTTACCACTTTGCAGAATCTCTCAAGGAGCCCTCTGACATGCTCACCACAGGCAGGTTATTCACTAAGCCAGATGCTCAGATATCACCTTGGGGATGCCAATGACATGTCTTGAGTTGCTTTCCCTGTTTCCATATATTATTCCATTTGAAGACTGGATTCTTGTTTCATTGAAGAACATCCTTCAGTAGCCTCCCAATAAGGGTTCATGGGAAATCAGATTTTTGAGAACTTGATGTCTGAAAATGTCTTTTGTCTCTCCTGATACTTAAAGTTTCTCAGGATATAGAATTCTAGTTTTGAAGTAAAATACTCATATATTTTAACATTTTTTAGTTGTGAAATATATTATGGTATCTGAAATGTATTTTAGAATACATCAGCATAGATAATGTGTTATAGGTATGACTTTTTAAGTCAGTGCTGTATCAGAGTTGGTCAGTTGCCCCAGTCAGGAATTCACATCCAGGGACGGTCTGCTGGCATTTTAATGGGGTCTCTCAAGCTCAAATCAAGGGGACACTTAAGGCTTCAAATCCTTGGCTTTAAGACTTCCATTTGCAGTGCTTCCCAGAGAAAATATGTCTCCATTTCTCACACTGGACTTCACTGTATTTCTGCTCAACTCTTGTTAGTGTGGTATTGGGAGTTGGGGAGGCTGGTGTTCTCTGATGTTCTGACTGGGCTAAGTCTTAGGCAGGCACTGTGAACCAGGGTCTCAAGGGCACATGGCCTTCAAAAATGTCCTTGACTTTTTCCCAATGCAATGCTGGGTCTAGTACATATTCCTACATCTGACAGCAAAAAGGGAATGACTGGCTTATCTTCCATGTGCCTGATGATATGCTCCACCAAAGAATGGAAGAAAACTAAAAGGAAAAACATGGGACTCAGGCACAATAGACCAAAACAGAGAGACATATGATGGAAGACAAAAGATAATTATTTTCTCTTACACACGCGCACACACACACACACACACACACATATCAATAAAGCTGGTAAAGCATTCAATTATTAGTTATGTAAGGTAATAAGAACATCATTGTTTCACCTTTGAATATTAAAAACTCCTTATAATCAATTCTCGTTACATCCCTGAAGAGTAAATATTTCTGTCGCAACATTATTCCTGAAGTCTCCTTCCACTGCCACAGTGGACCTGCTCCCACCCAGCGACCCCCCCCCAGCCTCCTGTGCTCTCTGGCACCTCCCAAGTCAAGAACTAAGGCTGAGGAAAGTGCACAAGTTTCTGGGGGAGATGCTGCAGGTGTGAGATTCCAGGTTGCATCGCTCAGAACCAGTCCAACCCAGTCAGGTCACCAAACTACCCAGACTGTCAGGGATGCCAGCCAATGACGGCAATAGCCCTTGGGTTTCCTTCCTCTGACTTGGGAACGTTTAGCATAAAACTCATTACAGTGTTGGGCACATTTTGTCCTTAGACAACTAGAATACATTAGGCCAATAAATGTATTTACAAATTGATGTGTAATTTTCATCCTTGTTGTACTTTCGATTTTAATCTTCTGACTGTATTAAACATTGTAAGGAATTTATCTGTGCAGGAGATAATATGGAGATTACTTCTGGTTTTTTTATATTCCATAAATCTCATACACAATATCAAATTCCACATTAAAAGTTCAAGCATAAAAATACTAACTCTAGGGAGATTTTAAATATATATTTAAGTTTTGAGTGAGGAAGACTGTTTATATATATTCCCTTAAACCCCAAAGTCATAAAATACTGCCAAAAATTTGAATACAAGTGAAAGTGGCAAAACTATTTGCAACATTATAGAGTAAATGTGTCCATTACAGATTATGATTCACAATCTATAAAGAGTTTCAGCAATATAAAGAGATTAAAAAACCCAGTAATAGGGCTTCCCTGGTTGTGCAGTGGTTAAGAATCCGCCTGCCAATGCAGGGGACACCGGTTCGAGCCCTGGTACTGGAAGATTCCACATGCCGCGGATCTACTAAGCCCATGTGCCACAACTACTGAAGCCTGCGTGCCTAGAGCCCATGCTCCATAACAAGAGAAGCCACTGCAATGAAAGCCCATGCACTGCAACAAAGAGTAGCCCCCACTCTCTGCAACTAGAGAAAGCCTGCATGCAGCAACGAAGACCCAACACAGCCAATCAATCAATAAATAAATAAACGATAATACATGACTCAAGGGGATTAAAGGACACAAGAGCAAAATACAAAGAATTGGCCAATCAATAATCAAAATAATATTCAAACATGCTAATGAAACATCAGGTTGGAGATGTGAGATTGTCATAAACAGATCTGTAAAACTTGAAAATACTCCTTGCTAAGGGATGGGGAGAAGGGCAGGTGACATTCTTGTTAGAAGGGGTGTGATCTGGTATAACATTTTGGAAGCCATCAAGCTACATTTTTCCTGATTTAAATTTGTTTCTGTCATTGTACCTGTAACAACACTTATAAGAAATTATTCTGTGTCTGTATGCATACTGCTAGAAATCACAGTGTGTGTGTGTGTTGAATCTCCATACACCAGAAAAGATTAAAAGACTATCATCAAGCCCTTCTCATCTTCTGAGATGGCCCACACTCTGTCTCCGGAGTGTTTCTCTCTAAATAAATCTCTAAATAAACTTCTTACCTATCAAAAAAAAAAAAAAACTATCATAGGAGAATATTTGAATCAATTTTAGTACGTCCATACAATGGGCTATCATACAGCTGTTTGAGGGTAATGTAGTAATAAATGCAAGGATTGGCAAAAATACAAAATTAAATTATATAAAGAAAATGTAAAAGTGTAACATGAGAATCCTGTTCACAGTGAGAGACTTTCCGTGATCAGTCTGGATAAAATTGCATTACTTTCTGTCACTCTCTACATCCTACCCAACTATTCTTTTTTGGATCATTCATCATCATGTGGCATATTGTGTATTTGTTAATCTGTATTTTTGTGTTTGTTTGTTGGCTTGGTTTTATTCACCATAGTTTCCCAAACATTGAGAACCATGCCTGGCACTTAGCACTCAAAGAGTTGTCTTCTAAACAAGGATGTTAAAATGTGGGTGCATTACACAGATATATGCAAACATTTAAAGTATCATGTGTTCTTTCTTGGTTATGGGTACATTTTCATTTTGTCCTTTATTTTATACATCTAATATATGTATTTTTCAAGAAAAATAAATATCTGAATTTTAGGAAATGATTTTATGATATTAAAGAATACCACAGTGGCAGGTTTAATAGTGTCCCTATCTATTTATTAGGCTTCTTGCCAGGATTTCTTTCTCCCAAAAAGGGGAAGTGATTCTAGAAACTGACAGTAGCCATCAAAGTAACCAACCAAGCGAATTAAATGACCCTTTTACACCTTTTATTTGCTCCATCTCTGATGGTACTAGAGCTGATTCTGGAAACACTGATCATTTGTCCCTATTGAATCAGCTACCACTCTCCTTATGGGCAAAATCTCCAACTGATATTAAGAAAATTCACAGTACACCCCCATCAAGATTCAAATAGATCCCTCAAAACCTCTTCCCATAAATAACCAATACTCTATAAATAAAGAAGCCCTTTGAGGCATAAAGCCCACAGCAGAAGATTACAGGGCTCAAGGCCTCTCATCCCTCGTACTAGTCCTGTAATATTCCCATTTTCCAGGGAGAAAACCTAAGGGCCAAGGATGGAGGTTTGTCCAGGACCTTGAACAATAAACAACATTGTTACGCCTCAACAGCCTGTTGTTCCTAACCCTTACACATGACTAGCACCCTTTCCCACAGGGAGTAACTTCTTCACTGTAATTGATTTATGTAGTGCATTCTTTAGTATTCTAGGTGATGAAGCTACCCAATACTTTTTCTCTTCAGTCGGAAAGGAAAACAATTCACCTGGACAGGAATGCCTCTGCAGAGAGTCCTTGTTTCTTGCAAGTCCTAAAGGCTGATCCAGATGATGTAAATTTCCCCAGAGGTTCTACTTTGTTGCAGTGTGTGCATGATTTGTTCCTTTGCTCACCTCAAGCCTCCTCCTTTTAACCTTAAAGCAACATAAACTCACCAAAGAAAAATTATAGTTTGCCCAAGCCTAGGTGTAATGATGTTTAGGGCGTCTGATACCATGACAAAGGTTACACCTAGATTCAGATAGATTTCACTGTCTTAAGTTTCCAAAAACCCAAAACTAAGCACCAACTGTGAGGTAGTTTTAGGGTAGCTGGTTATTGCCAAATTAGATTCCAAATTTCTTTCTTATGGCCAAATCTTTATATGTTTTATTTAACAGTAATTACCCTGGCCCAACTTTATGGGAAGAATTTGACAACGTAGCCTTCAAGGCCTTAAAGTAGAGTTTGATGAACCCACCTGCCCTAGGGCATTCCAATGATCGGATTTCCTTTTTCCTTTTTGTGTATGAAAAAGAAGGGATGAAAAGGCCCTGGGGTACTCATCCCAAACCACAGGGACCACCAGGGACCCACAGGGCATTATAGCCCACAACTGGACCCTGTGGCATGAGGATGCCCTCCTTGTCACAGAGCCATTACAGCCACTGCCCTTTGGCTAAGACCACTGAGAACATTGTTGGGAATCCCCTTGAACCACTTTTGTACCTCACGTGGTAGTAGCTCTCTTGAATTCTCATCACCCTCAACATTTCTCAGTCAGCTGCCTCATCTCCCAGGAATTCCTTTGGTCACCTGCTCCTCATATAAGTCTTTTATATTTTAATCATCTTAACCTGGCTATTCTTCTTCCCTCCATCACTGACAAAATCCCTCTTGATTGCTTAATGCTGCAGACCACCCCTGACTCCTCGTAACGATCTACAGAAAATTCATCTGGGTAACTCTGACTTCTCATGGTTCACCAATGGTGCCTATTTAAAAGTTGACAATAACAAATGGCGTGCTGTGTATGCTATTGCAACTCCTTTTGATATTGTTGGGGCGGCATCTTTACCTGTGGCTAATTTGACACAATATGCTCCATTACATGCTCTCACAGGGGCTTGTACTTTAACCAAGGACAAAACTGCTCATATTGATACTGATAGCAGATATGCCTTTGAAGTAGCTCATGATTTTGGAAAGTTGTGAAAGCTACATGGCTTCCTTGCTTCCAGTGGAAATAAAATTTAAAATGGCCCCTATATTCAGGAATTATTGGATGTGGTACCTTTACCTACTTTTACCTGCCACTTTAGCTATTATTAAAACTTCAGGGCATTCTAAACTCCACTCTCTGGTAGCTAAGGGAAATAATCTTGCTGACATTTCCTCAAGAAATGCTGTCCTTAAAGGGACCAACAGCAGCCAAATCTCTGTCATGGCCCAAAAGGATATTTCCCCAAATGATACCTGAGAAAAACTAGCCAGAGAAGCCCAGCAATAGGCCTCAGAAAAGGAAAAATAAGTCTGGACTCCCAACAATTGTTGGTTTGATAAAAAGAGAAATTTCTGGCTCAGACCAAAAAACAACCCAGTTCTACCAGACACTCTTAAGATTCCTGCTTCTCACTACTGTACATACATTAAACCTTCAATCTACTGACAAAATGATAGCCTCTATGAATCACTATTGGTGGGGAAACATCAACAAGGCTGCAAACAGTGCCTACCTCCTTGTCCCACTTGCCCAAAGTACAACCCAGGGAAGCATGTTCATACTGCTCCGGGACATTTTAAACTGTTTAATGGACCAAGCGAGTTCTGGAAAATGGATTTTATACAACTCCCTCCATCTCATGTTTATAAATGTCTTAGTCATGGTCCATATGATTTCACATTGACTGAAGCTCTCCTTTGCAAACAGATGACAGGCCTCTTCTGTGCCTAAGTCTTTTTGGAAAGGATTATCCCTACCTGGGGAACTGCTCTTGCACTTCATAGTGATGAAGGAACTCACTGGAGTGCTCCGGTGCTTTGACAAGTCTGTGCTGTTTGAAGGGTTTCACACACTTTCCAATGTGCTTACCACTCTCAGTCTTCTGGTTTAATATACTAATGATATTATTAAAACTCAACTGGCAAAATTGTAGAGGTCCTCCAAACACCTTGGCCAAAAGTATTGCCATTGGCCTTTCTAAATCTCTGATCCACTCCTTTGGGAACTCATGGACTCTCACCCTTTGAGATAGTCATTTGGCTGCTGCCTCTTTTGAGACACAGTGGATAAAAGGAGAGATGCTCCAGTATTACAAACCCCAATTGCTTCAAACTTTTCACAGTATGCTTTTGGGAGACAAAGACCTTAAGCATCATACCTTGCAACCTGGAGCTTTTGTCTATTGGAAAAGACAACTCCAGTAGATCTCCCTTCCCCCTCACTGGAAAGGCCCCTATCAGGTACTGCTAACCAACCCTTGTGCTGCAAAACTCCAAGGAGTAAACTCTTGGATTCACGTGACACACCTAAAGAAAGCACTGAATGCTCACTGGACCTGCACATCATCTGGTGACCCGAAAGTAAAGATTCCCTGCAATTGAAGCAAATGATATCTGATGAGACAGCTTTCCCAATATATCCAGATCAGGCCTGTTGGAAATTTGTCTGACAAACCATTGATGATAACTTGTGCTTCAGATGATCTCAAATGTCTATGATCTTGATAAGATATGGATTGTAGGTAAAAAGTGATGAAGAGTTCTCCTTCCTACCCCTTCTTGTTGATTGAATGTGCTCTTAGCAGGTTTCCAATCTGTGCACTTTCCCTCTGACCTGAAACAACATGCAGGAAAGATTCTTCCTGAAACTGAATTTTAAGTTTTGAAAGAGCTTTTCTCTCCTTGCTACGTTGGGACTTACATGTGGCTCCCCATGCTTGCAGACCCCAAATTGCAGTTCTTTGTTGATCCAAAATAAACCCATTTTTGCTGTAGAAATGGCAGTGTATTTGTCTGAGGTCAACATTTCTCAGTCCCTTCTGAAATGTTTGTGTTTTCCAGTGTTCTGTTCTTCACTATTTCAATTTCCATTAATGGTTCTCATATTGTTTTCTGACACCACAAGTCTCCCATGCAACTAAACACCATCCCAGAAATAATCTCTCTCATTTCTCTGTTGCAATTCTGAACAGCACTTTGGGATTGGGTGTTGGACAGGAGGGTGTAGAGAAAGACTTCTCTGTGTGGAGGAAATGTAAAAGAATCTGGGGTTTGTGGAAACTGGACCTATAGTTTTAACAGCCCTTCTAGAGATTTGAAGATGTTGAGAATCCCTGGTAACCTCACCCATGGCCCATGGCTTCACCTAACATCTATATGCTGATTGTTGATCCTGGATTTCCCTCCTTAAAGAGAGATGTGAGCAATGATGTTTGCGTTGAAAGAAGCAGGCAGATGGTGAAAGATGTCAAAAATTAGTTGACAGGAGAAGTTTTTACTACAATTTGATGAAAGAATACTGGAAAAAGAGGCTTCACTGCTAACATATCTAAAATTTGTAAAGAATAAATAGGAAAGGTAGTTTTTAGAATTTTTAACCACAGTCATCAGTGTCTAAAGCAATTATTCTTATACATATTTATTGGAGTATAATTACTTTACAACGTTGTGTTAGTGTCTGCTGTGCAACAAAATGAATCAGTTACACTTACACATATATCTTCATATCCCCTCCCTCTTGAGCCTCCTTCCCACCCTCCCCATCCCACCCCTCTAGGTTGTCACAGAGCACCAATCTGATTTCCCTGTGTTACGCAACAGCTTTCCACTAGCCATCTATTTTACAATTGGTAGTGTATATATGTCAATGCTACTTTTTCACTATGTCCCAGCCTTCCCTTACCACCCTGTGTCAAGTCCGTTCTCTACTTCTGAGTCGTTATTCCTACCCTGTCACCAGGATCATTGGTAAGATTTTTCTAAATTCCATATATATGCATTAGCATACGTATTTGTTTTTCTCTTTCTGACTTACTTTGCTCTGTATGACAGACTCTAGGTCCATCTACCTCACTGCAAATAACTCGGTTTTGTTCCTTTTTATGGCTGAGTAGTAATCCAATGTATACACGTGCCACATCTTCTTTATCCATTCATCTGTCGATGGACATTTAGGTTGCTTCCGTGTCCTGGCTATTGTAAAGAGTCCTGAAATGAACATTGTGGCACATGTATCTTTTTGAATTATGGTTTTCTCAGGGTATATGCCCAGTAGTGCAATTAGTGTGTCACATGGTAGTTCTATTTTTAGTTTTTTAAGGAATCTCCATACTGTTTTCCATAGTGGCTGTATCAGTTTCCATTCCCACCAATAGTGCAGGAGGGTTCCCTTCTCTCTACAGCCTCTCCAACATATGTTGTTTCTAGATTTTTTGATGATGGCCAATCTGACCAGTGAGTAATACCTCACTTTAGTTTTGATTGGCACTTCTCTAATAATTAATAACGTTGAGCATCTTTTCATGTGCCTCTTGGCCATCTGTACGTCTCCTTTGGGAAACTGTCTATTTAGGTCTTCCACCCATTTTTGGATTTTTTTTTGTTTGTTTGTTTGTTTGTTTTGATATTGAGCTGCATTTTGGAGCTTAATCTTTTGTCAGTTGCTTCATTTGTAAACATTTTCTCCCATTCTAAGGGTTGTCTTTTCGTCTTGTTTATGGTTTCCTTTGCTGTGCAAAAGTAAAGCAATTATTTCATAGAAAATGCAGTCTCTTTTCCAATGTCATCTAATGAAATGCCACTTATGTTTGTTTGTTAGGCCAACTTTTAAAAAGCAGGAGCAGTATTTTAGCAATTTATTGCGTTATTCATAAAGAACACTTAGTGGGCAAGAATCTTGGGTGGAAGAGTCACAAATAAATTAATGCCACCCTCAGAACTTTTAATATAATTAAAAGGAATCTCTGAAATAATAGGTCTCAAAAATCACGTTAAAAAGTTTGTACAATTTTTGATACTATTGTTAAGTTCCTCTTAAATCACTGAAAAATTCAAACTCAACATTTAAACATTATAAAATTATGTGAACCCCTGTTTTACATATATTTCAAGAATTGAATAAGTTCTCCCTTCAGCTGCAAGGAAATCAGATAACCAAAATGAAAGAATTTATTTTGAGAATTATCACAAAATTACATTTTTAAAAGTAAGCTTTCCTTGCTTAAAATTTTCAGTTTTAATATTTGATGCAATCAAGTGAGGATATGTTTAGAGACAAAGAATTCAAAATATACTAATCTTTTATAGATGATCATTTAGAAATACATGATGATTGAATTTAAGTACCTGTAGATTGAAAAATATAAGTTGATTGATTAATTCATTTGAAATGGGTGTGCAACATGGGAGCCAACACTTGTAAGAATGAATTAAGCTAAAAATCTACATTGAACCCAAGACCTAATCAAATAAAATTATAAAAAATTTTGGAGCTAGGTAACATTTGGAGGGTGTTTTATAAAACTTTTAGGAAGAACCTATCTCTTCAGAAAGAAAAAAACTTGCTTTTCATTGCAAAAGGTTAAAATACATGTGAGCTGTTGATAGCAGGTAATTTTCATATTCTCCCTGGAATGGACTGCCATTTTTATGGAGGCAGGCCAAAATTATAGATATGCTCATTCCCTCCCCTCTGTGCTGCCAGTCGCCTCAAGGCAGAGAATGTTGCATCACATTTGTATCTCAAGCTTTGTACGTGTAGTACAATAGGCCATAAGTGGTGAGTACTCAACAAGGCGGCTGATGATTGGATGAACCTATTTGTGTGTCCATTTTTTTTTTTCCTCATGTTTATTATCTTTGTTTTTAATATAACTTATTTAACTATAAATTTATAGAAATTAACTTTTAATAACAATGTTTTAAACAACTGACTTGCAACATTCCCAAAAATTAATAATGGGCTCTTGCAAGCTGATAGGTACTGGCCATAGCAAACCCCTGACCCATTCTCAGAAGCCCCCATATTCTTGCTCCAATCTGGACTGCAACTTCTACAACTGCTGCAGGATTTTCATATTAGGATTGTCCTTTTAACATTCCTCTTGTATTTCTCTTTGCTTTATTACGCCCTCATTTTGCGGGAGTACACCCTCAAGTAACTTGCATTAGCTTTATATGTGAAGTAAGTAAAATTTCTGCGTCCTTGTATGCTTGATGATGTCCTTATTTTCTCCTCATACTGACTGAAAGTGTGTGTATAGAATTTCAAGTTGAAAATTATTTCCCTCAGAAATTTGAAGGGCTTGTACCATTGATTTCTAGAAACTTGAGCTGCTGATAAGCAAGTTGGTGTACACACTTCCACCTTCCAGGAGGTTTTAAGATCCTTTCTTCATCTTGGCGTTCTGAAATTTCACAGAGATATATCTCTGCCTTTTTTTACTCATCCTGTGGGACACTTGGTGGGATTTTCCAAAATGAAGGTAATGCCCTTCTTTCAGGCGTAGCCTCCCCAGGGTCTCTGAGACTCCCCCACGATTTCACTCCTCTCTCGCTGGGGCCGCATCGTCCAAATGCGAAGCTTTGCAGACTAACTGACTCTCCTTGTGTCTTACCTCTCGCTCATGTGTTTCCTCTTTTCCTTTTTGCTTTCCATCCTGGGAGATTTCCTCGACTCAGTCTTCTTACTTCTTACTAAATTTTAGTTTAGACAATTATATTTTTTAATTTCCAAAAGCTATTTCTTACAAATTGTTTTCTTCTCATAGAATCCTTTTCTTATTTTATGGACCCATATTTTTCTAAATTTCTCTGAGAATTATGAGTATAACTTTTAAAAGCTCTTTTTTTTTTTTTAACCTTCCTTATTGTCTTTGTTTTTTCCAGGACTATTTTTCTTCGTTTTGATCTTTTTTGTTCACGTTTCCAAACTTGTGAACACTCAGTACTATATCCATTTTCAGCAATAGAAAACTCTTAGGCAACCTTAAAATAACATTTTGTCTGTTTCATGTGCCTATATTTTGAAACAGCACTTTCACTTGGAATTAATATTAAAAATTAGACAAATGAGAAGATATATATTCAAGGATAGTCACAGCTTTATTTTCAGTAATAAAAATAGCCAGCATCTATTGAACCCTTTTTGTGTGCCAGCCACATGTTTAAGGGCTCTACATTTGTTCCCCTTTTAAAAAGAATTTTATTGAGATATAATTGACATACAATAAACTTCATGTATTTAAAATGTACATTAAATACACTTTGATATTTTTTCTTATTAGTCATCTGTTTTATATATGTTAATGTATAGATGGCAATCTCAATCTCCCAATTCGCTCCCCCCTCAACTTCCCCCCCCTTGGTGTCCGTATGTTCTCTACAGCTGAACAAAGCAGATAAAAAAACTATTTATAGGGAATTCCCTGGCAGTCCAGTGGTTAAGACCCCACACTGTCACAATTGCGGGCACAGGTTCAATCTCTGATTAGGGAACTGAGATCCTACAAGCTGCACGGCACAGGCAAAAAGAAGAAAACAAAATAAAAGCTATTTATAATTTATGCTAATCACATAACATGTTCAGACCCAAGTAAAAATAGCTTTGGATAATGAAAATATAATTTAATTTTTTTGTGTGTAATTACTATAGTTTAAAGTGTTTCTCTTGGTCATGTAACAAAAATGTTGATAATAATATTATCAAATGTTTAAGAAATATTTTACCTGCATTCCTAGTTAAATGTTGTTACTGACTGCCTGTGTTACATATGAAACTAATATTTATGAAGATGGTTTTCCGGTGTTGCTGAGCTAGTAAATGAAATTTATTGAGGCTTCACTCATGAAATAAAAGCCACAAATTTCGTCAAGATAAGCTCCATCCGTTAGGATTCTGTTGCGACAACTGAGGCCTCTTAGATGCCCTGTTGTCTGACCCAGCAGTTCTCTGAGGCCTGCTCTTAGATCTTCTTGAGGATTTAACAAAGTGTTTCAGAGCCAGGTCCTCAGCTTCCTTTTTAGACCATACTTTTCTGGAGGTGCCCTGGTTTTGATCTTTGCCTAGAAGTCATTTCTTACTTTTAGAATCACTTGCTGTCAGAGAAGCTCAGAATTTTCAAAACCAGCAAGTCCCAGCTTCATTAGCTTACCTCTCTCCTCTTCCTTTCTGCTACAAACAGCACGGAGAAACCGGGAGGCACACTCTCTGAATAGGGCTGACCTGCATAAGCTGTAAGACATTGTGGGAATGACCTGTGAGGCTTTCAAACCCCCCACTGCAGCTTCCCTCCTGCTTTCTGTTGACTAGATCTCTCTGGCAGAAGCCAGCCACCGTGTCACGAGGCAGGAAGTTGCGAGCAGCTTAGCTGGTTGGTTCTGGCTCTGGGTCTCTCTGAGGTTTCAGTCCGGATGCTGGCTGGGGCTGCCATCATCTAAAGGCCGCCTGGGACTGAGGGATTCACTTCCAACTGGTTCACTCACATGCATGGCAAGTTGGTGCCGGTTATGGTCAAGAGGTCTCAGGTCTTCCACGCCCGGGACTTCCCCACAGGCTGCCTTCTTCTTTCCTTCTCCTTTTCTTTCAAGGATATAGTAGCCTGCCTCCAAGATCCCAGCCACACTGCAAACAGGTGGTGCCGTGTCACGAGAAGTAGCCAATAAAATGAGTGCAGACATAACACGTGTTATTTCCTTCCTGGCGCTAACAGCCATAGACCATCACCGTGTCGCTCTTTCATAGAGTATTTAAATAATTCTGTTGTTTTACCATAGTTTTAGATTTACAGCAAAGTTGCACGCACACGAGAGAAAACTCTCATATACACAGATGTTCCTTGGTATCTGTGGGGAGATTGGTTCCGGCACCCACCAGGATACAAACATCCACAGACCTCAAGTCCTGTTTATAAAATGGCATAATATAACCTATGTACACCCTTCTGTATACTTTAAATCACTCCTAGATTATTTATAATACTTAACACAATGTAAATGCTATGTAAATCGTTACTGGGTATGGCAAAATAAAACTTTGATTTTTGGAACTATCTGGAATTTTTAAAAATATTTTTGATCCACAGTTGGTTGAATCTGTGGATGTAAATCCCATGGATACAAAGGGCTGAGTCCTCCATACCCCCTCTCCCTACAATACTGTAGTACACTTGTTGCAACTATCGATACATTGTTAACTGAACTCCATATTTCATTCAGATTTCATTTGTTTTTCCTGAATGTCCTTTTTTTCTGCTCTAGGATTGCATCTATGATACCACATTTCATTTGCGCATCATATAACCTTGGGCTCATCCAGTCTGTGACAGATTCTCAGACATCCCTGACAGTTTAGAGGAATACTGGTCAGGTTTTTGTAGACTGCTCCTCAATTTCAGTTTGTTCTATGTTCTTATGGTAAGATTAAGGCTGTGGATTTAGAGATGAAGACCACAGAGGTGAAGAGCCACTTTTATCACAGATCCAGGGTACATGCTCTCAACATGGTGTATTCCTGATGCTCGCCTGACTGAGGTAGTGTTTGCCTACTTCTTCACTGTGCAGTTACCTTCCATGCTGGATACTGGGAGCAAATCACTGTACTCTTTGGAAACCAGTCCAGCTGCTCTCCTGAGCTCTGCTGCAACAGCTCTGTGATGGTGGTGGTACGAGATCAGAGAATACGGATCTCAGACTCACTCAATGTAGTCACAGCTTGAGTACTGGATATCGAAACATGAATTTTGTGGCGCTAAGCCATTGAGATGTCAGGATTCACTTGTTATAGCAGCAGAGCCTAGTCAGATATAACAAATATCTTTACTCTGTGCTTGCTTCCTATTTTGTCCTTTTTCAACACTGTTTTGGCTATTAGGCATCTCTTGCAATAGCTTATAAATTCTAATATCAGCTTTTCCATTTTTGGGAAAGAAAAGACCATTGGAGTTTTGATAAGGATTGCATTGAATCTGTATATTGCTTTGGGTAGCATTACTACCTTCACATGAAGGCTTCCAATCCATAAACATGAGATAGCTTTCTATTTATTCAGATCTTCTATAATTTCATTCAGCAATGTTTTATAGTTTTCAATGTATAAATCTTAAAACCACCATGGTTAAAGTTATTCCTAGGTACTTTTTCTTTTTAAGGCTACTATAATTGAAATTACCTTAATTTCTTTTTAGGGTTGTTGATTGCCAGAATATAGAAATACAATTGATTTTTGAGTATTGATGTTGTATCCCGCACCTTGGGCTCAGACTGCACCTTCTCGGTCTGTTTAACAGGTTACCCTGCTCTCTCAGCCCTCTCAGATGTGGGTGATTCCCAGGCTTCTTTTCTGGCTCTCTTCTAAGTTGGCATCTTTGGATCTTCAACCCAAAGTTCCCAGGATGAAGAGGGCCCACCAGACAGTCACACTGCATGCCATTCAAGGGAGCAGCATGGGGCTGGGAGCAGGTCCAGGTTTCCCTGTGTGCTTACCAGCAGAACCTCTCAGCTGGAATAGACTGAGAACTCCCACATGTTCTACCCATGACTCCTGGTAACATTATTCACAGTGAGGCTGATGACTCATCAATCCCACAAACTCATTTAATTGTTCATCCAGCAGCCCTGACATAAAACCTCAGTGTGATGTGAGGCACTGACGCCTGGACGCTCAGATCCCATCTAGAGTCCCCACCAGCAGACTGATGGTCCAGAGAACAGTGATATGCTATGGTTTGCAGACTTCCTCCATGGGGAAGTCCTGTCCATTCAAGGAGTAAGATAAAGGTCTTTCTTTAAGCAGCAACACTAAAACTTGGATTCTAGCAATTTTCCAGTAAACATCAGATTTATTTGTTGTGAAATTTTGAAGGGAAAAATAGAGATAAATGTAGTAAAAATTCACGTGGAAGTAGGGTACACTAAGAAGCAAGCTGATCTCTCACCCCAGACCCCCAGGCCTCCTGGCACCTCTCCAGAACTACCATTATTACGTTTCTTCTGTATCTCTTCAGAAACATCCTATTCATGTACACATATGCAAGAACAGAAATTCTTTTTTGTTTCTCTGTTTTTATAGTATGTGTGCTATGTGTAGTGTTCTGTGCATAGCTTTTTATACTTAAATATATCTAGAGTTTTTTTTTCATATTCACCTACATAGATTACATTATCTATATTTTTAAAGTATTTACTGCTTCTTCAACATAAAGCCAAATGTGACAGATTACATTTATGGTATATTTTGAAGAACTAAGAGTATATTCATTTGTTTCTTACAAAGGGTTTTATTTAGAATCGCACACAATTTCTAATAAACACCCACAACTTCCCATGAGAAATGGGGAATGACGACATGCCATAGGCTGCTATGGACAGAAGTATGTCGCCCCACCCCCACCCCACCCCAAATTCACATATTGAGGCCCTAAACCTCAATGTTACTGTATTTGGAGATAGAGCCTTCAGGGGGTAACTAAGGTTAAACGTAATCTTAAAAATGAACCCTAAACTGATAGAATTAGTGTCCTTAGAAGAAGAAAGCTCTCTCTTACTCTCTAGCATGTGAGGACACAGTGAGAAGACAGGCAGCCACCGACAGCCTGGAAGAGAGCTATCACCAAACACTGACATGGTTGCACCTTGATATGGGACCTTTTAGCTTCCAGAACTATGAGAAAACACAGTTTTATTGTTTCAGCTACCCAGTTCATGCTATTCTGTTATGGCAGCCCAAGCAGACTAATACATAGATGATTATAGTAAAAAGAGGGACAAAAACTCTCTTGTGATAGTTGAAAAGCGTAAACAAATACATGATGCACTTATATGAACCTCCTTTGCACCACGGCATCTAGCAAGAGATTGAGAACAGTGAAGACCACCCCTCCCCCGGGAGCAACATGCCAGAGGGCATGAGTTTGTCTACATGTAGCCGTGGTGACCTGGTGGGGTTCTGGGCTCATGATTCAAGGCACTGTGGGCAGCTGGGTATGCAGGGTTGTGGTCTCTGGGATGGTGAAAGCCTCTATTTCCAGTAGATTCAAGCATGTGACTGGCAATTGGAATGGCATTAATCTAAGCAGGTCAGTGTCTTGCACAGGAGCCCAGGGGAAACCTATGGTTTTCATGGTGGTCCAGAGTTTCCAAGATGCAAGAGAAAGTTGCTGAAGCTTCTACAGTGAAGATATTTCTGGGGACGCTAATAGGAGTACTTAGCATATTCCAACAGCTTTGTTGGGAGGGGCATTGTTAAAAGGGGGCTGATTTATAAGTAACAGAAAAAAAAAATGGCCTTCAGTGAAATTTATAAATGTGGGATATGTTGCCTCCAGAATCACAAAAGGCCTAAAAGATGCTGGGCTTGTTTTCATGCTGTGGGTTTTGAGAGGGTCAATAGCTATTTCTTGACAGTGTTAGGGAGAGAGGTGATCTCAGTTTACCAAGTAACTTTCAGGAAATCAACCAAGGTTGAGTGTTCAAATGAATCTCTGAAGAAGGATGTCATCAATGTAAATCATAATGGTTCTCCTAGAGAAAGTTGAATGAAGCTAAAATCTTGCCCTGCCAGGGCAAGGCTGTTGATGTACCTGGGATGTCTGTTTTCCCTGTGGAGGTGAAGGAAAATTATAGCTGGGAAGCTGTTGAAATACACCCTAAACAGAACCAAATCTATCATAGCCAGATATTTACCAGTTGCTGCTTGGATAGTTCAGTAATTAGACAACATTGGATGGGAACACAGCATTTGGGTTGCAGTAACTCACTGTGAGATGCAATCCATTATTTTCAAGCTAAAGAACAGGCAAAATTTAAATAAAACAGAGTAGCAGTGGGAATAATTAAACTTTCCACTAAATAGAGCATGTGTAATGGATTTCAAATCTCAAATGCCTTATTTAATTAACAATTACTCATTATCTATGCTAACTGGAGGCAGAGACATCTGTAACATCCCATTGCGTGAACCCAATGTGTAAGTGTCAATTGACTTAATTTCAATTTATTTCTCAGTGGGTTAGATCATCCACGCCTTCTCTGGGAAATTTATGACAACATGTGCTATGACTGTGGGGAATTTAGCCAAAACCACAGTTCCAATGGTTAACATGAGATGTAGCTCTTTGAGGTAAGAGACTAACAATATTGGAGGCATCACGTTTAAATTCAGTGGGATCCCACCAAATCAGCATCTAGTTCACGGAGGAACAAAAGAGAATCTTCCTCTTTTAACTTTTTTGCTCTATTGATTCTTTTAGCAAACTGTGAATTTCCAATTAGGTCAAATTGTGGGTCACTGCTGTAGTTTTGTTTCCTCCCCAGGTTTCTTTCTTTTCTCTCTCATTCTCTCTCTCTCTTTTTCTGGAAAGGACCCCCTTAAAGGTAGACTGACTTGCAAATAAAAGCATAACTGCTCAAAGTATATGCTTGTTTTGGGCATCAGAGCCAGTAAGAAGCCAAACAAACAAACAAGCAAAACCAAGGAGAAATGCCCTGAAGATGGCAATAAACATCACCAAAAGCCTGCCCAAAATTCCAAATGTTAGGACTAGGTTGTACTGCCAGGGTACCCAGAATTTAGTTCAGTGTCAGGACCAATGACACCACAAACAGCAAAGGAATATGAAAAGGTTTACTGCTTATATAACAAGGTTTATGGGGAGAGATCAGTGGTTAACTGAGTAGATTCAAGGTGACTTGAGAGAGAAAGGAGACTAGCTTGGTTGTTTTCTTGTTGTTGTTTTGTTTTGTTGGTGGTCGCTGGGTGGGGCTGGTGTCGTGTTTCCATAAAAGCATCCTGGGAAACAGCCTGGATCAGGCAGTTCCTCCATCCCAACACAGGCAGAAAAGCAAGAGGCCATCTCAGAAGTATCTCCTCACAGCTGTGTCTTCTCCCCAACCTGGAACGTGTAATGTGCTTATAAAACAGGTAAATGTGTGCATATAGGAAATATGCAAATATTCATGCATTTATTGAAGCTGTGAAGTTGCAGTTTTACAGGATTCAACATTAGAATTCTAGAAACACTTTACAGTTAATCTCCTCATCCCTGTTAGTTCCCACATCTCTACTGCTATTGAAAAAACACCGCCACCAACAAAATAGAAAACAAAATAAGAAACAATTTCTTCATAACTTTAACGCCAATAAACATTGAAAAAAATCTCGGTGCCAGATGTACGGACAGTTGTAAATATTCTACCTACTGTCCATACATTTCAGGAAGAAAAAGAAGCAAAGTCACTGATCAGCCTTCGTAATCTCTTATTGCGCAGACGGTGAGAGGCTGAGACCCGCATCCCACACAGAAGTAGGGTTTTAGGATCTCAGAAAACTTCTCGGAGAAAGAGTGGATGTGGGACCTGTGCTTCAAACTGTAGAAGGAAATCACGCCCAGCTCGTAGTCCAGATACACACCGACCCCTCCAGGCTCCTCCTGCAGCTCCAGCGGGACCGCGCCCCCGGGCCCGCGGGCCTCACCCGCGCCTCCCTGCAGCCCAACGGTCCACAGGCGGCTCTGAGGCTCTGGGGGCCCCGCGCGCGTCCCGGGGGTGGGGCCTGTCCCGGGGGCGGGGTCTGTCCCGGGGGCGGGGTCTGCGCACACGCCCACCGCCCACGCGGCCCCGCCCGCCCGCACCTCCCAGTACCGCCGGCCGCGCGCAAAGCCCGGCGCGCCCAGCACTGCAGGCTCCGCGCGGAATCCCGGCGCGCCCGCGGGGGAAACCCGCCCGCTCCCCGCGAACGTCACCGACTTCCTATCCTCGGATACGAGCAGGTCGGGATGCGCCGTCTCGGGGTCCAGGGTCACGTCCTCCCGGAATTTCTGGATGATTTTCCGCAGAGCCGAGTGCTGCGCGGGGAGGCTGCAGCCGTCCTGCCTCAGCTGGAAGGAGTAGACGTCGGGGCACCGCAGCCGCGCGCACCTGCCCAGAACGCCCCCGATGCCGCGCAGCAGCCTGGCTCCGGGCAGCACGCTTCTCTCCGTCACCTCCTGCAGGAGGCTCCGCAGCGCGCAGATGTGGTCGGACAAGGCGGTGATGTTGGCGCCCAGCTGCTCCTGGACGTCCTGCTCCTCCTGGGCCAGCCTTGCCAGGACGGCCTCCTGCTCGCGGTCCACAGCCCGGCTCAGCTGCCGGAACTCGGAGGCCAGCTCCAGCCGCCGGCGCTGCACCTGCTCCCGCAGCTGCAGCAGCTTTGTGTCCTGCGCGGCTGCCAGGCTCTGGGCCTCCGCCACCCGCCTCTTCAGAGGCTCCAAGTAGGCGCGGAGCCGCCTCCGGTGGTGAGCGGCGGCCTCGCGCGCGGGCCTCACCACGTGGGCCCGGTGCTCGGGGGCCTGCGCGCACAGGGGACACAGCACCTCCAGGTCTTCCTCGCAGAAGAGGCTCAGGACCTGCGGGTGCCGCTGGCACAGGCGCGGCTCCTCGCGCCTCCTCGCGTCGCTGCGGCTGCTCTGCAGCAGCCTGGCCACCTGGATCATCCTGCCCAGCTGCGTGTTGCTCCTCACCGGCCACTCCTGGCACGGGTGGCGGCACATGGGGCAAGGGAAGCTGCCCTCCAGGTGCTCCCAGGACCGCTGGATGCAGGAGCGGCAGAAGTTGTGCCCGCACTCGATGGTGACGGGGTCTCGCAGGCCGTCCAGACAGACGGAACAATTGGCTTCTGCCTGGAGTCCGGCCAGGGCTGCGGCCACCGCCATCCGGGATGCACTGAGGTGGGTTCCTTGGGAGGCCGGACTGCAGGGTCTCAGCGCTGAGTAGCAGGTGCACCCTCGGGGCTCCCTCCTTGCTGTCCTGGAAGTTGCAGGACGCTGGGGTGCGGGCAGGTGTCCAGAGAGGCTTCCTTCACTCCTGCAGCCGATCACAGAGCAGCTGGGCAACCCCCTGCCCTCAGCAGCTCCAGGGTGTGAAGCCAAGCTCAGCAACTCTGGCTCAGAAAGCAGACACAACTTCAAAGTGCCTTTTCCTTCCTGGGGATGAGAAAATAATCCTTCCTGAGAAAAGGCTGCTGTGTCTTGAGGGCCTGTCCCTGCCACCTTGAGGTGTCCTCTGGTCCCCCCCTCCACAAAGATCCACCTACACCCATATGGGCCACAGGCTGATGGGACCAGGTCCTGGGACCGTGGAAAGTGTGTGGGCTTGGAGACGAGAGAGTCCCCCTCAGTCACCTGCTATCTGGGAACCTGGGAAAGTTACATAACATCCTAAGGGAACATTACATCCATTCTAAGAGAATCTGGTTAAAGGGTAAAGATCTCAACTTCAAAGATTTCAATCTTGTCAAAAATCTAGTAAAAAAAAAAACAAAAACTCTGGTTCTTTTTGGCTTAAATCACAGATATTTCTGACAGCACTGAATTCATAATACATCAAAATTTACTTTTCACTTAAGCTTCTCAGCTACAGGATATATCAAATTGTGTGTGTAAGTGAATGAGATTTGGACTATACGGAATTTGCTCTGGGCACCCTCCCAAAACTGATTTTTCACATCAAGCAGACAGATCAGTATTTCAAGTCGAGTTGAAGCTGAGAAACACACACACATACGCACGTATTCCCTGACCACAGTGGTGAGCTACCAACTAGTGAGGATTTGTGGGGTCAAGATCCTGAGAAAAAAGTATGGCGCTTCCCCTTCAAAGTACCTACTGATTCTCAAAGAGACTGAGAGGGCAACTCTCAGGGCTGAAAAATCAGAGTTCAGGGCACCCACAGAGGAGGCCTCGTAAACACTCCGGAAGTTTCCACTGGGATCGGCGAAGGGAACCCAAAGCTGGAAGTGAGCATCCATGGGGGGGAGGTGGGGAGAGGTTTGTTGATTTAATCATCTTCAGCCCTGATAGGTTTAAGACAGTCTCTGAGTCCAGAGACCCCAGAATGAATTTCAAAGTGGTAGGATATAAAGTGTTGGAGATACGTGGTGTTACTGGATCATTCTTATACAGCTGGTGAGAGCTAAGTGTGTACAACCACTTTTGAAAACTATTTTGCATTATTAACTTAGAACATACACCCAGTTATTTCACCCAGGCTGTGTAACCACCTGGAGTATGAACCAGAAAGGCTACAAACTGTGCACAAAAGTACATACAGGAAGGTTCAGTACAACACTTTTCACAAGTCCGGAAATAACCCCAGAGTTCCACAGCATTAGAATGGCTGGATGAATTGTGGTCTCTTCATACAGTGGGACATTAATCAGCAATGTGGGGGCACTAATACTCTTCACCCTGAAACTGGGGTGAATCTCAAAGATGTAACATGTTGTGACAAAAAGCCAGGCACAAAATTATACACACTGTGTGCAGGAAAAAATGACTTCATGGAGTTAGAGGTCAGCATTAGTGCTCATATTGGGGGAGATGGGGGGGCTAAGTGACTAGGAGGAAGGTGATAAGGGCTCTCAGGGTGCTGCTAGCAATCTATTTCTTAATCTGGGGGTGGTGTAGGGTTATAGGCTTATGCAGTTTTCTGTGTGCATGTCTAACAAAAGCAAAGGTGGCCATGAGACCACAGACTACAGAGATAAATTGTAGAGAAATATGTTCAGTCTGTTTGGCTGATAAGCAAATTTTTGAAAATCAGAAAACTACAGTATTGCTTCAAGCATTTAATTAGCTTATATCAAGCCATTCAAACAAAACATAATGAACAATCTGGATATAAAAATGGGTGAAGAAGATAAAAAGATGGCCTCTTATGAAATCAAAGCAGATCATTTTTAACAATCCAGACACATCAGAGTGAAATACAAGAGAGAGAGTTCTTTGTGCCTTGTCTGATTGGCAAAGATTTGTAAAAGACTGGGAACAGGGGAGTGGAGCCAGAAGGAGAGAAAGCCTGGTGGGTGGAGTCAGCAAAGACTCAGAGCCAGGCTGCCTGGGTTGCAGTCCTGGCTCTCCCATCTATGGCCCTGTGACCTCTGACAAGTCAGAAAGGACTTAGGGAGGAGGGAACATGTGCTGAGCAGCAGGCCTGGAAGGGGCTCCATGGTTCTCAGCTAACAAAACCCCAGGCTTTCCATGCTCAGGACGCTGCAGTCAAAGTGCGCACACACCTTTCGTGGTCCCCACTAACGCCTTGGCCAAAGCCCCTGTGTGTCCCTCAGGGTGCCTGCACCAGTCTCTGACCACCCAGCCCACCGCCACTGCTGGGCCCTGAAGTCTCCTCCCACCCACACCAGGATCTAGTCACACCCTGTCCTGCAGGACTGCTGTTCCTGGCAGGAGGACCACATCCTTCCTCAGCTGCAGCTTCTCCCAGCACCAAGCTCTCTGCAGCACTCAACCTCCTGCCCTCTTCCTGCAGGTTCAGCTCCCTCTGCCCCCAGGGCCTTTGCACTTCTGTCCTGGGCTGCCCAGCTCAGAGCTCACTTGTCACTTCCCCCTGATCCCAGCTTCCCCACCTCCATGAGGGGTCACCCCCCCCCCCTACAAAATGTGCCAGAGCTGTAAGGACAGGATCATGAGGTTTACACAGGTGTTGGAGATCTGCATCCCACACATGACTGTCACCTCCTTGTTTTCCCGCTATGAGGGCATCTCCAAATATTGCCTCAGTCCCTGGCTAAGCTGTTGAATGGCTGAAATCCTGGCCAGGTTTCTGGGTCTCCCTTAGGAAGTGAGTGACTTTGGGCAACCGACTTATGCTGTCTGTGTCTGCCAGCAGTCAGTGGTGAAGTTGAGGAAGACCAAGTTCATACAGGGCCCCATAGCTCTTGTCCCTCCACTCCCCATCTACACACTGATGACAGGTTTAAAGTCATTTAAAAATCAAAGTGGAGCCAGGTGGCCATTGTGGTTGTGGTTTCAGATACCTCTCAGATATCACTGAGAGCCTGAATTTCCTGAAATGGTTCAAACTCAAGGACACCAACAGCTGCTTTCAAAAGAGTATCTGCTGGGCTTCCCTGGTGGCGCAGTGGTTAAAATCTGCCTGCACCAGTGCAGGGGACACAGGTTCAGTCCATAATCTGGGAAGATCCCACATGCCACAGAGCAACTAAGCTTGTGTGCCACAACTACTGAGCCGACATTCTGCAACTACTGCAGCCCACGCACCTACAGCCCGTGCTCTGCAACAAGAGAAGTCACCACAATGAGAAGCCTGCATAACGCAATGAAAGAGTAGCCCAGGCTCGCAGCAACAAGAGAAAGTCCACGTGCAACAAAAGACCCAATGCAACCAAATAAATAAACTTAAAACAACAAACAAACAAAAAACAGAAGGGTATCTACTAACAGCTCTAGTGGCAACCCTGTGATTTCAAAGTCCACCCCCCATCCCCTACTATGTACTTATTTCGACCCCAGCCAAGCCTTCCTTGCATAACAAACACCTTTACTTCTTGCCAGCTCCAAACCTAATTCTTGATAATCAATTTATGTAACCTTGCAGGGTTTTTGCCTTGGTAAGCCTTCCCCACTTTGTAGCCAGGGATAACAATTCAGGGGCATCTTCAATCTGTGTCTCCAAGGCTCCCATCCTAACAACCCCCAAATAAACATCTTTAATTCAATCAGGTCTGGGTTTTTGAAATTTTGTTTAACACCACAAACTGCCTCTGACAGAGGCATCCCAGACAGGGCTTCAGATCAGCCTCTGGGGGGCTTTCTCACACAGAGATACCTCTCTCTCCATCCTCAGGCCCTGGAGAGGGTAGGAACTGGGCATCTGTGCTCCCAGCGAGTGTTTAGATGATGTAGGACAAGGCCTGCTGAGGGACTGGGAACCCTAATAAAGGACAGGTTTTACACAAGCCAAATCCCAGTCTGGATTCCCTTGGCAGTGGATCCCTAGGCTGAGCCCAGAGCAGGGGCTCAGGAAGCCCCTGGAGGTCCCCCCTCCTGATTCCCCACTTACGTGGAGCTGCAGTTCTTTCCTGGTTCACGGGGCTGGGTCCTCAGGCTGCTCTCCCACCAGACAGTGTGGTCCAGGATGTGATCCCTGCTTATATACACCCCCAGGAGGAGGGTGGAGATGTTGGGGCCCCACCCTAAAGCCTGTGGCTCCTCCCTCTGGGGGATGGGTTCCTGTAAGGGAAGAGGGTGTTCAGACCTGCTTCCCAGAGGGGAGAAGAGGGGAGGGGAAGGGATGGGAGGGCCAACTCTGATTAGATCAGGCAGGGTTGGCCCTGGTGATAACAAGGTCTCTGCTGCACCTCTGTGATCTTCCCATGATCTTCTCAAGGCTATTTAACCCCATCTTCACTGATTAGGAATTGAAATATGAGGGAGGTAGACTGCTGGGTGGGGTGATGGAGTCACGCCCTGCTGACCCACCTTGCAGTTTACACAAGTAACCTCTGGCTTCTGTGTTGCTAAGCAATAGAGACGCCCACGGCCAACCCTGGATGTCCTGATCCGTGCAGGGTTACTCTCTCCTCACTGAAACATGTTCTCAGAAGCTTTCCTGAGCACCTTTCTCACAGTGGAGAGAAACAGAAATTACAAGACAAAATGGCAAAACTTTTTATCATCAGAAATTGTAAACAATATACCCACGGGCTCCCAAATATAATTGATTTCTTAAATGATGGTAGTTTAACAGAATGTAATGCAACACAGGAATGTGGTATTTTTTTAAGCTGTTTATTGGAATATAATTGCTTTACACTCTTGTACCAGCTTTTGAGGTACACCAAAGTGAATCAGCTGTATTTATACACATATCCCCATATCGCCTCCCTCCCGCGACTCCCTCCCACCCTCCCTGTCCTGGCCCTCTAAGGCATCACCCATCATTGAGTTGATCTCACTTTGTTCTATAGCAACTTCTCACTAGCTATCTGAGTGTTGGTAGTGTATATATGTCTATGCTACTCTCTCACTTCATCCCAGCTTCCCCTTCGCCACCCCCCCCAACCCCATGTCCTCCAGTCCATTCTCTGCATCTGCATCCTTATTCTTGCCCTGTCAGTGAGTTCATCAGTACCATTTTTTTTTTTAGATTCTGTATATAAGAGTTAGCATACAGTATTTGTTTTTCTCTTTCTGGCTTACTTCACTCTGTATGACAGACTCTAGGTCTATCCACCTCATTACATATAGCTCCATTTCATTCATTTTATGGCTGAGTAATATTCCATTGTATATATATATATATATATGCCACATCTTTATCCATTTGTCTGTTGATAGGCATTTAGGTTGCTTCCATGTCTTGGCTATTGTAAATAGTGCTGCAATGAACACTATGGTACATGTTTCTTTTTTCAATTATAGTTTTCTCTGGGTATATGCCCAGGAGTGGGATTACTGGATCATATGCTAGTTCTATTTTTAGTTTTTTAAGGAACCTCCAAACTGTTTTCCATAGTGGCTGTACAAACTTACATTCCCACCAACAGTGCAGGAGAGTTCCCTTTTTTCCACACCCTCTCCAACATTTATTGTTTCTAGATTTTTTGATGATGGCTATTCTGACTGGAGTGGTATGATACCTCATTGTGGCTTTCCCTTGCATTTCTCTAATGATTAGTGATATTGAGCATCTTTTCATGTGTTTGTTGACCATCTGTTTGTCTTCTTTGGAGAAATATCTATTTAGGTCTTCCATCCATTTGTGGATTGGGTTATTTGCTTTTTTCGTATTAAGCTGCATGAGCTGCTTGTATATTTTGGAGATGAATCCTTTGTCCGTTGCTTCGTTGCCAAGTGTTTTCTCCCATTCTGAGGGTTGTCTTCATGTCTTGTTTACGGTTTCTTTCATTGTGCAAAAGCTTTTAAGTTTCATGAGGTCCCATTTGTTTATTCTTGATTTCATTTCTATTATTCTACGAGGTGGGTCAAAAAGGATCTTGCTTTGATAGATGTCATGGAGTGTTCTGCCTATGTTTTCCTCTAGGAGTTTTATAGTGTCTGGCCTTACATTTAGGTCATTAATCCATTTTGAGTTTATTTTTGTTTATGGTGTTAGGAAGTGTTATAATTTCATTCTTTTACATGTTGCTGTCCAATTTTCCCAGCACCACTGATTGAAGAGGCTGTCTCTTGTCCATTGTATATTCTTGCCCCCTTTGTCAAAGATAAGCTGCCCATATGTGCTTGGGTTTACCTCTGAGTTCTCTATTATGTTCCATTGATCTACTTTTCTATTTTTGTGCCAGTACCATACTGTCTTGATCACTGTGGCCTTGTAGTATAGTTTGAAGTCAGGAAACCTAATTGCACCAACTCTGTCTTTCCTTCTGAAGATTGCTTTGGTTATTCGGGGTCTTTTGCATTTCCAAGCAAATCATAAGATTTCTTGTTCTAGTTCTGTGAAAACTGCCTCTGGTAATTTGATCGGGATTGCGTTGAATGTATAAATTGCTTTGGGTAGGTTAGCCATTTTCACAATGTTGATTCTTCCAATCCAAGAACATGGTAAGTCTCTCCATCTGTGTGTATCATCTTTGATTTCTTTCCTCAGTGTCTTATAGTTTTCTGCATAGAGGTCTTCTGCCTCCCTAGGCAGGTTTATTCCTAGGTATTTTATTCTTTTTGTTGCAGTGGTAAATGGGAGAGAAATTAATTTCCTTAATTTCTCTTTCTGCTTTTTCGTCGTTAGTGTATAGGAATGCAAGAGATTTCTGTGCATTAATTTTGTATGCTACTACTTTACTAAATTCATCTATTAGTGCTAGCAGTTTTCTGGTAGAGTCTTTAGGGTTTTCTATGTATAATATCATGTCATCTGCAAAGAATGACAATTTTACTTCTTCTTTTCCAATTTGGATTGCTTTTATTTCTTTTTCTTCTCTGATTGCTGTGGCTAAAACTTCCAAAACTATGTTGAATAATAATGGTGAGAGTGGACACCTTTGTCTTGTTCCTGTTCTTAGAGGGAATTCTTTCAGTTTTTCCCCATTTAGAACAATGTTGGCTTTTGGTTTGTCATATATGACTTTTATTATGTTGAGGTAATTTCCTTCTTTGCCCATTTTCTGGAGAGTTTTTATCATAAATGGATGTTGAATTTTGTCAAAAGCTTTTTCCACATCTATTGAGATTATCATATGGTTTTTATCCTTCAATTTGTTAATATGATGTATCACATTGATTGATTTGCATATATTGAAGAATCCTTGCATCCCAGGGATAAACCCCACTTGATCATGATGTGTGCTTTTTTTAATGTACTGTAGGATTCTGTTAGCTAGTATTTTGTTGAGGATTTTTGCATCTATATTCATCAGTGATATTGGCCTGTGATTTTCTTTCTTTTGTGACATCTTTGCCTGGTTTTGGTATCAGGGTGATGGTTGCCTCGTAGAATGAGTTTGGAAGTGTTCCTCCTTCTGCTATATTCTGGAAGAGTTTGAGAAGGATATGTATTAGCTTTTAGCTAAACGTTTGATAGAATTCACCTGTGTATCCATCTGGCCTGGTACTTTTGTTTGTTGGGAGATTTTTAATCACAGTCTCAATTTCAGTGCTTGTGATTGGTCTGTTCATATTTTCTATTCCTGGTTCAGTCTTGGAAGATTGTATTTTTCTAAGGATTTATCCATTTCTTCCAGGTTATCCACTTTGTTGGCATATAGTTGCTTGTAGTAGTCTCTCATGATCTTTTGTATTTCTGTGGTATTGGTTGTTACTTCTTTTTCATTTCTAATTCTGTTGATTTGTGTCTTCTCCCTTTTTTTCTTGATGAGTCTGGCTAATGGTTTATCAATTTTGTTTATCTTCTCAAAGAACCAGCTTTTAGTTTTATTGATCTTTGCTATTGTTTCCTTCATTTCTTTTTCATTTATTTCTGCTCTGATCTTTATGATTTCTTTCCTTCTGCTCACTTTGGGGTTTTTTTGTTCTTCTTTCTCTAATTGTTTTAGGTATAATGTATGTGGTATTTTGACTAAAGTTATATTCAGGCATGATTTTAAATAGGAGACAAAAGCAAAACATTTTGAATTCTAAAAATAATTTGTCTGAAAAACAAATAGTCAAACATGATACTTTTTCTAATTTAGAGTTTTGTAAGGAGGCTTCAGTGTACCATTTCTGAAGAGGGTAGGTCTGCAAATTGACAGTAGTAGCCACCACCCACCTTCCAAGAGTCCTGTAGAGTAGGCTGAGTTGACCATTAGGTGCCGACTTAATGTTGGCAGGAGAGTCCATCAGCCCAGGCTGGAGGACCTCAGCCAGCACCACCACATCACTGGTCACATTCTCTTCCTACTGGCTTCCTGCCTTACCTCCTCTCCTCTGACCATTCCCTTTAGACACTGTTTCTTCAATAGTGCCTTAAACACTTTCAGGCATTAAGTGGGCTTCCCGGTTTCCAACAGTACAGAAAGTTAAAGACCCTTTTCTCCAATATATTGGATGGCATGGTATTTGCAATTTATTTTGTAACTGGTGAATTTCTAGAAGTGAAGACTATACAGGAAAAATATAAATATTGTGAGTGTCCTTATGAACATTTGAAAAGATGATTTTGGAAAAAAATTAATTTTGATGTATTTTATTTTGGAATTGCCAAAGCATTTGCATTTGTTTCCTGCAACATTGCTGTAAAATAAGCCTGATAAATAACGTGGTATAGTTAGTGAAATAGAGAGAAAAAAACTGTCTTCTAGGTGATAGAGAACAAAACATGCTGCTCTAGCTTTGCAACTTCCTGTGAATGTACAACTATTTCAAAATCTAAAGTTTAAAAATACACAACAACAGCCCAAAACGCCATCTAATTCTTGAAATTATATTATCCCCCAATAATTAGTTGCATAATCGTGTCATGAAACAGAGTTCAAAATATCAACCTGCAAATGTCTCCCAGGTAGGTCCAGTATAAAAATAAGCCCAAAGTTTTTCTCAAAAGGTATCAGTGTAAGTACTAACATATTGATGAAGGAAAAGTTACTCAAATTGTGAAATGGAATTACCTCTTCCAAATGATAATTCAGAAGAATACCAATCCTGCTGGATTTATTATATCCAATGCAACACAGGTTTTAAGACCATAGAAGGATTCCCCAGCTTCCACCTTTGGGGGATGGCAAGGTCATAGCATTCCAGGGAACAGACTGCTTCCAGACACCACGGCCCATTCACCATTGCCTCTTCCTTCCACCTGCCAACAAAGCCCACCAGACACCACCCTCTGAAGTCTCAGGACAGCTGGTAAAATGTAACATTGTGAGATTGTAAGCAAAGCATGATTTCACCTCTCCTAATGCCACACCTTTTCTGTCCTCTGAGGTGATAAGTTTGTGGAGCTCGGTTTCAATATCTACTGTCATATTGAGCTTGAAAAGGTTGGTCACGTTCCATAGGTTAACATGCCTTTAGGAGATCAATCCACTTTTTTCTTTAATTCATATGAAAAGCCTGCTGGAGTGTTTAGGTTTCCAAACTCATTGTAGACACTTTTAATACTTTTAGTAAGCAATTTCATGTCTGAGTGCACACACCTTTCTGCCATTTCAATCAGCAGCTTTTCTAGTGTGGACTCCTGCTCACAGAATTTTATATTGTTCTTTCTGTTGTCTTCAAACTGTAATTTGTAAAGAATTAATTCTTTCTCTTTTCCAAGAAACTCTTAAAGTGTTCAAACAACTTAATTTTAAAGCCCCCTTAGATTTTCCACCCTCCACAACAACTCAAGAGGTTTTGCATTTCTAATGCCTTTGCAGCCTTTTCAACTTTTTTTCCAGCCTTTGAGGCTCCTCCTGTGATGGGCTGCAAGCTGCTCCATGGGTGCCAGGGGGTGATGGTGGTGAACAGAGGAGACCCTGCACTGAGGACACAGCAGCTCCAGGTCCTTCTCACAGAACAGCCTCAGAACCTGCTTGTGCTTCTCACACAGGGGTTTCTCTTCCTGGTGTTTCTTCTTGTGCCTCATGGTGGGAAGCTCCCTTGGCAACATCAGGCATGTGACATAGCTGGCTGTTCCTCTTGAAGTTCTTGTTATCGGATCCCTTGTAAGGGGGCCTGGGAAACTGAGTTTTCTGTCTCCTGGGTGACACTGAGGACCCCTCCCTTGCACCTCGAGTCTATGGGGAGGCACCCTTGATGGTTGTCCCGCCCCCAGCCCAGGGTGCCAAAGTTGTCCCCACTTGGACCTGCTTGAGGCCCCAAGACTTTCTTGAATCCACTTGCCTGAGGCCAAGGGATGCTACCCGGATCCCTCTCTGCTCTGGGTGAGGAGTGGCCCCGCATCCCTGCAGCCTGGGTGCTGCTTCCCCCTCCCTGTAGAGCCCAGTGATTGCTCATCCAGAAGGTGGGAACATGACCTGGGTTTCCCTTTATCATTCCTGTATGTAGGGTCCATTCTTGTCCTATGGACTTGTTGCATTGTCTCTGCAGATTCTATTTTTGTTTACAATATTAAAATGTATGTTAGCAAAAATGGGTGGATTTTAAAATAAGATGCAGCTTCCACAAAACTTTTGTTATGGTATTCTGGTCTGAGGCACATTTTCTGTTTCCTTTTTCCTTTATCATTGGTACTATTATTTTTTGCTAATAAAAGTATACACAAGTGATTATATTTGATGATTTAATAGAATGTAAAAAAAAAGGAAAGTAAAAGTCTGCTTTATTTCAAAACAGAAACTTCTTTATATTGGAGCACTGCCCAAAATTCAATACTCAGTTCAAAGCTTGTTTATCAGGTGAATTTTCTGAATTTCTTTTAAAGGTAGAATTTTTAAACCATAGAAAATAATTAGAAACAATGTACATCAACAATGTGTAAAAGAAGTGAAAGTTCAAATTTAAGCTGAATAACCAAACCATGAACTCAACTAATATTTGCTATTATTTAGAACATTGCACATATTTTCATTAACTTGGCAGGGCACAGTAAGAAGAGTATAGAAGCAGACTTGTTTAGGGGATATATACCAGATTTGGACATCGGGAGCAGCGTGCATTTTCAAAACATTCTGATGTGTTGAGAGATCCTGGGTTCATCTCAAACACAAATTACTCTTTTTAGTTGACAGCTAACTGGTAATGGCTGCAGGACCTTGACCTTCAGCCCTGTGCTTTGCCTCCATTTTCTTAATAGATCCAATCATCTTATCAGCTTATTTACCTAGTCCTCCACTCAACCAGCATTAAGTGCTCTTTTACTCACTTAATCATTATAATCCTGACAAAGGCAATAGCCCTCATCCAAACTGGGGATCCTAACATCCAGGGAGGAGAAACGCAAAAAATCAATGCAAGGAACATCTGAGTACGGATATAAAGGGAGAAATTTATGAGAATGGAGTCTTCCTCAAAAAAATAAGAAAAATTTCAAATGAACAACCTAACCTATCAACTAAAATAGTTAGGAAAAGAACAAAGAAAAGCCAAAGTCCTCAGAAGGAAGACAATAATAAAGATCAAAGAGGAAGTAAATAAAATAAAGATTAAAAAAATAGAAAAAAATCAATAAAATCAAGAACTGGTTCCTTGAAAGGGTAAGCAAAATTGACAAACCTCTGACTAGGCTCACCAAGAAGAAAAGAGAGAGGACCCAAATTAAAAAATATATATATATGTAATGAAAAACAAAAAATAACAACTGATACCATAGAAATACAAAACAAAAAAACAAAAAAAATGAAAACAGAAGAGAATATTATGAACACTTATATGCCAACAAATTGGACAATCTAGAAGAAGTGGACAAGTTTCTAGGAACATATATAGCCCACCAAAACTGAGTCAGGAAGAAACAGATAATTTCAACAGACCCATCACTAGAACTGAAATAGAATCTGTAATAAACTCCTTGCAAAAGTCCAGGGCCAGATGGCTTCACTGTGAAATTCTATCAAACATACAAAGGACCTTCTCAAACTCTTCTAAAAGATTGATGAAGAGGGAACACTCCCCAAAGTCATTCTATGAAGCCATCATCACCCTGATACCAAAACCAGACAAAGACACTACCTAAAAAGTAACTTTGATGAGTATAGATTCAAAAATTCTCAACAAATATCAGCAAACTGAATCCAACAACACATAAAAAATGATCATACACCAGGGTTTCAAGAATAGTTCAATATAGAAAATCAATCAATGTGATACACAACATCAACAAAATAAAAGACAAAAAACAGGAGGATCTCAATAGATGCAGAAATTCCATTTGATAAAATTCAACATCCATTCACCATAAAAGCTCATACCAAAGTGGGTATAGAAGCAACATATTTCAACATAATTAAAGCCATTTTTGACAAGTCCACAGCCAATGTTATACTTAAGGATGAAAGGCTAAAATCTGGAACAAGGCAAGGATGCCCACTCTCACCAATTCTATTCAACACAGTTTTGGAAGTCCTAGACACAGCAATCAGAGAAGAAAAAGGAATAAAAGGTTTCCAAATTGGAAGGGAAGATGTAATTTTGTCATGATATGCAGATGCCATGATGCTCTAATAGAAAATCCTAAACGCTCCACACGAAAACTATCAGAACTTGTAAACAAATTCAGCAAAAAGCAGCATAGAAGATTAACATGCAGAAATCTTTGCATTTTTTATGCTAACCATGAAATACCAGAAAGGGACAGTAAAAACAAAACAAAATGAAACAATAAAAACAATCCTATTTGAAATTGCATCAAAGAGAATAGAATATTTAGGAATAAAATTGACTAAGGAGGTGCAAGACTTATATGCAGAAAACTATAAAACAGTGATAAGGGAAACTGAAGATGACTCAAGGAAATGGAAAGATGTTCCATGCTCTTGGATTGGAAGAATTAATATAGTTAAAATGGCAATATTACTCAAAGCAATATACAGATTTAATGCAATTGCTATCAAATGAGTCATGATATTTTTCACAGAATTAGAGCAAATAATTCTAAAACTTATATGGAACCAAAAAGACACAGAATTGCCAAAGTAATCCTGAAGAAAACGAAAAAACCTGGAGGCAAAACCTACCAGACTCCAGAGGAATGTTACCAAGCTACAGTAACCAAAACAGTGTGGTATTGGCACAAAGACAGACATATGGATCAATGGAACAGAATACAAAGCCCAGAAATAAACCCACACACCTGCAGTCAATTAATTTTTGACAAAAAAGGCAAGAATATACAATGGAGAAAAGTCAGGCTCTTCAGTAAGTGGTGTTGGGAAAACTAGACAGCCGCATGTAAATTAATGAAGTTAGAACACTCCCTCACACCATACACAAAAATATACTCAAAATGGCTTAATTAAATATGAAGGGATACCATAAAACTTCTCGAAGAGAACATAGGCAGAATATTCTCTGATATAAATTGTAGCAATGTATTCCTAGGTCAATCTCCCAAGGCAATAGAAATAAAAACAAAAATAAACAAATAGACTCTAATCAAACCTATAAGCTTTTGCATAGCAAAGGAAACAAGAAAGAAACAAAAAGAAAATATATGGACTCAGAGAAAGTATTCATAAATGATGCAACCAACAAGGGCTTAATTTCCACAACATACAATTCACTGACAACAACAAAACAAAACCAAAAACAAACAAACAAACAAAAAACAACCCCCAAAAATATGGGCAGAAGACCTAATTAGGCATTCTACAAAGAAGACATACAAATGGCCAATAGGCACCTGAAAAGTTGTTCAATATCTCTAATTATTAGAGAAATGCAAAGCAAAACTACAGTGAGGTATCACCTCACAGCAGTCAGAATGGCCATCATCAAAAATTCTACAAATAACAAAGGCTGGAGAAGGTATAGAGAAAAAGGAAGCCTCCTGCACTATTGGTGGGAATGTAAATTGGTACAGCCACTATGAAGAACAGTGTGGAGATTCCTTAAAAAACTCAAAGTAGACTTGCCATGTGATCTAGGAACCTCACTCCTGAGCATATATCTCGACAAATTTATAATTCAAAAGGATACATGCACCCTTATGTTCATACCAGCACTATTCGCAAGAGCCAGGACATGGAAGCAACCTAAAGGTCCATTGAAAGATGAATGGATAAAGAAGATGTGGTGCATATATACAGTGGAATATTACTCAGCCATAGAAAGAATGAAATAATGCCATTTTCAACAACTTGGGTGGACCTAGAAATTATAATACTAAGTGAAGTAAGTCAGGCAGAGAAAGACAAATATATCACTCATATGTGGAATCTAAAGTATGGTGCAAATGAATTATTTCCAAAATAGAAACAGGCTCACAGACATAGAAAACAAACTTATGGTTACCACAGGTTAAATGGAGTGGGAGAGGAATAAATTAGGAGTTTGGGATTAGCATGTACAAACCAGTGCATATAAAATAGAAAAATAATATGGACTTACCATATAGGTGAGAGAACTATATTCAATATTCTGGAATAAACTATTACAGAAAATAGTATGAAAAAGAATAAACATATATATATTTCATATATATATATATGAAAAAGAATAAATAAAGAAAATCACTTTGCTATACACCAGAAACTATCAACCAAAATCAACTATACTTCAATATATATATATTTTTCCAAAGCAGTACGTTATTGCTCTGTTTCAGTGTGGATGACCTTCCATTTGGGAGAGGGGGTAAGGCTTTTCTTTGCATTACGGACACAAATTCCTGTCCTGAGGAAATGCGCACTGGATAGTGTCTGGCACCATCTGCTGGAAAGCTTTTGAACAACCAGACTGACATGATTAGATGAAAAAGAAAGCATGGGTGTCAGTCCTCTAGTGGCCACCGCAGCCCATGTCCAGGGTCTCGGAAATGAATGTTTCCAGCTCTTGGTGTATCCTGCAAGTGGTCTCTGCACATATAGGTGAATGAATGTCCATTACCCCTTTTAAACCACAATTGAAAAGAGAAGTGTTCTTTAACCACCCCGGCCCCTTTTTCACATAACTTTGGGTCTTAGAAATTATCCCATATCCACACAAATATTTCACTTTGGGAGGTCAACTCTGAGCAAAAGTCTAAGTGGAAAGTGTTGTATTCATGATTGGAAAAAAACGTTTTTGGAGGAAGGGTATCCTTTCTGCTAGATTAGCCTTTCTTCCAGTATTCTTTGCCATCTCATTTTAAAATAAAAGCTACCATTTACTGAGTACTTAAGAGTTTAGACCTTGTGCTCTATGCTTTACTGAAACATCCCATGAAAATTCACCAGAATTCTCTATTATATGAAGAATGTTCTCCCATAGACAGAAGTAGAAAGAGAGGCTTACAGTGGGGACCTACTGGGGGCCATCAGGATGGGATGTCACTTCCCTGGGCTATGACAACAGCCTGTCTCTTTCAAAATACTTAGAGATCTGTACTTTTTACTCCTCCTTGATATGCTAATTCTTGATTTGAGACTATTCTCCCAAAAACAGTCCAAAAAGAGGTAAAGCATGATTTGTAAGATTTCCATATAAGGAATATGTATGCAAAGATGAGAGAAAAGCCATGTACAGGGGAAGCAGAATGAGCTTGAACTTTGGGATGATCTTACCTCTCTGCCATGTAAATATAAGACAACAGTCACAGTGATGCCATTAATAGTAAGTGTAGATGTATATTATCCAAGTAACAGGCACAAAACAGTTACTGTATATATGATATTAGCACTATATTAGTGCCTCCCACAAAAGGGAAGTTGGTAAGGAGTTATTAGATTAGGAAAAAAACTCAAAGTACAAGGAAACCTTAGCAAGTATTGACCCCCAAACCTTACTTCTAGTTTTTTTCTTTTTCTTTTTTTTTTTAAGGTATGTCATCCATTATAGACTTATAGAGGTGCCTAGAATTTAGGTAAATTTTTGCTCATTCAGTAAACATTGTGTTGGTGTTAAAATCATTTCCAACATTCTGACTTTCAGGTGTGAGATTGGGAGCAAAGATGGGAAGGAGATGGTTCTGCATAATTTAATAATATATCTTCATTAGTTTATCATACAAAGTAACTTGTACAATGTGGTAGGGTATAAAATTTTTTAAAATGACTGTATCTGAGTCTATTCCAACTTGCCATTTCACAATTCTAGGAATTGATCTCTCAAGAAGCAAACACTCCTATTTTTCCACACTTTTAAAAAATAATTACAAACCTACAGAAAAATGAAAAGAATAGTAAAATTAACACCTATATACCTATCCCTCCAATGGTCAAATGACGTGTTGGCCACTTGTATTATTGCTTTCTATATATCCATTTGTTTATCTTTTAAATTGTTCTGCTAAAGCATTTGGAAGTTTCAGACACCTGCTAAATACTCAAATTTAACATCATAAAACTGAGAATATCTCCTACATAATCACAATATTATTATGTAATGAAGGCATATGTTTTTAATTAATATATAACATTCACCTCTCTAATCATTGCAAAGCCACCTTTACATTAATTTTCAAAATTCAGATCTCAATTTATGTTCATACATTGTCATTTTGCTTCAGCCATTTTAATCTAGAAAAGTTTCCCTGACTCTTAAAAATACATTTATCAAGATATGTTTGACAAACAATAAGTACAAACTAAGGTGCACAATTTCAAGGGTGCTGACATATGTATAATGCATGAAAGCACCAGCATCATCAAGGCAATGAAAACACTCCCCACCCCCCAAAATATCTTCAGTCTAGAACAGTGCTCATATCCCTCCCTCTTTCAATGTGACATTAACTTTTAGGAAGGGTTCAGGCCAGTTGTCTCATAGAGTTTCCAGCATTCTAGGTCTGCCTAAATGTTTCCGCATGATTTGATTCTGATTGACCATTTTGGCGGGGACATTACATGTGCAATGTAGAGCTCCTCCCACCGCATCCCATTAGGAACACACAATGTCAGTTTGCCCACTTAGTTCAAGTACTGTCTGTGAATGTCTCCATAATAAAGGCCGTTTTCTCCATCATCATCACAAGTGGTCTGTGGCCTGATACCCTGCTCCCTACCAAAGGCTTTGACCACCAGTGGTGATTCTTGCTGGTTCAGTGGTGGCACTGTGAGTAGCAGATGGTAGTTCTCCAATGCTGCACCCCTACACTTCCCTGATGGCATCTTCTTGAAGAAGATCTTTCTCTCCCTGACTCCTCTGTCATGTGCTCCAAGGACAAAGAACAAGATAAACTCAAAGGGCCAATATTGCTGGAACAGAGAGTTACAGGACTCCTATCACTCTGTCACAATGTGACCACTGAAATGTCCCAGAGCCCTCCCAAGCAGCATGCCCTGTCGCTTGCTCATCCCATATAAGGAAAGATACTTGCCCCATTCTTCTCCCACTCAGCACACTGAAAGTATACATAGTCTGCCCAGTCAGCAGAAGACTTGCAGGTTCCTTGGCTATAAAAACAGATAAGCAGCCTATGCTCATTGTTGACTCTCACTGGCTACCAGGAATTTGGCCCAATGCCCTGGTGGGGTCCCTTTTCTTTAATAAATCCTATCTTCTTTACATTCTGCCTTATGTTGGGAAATTCTTTTCCAACCTGCACTCAGACCATGACATTCAGGGGCCCAAATGGGGATATCTCCTTGGGGATCTCCTCCCCCACCTCTACTCCTCATTCCTTGGGACCCTCTGTGAAAAGGCAAGTGGCTGTGGAAGCAACCAAGGACCTCTGGCCAGAGCCATACCCTGGTGAATTCTGCAGGCTCCACAGCTCTCTTCACCCCAGTAACTGCTGCCCAGAATAGGTGAGGGTCCTTCTGTCTTCCTTCTGACTGAGGACTAAGCCAATTGGTATTGTGAGGGCATAAGTCAGGCATTTAAGAGACATTAGGGCCCTTGCCTCTTGAAGACTCCTGTGAAAGGATAAGGAGGTCACAGAACAGACCAGGCTATTATTAGAGCATCTGCCCCCATCAAAACAACTTCTGTGCAACATAAGTCAGATAGTGGTTGAAGCAAAACAAAAGCCCACAGTCCCTTGGCTACCTCATCCTCTATAGGGTTAGAAGGCAGAATCCTCAGTCTTCTTTTCCTGTTACTTCCACTTCCTCTCCTCTGGCCCAGACTGACTCCAAAGGACCTCACCACATCTAGATTCTCCTGAGAACAACTCCTCTTTCCAGAGGATCTTCTAACAGTGAGTCAGTTCCCAGCTGACAACTGGGAATTCTCCTCTCTGTTCACTGGTGCCTTAGTCACACAGTTCTCACGGGTGTCTTAGTCGCATGGAGATGTCACCAAGGCAAAGGGGAACACCTTTTTGCACATCAGTGATTCTCAGTACCCCCATTCTATGGCACTGGGGCTAAGAATGGGTTCAGGTATGTCTATCCCCTTAAACTCACCTCTTGGTTGTATTCTCAGGAATTGGAAAGAATTTGAAACAGATGATCTCAAAAAGAAGAGGCTCATTTTATTTTGTAACACAGCTTGGCCCCAATACAAACTGGGGGGCCAAGAACAATGGCCTCTTAATGGGACACTGTATCATAACACCATCCTCCAACTTGATCTCTATTGTTGGAAACTAGGAAAGGATTCTGAGGTTCTATATATCCAGGCCTTCATGGCCCTCAGCTAGAATCCTAGCCTGAGGGACTCCTGTCACATATGTCTCTCCATCACCACTCTATTCCCTCATCCTCCCCCATCTCCCCCTCCATCAGCTTCACTACCTCGCCCCTCCTCATATCCCCCTCCACCAGATGTTTTAGATGACCCTTCTTGCCCCAGGTTGCACATACCTCCTCCTCAACCTTATGCCTTCCAACCCCTACCTCCTTACCTGAACTCAAATCTTCCTTCCCCTTCCCACATGAGCAACCCAACACTCTGAACCAGGCTCCAATATGCTTCCCCTATGAGAGGTCACTAAAGGAGACCTAGGCACTATCGGAGTTCATGTAACCTTCCTCATGTCTGATCTCTCTCATATCCAAAGTAAACTATGCTCCTTTAGCCAGGACCATTCCACTTTTATCAGGGAATTTCAGGCCCTTACCATAGCCTTTGACCTAACCTGGCAAGATATCCATGTAATCCTAACTACCTGCTGCACACATGAAGAAAGGACCAGGATCTGGGCCTTGGCTCAGGCCTGAGCAGATGAGGCACATACCCAAAATCCTAATGAGAATCAAGCAGGGGTAGAAGCAGTCCCATGGGCAGACACAGGATGGAGACACAAAGTAAATGAAAATAGTCCAGCAGGAGGGCTCACTAGGAGAAATTACACAATTACCTGTCTACTAGAAGGTATGAAAAAGGCAATCATCAAACCTGTCCATTATAATAAACTCAGAGACATTGTACAGAACTCTCTGAGAATCCAGCCTTTTTTTCAGGCCAAATTAGCAGAGGCTATGAGGAAATACACCAAACTAGACCCTGAGATCCCTGAAGGTCAGGTCATACTTGAAGTTCACTTTATACACCAGGCATCCCCTGACATGACAAAAATTACAGAAATTAGAACAGGGCCCACAAACCCCATTCTCTGTCCCACCTGACACAGCCTTTAGGATCTTTAACAACAGGGAAGAGGTTTCCAGGAATAGGTGAGAACTAAAGGAGGAAGAAAAACTAAAGCAACTCACTCAATATATGGCTTTTGCTATTACTTAGTCCCTCCCACAATAAGGACTCATGGGAATCCCTCCCTCTTCTCAGAAACCACTGCAGTCAGCAGGGGCACACTGTCAGGAACTGCTGCACCCTGCCACCCAATACCCCATGCCCTTACTGTTGGCAAAAGGGCCAATGGAAAAGGAAGTTGTCCCTCTTGCCCTCAGGTTGGTAGGCCAATGCCAGAACCACCCAACACCCAGGGTATTTTTGGACCCAGCCCCTTGGGCCAAAATCAAGGCCAGTTGCCCCCGTCAGTGGTAACTGACTACCAGAGCCAGGAACCAGATCACACTTTATATCTGGGGCTCTTGGATGTAGGTGAGTGAAGTTGCCTGGGGCTCTATCCACAGGCCCTTATGTTCTCCATAAGAACAGAGGAGCCCTGGGTAACCCTGGATGTGGCAGGGGCTACTATAGCCTTTCTGATTGACACTGCTGCTGTTTATTCATCCCTGACTTCCTTCTCTGGTCCCACTCACCAGTTCCTTGATGATCCTAACAGGGATAGATGGACAACCCTGTTATGGTCAATTTACACCTCCCTTACCTTGTTCTCTTGAAAATACTCTATTCATACATTCTTTCCTAGTCCTTCCAGCCTGTCCTACACCTCTGTTAGGCTGAGACCTTTTAACAAAACTTAAAGCTACTTTATCATTTACTACAGTAAATATGGCCTTAACAATCACCACAAAGCCTATTCTAACTAAAGTCCTACCCCACAGCCTCCACCAAGTTCCCCCAGAGGCATGGGACACCACCACTCCCAGCAGACCCACCACAGCCACTCCAATAATCATCCATTTGAAGGATCCTAACTCCTTTCCTAGGGTACCACAACATCTTCCTAATGATGAAGCTTTGACAGGACTACAGCCTCTAATCTCCAAGTTCCTTCAAAGGGGACTACTAGTCCCCTGTAATTTTCCCTGTAATACCCCAAACCTAACAATAAAGAAACCTCATGGCTCCTGCTGTCTAATCCAAGACCTGAGGGCCATCAATCAGGCTGTGGTCCCTAGTCATCTGATAGTTCCTAACACATATAACCTCTTGAGCCAGATCCCAGCACAAACCCAATGGTAGTGCTTTCTTCAGTATCACAGTCCATCTTGATTCTCAATTCCCATTTGCCTTTGAATGGAAAGACCCTAATACCAAATATGCCCAACAGCTTACCTACCCCAGGGTTTCCAGGGCAGCTCTCATTTCTTTGGCCAAGTACTAGCAAGGGATCTCTCAGCATTGACACTGGGGAAGAAAAGCTGCTTACCCCAATATGTCGATGATCTCTTAACCTGTAGCTCAGATAGACAATCCTCAGACAATAATGCTATTCTTGTTCTTAAACATCTAGTGGAATGGGGAATACAGGTTTCTCCAGCTAAGGCACAGATCACTTCCCAGCCGGTCACTTTTCTAGGGCTAGTGTTAGCCCCTGCAAAGAGACAACTTGTTCCTGACCACAGGACATTAATCCTAGACGTGGCCATACCAGCTACTGAACAACAACTTAGAACATTTTTAGGAATGGCAGGCTTCTGCGAAATTTAGATCCCTACTTATGGCCTATTAGTTAAACTTTTGTGAGGCCCTCAAAGGACCAGAAGATCTCACACTTGAATGGACCCCTGAAATGGAGGCAGCCTTTAAACAAATAAAGAAGGGGGGACTCGAGGAGGGGGAGTCAAGGAAGGGAGGGAATATGGGGATACGTGTATAAAAACAGATGATTGAACCTGGTGTACCCCCAAAAAAATAAAAAATTAAAAATTAAAAAAAAAAACAAATAAAGAAGGCCCTAGTCACGGCTCCAGCCCAAGGCGTACAAGACACCCTTCTCTCTTTGTTCATGAGAAAAAGAGGGTGGGTCTGTGAGTATTAACTCAATCCTTGGGACCATCTCAGTACCCAGGAGCCTACCTATCTAAAGTCCTGGACTTAATATCTCAGGGCCTCCCTGTCTAAGGGCATTAGCTGCTACGACACTCTTAACAGAAGACTCTGTTAAGTCTTCTTAACAGAGAAGTCTTCTTAACAAACTGACAATAGGATAACCACTTACTGTTTACACTCTGCACCAGGTCATAGATGTCCTTAGTTCCAAGGCATTCCATTCGATTTCAGATAGTAGAGTCCAAAAATACCAGGCTTTATTCTTAGAGGGGTCACACATATAAATCAAGCCTTGTACCACTCTAAACCCTTCCACTCTCTTGCCCAACCCAAAATCTGACACTCCCTACTGCATTCCTGTTTAGAAATTATTGATCATGCCTACAGTGTGAGACCAGGTCTGCAAGACACCCCTTTACCCAGTCCAGACTCAGAATGGTTTACAGATAGCAGCAGTTTTATTAAAGAAGGTCAAAGTGTTTGGGGGTATGCAATAGTCAGTTTAACAGGGGTAATAGAGTCAAGCCCACTCCATGGGGAAACTACCTCTGTCCAGAAAGCAGAGCTTATAACACTAACTAGAGCTCTCCAATTGGGAAAAAACTATGAATTAACGTTTACACAGACTCAGCATATGCCTTCCATGTAGTCCCCATTCATGCAGCCTTTTGGAAGGAAAGGGGCCTACTACCCACACATAACACTCCAATCAAACATGGAACAGAAATCCTGGACCTATTAGATGCCATAAGATCCGCTAAGGAAGTAGCTATCATGCACTGCAGTGCACATGGAAAGGACCCATCAGACATAACTAAAGGAAATAATATGGCAAATAGAGAGGCCAAAAGGGCCTCCCAACGTGTCTTACAGGCCCCCTTGTTCCCAAGTTTAGACTCATCGCCCCCGCAGTACTCACCATCAGAACTTAAAAAGGGACAAAACTATGGGTTTGCTCTAACCCCTGAGGGGTGGCTACAAAGCCCAGACAATAAACTTCTTCCACCAGAAGCCTCCCAATGGCAGATTCTGAACCATCTTCATCAGGCTATCCATTTAGGACTCAAATCCCTCTACAGGCTGGTAGGGACAATATTCACAGGAAAAGGAATCCTCTCCACCTCTCCAATCTATATGCCAGGCCTGTCCAGTCTGTCAGCAGGCCAACACAGAGGGGCTATAACCCCACCTCTGCCGCTGTTCCATCCAATCCAAAGTCAGGGGAACCAACCAGGAGAAGAGTGGCAGATAGATTTCACCTACATACCCCCTTGTAAAGCCTTCAAACATCTCCTAGTCATGGTGAACACCTTCATGGGATGGATAGAGGCCTTCTCTACTAAAACTGAGAGAGCATCCAAGGTTACCATTACTCTTGTAGAACATATCATACCCTGGTTAGGGCCACCACACTCTTTACAATCAGACACTGGACACTCCTTTACTTCAAGTCTAACCCAAGGGGTCAGTGAGGCCCTCCAAATCAGTTATTATCTTCATTCAGCATGGCATCCTCACACATCAAACAAGTTGGAAACAGCCAATCAATCCCTCGAGAAGTATCTCACCAAGTTAGCAATAGAGACACACCGAACATGGGTTTCCTTTGTAACCAATGTCAAAGCAAGTCATCCTCATACTTACTATTTTGATTCCCCTTTCTACAGCATTTGCTTCCCAAAACCTCCTAATGTCACCACCTATTGGACACAAACTAGCTATTTTGGGACCTCCATCTGCCCTATCTCATTCCCAAATTGTCCCTATCAGAACCACAATTTTTGGTTCCATCCCTCTAATATTAAGCAAGAAGACTGCCAAAAACTCAAGACACCCGAGGACTATGACATAGGGTGGAACCCTACTATTCCTTCTTTAAACTGGGCTCATAACTTTTCCTCCAAACCCTCAAAGATTGCTTGCCTCTCCCCCTTAGCTGATCTGACTTTAACTACCACCTATGAGGGCATAGAACATTCCTGTACCCATTTAGGGAAACCCTATTTCAACATCACTTTAGACGTCTCCTTAGACTCTGCAAATTGCACCTATTTCCTCTGTGGATCCAATGCCTATTTATGTCTTCTAGCCAACCGGATGGGGACTTGTACCCTTACATATGTTATTCCTAAACTTACCCTTATAAATGACAGTTTCCTGCTTCCCTTATACTCTCAATCAATATCATATAAACACAATTGGGTGGCTCTCATTGTGATATCAATCTTAGGGATTATCATTGTGATAGGAACAGGCTCAACAGGATTTTTGAACTCTATTCAACCTAGCAGCTCATATTAACACTCTACAAGAACAAAAATTCTCTAGCAAGAATAGTTTTACAGAATAGGAGAGCTTTAGATTTACTAACAGGTAACCAAGGTAGACCTGTGCAATATTAAAGGAGGATTGCTGTTTTTTCTGTCAAAAAAATCAGGCAAAATTCAAACTAACTTTCAGGACATTATGGAAAGAGCCAACAGGTTTTATATGAAAGGAGCCTTAGGAGGATTGACTGGTGCGATTTCAAGACTAACATCTGGTCCCATCTAGCCCCTTTCCTAGGTCCTAGAGCAGCCTTCCTAATTCTATTGATCTTCATGCTATGTCTTTTTAACCTCCTTGTTAAGTTTGTGTCTTCTAGGATACAGCAAATAAACCTCCAAATGGTAATGCAAAGCCCGGACAACACTTGAGCAAACTGCCATCACTTTCCACGGAACCCCCACCCCTCCTTAGGTGTACCCTGACAGAGAGCAGGCAATGGGAACCCAGGGCCCTATGATGCCCCCACTCAGCAGGAAGCAGCCGGAGAGATCATCACCCCTTTTCCTTACAGAAAGGCTTCCTGAACACCTGATGGGGAGCTAGGCAGATAGATAGACATGAGCAGGGTATCCAACAGGACCAAAGAATTGATCCTTTAAATAAAGAGAGGGAGAAATGTGGTGTGCTCCAAGAACAAAGAACAAGACAAACTCAAAGGGCCAATATTGCTGGAACAAAGAGTTACAGGACTCCTATCACTCTGTCACAATGTGACCACTGCAATATCCCAGAGCCTTCCCAAGCAGCATACTCTGTTCCTTGCCCATCCCATATAAGGAAAGATACTTGCCCTGTTCTTCTCCCATTCAACACACTGAAATTATACATAGTCTGCCCAGTCAGCAGAAGACTCGCAGGTTCCCTGGCTATAAAAAGAGATAAGCAACCCATGCTCATTGACTCTCCCTGGCTACCAGGAAGTCATCTCGCTGCTCTGGCAGCATCCCTTCTCTTCATAAATTCTGTCTCCTTACATTCTGCCTTGTGTTTGGAAATTCTTTTCCAACCTGCATTCAGAACATGACACCCTCCTCCTGTCTTTTTAAAGGTACCCCTTGGACTCATGAATTCTTTTTTCTCCTATGTGTATAACCCATTATTTCCCTTGTTGAGGTCCAGAGCGCTCTGCTTTGGGCCTGTGGAGCGCTTTGCACTGCCTCTGTGTCCTTCTGGTGGGTCCCCACTAGTCTTTTGAGCACATCTCTGCTGTTACACACCTTCAGTCTCATCTTCTTTCTGAGACCAGACCTAGAGCCCACCATTTCTCCACAACACACTGCCTGCCTTTATTGGTGAATGACATTGAAATATCAAGATCTATGTATTTGATGTAAAACACTTGAGAATGTACATGTTAAGGACTATGAAGGATCTGAGATTTGCCCTAGTTTTGAGCTAACAAGTTAGCTGCCTCTGTGCCCTGAATGCTGACTGAACAGTGTCACCTTGGATCAGACACAAAGCACATTTGCACTTGTGGCACAGCAAGCAGCATGAACTCCATGTTAGCATCAGCCCCCCTGTCATTTTAGCATGGATGGACCTAGATGGATGGTGTACACCCAGTGAATTTACAGCACAGCTGAGGAACCTCCAGCCCAAGACATCCCAAGCTTCCCTACTACAGGCAAAACTGCCCAGTCTCTGCCTCAAAGGGAGGCATCATCTTTATTATGTTGTACAACTCCCTCTAATCTGGAGGGTGAATCTATCGTCATTGTCCTGAGCAGTTCTTCACACAAGCATCCTTGAAAAGATAGTCCAGAACCAAAATACAGTCAGTGACTCTGCTCACAGGATGTTCAATCAGTCAACAGACTCATAGAGAAAATTCTCCTAACATTGAACAGACCAAGAAGCAGGGTTACAATAGGAACTGAGACTGTTTTGTGGGCTTGGAAACTTGGGTCTCTGATGATGTTATTAACAACACTGGGGGAAAGTTGGGCCCTGGGTAGCAGTTGAGCAGGAAGCTACTGACCAAGAAGTGGGTGGCATGGTGGGATCCTGTGGCTGGAGGCCCTGGGTTTTAAGTATTAAAAATTGTTGTAGGGAGAAGGATGGCAGTGAAGTAGAAGGATGTGGAATGCATCCCTCTCCACAGATGCATCAGGGATACATCAAAAGATGCAGTAATTCCCACAGAGAACCAGCTGAACACCAGCAGAAGAACTTGGACACCAGAAAGGACTGCAAAGATCCCGACATAACTGGGACAAGCAACCTCTGAAGTCTGGACTACTCAATCAGAAGTCAAGTAGGAGGCTCTGGGGAGGGAGCACTGAATCCAGGATGCTAGACTACAAGGCAGTCCTCAGCCACAGGGAAGATTAACTGCAGAGAACTCTTATGAAGCCCTGTACCAGAGTCTAAGACCTGGCTTCATCCAATTGTCTGCAACTGCCAGTGCTGGACACCTCACACCAAACTACAAACAAGACAGGAACACAAACCCACCCATCAGCACAGGGACTACCTAAAGCCATATTAACCTCACAGATACCTTAAAACACACCACCTGACATGGCCCTGCTCATTAGAGAGAAAAGACACAGAGCCACACACTGGAAAGCAGACACCAGACACTCCCACCAGGGAGCCTACTCAGGACACTGGACAAACCTCACCACAGGGGGCAGAGAGCACAAACAAGAGGAATTACTACTAGGCAGCATAGGGAAAGGAAACAACAAAACCTATAAATTAGACAAAATGAGAAAACAAAGAAAAACCATGCAGGCAAAGGAGCAGGAAAAAAACCCCACAAGACCAAATAAATGAAGAGGAAATAGGAAAAATGCCTGGAAAGGAATTCAGAGTAATGATAGTAAAGATGACCCAAAATCTCTACAACAAAATAGAGAAAATACAAGAAATAGTTAATAAGGACTCAGAAGAAATAAAGAGCAAACAAGCATTAATGGACAACAAAATAACCAAAATTAAAAATACTCTACATGGTATAACCAGCAGAATGACTGAGGCAGAAGAACGAATAAGTGAGTTGGAAGATAGACTGGGGGAAATAACTGCCACAGAGCAGGAAAAAGAAAAAATAATAAAAAGATTAGAAGACAGTCTCAGAGACCTCACTGATAACATTAAGCGTACCAACATTCGAATTATAGGCATCCCAGAAGAAGAAGAAAACAAGAAAGGGTCTGAGAAAATATTTGAAGAGGTTATAGTGGAAAACTTCCCCAACATGGGAAAGGAAATAATGAACCAAGTGCAAGAAGCACAGAGAGTCCCATACAGAATAAACCCAAGGAGAAATACACCAAGACACATATTAATCAAACTAACGACAACTAAACACAAAGAAAAAATATTAAAAGCAGCAAGAGAAAAGCAACAAATAACATATGAGGGAAAACCCATGAGGATAACAGCTGATCTTTCTGCAGAAACGCTGCAGGCCAGAAGGGAGTGGCAAGATATACTGAAAGCCCTGAAAGAGAAAAACCTACAGCCAAGAATACTCTACCCAGCAATAATCTCATTCAGATTCGATGGAGAAATCAAAAGCTTTCCAGACAAGCAAACGTTAAGAGAATTCAGCACCACCAAACCAGCCTTACAACAATTGCTAAAGGAACTTTTCTAAGTAGGAAACACAAGAGAAAGAAAGAGACCTACAAAAACAAACCCAAAACAATTAAGAAAATGGTAATAGGAACACACATGTCAATAATCACCTTAAATGTAAATGGATTAAATGCTCCAACCAAAAGACACAGACTGGCTGAATGGATACAAACACAAGACCCTTCTGTATGCTGTCTACAAGAAACCCACTTCAGACCAAGGGACACATATAGAGTGAAAGTAAAAGGATGGGAAAAGTAAATTAGACCTTAAAGTAAAGACTATTAAAGAGACAAGGAAGGACACTACATAATGATCAAGAGATCAATCCAAGAAGAACATATAATAATTGTAAGTGTCTATACACCAAACATAGGAGCACCTCAATACATAAGGCAATGCTAACAGTCATAAAAGGTAAAATTGACAGTAACACAATAAGAGTAGGAGACTTTAACACCCCACCTACATCAATGGACAGATCATCCAAACAGAAAATAAATAAGGTCACACAAGCTTTAAATGAAACATTAGACCATCTAGACTTAATTGACATTTATAGGATATTCCATCCAAAAATGACAGAATACACTTTCTTCTCAAGTGCACATGGAATATTTTCCAGGATAGATCACATCTTGGGTCACAAATCAAGCCTTGGTAAGTTCAAGAAAATTGAAATCATATCAAGCATCTTCTCTACCACAATGCCATGAGACTAGATATCAATTACCTGAAAAAAACTGTAAAAAATACAAACACATGGAGGCTAAACAATACTCTATTAAACAACCATGAAATCACTGAAGAAATCAAAGAGGAAATCAAAAAATATCTAGAAACAAATGATGATGAAAACACAACAAACCAAAACCTATGGGACACAGCATAAGCAGTTCTAAGAGTAAAGTTTATAGCAATACAATCCTACCTCAAGAAACAAGAAAAATATCAAATAAACAATATTTAACAACCTAACCTTACACCTAAAATAAATAGAGAAAGAAGAACAAAAGTGAAAAGAAGAAAAGAAATCACAAAGATCAGATCAGAAATAAATGAAAAAGAAATGAAGGAAACAACAGCAAATATCAATGAAACTAAAAGCTGGTTCTTTGAGAAGATAAACAAAACTGATAAACCATTAGCTAGACTCATCAGGAAAAAAAGGGAGAAGATGCAAATCAACAGAATTAGAAATGAAAATGGAGAAGTAACAACTGACATCGCAGAGATACACAAGCTCATGAGAGACTACTATATGTCAATAAAGTGGATAACCTGGAAGAAATGGATACATTTTCAGAAAAGTACAATCTTCCAAGATTGAACCAGGAAGAAACAGAAAATATGAACAGACCAATCACAACTATGGAAATTGAGACTGTGATTAAAAATCTCCCAACGAACAAAAGCCCAGGGCCAGATGGCTATACAGTGAATCCTATCAAATATTTGGAGAAGAGCTAACACCTATCCTTCTCAAACTCTTCCAAAATACAACAGAAGGAGAAATACTCCCAAACTCATTCTACAAAGCCACCATCACCCTGATACCAAAACCAGGCAAAGATGGCACAAAAAAAGAAAATTACAGACCAATATCACTAATGAATATAGATGCAAAAATCCTCAACAGAATACTAGCTAACAGAATCCAACAATACATCAAAAAGATCATATACCATGATCAAGTGGGGTTTATCCCTGGGATGCAAGGATTCTTCAGTATACACAAATCAATCAATGTGATACATCATATCAACAAATTGAAGAAAAAAATCCATATGATCATCTCAATAGATGCAGAAAAAGCTTTTGACAAAATTCAACATCCATTTATGATAAAAGCTCTCCAGAAAATGGGCATAGAAGGAAATTATCTCAACATAATAAAAGCCATATATGACAAACCAAAAGCCAACATCGTTCTCAATGGGGAAAAACTGAAAGAATTCCCTCTAAGAACAGGAACAAGACAAGGGTGTCCACTCTCACCATTATTATTCAACATAGTTTTGGAAGTTTTAGCCACAGCAATCAGAGAAGAAAAAGAAATAAAAGGAATCCAAATTGGAAAAGAAGAAGTAAAATTGTCACTCTTTGCAGATGACATATATTATACATAGAAAACTCTAAAGACTCTACCAGAAAACTGCTAGTACTAATTGATGAATTTAGTAAAGTAGTAGGATACAAAATTAGTGTGCAGAAATCTCTTGCATTCCTATACTAACAATGAAAGAGCAGAAAGATAAATTAAGGAAACTCTCTCATTTACCATTGCAACAAAAAGAATAAAATACCTAGGAATAAACCTGCCTAAGGAGGCAAAAGACCTCTATGCAGAAAACTATAAGACACTGAGGAAAGAAATCAAAGACGATATACACAGATTGAGAGACATACCATGTTCTTGGATTGGAAGAATCAACATTCTGAAAATGACTGTACTACCCAAAGCAATTTACACATTCAATGCACTCCCTATCATATTACCAATGGTATTTTTCATAGAACTAAAACAAGCAATCATACAATTTGTATGGAAACACAAAAGATCCCAAATAGCAAAAGCAATCTTGAGAAGGAAAGATGAAGTTGGTGCAATTAGGTTTCCTGACTTCAAACTATACTACAAGGCCACAGTGATCAAGCCAGTATGGTACTGGCACAAAAATAGAAAGGAAGATCAATGGAACAGAATAGAGAACCCAGAGGTAAACCCAAGCACATATGGGCACTTTATTTTTTGACAAAGCAGGCAAGAATATACAATGGAAAAAAAACAGCCTCTTCAATTAGTGGTGCTGGGAAAATTGGACAGCAATATGTAAAAGAATGAAATTAGAACACTTCCTAACACCAGACACAAAAATAAACTCCAAATGGATTAAGGACCTAAATGCAAGGCCAGACACTATAAAACTCCTAGAGGAAGACATAAGCAGAACTCTCTATGACATATATCAAAACAAGATCCTTTTTGACCCACCTCCTAGAATCATGGAAATAAAATCAAGAATAAACAAATGGGACCTCATGAAACTTAAAAGCTTTTGCACAGAGAAATAAACCATAAACAAGACAAGAAGACAACCCTCAGAATGAGAGAAAATACTTGCCAATGAAGGAACAGACAAAGGGTTAATCTCCAAAATATACAAACAGCTCATGCAGCTTAATACCAAAAAAAACAAATAACCCAATCCACAAATGGATGGAAGACCTAAATAGACATTTTTCCAAAGAAAACATACAGATGGCCAACACACACATGAAAAGATGCTCAACATCACTTATCATTAGAGAAACGCAAGTCAAAGTCACAATGAGGTATCACCTCACACCCGTCAGAATGGCCATTGTCAAAAAACCTAGAAAGAATAAATGTTGGAGAGGGTGTGGAGAAAAGGGAACTCTCCTGCACTGTTGGCGGGAATGTAAATTTGTACAACCACAATGGAAAACAGTTTGGAGGTTCCTTAAAAAACTACAAATAGAACTACCATACGATCCAGTAATCCCATTCCTGGGCATATATCCAGGGAAAACCATAATCCAGAAAGAAACATGTACCATAATGTTTATTGCAGCACTATTTGCAATAGCTAGGACCTGGAAGCAACCTAAATGCCCATCAACAGATGAATGGATAAAGGAGATGTGGCACATATACACAATGTAATATTATTCAGCCATAAAAAGGAATGAAATGGAGCTATATGTAATGAGGTGGATAGACCTAGAGACTATCATACAGAGCGAAGTAAGCCAGAAAGAGAAAAATAAATACCGTATGCTACCTCGTATATATGGAATCTAAAAAAATGATACTTATGAACCCACTGACAGGGCAAGAATAAGGATGCAGATGCAGAGAATGGACTGGAGGACACAGGTTTGGGGGGGTAGGGGCAAAGGGGAAGCTGGGACAAAGTGAGAGAGTAGCATAGACATATATACACTACCAACTGTAAAATAGATAGCTAGTAGGATGTTGCAGTATAACAAAGTGAGATCAACTCGATGATGGGTGATGCCTTAGAGGGCCAGGACAGGGCGGGTGGGAGGGAGGGGATATGCGGATATATGTATAAATACAACTGATTCACTTTGGTGTACCTCAAAAGCTGATACGAGAGTGTAAAGCAATTATATTCCAATAAAGAGATTAAGAAAATAGAAAAAATAAAATAAAAATAAAATTTACATTTTCTAATTTTCCATCACTGATATTTTGGTAGATATGCCTCATCAACTGAGAAAGATTTCTTCTTGTACTACATACTTGCCAAATAAAAGATATCATAAAAAAATTGTTATAAGATAAGAACTATATTTTGTTTTGTTAATGGACAGGAAAAGCAAGACTTAAAGGGACAGAGCTAGAAATCAAATGCAATGTATATGACTCCAAAACCCAGGCTTCCACTCTTCTGGTGTAATACTTTCCCATGTTCACATCTGCAAATCCTTTTCAGAGATGTTACTCTCTGTGTTTAGCTCTCAGCATTCTGTACATTTTAGCTATTTTCCTTTAGAAATGATAATTTTTAAGAATATAATCTTAAAAGTAGTCACCATCCTAGCAAAACTAATAATTTTTGCTGGGTCAGTAGTAAAAATAATTAATATAATGACAGTAGTAGGGAATATTTGCAATATATTCATATTTTGCAAACTGTTTTCATATATTCATATTTGCAATATATTGTGAAATAAAAACAGAAATACAAAACAAACAAAAAGAACAACTTGGGGAAGTGGGAGGTGAAGGTGTAAGGAAGGTGCAGGAAGGACCCCTCCATTAGCAGGGTCTGCACAGGGTCTCAAGTGTGCTCTCCAGACCAGCAGTATCAGGACCACACAGACATTTACTAAACCTACAGATTTTTAAGCCCCACCTCCGACCTACTGAGTGAGAAATTCACAGGGAGGGGTGGGGAACCCAGAATTAAATCTATGTTACAAAAAGCCCACCAGGTGATCTCGGTGAACCCTAATATTTGAGAATCATTGCTCTGGAAGTTGCATTTGAAGGAAACTAGTATATGCCACTATAAAATAAATGTTTTTGACATAAAAAATAATTTTGAGCGGAAAGCAATTCGGAAGGAAACCCAGAAAAGGCTTCCCTTTTCTGCCTAGAAGTGGCGTAAATTTCTGATTTTAGTTGATACAGATGTTTATCAGCCCAGAGTGGACATGAGAGGATAAATCTCACTCCATTCATTCTCTTCCATGGGTTTCACTTCCCACATTTTGCTGCCTTGAAAGTCTGTATCTGCTTCCCATGTCCTCTCTCGTCTGCAAATCCATTACTCTGTTGAAGCTGCTTTATAAACTGGGATTAAGACACTATTTGGAGTTCCTTTTCCTTTAGTTTCCTTCAGCTAGAGGGACACTGCTGCCTTAATTCAGTTTCCCTCTTGCTTATCTCCTCTGTTTTGTTTTGCTTTTTTTTTTACATTTAAAAAATTTTTTATTGAAGTATATTTGATTTACAATATCCTTTTAATTTCAAGTGTAAAGACAGTGATTCAGTTGTATGTATATACACAACTGAATATATATGTGTATATATATATATATATATATATATATATATATATATATATGTATGTTATACAAGAGGTCCTTGTTGGTAGTTATATGTTTTAGATATAGTAGTGTGTATCTGTTAATCCCAACCTCCTAATTTATCCCTCAGTCCCCATTTGCCTTTGGTAACCATAAGTTACTTTTTTATGTCTGCAGTACCACTTCTGTTTTGTAAATTCATTTGTATCTTTTTTTTTTAAGAGTCCACATATAAGTGATATCATATGATGTTTGTCATTTCTGTCTGACTTACTTCACTTAGTATGATAATCTCTAGGTCCATCCATGTTGCTGCAAATGGCATTGTTTCATTCTTTTTAATAGAAGAGTAATATTTTGTTATATATGTATATATAAACCATAACTCATTTATCCATTCACCTATCCATGGACATTTAGGTTGCTTCCATGTCTTGGCTGATGTAAATAGTGCTGCTATGAACATTGTGATGCATGTATCAAATTAGAGTTTCCTCTGGGTGAATGCCCAGGAATGAGATTGTAGAATCATATGGTAACGCCCTTTTTAGTTTTTTAAGGAACTGGCATTTTGTTCTTCATATTGGCTGTACCAATTCACATTGCCACCAACAGTGTAGGAAGTTTCCTTTTTCTCCACATCCTCTCCAGCATTTATTATCTGTTGACATTTTGTTGATGGCCATTCTGACTGGCTTGAGGTGATACCTCATTGTAGTTTTGATTTGCATTTCCCTGATAATTAGCAATATTGAGCATTTTTTCATGTGCCTGTTGATCATCTGCATGTCTTCTTCAGAAAATGTCTATTTATGTCTGCCCACTTTTAGAATTGGTTGTTTGCTTTTTGATATTGAGTTATATGAGCTATTTGTATATTTTGGAAGTTAATCCAAGATTAATATGGGTTTGTTTTATGTGACTGGCATGTGGGTCTCAGGAAAGTAGAAGAATAAGAACAGTGATTGTGGGCAACCCAGAAACTTCAGTAAAGCTTTTTAATCCTCAAAAAACCCAGCTTTTGTTGAATGTAACCAAGATATTTAGAGCACAATTTCTAAATGCCAATCTGAACCTTTTCTTTTTTAAGTGCATTTCTCTGACAATTAGTTATTGAGCATAATTTTGGACCTGGTTGGTGTGGTAGCCTTTTAAGAGACTGTGGCCAAGGAAAACGCAGGCAGAGAATTTCCAGTTTCAAACGTGGGAAAGGGTTGAAATCACCACCAGATTCCTAAGTCACTGAGAGGTGCTATCAGGGAGTGCACACGGGCATCCTAAAGGCACTGGCTTTTCAGTAAGTAGAGGAAAGAATCCCCTGGAAAGAGAATCATGGTAGGAAGAGGGTGACAGAACAGATTTCTGGGTGAGATCTAAACAGAGTTATCACTCCCCCTGCAGAGGGGGACCAATGGAGAAGGCCCAGTGGAGTCCAGGGGAGGAGACATGGTTGGGTAGTTAAGTGTCAGGGAGGCTGCAAGGTTACACCTCCCTGAGCAAAGTTTGCAGAAGGTAGTGGGGAGCCCGGGGAATATTAAGAAAAATGAAAGTTACTGATGAGGGAACACCAAGGAAGTGCTGGGTGCTGGGCTGAGGTTTATTGGTTGGTAGAGAACATTCATTAGGATCATTTCATATGCAGATTACATGACTCCCATCAGGCTCAGCTGCATTGCACCCCTGAGAAGAGGGCAGGTTGTCCTCCATCCCTTGAATGCTATTTCCCCATTTGTAAGCTGGGGACAGAAACAGTACTTTAAATGTAGAGTATCTCCAGCCTAATAACCAGAATTCAGTAATATTTCAAATATGAATGCATGTAAAGTGCATACCACTGCATGAAGTACTCCATTTTTTATTGAAGTTTAGTTAATTTATAATGTGTTACTTTCAAGTGTATGGCAAAGTGATTCAGTTATATATATGTATATATATATACACACACACAATATATGTATATTTATACATATATATTCTTTTTCAGATTCTTTTCCATAATAGGTTATTCCAAGATATTGAATATAGTTCTGTGTGCTATAAAATAGGTACTTTTTGTTTGCCTATTTTATATATAGTAGTGTGTGTGTTAATCCCAAACTCCCATCTCAGTAAGGAGATGCTGAAAGGGTCTTAGGCACAGAAAGAAAAAAACAAAACTGTCATTTTTTGCAATAGGTATGACTGTCTTTTAGGAAACTCGAAGGACCTAAAGAGAAATTATAAAGACTTAAGGGGATTTTTGCATGATTATTTTCCAAAAAAAATCAATATATATTTAAGTATATCCACACGTGAGGAACAAACAGAAAAATATAGTGTTTAAAGAGAATCTTTTACAATTGCACCAATATGTAAAAAATAGATTTGAAGGAATTGAAAGATGAAATGCAATAGTTTTGTGAACAAGATTGTAAATATTTAGCAAAAGAGATTAAAGAAGACATTTATAAATGTAAAAGTATACCACACCTCCGTGGATTGGTTGACTCATATACTAAGAGTTTCAATTCTCTCCATTTTGGATTACAGCTTCAGTGAAACCCCCAATAAAATCCACAAGGACACTCTTTTAAAAATCAACTATGATTTTACTTATTTTCTTTAGCCATGTTTGGGGAGTAAACTACAGGGGCAAATCATCACTGGAAACATTATGTTAGAGCTGTGGATAGCCTGTAGGTGCTCCAGAAAACATCAGTTCTATTTAAACTTTTTCCTTTGTGTGAAAACACATTTTAAAATAAGGAAGTATATGTGCTCATATAGGACAAAAATAAGTGGAAAATAGGCAGTTGGAGATGACATAGACTGCCCTCATGTGCAGATACACCCAGGGGAATGTTCTATACACACAACGTAAGTGTCATATGATTATGGGTTTGATGTGTATAGACTGCTTGGGAAGGCTCATCAAAAAGCCATTAAGGACTTCTCTGGTGGTGCAGTGGTTAAGAATCCACCTGCTAATGCAGGAGACAGGGGTTCAAGCCCTGGTCTGGGAGGATCCCACATGCCGAGGAGCAATTAAGCCCAAGTGCCACAACTGCTAAGCCTGCACTCTAGAGCCCAAGAGCGACAATTACTGAGCCCACATGCTGCAACTACAGAAGCCCATGCACCTAGAGCCCGTGCTTCACAACAAGAGCCACCGCAAAGAGAAGTCCGATCACCGCAACCAAGAGTAGCCCCTGCTCGCCACAACTAGACCAAAGCCCATGCACAGCAATGAAGACCCAACACAGCCAATAAATAAATAAATAAGTAAATAAATAAATAATTTTTAAAAAAGGGTCACCAAACTTTAAAAAAACAAACAAAAAATCTTCAAAAGAGAAAAAGAGCCATTAATCAGGATTCCTCTAGAAAGGAAAACAGGAGATGAGGTCTCCATGTGACCGTTCTACCAGGGAGGGTTTTCTGTGATACACATCCTATTGTGTTATTGCTGAGGAGGATAGTTCTGGAAAGCAGGCGTGTGTGCTCCTGATTAAGGAAATCTTTGTGCTCTCCGGGGACTAGACAGCTGTCCTCATGGAGAGAAGAGGAACACCTCATCTGAGACCCGTCTCTCTCCACGGCCACCATAACTGCCTGCCTGTGGGGACTGTGCTGGGGTCCTAGTGTCCCAGGTGGCTCGTCAGCGTCCAGGGACAGGGAGCACTCAGCACAGGTTTGAGGGATGAACACGGGGTGACTGAGCTATCTGTGAAGGGGACACCATGCAGGCCCCTTCCTTATATATTAATACAAAGATCCTTGGTCCCCTATGAATATAAAGCTGTGAGAAAGATCAAATCTGGAGGTGCAGATTCAGGGTTAATGAGGAACTCACAAAACATCAGGAGCACCCGGGAGATTTATTTAAACTACTTTCAAGGCCTCCCCAAGGCAAACTTCTGATTCCTTCCACCCTGGGAAGCCTGACCCTAAACCTGTTCTGATGCCGCCCTGACACAGCCCCTCCCCCACCTGCTATAACACCCCCCCAAAGCCCCCACCTCCTGAAGGAGAGGTGCTGCTCCTGAGAGCCTGGGAGGCTGAGAACTGCAGAAAGCCTTTGGAAATCCAGAAAACAGAGACAGGACAGATTCCAGAAACACCTCCTTTAAGGAGCAGATGGAATTGAAACAACCTCTAAAGGGACAGGTCAAGATGTTCAGCAATTTCTCTTGAGAAAAACCAAATGAGGACTTTCTAAAGTATTCCATGATCTAGAAACGAGCTCACTCATGAAATTAGAGGGAGGGGATTAAGGTGGGAGTGTTCCCCCCCAACCCCGCCCCCACTGAAGATGCATTCAGAGAGAGAGGGTGGGAGGTGTCATCAACAGCTTGTAATCTCCCCAGGCTGATTGCATCTGCAGTCTGTCTAATGGGATGAAGGAAAGGAACCTCCTTACAGGCTTATAAAGGCCCAAGGGGGCAGATTCTGATCCCAGCAGTTAAAGGAGAGGGTGGGCTGTGTCCTGTTCTCTCACCTAGATTGAGGAAGACCTTCTGCTCTGAGAGGAAGGGAGGAGCCCATAGTCCTGGTGAGGGGAGCTTAGGGCACCCCCACCCCCAGCCATTTGAGGACACAGAGCAGCTCCCCCAGCACAGAACCAAGACCAAGAAGCACGGGCAGGTAAGTGGGGACTGGGGGCTGGACCCAGAATCTCAGGTGGTCCTGAGTGGGGATGACTGAGCTGCCAAGGGGGTGCTGAGTGACCTGAGTGTGGTAGAGGGATGGCCTAGTTGGGGTGGTCCAGGAGGTGGTAGAAGGTGCTCATTGGATTCATTTGGAACAGACTCTCTGGCCCACAGAGTGGAGAATTCTGTAGGTTCAGAGGAGGATGCAGTAGAGGGAGGGAAGCTCCAGCTGTGGATGTGGATGTGACCTAACATCTTCCTCTCACCTAGACCACACCTGTAGGGAGTGTGGGCAAGTCCCAGGGGCTCTTGTGGGGGGACCTGCAGTGTGCCAGGCACTGTGCTCACTGCAATTCCATTTTGTTCTTGGCATATGGACTCCCTATTTAAGGTTTTATGTACATGTGTGTGGTTACTTTATGGAAGATAATTATTTGCTGTTTTTTTATACATTTGAATATACAGTTTATGTTGTAATCAATGGTGTGGAATTAGTTTTGGTGATATCACACAACTGTAGGTGTTCCAGGGTCTTCAACATGATTTTGTCCAATGTTCATGTAGTTTTGAGGACAGTTTTGAGAAGAGTCAGTATAATCTAGAGTTAAGAAACCCAAATCAAGATGAGAAATGCAAACACCCTGGAAATGTCATACTCATTTCTTATTCTTCAAATCCAAAATATTGCAGGAGGCCTGTTTGTATTTGTATTTATGCTTTTATACACATGAGAGGGACGATGAGGACAGTTGCCTTCCTTCCACGTGTCCCTGGAAGGGTTGGGGATCAAGGAACCAGCCCTGGAGGCCACAGGTGGGCTGACATCCAGCCTGGATGCCGGCCTTCACAGCATCCCCGTCCACGGCTGGCTCCCTCTCCCCTCAGTCTCAATCTGGGAGATTTCGGGGGGGTTAGGGGAGTGGGCACAAGAGGGAGGGGGTGGGGTGGGAGGAGATGTGGGCAGATCAGGATCAACTGTGAGGAAGAAGGGAGAAGGAGTCTCAGGGTCAGAGGTCTCTGAGATGGAGGGGAAGCTCAAAGGAGGAAGGGGGAGACATCGGCTGGGCTGGAGTGGGCAAGCGAGGGACATTTGTAAATGTCCTGTAGGAGAAACAGCTGCAATTATAGGATGGGTCACTTTACACAAAATACAGGGAGAATATTTTAATGAATCCCCCTGGACCAGGACACTGTCTTATGTGACTATGAATAAACTTCCAACCTTTTATGCTAACTGCCCCACAAAGGAAATCTCAGTCACCTGGAGATTTCATCTGTAAACTTTTCCTTATGGATTACTTGAAAGATTTTTTTCTTAATGAAGATGTCTAGTAGCATGGTGGCCACTTAAAGTAATTATCAGTAATTCTTTATAGTATCAGATAGCCACCTTCCCAAATGCAATGACAGTAATATTTTCGGGTGTTTGAAATTGAGACGAACTCAGGTCAATCACTTGTGATGCTTGGTACATCTTTTGAGTCTGCTGTAATCTCTAAATTTTTCTTGGACCTAGAGACTGAAGGGATAGAAGGAGAGTAGTGGTTCAAAGAAGGAAGAGAGAAGCTGCCTGGACTGGCTGGGGCAGGAGCACACTGAGAACACGGGTCACCCTTGTGAAAGTGTTTTTACATAGAACAGATTAGCTTGTAAATTAATCGAAAAATAATAGAACAAACCCCATATATTAGTTTTCAAGGGCTGCCACAACAAAATACCACACACCAGGGTGACTTCAACAGCAGAAACTTGTCCCAGTTCTGGAGGCTGGAAGTTGAACAAAGTGCCAGCAGGATCACTTTCTCTTCCTGCCTCTGTCTTGGCTCCCAGGTGGCCTCCTCCTGGCTGTGACCTCACATAACCTTGCCTCTGTGGGTGCCCGTCCCTGATGTCCCTTCCCCCTCTAAGAACACCTGTTAGTGTTGCATTAGGGCCTCTCCCCAGGAGCCTCATTTTACCTTAAGCAGCACTTTACAGACCTTATCACCACATAGGGTCCCATTCTAATGTACTGGGAGTTACATCTTCAACATATAAACTGTGGGGGGGGGGGGCCCAGTTCAGCCCACAGCCTCCCGTGGATACCTCCAGTGAGTGATGCCCCCACCCCTCCCTGCTCCTCATCACTGTGAAGTGAATCCTAGATATTGTAGGGTTTTATATGTAAATAGTGTACTCTTTGTCTTTCAAGTGTAGGATCTCTTTTCATTAAGAAAATCACATTAATTCACCTTTAAAAACATCAGCTATCCACCATGCCGACTGACTACAAATATTTTTTTGTTTGGAATGTATTTGAACCCAGAAAAAGAGCCTGGTCAAATCTTGCTGATTATACACATGCTCTTAACCTCTAACATACATTCTTTCACCCTTGTTGTCACTTTCCTGAAGGAATGGGTGACTTGGACCACAGAGCCGCCCACGTCTGGATTTTGCTGATCCCGTCCCTGTGTTGTTGACTTTCATCACTGCCTGGGGCTGGGCTCTCTCTGAGGAGGAGGACCACCTAGCAAGCTACGACTTGGGGCCGAGTCAAAGGGACAAAAGCACCTGACAGGGGCTCTAAGTCCACCTGGCGGCTGCTGTAAAATTGAAGTAAGGGGTAGAAATAGGCCTGAGTGGCCACAGCTCCTGCAGCTCCTGGGAAACCTGCTAGCAGCCTTGAAGGAGCAGAGAGGAGGCAGAAGAGTCAGAAGCTTCTCCCGTGTCCCAGCCCCTGGAGAGCCAGGTTTCTCTGAAGGGAGTGTCCTCAGACAGAAGCCCTCCCAGAACAATGGCCCTGGCATCTTCCCTGGCACAGCTCCAAGCAGAGGCCAGCTGCCCCGTCTGCCTGAATTACCTGAGAGACCCCGTGACCACTGGCTGTGGGCACAACTTCTGTTTCTCCCGCATCCAGCAGTGCTGGGAAGGTCTATGGGATATCTTCCCCTGTCCTGTCTGCCTCCAGCACTGCCCTGACAAGAGCATCAGGGGGAACAGCCAGTTATGTCACATGATTGATTTTGTGAGGCAGCTTCCCAACACAGAGAACGTGAGGAAATGGCAGAAAGAGAAACCCCTGTGTGAGAAGCACAAGCAGGTTCTGAGCCTGTTCTGTGAGAAGAACCTGGAGCTGCTGTGTCCCCAGTGCAGGGTCTCCTCTGACCACAGCGGTCACCCCCTGGGACCCACGGAGCCAGCTGTAGCCTCTCACAGGAGGAGGCTCAAAGCCCACATCAAACCCCTGACACAGCAGCTTGAAGATGCTGAAACAGCATTAGAAATGCAAGTCTCAGAATCATTTGAGTTGTGGTGGAGGGGGAAGTATCAAGTGTGCAAACTGCACTCTGAAGTTGAACACATTAAGCATTTCTTAGGAATGCAGCATGATGAAATTCACGTTAGGTTACTAAGTGAAGAGAAGGATACTCAAGATAAAGTAATTGAACAAAAAACCCAAGTATCAGACCATGGATCCATGTTAAAAAGTCTTCTTGATGAAATAACCAAGAAGTGGGTGCAGAGTGACCTGTATTTACTGACAGGCATTGAAAGAATCCACAGCACATATGGAAACATAGAGTCCAGCAGTCTTTTCCTATCATCTAAAGAAAGACACTTTCACTCTCCCCCCACAATATTTTGGCCTCCACAAAATGATCAGCACATTTCAGGTGGATCTGACACTAGATGCTGCAACTGCTCACCACAGTCTCATCATTCCACAGGACAGGAAAACAGCAACATTTCGAGGGATGAAACCAAACTGTGTTCTCAATCCCAAGGCATTTCCTTCTCACCCAGCTGTCCTGAGTTCTGAGGGATTTGATGCTGGCAGGCATTTTTGGCAGGTAGAAGGAAGAGGTGTGGGTGAACGGTCCTCAGGTGTGTGTACAGAATCTTTCCCCAGAAGTGCTTCTGTATCACTGTCCCCAAGCAACAGCTGCTGGCAAATTCAGCTCTGGAGTACTGCACCCGACACAGGGGATTCAGGAAACCCCTGTCGGGTTGGCGTTTTTCTGGACTAAGAGTTGGGAGAAGTTTCTTTTTACAACTTGATTGATAGATCTTATTTATATACGTTCAGTGACATTTTTGTAGGAAAACTTATGCCCTATTTCTGTATTGGACCTTCTTCAAAATCACTTAAAATAAGTCTAGTTGACGATGAGTGCTGAGCCCCCTTGGAAGACATTCTGTTTTCTACCTTCTTCCTGTGTTCAGGGAACATCCTTGTAATAAAGAGTCTGAGTCCATCTTTGATGTCTGAGTGCTGATGTCTTTTTAATCCTCCCCCTCTGGCTTCACCTCTTGCGCCACATCTGGGCAAGCTGTCAGTACAGCCTGGGTGCCCTTTTCTGGGCTTAGAAGGGCGGTTCTAACCCAGGATGGTCCTGCCTGCAGAGCAGCTCTCCCCAGCCACCAAAAACCCCCAAACTAAGTGACATGTTAAAGTCTCCTACACTTACTCTATTTTTGTCAATTTCTCCCTTTTCGTATGTTGGAATTTATTTAAATGGGTTTAGGTGCTCCTATACTGGGTGCATATATGAGGGTGAATCAAAAATTATCCACACTCTGTCTGTAGTTTTAACAGAATGTTTAATATAATTAGGGTGCAGATGATTTTTGACTCACCCTCATATATTGAGTGTGACATCTAGTTATTGTATTGATCCATTCCCCATTATATAGTGTCCTTCTTTGTCTTTCCTGATGGCCTTTGTTTTAAAGTTTATTTTGTCTGATATGAGTATTGCTACGCCTACATTGCTTTCATTTCCATTTGCGTGAAATATCTTTTTCCATTCCTTCAGTTTCAGTCTATGTGTGTTTTTGCCATAATGTGCATCTCTTGCAGGCAGCAAACTGTAGGTTCTTGTGACTCTCTGTCTTTTGATCCAAGCGTTTAGTCCACTGACATTTAAAGTAATTATTGGTAAGTATGTATTTATTGCCATTTAAATCTTGTTTCCACTTGATTTTCTATTCTTCTTTGTTACTTTATCTTTTTGTTTTTGCTTTTGCGGTTCAATGGCTTTCTTTTGTATTATGCTTGAGTTCCTTTCTTTTTAACTTTTGTGAGTCTATAGTATGTTTTTGATGGGTGGTCACACAGCTTCTCAAATATGTTAACCCACACGTGTAACCACTTGGTTTAGATTGGCAGTCGTATGAGCTGAAACACATTCTAAAAGATCTACATATTCTTACTCCTTCTCCCATGTTTTATGATTTCAATGTCCTATTGTACATTTTCATGTACATCCTTGTGCTGTTCATTGTACTTATAATTGCTTTCACAGAAATTTTGGTTGTTTTTCAATCGAAGTACTGGCTTATTTAAATGATCTTTAATCCTTTTTTTACTTTCCTGTAGAGATTTTCCCTTTCTTATAGACTCTTGCTCTCTTCTATTTAGAGAAGTCTCTTGAGTATTTATTTCTATATAGGTTTAGTATTCCTGTATTCTTTCAGTTTTTGCTGTGTGAAGAATTCTTTATATCTCTCCTGGGTAGGGTATCCTAGGTTGCAGAATTTTTCCTTTCAGGACTTTGAATATATCTTGCCACTCCCTTCTGGCCTGCAAAGTTTCTGCAGAGAAACCAGCTGAGAGCATTTTGGTGGTTCCCTTGTAACTAATTCTTTGTTTTTCTCTTGCTGCCTTTAAAATCCTGTCTTTATCTTTAACCTTTGCCAATTTAATTATGATATGTCTTAGAGAAGGTCTCTTTGGGTTCATCTTGTTTAGGACTCTCTCTGCTTCCTGTACCTGGATATCTGTTTATTTCTTCAGATTTAGGAAGTTTTCACCCATAATTTCTTTAAATACATTTTTGAACTCCTTTTCTCTTTCTTCTCATTATGAAAATCACTATTTTGCATAGATTGGCACACTTTATATTATTCCATAGAGCTCATAAGCTGCTTTCATTTGTCTTCATTTGTCTCTCTGTTTGCTGTTCCGATTATGTGCTTTCTGTTATTCTGTCTTCTGAATCACACATTTGTTCTTCTGCATTATTTAGTGTGCTATTTATTGTCTGTAGCTTGGTTTTCATTTTAGCAATTGAGTTGTTTAATTTGATTGGCTCCTCTTTATTGTTTCTAGTTCATTGTTGTAGTGATCCACATTTCTAACAATAGTATTTCTTAATTCCATCAGCATTTTTATTACATTCTCTTTGAACTTGAGGTCTGGTAGACTGTTTCAATGTTTGTGCTTTAAAGAAATTTCTCTTTTTTAATTTATTTTTGGCTGTGTTGGATCTTTGTTGCTGCGCTCAGGCTTTCTCTAGTTTGCGGCGAGCGGGGCTACTCTTCCTTGCGGTGCACAGACCTCTCATTGTAGTGCTTCTCTTGTTGTAGAGCACGGGCTCTAGACACACGGGCTTTTCAGTAGTTGTGGTGCTGGTGCAAGGGCTCAGTAGTTGTGGCACACAGGCTTAGTTGCTCTGCGGCATGTGGGATCTCCCCAGACCAGGGATCGAACCCACGTCCCCTGCATTGGCAGGCAGATTCCCAACCACTGCCCCACCAGGGAAGCCCGTCTTCTTTTTTTAATTGGAGATAAGTCCTCTGCTTTTTCATTTGACATATTTCTATGAATTTAGGAGAAATAGTTAGCTACTGCGGTCTTGGCTGTTTTTCTTGTGGAAGTGACCTTGTGTAGACTGTATGAATCCAATAGTTTTTGTGGGAGGGCTGTTTTTTTGTTTTTTGTTTTTTCCTTCAGAACTTTTATTGAGATACAGTTGACATACAATAAACTGCATATATCCAAAGTGTACAATTTGATTTCTTTTTTTCTTATTAGTAATGTATATATGGCAATCCCAGTCTCCCAATTCATCCCAACCCCCCCCCCCACTTTTCCCACTTGGTGTCCATATGTTTGTTCTCCACATCTGTGTCTCTATTTCTGCCTTGTAAACGGTTGATTTGTACCATTTTTCTATATTCCACATATATGTGTTACTATACAACATTTGTTTTTCTCTTTCTGACTCACTTCTTTCTGTATGGGAGGGTGGTTTTTGATATGAATGTTTGCTATGACTTTCCTCCAGATGTGCTGGTCATTATCCCCTTGATTGGAGGTGTGACTGGTGTTGTGGTGACCACAGACTGCCCTGGATGTTGAGCGGGGTCTCCTCTTTGCTCTGTGGTTGTCAAATCCCTGTCGGGGCAGGGTTTGCTCCTCAGTTGTTGCAGTAGAAGCCCCCGGACCTAGGTCTTAGCTGTGGTGTGAGGCAGGTGAGACTGGCGCACTCCCTCTGGGAAAGGAGCTACTGCCTGTTCTTCTCCAAGCGCTGTCCACTGTGATGCGCTGAACTCTGTGATGCTATCTGGAACCTGGTGAGTCACTGTTGCTGCCCCCACTTTGGGGTTGGCCATAACCAGTTTGAAGGTATCTTAGCTTCCCGTGTGTGATCACATAGCCCCTGGTATGAAAACCCACCAAGGCTGGGCCCCCATGCCTGTTGTGGGAACCCAGGTAATCGGCTCAGATTTCACACCCACTGCTGGAGCAACAATAACTAGCTGAGATGGCCCGCAAGTGCCTGTGAGTACTCCTGGCTCCCAAAATCCCCCATGCTAGAAACTGCCGGAGCTGTGCCACCATGCCCAAAGTGTGAGTGTTGGTAAATGGCTCAGATTCCAGCCCCACCTCTGTGTGTGCTCCCCCACAAAGACAGCAGAAACTGTAGCCACAGCCTTGCCCTGCTGTGAACATGCTGATGAGGCTGCTATGGTGAACCCATGTCCCTCCCTTCCTGTGTTGATGGTGAGGCTTCTGTGGCAGACCCAGCTTCATCCTGCACACACATCCAGTTACAGCCTGGGCCATACTCCAGGCCCCTTGCTGCCCCCTCCCCTTGAACCCAACATGTCTTCTTCCAGGGTCTACATCCTGAAGCCCAAATTTCATCACCCAGGTGCTGTGCACACCAACAGGTTTGTATCTCAGGCTGGGAAATGCAGGGACATGGCAATGACCATCTATTCTGGTCTCTCTCTCTCTGCCTGGCAGAGCTGCAGGCCAGCTCCCACACTTCCCTCTCTAGCCTCTGAAGCCCCCTATCTGTCCTGGTGGACAACCCAGCCCGTGAAAGAGTTTCCCAGTGTGAGGGAACCTTTCCTCTTTCATAGCTCCCTCCCAGGAGTGCAGGTCTCATTCTGATACCTCTTCTTCTCCCTTTTCCTTTGTCCTACCTGGTTACACGGGGACCTCTCTTGCAGCTTTGGTTGTATGAGATCTTCTGCAAGCTTTCAGTAGGTACTCTGTGAGAGTTGTTCCACATGTGGATGTATTTCTGATGTAACTGTCGAAGGAGATGAGCTCCACATCCCTCTACTCCACCATCTTGATTCAAATCCTAATCGGTCTTCACATTGTGGAGAGAGCTAATGTTTAAAAATAATACATAAAATAGATCTACATGGGCAAATATTTTTTAAAAAATCTCTCTAGAAATACTTACATGTAAAGAAACAAAAGTTATAACGCATTCATACTGTAAGCTGAATGAAAGGAAAAAAGTCTCTATGCTTGTATAGTTTTCCATTCCTGGAAATATACAGGAGAAACTCAAGAAGAGTTATGCTGAATTTTTACCAAATTTTTAATGTAGCTTAAAAATTTCACAACATCAAGTCTATTCAGTGTTCACCAGGAAATTGCTAGAATCCAGATTATAGTGTTGCTGATTAGAAGGAAAACAATTATCTTTTTCCTGGAACGGACAGTCATCCACATGGAGGGAATCCTCAAACCGCAGACTTTATATCTCTCTCCATTTTCTGAACTGCTGCTTCTCTCATGGTGGGGGTTCTAGATGGAATCTTTGCATCCATGCTTCTGGTTGAATGCCTCACCTGTTGTTAGAACTTATAAAATGTCAGATACATGAGTAACTTAACGAGATGCCTTGCTGGGACTAATGATATCAGGAAGGAGGTAGGACCAGAAATGCACATCTGCAGTCTTCAGCTTCCGTGTGAATATATTAAGTTACCAGGAGCCATGGGTAGAACATATGAGAGTTCTCAGTCTCTCCAAACTGAGAGGTTCTGCTGCTAAGCAACCAGGGATACCTGGACCTGCTCCCAGCCCCATGCTGCTCCCTCGAATGGCATGCAGTGTGACGGAAGGTGTAACTGTCTGGTGGGCCCTCTTCATCCTGAGAGACTTGGGGGTGAAGAAGCAAACATGTCAAGTGAGAAGAGAGTGAGGGAAAGAAGCCTGGGAATCACCCACATCTGACAACACTTGGAAATGGCTTCAGAGCAGGGGTACAAGCAAATGACAAGTGGCTTCTTGTTCAGAAAAGAGTAGGTGAAGAAAGTGAAAGTTCTTAGTCCAGAAGATGTACTTAATATATGGGATTAACTCCTTTTTGTTTGTTTGTTCATTTTTGTCCTTTTTAAGACAGTGAAATGGGGAAAATAATCAGGTTTCAGCATTGCTGCATTCTCAGTTGCATCTAGTTTCTCTATGACGTTAAAAGATGAAAGAATTGCTGCTGGAAATAGAAACAGCTAATATATCATTTGTTCTTTCCACATTCCAGGCACTGTTTTATGTACGTGGCTTGGATTAAATTACTAAATTGTCATAGCATTACTATTAGAGCCAGCCCTGGAGCTCAAGCACCTTGTAAGTGGTAGAATCAAACCCAACATTCTGGTTTAAGAGGTTAGACTTTTTTCACAAATTACGGAGCATCTCAATTGTCACTCCCTTAAGAGTGAATCAGAAAATAGCGTTTGTGTTTGTGTGCATTTGCTCACGTGTATGTGTAATGTCCTGGAAAGCAATGAGGTTGGATTCATGCAGAACACACTGGTTTGTATGTTTCTGGTTGAGGGATCACCAATGTAAGGCCCTTTGTCAATTGGGTAGAGTTAGCATAAATCAAAGGGCCACATGCCTCACTCTCTTCCTATGTCAAAACCCCTTTCAGGATTTCATCTACGCCAATGACTTTACTTACCTCTATATTAAGATTCCCACTCACTATTCTCCCTGTGACCTGACCCATAAGTGTCGTCAGGATTTCCAACTGCACACTGAACTTCTCTGCCTGGTTCTCTCAAACAAGATCCAATGTAACAGCCCAGTGTGACCAATATTCAGCTTCAGTTTCTTCTCAAACTACTCTTCTGTGCACTTTTCAACTTCAGAACTGGCAGCTCTAATCACCAAACATCCAAACCAAGAATTTGGTGCCTCCTTCCATTCCCTTACCCTTTACAGCCCATCAGTTACCCATGTGTCTATACCCACTTGGTAATCCATTTTCATCAGTCTAGATCAGGTCCACAGCATTTTTCATCAGTTGCCTCTCATGTGGCCTCCAAACATCCTTGTTCCATGACATGGTGATGGAAAATGCCAGCAGAAAACTGTAAGGAAGCCATGCCCTTGGGTTTGGGGTAGGAATCCACTGATCTTTGCTTGAGTCCTCCTCTGCAACACCCATCCTCGATGACACACACAGAGACCAGAAACTGGGGCTCTGCCTACAGCATCTGTGTTCCTCAGTGGAGGCACCTTCTCAGTGCAGTTTTATTTGGGGCATCCTTGGTATTCTCCTTCCACTTTCAGTGTGTGTGTTTTCTTCAGACTGGGACCCAGGGAACTCAAGAATTCAACAAGCTTCACAGAACTCTGCCTCGTCCCAGGGGTGTGCTCTCTGTTTATGCACCCAGATACCTGATGGTCCACCATGGCTGTGTGGACATAGTAACATGGTCTACATGTGCTTGAAACTGTTGTAACACTCTGTCTTCAGGACAGCTGGGACATTGAGTTGTGGGGTGATGTGGGTGCTGGAGAGAGAGGGCATGGCAAGAACAATGGTGTGTTGACTACACAGCTAGTAAGTGTGAATCAAGACTTTATTCTATTCTTTACAATGCTTATGAGAGATCCATAGATGACATAATTTATAATAATTTTGAAATGATCTAAAGTACTTTAAAATCCAGTCACTGGATTTGCTTCCCATCCAATCTATCAGCATAAATGAACGATAAAACAAGATTGGACACCTTGGGTCATTGTTGAAAATGAATGATTTAAAGAAGTTTATTATACTACTCTCTTCAATTATGTGTACTTTTAAAATTTCTTATAATAAAAAAAGTATAGGAAAAAATAAGAATGTATGCAAGGTGTTTCATAAGTAAGAAAAAATCATCTGGAATTAATATTATTGTTACAATAATATTATAGTTCTAAAATACTAGACACCAAAATACAAAATGAAGTCAAAATTCCTCATCCAGAAATAATCGTATTCTGAAGCATGTATATCCAGACATTTTTTCTATGTGGTGAGAACTGCAGAAACTCCGCACGGACACTCCATTCAAATATCTGCTCTAAGAGATTTCACAAAACTTTAACTTGGCTTCCAGCAGCTCAAGGGCAGGTACCATGACCTTGAGTTTCTGTCTGAAAAAACTCAAGGTTGTCATGCCCTCCTCAGCCCAAGGATTGCTCTTGAACATTCTGTTGTATTTTCTCTGCATTTACATATGAATCTCCTTTTCAGGTAAATCTTTCTACATTCTTCCCCTAGCTCCCTGACCAGGCAGGAAGGAGATGAGTTTTATCCTGTGCCCCTGAGTCCTATTTACTCCAACCTGGTCACACAGGGAGGAAGTAAGTAGTAAAGCTGGACTCCAACCCCTGGAACATCTATTTGAATCCAAATATTTTGTTTTTTTACAATCCCCATTTGCGTAAGTAGAGTAATTTCAGGTGATCAGGGTGTGGATTGGGAAGAAAAGAATAAAAGGAGCCTGGAGAGCTATGTGGCAAATTGAGTGTGGGAAGAAAAACCTGCAGTTATTTGGGGACAGAGACACCTTGATTTAAGTCAATGGAGGAAGAGAGTGAGGCAGGAGTTGTGACAGAAAGTCTTCTCACCCACAGAAATGGATGAGGGCATGTCGGGAGGCTTGTTAGCTGTGAGTTCAGTTTAGTTACCTGAGGACACCTGTGGGTTCCCTCTGTAATAGTTGTGTCTGTATCTGCCCCCAAGTTTCAGAGGTCTTCTCTCTAAAGGGAGAGTCATTTTTCCTGTTCTGTTTCATTGGTTCCTTCTCTCAACCTGGCTGTACAAGATACTGTGTGAACCAAAGGCTGTGGTCAAACCTGGTTAGTTAATTTCAGTCCCTGCTTTCCCTGCATCTCTAGTCCAGAGGGAGTTTATATTCTAGTCACAGGACAGGCACTGAGTCAGGCCTTGGGTGTGCTGAGTGTCATGATACCACAAAACAGTGGATGGGAGCAGATGACAGGCCCACCTCACCCAGCATGAAGGCCTCCCTGGGAAATCGACTAAAGTCAAGCAAAGGCCCCAGTGTAAGCAGTGACTATCTGGGTGAAGGACACAGGACAGTTGATTCCAGGCAAAGTGAGTCCCTTAAGGGAGTTCACGTACAGAAAGGAATATGGGGTTGGTGGAATGGTAAGAATACTAGTGTTTGCAGAACAGTATTAGGAGGGCTGGGCTCTGGGGACCTGGCTTAGGTGGGGCAGCTGAGCCAGGCCAGGGTCAGATGCCTGCATTTTTAGGCCCGGGATAGGAAGTCAGACCAGAGTCAGGAAAACCCGAGAAGGGTTTCCCAGTGCCCCCAGAGGGTGTAACAGGATCCAGGGACAGAGTGTGAGAAAGAACAACAGGATGTTCTGATGGGTTGCCTGTGAGGAGTTAATAACGAAAGGAATCAGAGATGCCTTCTAAGTTTTTGGCCTTAGCTTTTAAGAGGGAAGGAGTTTCCATTGATTGAGATGGTGAAGCCTGGGGAAGAGCAGTTTTCAGGAAGGGGCAGATTTGGCCAGGATTGGAAGATTTGTTATTTTGCAGATGCCTGTTTGTAGTGTAAGCTGTAAACAGTTGAATAAAGACCCTCAAATATTTATCTTCCTTGCTCCCAATGCCAATCCATTATTTACTGAGGTGCCGGATGAGCATCAGCGGGGAAGGAGCTTTCCCAGGCACCAACCAGGGGACAAAGAGAGCCAGGCATCTATCCCAGGCTTTGTTCATCAGTAAAGACTTCGTAAGGGCCTGTGGTGTGACAGGAACTCAGCACAGCCTGGGAATATGATAGTTTCTTTTCCAAACTTTTCATTTTAAAAATTGTAAAGCATAAAGAAAAGTTGAAAGAATGATATGATAAACACCCTTCTATCTATATTTAACAATTCAACAATTATTTGCACAATTTATTTTATTTTTGTGTGTGTCTGTGCATGTACATATCTTCCTTCCTTTTTTTTTTTTCTTTTTTAGTTTAACACTTTATTTTTGAGCAGTTTTAGGTTCTCATGAAAATGGAGGAAGGTACAGAGATTCCCATGTACCCCATCCCCCCACATAAGCATAGCCTACCCTGTTACCAATGTCCCCCCCACCACAGCGGTACATTTGGTACAATTGATGGACCTACATTGACTTAAAATCACCAGAGTCCCTAGTTTACGTGAGGGTTTACTCTTGGTGTTGTACATTCTGTGGGTTTAGACAAATATTCAATGATATGTGTCCATCATTATAGTATCGTACAGAGTATTTTTACTGCCCTAAAAATCCTCTCTGCCTATTCCTCCCTCCTCCATCCCAGCCCCTGGCACTTTTCATTGTCTCCATAGTTTTGCCTTTCCCAGAATGTCACATAGTTGGAATCAGAATACAGAGTCATCTGGTGAGCCTGTGCCTCTGGGCTGTGAACCTCACATGTGCTTCTCAGTCCTCCCTCCTTACTTAGGTGGGACAGGATGGTGGGAGTGTGGTAGAGTTGAGAATTTCCCTTTCCCATGTGGAAGGTTAGAGTTGACTAGTGACTAGTGTGCTTCCTTTTCCGCAGGTCAGGTAGGCTCTGATAATTCCCCAGCAGGTTAGGCTCTGCTTAGCTAGCTTCTCCGGAGGGCAAGCCTTGTCAAGAGGAATAGAGTGCTCTGGCATGTTTCAAAATGATTCTTTTCCTTCCTCCTAATAGAAGCATAAGGGGATTTTCCTCTCATATTCGGTTAAGATCCCAGAGGTAAATTTCACAGTATTGTGGGAGGGTCCCCTAATACTGGGACCTCCTGGACTTTCTAGCTCTCAGAGTTGCCTTCTGAGCTGCCAACAATTCATCAATTACAGTTCAGGTTTTCCCACACAAGCACAAGTTCCCAAAGAGGTTCCCACTTGTGAGTTGTGATTCCGTTGTAGAATGTTCTACATTCTACGTTTGACTAATGAGTTCCTCATTGTGTCTGTTAATTTGTTTCTATATCCCCTGCATTCCTGTTGTCTTAGACTGCTTTCACGTAATACCATGAACAACAGATAATTATTTCTCACATTTCTGGAAAGAGGTTAGGAAGTCCAAGATCAGGGTGCTGGCCAGCTTGGTCCCTGGGGAAAGCCCTCTTCCTGGCTCACAAATGGCCACCTTCTTACTTGTCCTCACATGGTGGAGACAGATCATATCTTTCTTGTCTCTTCTTGTCAGGGTATTAATGCCTTTTCTGAGGGCTCTAACCTCATGACCTAATGACTTCCCAAAGGCTCCACCATCAAATATCACCACGTTGAGAATTATGGCTTCAATATAAGACTTCTGAGGGGGTACAGACATTCAGTCCATAGCGACTATAAAGTGGAAACTACTTGATTCGGGTTAAGCATATTTGCAAAGAATACATAGTAAATGAGACTATGAACTTATTGAAGGGCTATCTGTATACCTTCCATATGAATCTATGAATTATGCTGCTGTCTTTGCACATCTTTTTATTGGGGTTTGATTATTTTTTTATCAGTGTAGTCTGAGGCTAGTCTATACTCTGCTACAAAACAAGGGATTTAATTGATCACTGAAGTCATTGCTAACAAGACAAGAGTTGAACAAAAAAACAACTAGTGTTCCCCATGGAGAGATGTTCTTTTTGTGGTCCAAATGTTTATTAATGTGTGAATGAATAACCCAATAGTGTCATATGTAAGCAATGGAATACTACTCAGCAATAGAAAAGAATGAATTATTGATTCACAAAATATTTTCTGAACAAAAGAAGCCAGATAAAAGACAGTGTATACAGTATGATTTTATTTACATAAAATTCTAGAAAGTGCAAACTAATCTATAGGGACAAAAGCAGATCAATGGTTTCCTGGTGATAAAATGAGAGAAGGAAAAAAGGAGAGAAGTAGAAGGAAGAGATTACAAAAAGCAGTGAGGAAGAATTATGGTCTGAAAGGGTCTTGGCCAGTCTAAACTGGTAACAACCATTCTAAACTAGTTTAAGCTTGTCTTGGTCAGTCTAAACACATCTCGATCAGGCTAAATGAGGTTTTCTTTTTTTTAAATTTTTTATTTATTTATTTTTATTTTTTTAAGGTTTGCTTTTTTAAACCCGTTTTAACCAGTCTAAACCAGTCTAAAAAGGTTTCATTCAATCTAAACTGGTCTAAACCACTCTAAACCATTTTCAGCTAGTCTAAACAAGTGTAAACCAGTTTCAGCTGGTGTAAAAGGATTTCAGCCATTTTGATCCAATTTCAGCCATTTTGAACCAGTTTCAGCTGGTATAAAACAGTCTAAACTGTTCTGAACTGGTTTCAGCCATTCTAAACTAGTCTCAACAGGTTTCAGCTGGTCGAAACCAGTCTAAATAGGTTTAGCAGTTCTAAAATGGTCTACACCAGTCTAAACAAGTTCCAGCCAGTCTAACCCAGTGCAGATGTCCTATGGTTGGGGTCATATCATATATACCATTTTCTGAATGGCTTCTTTCACAAACAATATGCATTTAAGGTACCTCCATGTCTAGTCATGGTTTGATAGCTCTTTTTTCTTCTTTTTCTTTGTCATATGCTCTTTTATTAACTTTGGTGAAGCATGCATAACATTTACAATTATATCATTTTCTTTCTTTTTTTAAAATTTTTTATTGTGGTATAGTTGCTTTACAATATTGTGTCATTTTATACTGTGCAGCAAAGTGAATCAGCTACATGTGTACACATATCCCCATGTTTTTGGATTTCCTTCTCATTTAGGTCACTTCAGAGCATTAAATAGAGTTCCCTGTGCTCTACAGTATGTTTCCATCAGTTTTCTATGTTATACATAGTATTAATAGTGTATATATGTCAATCCCAAACTCCCAATTCACCCACCCCACCCCTTTCTCCCTTGGGGGGGTAGTGGATTTGCTGTGTCATATGCTAGTTCTCTTTTTAGTTTTCTAAGGAATCTCCATACTGTTCTCCATAGTGGCTGTATTAATTTACATTCCTACCAACAGTGCAGGAGGGATCACTTGTCTCCACAACATCTCCAGCATTTATTGTTTCTCATGTTTTTCATGATGTGATCATGAAAAGTGTGAGGTGATACCTCATTTTGGTTTTGATTTGCATTTCTCTAATGATTAGTGATGTTGAGCATCTTTTCATGTGTTTGTTGGCCATCTGTATGTCTTCTTTGGAGAAATGCCTACTTAGGTCTTCAGCCCCCTTTTGGATGGGGTTTTTCCTTTATTGATATTGAGCTGCATGAGCTGTTTCACTGTTTTGGAGATTAATCCTTTGTCAGTTGCTTCATTTGCAAATATTTTCTTCCATCTGAGGGTTGTCTTTTCATTTGGTTGATGGCTTCCTTTGCTGTGCAAGAGCTTTTAGATTTCATTAGTTCCAATTGGTTTATTTTTGTTTTTATTTCCACTACTTTAGGACATGAGTCAAAAAGGATCTTGCTGTGATGTGTGCCATAGAGTGTTCTGCCTATGTTTTCCTCTAAGTGTTTTAGAGTGTCTGGGCTTCACTTTAGGTCTTTAATTCATTTTAAGTTTATTTTTATGTATGGTGTTAGCAAGTGTCCTAATTTCAATGTTTTCCTTGTAGCGGTCCAGTTTCCCCCACACCACTTCTTGAAGAGACTGTCTTTGCTACATTGCATATTCTGGCCTCCTTTATCAAAGATGAGGTGACCACATGTGTGTGGGTTTATCTCTGGGCTTCCTATCCTGTTCCATGGATCTATATTTCTTTTTTTGCTAGTATCATACTCTCTTGATTACTGTAGCTTTGTAGTATAGTCTGAAATCAGGGAGCCTGATTCCTCTAGCTCCGTTTCTTTTGTTGTTGTTGTTTCTTTGTGTGTTTCTCAAGATTGCTTTGGCTATTCAGGTTCTTTTGTGTTTCTATACCAATTGTAGAATGTTTTGTTCTAGTTCTGTGAATAAATGCCATTGGTAATTTCATACGGCTTGCATTGAATCCATAGATTGCTTTGTGTAGTATAGTTTTTTTCACAATACTGATTCTTCCAATCAAAGAACATGGTGTAGCTCTCCATCTATTTGTGTCATCTTGGATTTCTTTCATCAGTATCTTAGAGTTTTTTGGTGTACAGGTTTGTTGCCTCCTTATTTAGGTTTATTTCTAGGTAGTTTATTCTTTCTGTTGCAGTGGTAGTTGGGATTGTTTCCTTAATTTATCTTTCTGATCTTTCATTGTCAGTGTATAGGAAGGCAAAAGATTTCTGTGCATTAATTTTGTATAATGCAACTTTTCCAAATTCGTAGACCAGCTCTACTAGTTTTCTGGTGGCATCTTTAGGATTTTCTATGTATAGTATCATGTCATCTGCAAACAGTTTTAATTCTTCTTTTCTGATTTGGGATTCCTTTGGTTTCTTTTTCTACTCTGATTGCCATGGCTTTGACTTCTCTACTATGTTCAACAATAGTGGTGAGAGTGGACATCCTTGTCTTGTTCCTGATCTTACAGGAAATGCTTTCAGTTTTTCACCATTGAAAGTGATGTTTGCTGTAGGTTTGTCATGTATGGTCTTTATTATGTTTTGGTAGGTTCCCTCGATGCCCACTTTCTGGAGAGTTTTTATCATCAATGCATGTTGAATTTTGTCTACAGATTTTTCTACATCTATTGAGATGGTCATATGAATTTTATTCTTCAATTTGCTGATGTGGTGTAACACATGGTTTGATTTGCTTATATGGAGAAATCCTTGCATCCCTGGGATAAATCCCACTTGATCAAGGAGTATAATCATTTTCGTGTGTTGTTGGATTCCATTGGCTAGGACTTTGTGGAGGACTTTTGCGTCTATGTTCAATGGTGGTATTCACCTGTAATTTACTTTTTTTGTATTATCTTTGTCTGGTTTTTGGTATCAGAGTGATGGTGGCCTCATCAAATGAGTTTGGAAGTATTCCTCCCTCTGCCAAGTTTTGGAAGAAATTGAGATTAGGTATTAGCTTCTCTATAAATGTTTGATAGAGTTCACCTGTGAAGCCATCAGGTCCTGGTGTTCCATTGGTTGGAAGATTTTTAATCATGGTTTTAATTTCATTACTTGTGATTGGTCTGTTCATATTTTCTATTTCTTTCTGGTTTGGTCTTGAGAGGTTGTACTTGTCTAAGAATTTGCCCATTTCTTCTAGGCTATCTGTTTTATTGGTATAGTAGTAGTAGTCTTGCTTGTAGTAGTCTTATAGGATCCTTTGCATTTCATCAGGGTCATTTGTAACTTCTCCTGTTTCATTTGTAATTTCATTGATTTGAGTTCTCTCCCTGTTTATCTTGATTAGTCTAACTAAAGGTTTATCAATTGTGTTTATCTTCTCAAAAATACAGCTTTTAGGGACTCCCATGGAGGCACAGTGGTTAAGAATCTGCCTGCAATGCAGGGGACACGGGCTTGAGGCCTGGTCTGGGACGACCCCACATGCCGCAGAGCAACTAAACCCATGCACCACAACCATTGAACCTGTGCTCTAGAGTCCACGAGCCACAACTATTGAGCCCATGTGCCACAACTACTGAAGCCCATGCACCTAGAGCCTGTGCTTCTTGACAAGAGAATACACCACAATGAGAAGCCTGTGCACCACAACCAAGAGTAGCCTCCACTTGCGCAACCAGAGAAATGTCCACACACAGCAATGAAGACCCAATGCAGCCAATAAAGAAAATAAAAATAAATTTATTTTTAAAAATCCATTTTTTAGATTCCTTGATCTTTGCTATTATTTTCGTAATATCTACTTCATTTATTTTTGCTCTGATTGTTATGATTTCTTTCTATTTGCTTTGGGTTTTGTTTGTTCCTCTTTCTCTAGTTGCTTTAGGAGTCAGCTTAGGCTGTTTATTTGAAATTTTTTTTGTTTCTTTAAGTAGGATTTTATTGCTTTAAACATTCTTCTTAGAACTAATTTTGCAGCATCCCATAGGTTTGCTGCATGTCACAGTTCTAAACAAGTCTTGGTCTTTCTATGCCCGTCTAAGCCAATCTAAACCAGTCAACATGCAGACACCCAATGACTAATAGTGAAAATTCTGCTACCATTGAACATACCTAGAAGAAGCGTTACTACAGGAACTGAGACTGTTCTCTGGGCTTGAAAATCTGAGTCTCTGCTGACGTTATTAAGAACAGTTTGGGGGTGTGGGAGGTGAAGGCATAAGGAGGGTGCAGGAAGGACACCTTTGCAAGCAGGGTCTGCACATGGTCTCAAGTATGCTTTCCAGACCAGCAGCAACAGGACCACACATATATTTATTAATAATACAGATTCTTGAGCCCCATCTCAAACCTACTGTATCTGAAAATCATAAGGTATGGATATGATGAGCAGAGCTGCAGTGGTCACATCCTGTCTTTTTTATTTTTTGAAGTATAGCTGATTTATAAAGGTTTTATTAGTTTGAGGTGTACAGCAGCATGATTCAATTGTATTCATTCTTTACCAATTCTTTTCCATTATAGAATATTACATGATATTCAATATAGCTCCATGTGCTATATACTAGGTCCTTCTTGGTTACCTATTTTACATATAGTGTGTATATGTGTTAATCACAACCTCCTAATATATCCTTCCCCCCTGCTTTTCCCTTTAGAAGCCATAAGTTACTTTTCTATGTGTGTGAGTCTAGGTTGTTTTTATAAATAAGTTCACTTATATCTTTTTTTTCCTTTAGATATCAATACAAATGACATAGACAATATTTGTCTTTTCTGTCCGGCTTACTGACTTACTATGATATCTGTATATCCATCTATGTTGCTACAAATGGCTTCATTTCATTCTTTTTATGGTTGAATAATATTCCATTTTATATATGTACCACATCTTCTTATTCATTCAACTAGCAATGGACATTTAGCTTGCTTCCATGTCTTGGCTTGTAAATAATGCTGCAATGAACACTGGGATGCAGGTAATTTTTTGAATTAGAATTTTCTTTGGGGGCCTCCCAGGTGGCACAGTGGTTAAGAATCCACCTGCCAATGCAGGGGACATGGGTTCAATCCCTGCTCCAGGAAGATCCCACATGCTGTGGAGCAACTAAGCCCGTGTGCCACAACTATTGAGCCTGTGCTTTAGAGCTCGTGAGCCACAACTGTTGAGCCCATGTGCCTAGAACCTGTGCTCTGCAACAAGAGAAGCCATGGCAATGAGGAGCCCATGCACCACAACGAAGAGTAGCCCCCACTCACCGCAACTAGAGAAAGCCTGCGTGCAGCAACGAAGACACAACACAATCAATCAATCAATTAATTAATTAATTAATTTTAAAAAAAGAGAAATATTTTTGGATATATGCCCAGGAATATAATTGCAGAATCATATGGTAGGTCCATTTTTTTAGTTTTTTTAGAAACTTCCATAATGTTCTCCATAGTGGTTTCACCAGTTTACCTTCCTACCAACAGTTTAGGAGGGTTCCCCTTTCTCCACAACTTCTCTAGCATTTATTATTTGTTAACTTGTTGATGATGGCCATTCTGACTAGTGAGAGGTGATACCTCACTGTACTTTTGATTTGCATTTTTCAAATAATTAGCAATATTCAACATTTTTTCATATGCCTGTCGGCCATCTGCTTGTCTTCTTTAGAGAAATGTCTATTTAGGTCTTTTGCCTATTTTCTGATTGGGTTATTTGGTTTCTTTTGATATTGAGTTCTATGAGCTGTTTGTAATTTTTGGAAATTAATCCCTTGTTGGTTGCAGTGTTGCAAATATTTTCTCCTGCTCTGTATCTTGTCTTTTTGTTTTGTACATGCTTTGCTTTGGTGTGCACAAGCTTCTAAGTTTAATTAGGTCCCATTTTTTTATTTTGTTTTAATCCATAACTCTAGTAGACAGATCCAAAACTATTGTTGCAATTTATATCAAAGAGTGTTCTAACTACATTTTCCTCTAGGAGATTTACATTATCTGGTCTTATATTTAGGTCTTTAATTCATTTTGAGATTATTTTTTCTATATGGTGTTAGAAAATGTTCTAAATTCATTCTTTAACATGTAAGTGTCCAGTTTTTGTAGCACCACTTATTGAAGAGAATGTCATTTCTCCATATACATTCTTGTCTACTTTGTCATAGATAAATTGACCATAAATGCATGAGTTTATTTCTGGGCTTTACATTTTGTCACTTTGATCTATATGTCTGTTTTTGTGTTTAAGTACTGTAGTGTCTTGATTACTGAAGCTTTGTAGTATAGCCTTAAGTTGGGGAGCCTGATTCCTCCAGCTTTTTTCTTCCTTCTCAAGATTGCTTTGGCTATTGGGGTCTTTTGTGTTTTCATATAAATTTAAAATTTTTTTTGTTCTAGTTCTGTGAAAAATGCCATTGGTAATTTGATAGGGATTTCATTGAATCTGTAGGCTGCCTTGAGTAGTATGGTAATTTTGACAACACTGATTCTTCCAATCCAAGAACACATTGTATCTTTCCACGTGCTTGTGTCAGCTTCAATTTCTTTCATCAGCATCTTATAGTTCATGGAGCACAGATATTTTGCCTCTTTTGTTAGATTTATTCCCAGATATTTTATTTTTTACTCCATTTTGATTGGCATTATTTTCACTGTTTTGATTAATATTATTTCTTGTATCATTTTCTTTTATGACAGGAGAAGAGATATTTAGAAACAGAAAAGAACACTAACAGGGGATATAATCAGCCATAATTCTACCACTTAGATAAATCAGGATCTATATCCTCAATTGTGTGCTTTCAGAAATTTTTATACACCCACATATGTATATTTTAATGTGACAGATTATTTAGCATAAATGGTAGTATATTTTACATATATTTCCTTAATCTACTTCTTGCTGCTTAACATTATGTAAAATGGTATCCTTTACTATTGAAAATTCTTTCTCTAAAAGGAAACACCATTTTTTAAAGTAATATATACTGTTTATAATATGTAAAGGACTAAAAAGGAAGTCCAGCAATTCTCCCAAATCATCTCTGTTAATGGTTTAATTTAAACCTTTTTTGTGCTGTATATACTGTACACTTACAACATAATTACTAGTGTATTTACACACCATCACATGAACATCAAATGGCAATTCAGTGTTCCTACTGTTGGGGAAACTGCAATGACCAAAACCAAGCCCCTGCTCTCTTAGAACATCACAGACAAAAAGTTAAAATAGGAAGGGGAAGAGAGGCAAGCAGTGGGGATGGGAAGGGACCCTTCAAGACGGGCAGAACACGGGGGGCACTGCCAGGTATTCCTCCACCCACCTGGCCCTGGGAAGCCTACTGATCTCCTAGGTGGGTCCTCCACCTTCCACGGGCCCTTCCTCACCATTGGTCCTAGGAGTGTAGGAGGGAAGCTGTGGGGGGAGGGGCTCTCTGGGATCAGAGGATCGGGGGAGGTGCAGGAGGTATTTCCTCTGCCCACTCAGCCAGGAAAACTGCTGGGCTCCCAGGCCTGGTCTCCAATCATCTGGGGCCCCCTCCTAGACAGGTTGGTCCTGGGGGCATAGAAGGGAGGTGGGGAAGAGGAGAAGAGGGAGACGGGTGGTGGTATCTTCCAGGATCAGAGGACCAAGGGAGGTATGGAGTCCTTTTCCCTGCCCACTTGGGCCTGGAGTCCTGTTGGGCTCCTGATCCTGGTCCTTCATTCTGTGGGACCCCCTCTGGCTGTGTAGGTCCTATGGGTGTGGGAGGGAGGGAGGAGAGGGGAAGAGGAAGAGAAGAACACAGTGGTGGAGGGGACCTTACAGGATCAGAAGATCAGGGAAGATGTTATGGGCAATCTACCTACCCACTCAGCACCAGGAAGCCTGCTGGGTTCCCAGGCCTGGTCTTCAGTCCTCCAAGCACCCCTCTGGGGCATTGGTCCTAGGGGCATAGGAGGGAAGCTGGGGAGAAGAGGAGAGGCGGCAGGAGGAAGGAGCCCTCCAGGATTGGAGGATCAAGGGAGGCAGGGAAGGCATTTGCCCTGCCCACTTAGCCTGGGAAGCATTCTGGGCTCACAGAACTGGTCCTTCACACTCCAGGGTCTCCTCCAGCTGCTGGGGACTTAGGCGAGTGGGAGAGAGGGAGGAGGGGGTAAGAGGAAGAAAGGCAGATGAGGGACCCTCTGATACTGGGAGATCTGGGAAAGTGTCATGGGCATTTTCCTTGCCCAGTTGGCCCCAGGAAGCCTGTTGGGCTTCTGGATCTGGTCTCCTGCCTTCCAGTGCCCCCTCCAGCCTCCAGAGTCCTAGGGGCATAGGAGGGAGGGGGCAGGGAAGAAGAGAGGCCAAGGGAGAGGGACCCTCTAAGATCAGAGGACTGGGGGAAGTGCCTGGCCTTTTCCCCACCAACTCAGGCCCAGGGAGCCTACTGAGGCCCTGGACTGGGTCCTTTGCCTCCAAGACCAGAGGCATTCCTGGGCCCCTCTTCCTCATTGAGCCTAAGCCTCACTACCCACCCCCTCCCCCTGGGCCTTTTCTGGGCACAGGCCCTGCCCACTGCCTAAACCGCACCCTGCCTAAGCCCCTACTCCACAACCAAGGCCTTTTCTGTCTTTTTTTTTTTTCTTTTCCCCCTCTCCTTTTTGCTATTGCAGTTCTGTTTTACCTTCCAGTTGATGCTTCATCTAATTTTCAAATTTTTCCTAACACATCTGTTAGTTTCCTAATCTTATTGTATTTATTATTTTGCTATTATTCTGCTCCTTTTTTTTTATTTTCCTTTTCCTGCTCCACACAGCTTGTGGGATCTTGGGTCACAAGCCCAGGGTCAGGCCTGAGCTCCTGTGGTGGGACCTCTGAGTCCAAAACATTGGACTAACAGAGAACCTCAGACTCCAGGGAATAATCATCAGAGTGAGATCTCCCAGAGGGTCTCACCTCAGCACCAAGACCCAGCTCTACTCAACAGCCTACAAACTCCAGTGCTTGAAGCCTCAGGCCAAACAACCAGTGAGACAGGAACACAATCCTGCCCATCCAAAAACAAAAAAAAAATGAGATGACAAAAAAAATGTCACAGATGAAGGAACAAGGTAAAAGCATACAAGACCAAATAAATGAATAGGAAATAGGCAAGTTAGCTGAAAACGAATTCAGAGTAATGATAGTAAAGATGATCCAGAATCTTGGAAATAGAATCAAGAAAATAAAAGAAATGTTTTACAAAGATCTAGAAGAACTAAAGAACAAACAGAGATGAACAACACAATAACTGAAATGAAAAAAATACACTGGAAAGTATCAATAATAGAATAACTGAAGCAGAAGAATGAATAATGAGATGGAAGATAGAATGGTGGAAATAAATGCCAAGGAAGAAAATAAAGAAAAGAGAATGAAAAGAATTGAGGACAGTCTCAGAGATCTCTGGGACAACATTAAACACACTAACATTCAAATTATAGAAGAAAAAGAAGAGAAAAAGAAAGGGCCTGAAAAAATATTCAAAGAGATTATAGGGGAAAATTTCCCTTACATGGGAAAAGAAATAGGCTCCCAAGTCCCAAAAGCACACAGAGTTCCATACAGGATTAATCCTAGGAGAAATACACCAAGACACATATTAATCAAATTAACAAAAGTTAAATTCAAAGAAAAACATATTAAAAGCAGCAAGGGAAAAGCAAAAAATAACATACAAAGGAAACCCTATAAGGTTATCATCTGATTTTTCTGCAGAAACTCTACAGGCCAGAAGTGAGTGGCAGGATATACTTAAAGTGATGAAAGAGAAAAACCTACAACCAAGATTACTCTACCCATCAAAGATCTCATTCAGATTTGATAGAGAAATCGAAAGCTTTACAGATAAGGAAAAGCTAAGAGAATTCAACACCATCATACAAGCCTTACAACAAATGCTAAAGGAAATTATCTAGTGGGAAAACACAAGAGAAGAAAAAGATCCACAAAAACAAATGCAAAACAATTAAGAAAATGGTAGTAGGAACATATACATATCAATAATAACAATGAATGTAAATGGATTAAATGCTTCAAACAAAATACGCAGACTGGCTGAGTGGATACAAAAACAAGACCCAGATATATGTTGTCTACAAGGGACCCACTATAGACCTAGGGACACATACAGACTGAAAGTGAGGGGATGGATAAAGAATTACATGTAAATGGAAATCAAAAGAAAGCTTGAGTAGCAATACATACATCAGATAAAATAGACTTTAAAATAAAGACTGTTACAAGAGATAAGGAAGGCCACTACATAATGAACAAAGGATCAATTCAAGAAGAAAATATAACAATTGCAAATATTTATGCACCCAACATATGAGCACCTCTTTAAATAAGGCAAAAGCTAACAGCCATAAAAGGAGAAATGAACAGTAACACCATAATACTAGGGGACTCTAACACCCCACTTACACAAATGGACAGATCATCCAAACAGGAAAAAAAAAAAAAAAAAAGGAAACACAAGCTTTAAATGAAACAATAGATCAGATATATTTAATTGATATTTATAGGAAATTCCACCCAAAAGTTTTCTTCTCAAGTGCACATGGAATATTCTCCAGGATAGATCACAAATCTTGGGTCACAAATCAAGCCTCAGAAAATTTAACAAAATTGAAATAATATCAAGCATCTTCTCTGACAACAACACTATGAGATTAGAAATCAATTATAGGAAAAAACCTGTAAAAAATGCAAATACATGGAGGCTAAACAATGCACTACTATATAACCAAGCAACTTGAAAAAATCAAAGAAAAAATTTAAAAATACATAGAAATAAATGACAATGAAAACATGATGACCCAAGACCCAAAACCTATAGGAAGCAGCAAAGGCTGTTTTAAGCGGGAAGTTTATAGCAATTAAATCTCACCTCAAGAAACAAAAATCTCAAATAAACAATCTAGTCATACACCTAAAGCAACTAGAGAAAGAAGAACAAAGAAAACCCAAAATCAGTAGAAGGAAAGAAATCATTAAGATCAAAGCAGAAATAAATGAAACAGAAATGAAGAAAACAGTAGCAAAGATAAATAAAAGTTGGTTCTTTGAGAAGATAAGCAAAATTGATAAACCTTTAGCCACTCATCAAGAAAAAGAGGGAGAGGACACAAATCAACAAAATTAGAAATGAAAAAGGAGAAATCACAATTGACACTGCAGAAATACAAAGGATTATAAGAGACTACTACATACTATAAACAACTCTATACCAATAAAAGACCAACCTCAAAGAAATGGAAAAAGTCTTGGAAAAGTACAGTTTTCCAAGACTGAATCAGGAAGAATTAGAAAATATAAACAGACCTATCACAAGTAATGAAATTGAAACTGTAATAAACAATCTTCCAACAAACAAAAGTCCAGGACCAGATGGCTTCACAGGTGAATTCTATCAAACATTTAAAGAAGAAATAATACTTATTCTTCTCAAACTCTTTCAAAAAATTGCAGAGGGAGGAACACTTCCAAATTCATTCTATGAGGCCACCATCACCCTGATACCAAATCCAGACAAAGATATCACAAAGAAAGAAAATTACAGACCAATATCACTGATGAACATAGATGCAAAAATCCTCAACAAACTACTAGCAAGCAGAATCCAACAACATATTAAAAGGATCATACACCATGATCAAGTGAGGGTTATCCCAGGATTGCAAGGAGTCTTCAATATACGCAAATCAATCAGTGTGATACACCATACTGACAAATTAAGGAATAAAAACCATATGATCATCTTAATAGATGCAGAAAAAACTTTTGACAAAATTCAACATCATTTATGATAAAAACTCTCCAGAAAATGGGTATAGAGGGAATCTACCTCAACATAATAAAGGCCACATATGACAAACCCACAACAAACATTATTCTCAATGGTGATAAACTGAAAGCATTTCCACTAAGGTCAGGAACAGGACAAGGATGGCCACTCTTGCCACTCTTATTATTCAACATAGTTTTGGAAGTCCTAGCCACAGCAATCAGAGAAGAAAAAGAAATAAAAGGAATATGAATTAGAAAAGAAGTAAAACTGTCACTGTTTGCAGATGATATGATACTATACATAGAAAATCCTAAAGATGTCACCAGAAAACTACTAAAACTAAGCAATGAATTTGGAAAAGTTGCAAGATACAAAATTAATGCACAGAAATCTCTTGCATTCCTATACACTAACAATGAAAAATCAGAAAGAAAAATTAAGGAAACAATCCTATTTACCATTGCAATGAATAGAAGAGAATACCTAGGCACAAACCCACCTGAGGATACAAAAGACTTGTATTTAGTAAACTATAAAACACTGATGAAAAAAATCAAAGATGACATGAACAGATGGAGAAATATACCATATTCTTAGATTGGAAGAATCAATATTGTGAAAATGACTATAATACCCAAAATAATCTACAGATTCAATGCAATCTCTATCAAATTACCAATGGCATTCTTCATATAATTAGAACAAAAAATTTTACATTTTCTATGGAAACACAAAAGACCCTGAATAGCCAAAGCCATCTTGAGAAAGAAAAATGGAGCTGGAGGACTCAGGCTCTCTGATTCCAGACTATACTACAAAGCTACAGAAATAAAGACTGTATGGTACTGGTACAAAAACAGAAATATAGATCAATGGTACAGGATAGAAAGCCCAGAGGTAAACCCACACACATATGGTCACCTACTTTATGACAAAGGAGGCAAGAACATACAATGGAGAAAAGACAGCCTCTTCAGTAAGTGGTGCTGGGAAAATTGGACACCAACATGTAAAAGAATAAAACCGGAACACTCCCTAACACCATACACAAAAATAAACTCAAAATGGATTAAAGACCTAAATTTAAGACCAGACACTGTAAACCTCTTAGAGGAAAACAGAGGTAGAACACTCTATGACATAAACCATAGTAAGATCCTTTTTGACCTACCTCCTAGAAAAATGGAAATAAAAACAAAAATAAACAAATTGGACCTAATGAAACTTAAAAGCTTTTGCACAGCAAAGGAAACCATAAACAAGACCAAAAGACAACCCTCAGAATGGGAGAAAATATTTGCCAACAAAGCAACTGACAAAGGATTAATCTCCAAAATATACAAGCAGCTCATACAGCTTAGTACCAAAAAAGCAAATAACCCAATCTACAAATGGGCAGAAGACCTAAATAGACATTTCTCCAAGGAAGACATACAGATGGCTAACAAACACATGCGACCCAGCAATCCCACTACTGGGCATATACTCAGAGAAAACCATAATCCAAGAAGAAACATGTACCATAATGTTCATTGCAGCAGTATTTACGATAGTCAGGACATGGAAGCAACCTAAATGTCCATCAACAGATGAATGGATAAAGAAGATGTGGCACATATATGCAATGTAATATTACTCAGTCATAAAAAGGAATGAAATTGAGCTAATTGTAATGAGGTGGATGGACTTAGAGTCTGTAGTACAGAGTGAAGCAAATCAGAAAGAGAAAAACAAATACAGTAGGCTAATGCATATATATGGAATCTAGGAAAATGGTACTGATGAACCTAGTGGCAGGGCAGGAATAGAGATGCAGATGTAGAGAATCAACTTGAGGACACCAGGGGAGAGGGAAAGCTGGGACGTAGTGAGAGAGTAGCACTGACATATACACACTACCAAATATAAAATAGATGGCTAATGGGAAGCTACTACAGAGCACAGGGAGATCAGCTTGATGCTTTGTGAAGACCTAAAGTGTTGTGATATGGAGGTTGGGAGGGAGGCTCCAGAGGGAGGGGATATGGGGATACATGTAGAAATATAGCTGATTCACTTGGTTGTACAGCAGAAACTAACACAATACCATAAAGCAATTGTACTCCAATAAAGGTAAGGGAAAAAAATTAAAACATAAATCTCAAGAATATATGCACAGGAGAAAAACATTCTAACATGTTTTCTAAAATTGGCCTGAAATCAAACATAATGTGTCAGGTGATAACAGCTAATACAAAGGAAAATTAGAATAGAAATTGGTCCAACCACCTTGCAAACCAGTTTGGCTCTTTCTGTGTAAGCTGAGTGTGCACATACTCTACCCCATGGCTCAGGAATTGCACTCTTCTTATTTACCTTTCAGAAAGAAGGCTTAAAACAGAACAAGTCTCAAATGAGGAAACCTGGAAACAGATACAGGGTTTTCAACAGCAGAGTGAACTAGTGAACAGTAGTGCAGGCATACAATGGAATACTATTCACCAAGAAAAAGGACACAAAAAATCTAAATAAATTCCCCATGCATCATATTGAGCTGAAGAGCCCAGAAATACAATAAAATATGCAATATGGTTCCTCTCACATGAAGTTCAAAACCAGGAATAACTAGTGCCTGGTTTAGCAGCAGGTGGTCTTTATCTTTGAGGAGGAGAGTGGAGGCAGTGATGGAGAGTAGCCAGGAAGGGAAAGGCCAAGGGTACTGTTTAATTTGTGGCCTTGGTGGTGCATACAGGGCGGTATTTGCTTTGTAATCCATCGTTAGAAGACACAAAGTAATGTGTGCCTTTGTCTATAAGTATGTATGGTCTACATCTGTATCTTTACTTAAAAAAAGAAATTGGTTCTATTCTGTCTCCATAGGTGGAACAGAGAATCTGCATTTGCAACAGAATTTTGGTGACACCCAGCAATGGGAAACCCTGGTAAAAGGGATTGGCTTCTGTTTGCAGTAAGTGGAAACTGAGTTCAGACCCCTGGTCACTCACTGACTAGCTGTGTGACACACACATGTGTCATGGTGAGGTCTCAAGCAGCTTTCCTTCCAGCCCCACCTCCAGGCTGCACAGGGCCCCCTGCCCTCTGCCCTGTCCCAGTGACCATGGGGTTTGGTCACTTTGGGAGAGGACTCTGGAAGGAGACTCTGGTTTGAGGCTGGGCTCGGCCAGTTATCAGCTGTAAGCTTGGGAGCACAGGTTAGCTCACCCCCAGTGCCTCGATTTCCTCCTCTGTAAAATGAAGGTAGAACCTAGCCCCTCAAGCAGCTGAGAGGGGAGACTCCAACAAGCAGTGAGAACTCAGAAAGTGCTGTGTCAGCGACTCTCGTCCTGAGGATGATTATAATGGCACCTGAAGCAGGTAAATGTCAGTCTATGCTGTGAACCTTGGATCTGCAGAGTGTGCTTCCTGTGAGGGTGGAATCTGACACGGGCTCTGCCACTTACCAGCTGTGCCCCTACTGTGCACCAGCCCCATTTCACACAGCTGTGCCAGGAGTTTGAACACCAGCTTGCCTTACTGGTGACTGTACTGGTTTCCAGCTCTGGTGAGAGAAAGGGCTCTCTCATGATATAGGGGCTCAGGAAAATACTCACCCCTTGTCATCCCCTCTGTAGTCAGGATAGAGGGGTGACTGGGTCTGATGCTGGCATGTGCATTTTTAACCACCTTGTTTCACGGAAGTGTCACATATATCAGGAAAGGTGCAGAATTCATTAGTGTACAGCTTGATGTACTATCACAAAGAGAACACAACTCTGAAATCAACGACTAGGTTAAAAAAAAAAAAAAAAAAGACGTTGCCAGCAATCTCCCCTCATAAGCCCCCAGTCTAGGGTCAGGATACTTATTATAACAGTAATGAAACAATATGAGCTTTTTAAGCATTGGGGTAATGATATCAATTGTTTTTCTTTGAAAAGTGCATTCCAGAGAACAGAACGGTGACGGGGACAGCAGAAGACCCACTGAAGGGGCCACTTAGGAAACTATAGCAGTGGCCCAGGTGAGAGCTGCTGTTGCCCTGAATGGGGAGAGAGAAATGGGAATGAAGGAGAACGGTTTTGACCATTGTGTTTGAAAGTAATGTTGATTGAAATCGGTAAGGTAACCCTGTGAAGTAGCGTGTTTGGGGAATGGGAAATGAATTCAGCGTAAGACAGAGTGAAGTGTTGGCCATCTGGAAAGAAGCATCTAGAAAGTAAAAATGCATTTGGTTTGGAGGTGTATCTACCTGAGCTAGAGCTACAGATTGAAGAACCTTCAGGACACAGCTGGCACCTACTGGTGGCCTCCCCAGTGAAGAGGAGCACGTAGAAAGTGTTTGTAGCTCAGTTTTAAATTTCAGTATGTGTCAGAATCACTGGGATTGTATACTGACACAGCCAGAGCTCAGAGAAATTGCGGGTTTGGTTCCAGACTACCCCACGAATGCAACTATCACAATGCAGCCAGTCACAGGAATGTTTTGATTTCCCAGTGCAAATCAACATTATGATCACACTATACCATAGTCTTTTAAGGGTGCAATAGCATTTTACCTTAAAACTATGTAATATCTTAATTAAAAAGACATTTTTAAAAAGGCCAACCCTTACAGGAGACTTCAGAGAGTTGTAGTAGTAACTTCAAAGATCGCAGATAACAGATCACCATTCAAATATAATAATGATGAAAAATTCAGAAGTAATGTGAGAATTACCAAATGTGGCACAGAGACAGGAAGTGAGCAAATGCTGCTGGAAAAGTGGCACCAATAACCTGGCTGGATGCAGGGCTGCCGCCACCCCTCCCTCTGTAAATAGATCACAGCGTGATGAGGGGAGGAAGGCCTGTGCACACACTGCTGAGCCACCCCTGGAGCTTCTGACTCAGTAGGTCCCAGGTGGGGCCCAGGAAGATGCATTTCTAACCAGCTCCCAGGTGATGCTGAAGATGTTGCTCTGGGAACCACACATTCAAACCACTAGAGGGCGCTGAGGAGGGGCCACAAACAACCTTCTAGATTCTCTAGGTACCTCATCTGTCATTTCTTCCAGTGAGTAGATATTTACCAAAGAAATAAATCAATAGTACAAATTGTCAACAAAAAACCAATTAACAGTCAAGTTAAGAAGAAAATAGGTAATTTCATTTTAATGAAACTGAGGATTATAACATGGAAGATAGACTCTCAGAAGCTCTGAGAACCATTCCACCTGTTAGAAGTCAAAGGAACAGTTTTGGACATTTTTGAGACAAAGATTGTCCATCAAAAAAACGTACAGATATTTTACATAAAGTTCACCAAGGATGCATAGTCCAAGTAAGAATGTACAAAGTAAGCAGCAAGGCCCATGACTCTCTACAGAGCTGGGAAAGAAGGCTATTCTTTTAAGAAGCTAGGGTGCTAGGATCAAATGACATAAATTGATCTTTATAGTTGAATAGGCTCTCCCATCTTTGAGGGGTTCTGGGCATGTGTAATGCACAGGCATCTTGTATGTTAGGGAGGAGGGAAGAGGCCTAAATGGACAGAGAGAGTGAATTTTATGTGTAAATTTTCTTGTCCAGCCTTAAAGTATAAACTATATTTTATCAGTGTTGAACATAATAGGTGAGTCTTTGCCTACCACGGTTCACATGATTACAAATACACATCTTGTTCATTCTTCAGGATAAGTTCCCTCACTTAATTTGCATTTAAATCCCTCCCAGCAGTTCACTCCCTTGGACATTTTGGGGGCACAATCAAGATTTCCAAGCTAGCGGCAGTGGGGGGTGGGTACCTTAGTTGTAGCTCCCCAACCTGAAGGAACGGATGGAAACAGTCAAGTGTTCAGCTTTGATGGCGTCGTCTGGAATAGATGCCTGAGTTAGTCATCAACTCCAACTCCCTGCAATCACACTTTCACTCTTTCATCAAGCTTTCAGTCCTGCCTTTCTGCACAGATGGTTCCTCGCGGTGACTCCGTTTCCAAGTCCACTGGCATTTTCATGATCCGAGTGTTCAGGAACTGAACTTTGTCAACCAGTCTCAGGTGCTCTTTCAATAGCTGTTTCTTGTTTACCTTCCTCTTCCTGACTGCCCTGTGACCGTGGTCCCTGGGGTTCTGACCTTGACTCCCTCTCACTTTCTGCCAGCATGACTCCACCTGTGTTCTGCCCCCACATCCTGCCCTGTGATCCTCAGGGGTGGGAGGCTGGAGAGAGAAAGGCCCACCCCTGCCCCCATGCATGGGAGCTGGCCCGGCCCCCTCAGCAAGGTCTCGCTGTTCTCCTGCTGAACATAAACAACTTCACAGAACACCAATAGCATACAACAGGGCCACTCTGTGACTGTGATGGACACACAAACACAGGACCACTCTTGCACCAGGCCTGGATGCAGAAAAAACAAAGCATCGTTCACACCACAAAAATCAATGAACATGTAGGACAGGACCCGCCTCTCCTGGCTAATAGGAGTGACAGCTGTTACTTTGCCCATCACAGCTTCAGCCTCAGTCTAGTCTTCCCTCCTTCAGCATTTGGTATACTAAGATACTCAGTCACAGAATGACTCCTCTTGATGACAACATCCTATCAGAACAATGCACTACTTCCTTAGCCTTTTCCTAAACCACATAACACAACCCAAATCCTAAAACAACCCCTTTCTACACCCTCTCCCTGAAATGCTCTAGAGTTCCCCATGGTGTGTCCTCCCTTGCTGAGGGTAGTGAGCCCAGGTGCCAAATACAAGTGGTGCCCCATCCCTTTGGCATGAGAGTGTCCACAGGGACAGAGGAGAGATAGATCTTGTGGAAGAGAGGGCAAAGCCCAGTTCCCTTAGTGGGGTGAGGGTGGTGGGGGGAATGGGGGCAGTGGGCTCATGGTTAAGAACACAGGATTCTCATGTGTCCAGAAATACTGCTTGATGGTGCTGAGTGGCAGGGCTGAGCCTTGGGGTAGGAAAACCTGCGGCTCAATCTCAGGTGCACACTTTATAAGGTGCCAAAACAATCGGGAGTCAAGACCAATACTACTGCTAGTATTTTCAAAACTCAAAATTAATGCAAAAAATCCATGATAAACAAAATGTCAAAATCTTATATAAGGACAGGATTGGTATTATGGATTTTTCCTTCAAAAAACCTTTCTTACAAAATTCATGCATAAGTAATTCATGAATTACTAATACCTGTTACATTTTGTCATATTCAATTTAGTACTTTAACATTAAGAAAAAGTTGAGTTACAGATAAAACTGAGGAGCTCCATAACCATTCTTTATCTCATTTTTTATGCAGCTGAATTTAGTTTGAACATTTCAGTCCACTGTAAAAATAATTATTATGAAAAATTTCAAAGATACAGAAAACAGTGAATTCTGTATTAAAAAATATTTCCATTAACTCACATTCAACATTTCTCAAAGTTTTATTAATTTACCTTCTTTTCTTCCCTTTTGGTTGCTCTCATGTCATGCCTTTATACCTCATACCTAATTAAAAATATGAACAGTTTTAAATAAAGAGTTTACAATACCTATAAAACAAGCAATACCTCCTTGATATCATTTAATACCTAATATATATATGAAACTTCCCAACTGGTTCATAAATGTCTTTTTTCCCCCTTCATGTTCAACTCTCTCTCTCCCTCTTTTTTAAACCACAGTGACTTGTTGAAGAGACCAGGTCACTGTCCTGTAAAACTTCCCACATTTATGTGTTGTTTCCTGTAAGGTCGTTAACTTCTTTCTCCTCTACTCCCTACATTCACTGTAAAGTGAAGGAAGGCTAGGAAGGCTTGTCGAGTTCAGAGTCAATGTTTTGTGGCTAGAATAATTCATGGGTAGTGAAGTGTAGTTCAAAAACCATCAAATAAGTGCGGACGTAAGGCGCAGTTGTGCCCGCAGAGAGATGCTATGATTGATCAGTGGGTTAGGTGGTGAAGCCTGGGAGCTCAAGCATAATGTCCCCACCAGAGGGTCTACCCGCTCAGTAAGGAGCTGCTGAAAAAGACCTCAGTACTGAAAGAAAAATACAAAACATCATTATTTGCAAAAGATATGACTTTTTTTTAAAGGAAACTAGAAGAACCTAAAAGGAAACTTATAAAGCCTTAAGGAGATTTTAGCAACATTATTGTATAAAAAAAAATCAATATGTATTTTAAGTGTATCCAGATGTGAGCAAAAAGCAGAAAAGTACTATGTTTAAGGAGAATCTTTTACAGTTGTATCAACATGTAAAATAGGTATGAATGAATCTAAACATGAAATCCAATAATTTTATCAATATCATAACATTTAACAAAAGAAATTAAAGAAGACCTTTATAAATGTAAGAATATACCACACTTGCACGAATTGGATGACTTGTATACTAAAAGTTTCAATTCTCTCAAATTTGTATTATGGAATTAATGAAATCCCCAATAAAATTCATAAGAACATTAATAATCAAATATAATTTTACTTATTATTTTGTTTAGCCATTTCGGGAATTAACTAGAAGGGCAAATCATCACTGGAAACATTATTTTAGAGCTGTGGCTAGCTGGTAGTTGCTTCAGAAAACATCAGTTGTATTTAACCTAATTTCCTTAGTGTGAAAACACATCTTAAAACAACAAAGTACATGTGCTGACATAAGACAAAAATAAGTGGAAAACAGGCAGTGGAGATGACACAGGTTGCCCTCATGTGCAGATATACCCAGGGGAGTGTTCTATACATATAACATAAATATCATATAATCATGGGTTTGATGTGTATAGACTGCTTGGGAAAGCTCATCAAAAAGCCATTAAGGACCTCCCTGGTGGCACAGTACTTAAGAATCCCCCTGTCATGGCAGGGGACATGGGTTCGAGCCCTGGTCTGGGAAGATCCCACATGCCGAGGAGCAACTAACCCATGTGCCACAACTGCTGAGCCCACGTTCTGCAACTACAGAGGCCCACACGCCTAGAGCCTGTGCTCTGCAACAAGAGAAACCACCGCAAGGAGAAGCCCGCGCACCACAATGAAGAGTAGCCCCCACTCGCCACAACTAGAGAAAAGCCATGCACAGGAACAAAGACCCAATGCAGCCAATAAATAAATAAATAAATAAATATTTTTAAAAAGGGTCACCAAACTTTAAAAAAACAAACAAAAAAACCATTAAGCAGGATTCCTCTAGAACGGAAAACAGGAGATGAGGTCCCCATGTGACCATTCTACCTGGGAGGCTTTTCTGTGATACACATCCTATCATGTTACCACTAAACACTGCTGAGGAGCATAGTTCTGGAAAGCAGGCATGTGTGCTCCTGATTCAGGAAATCTTTGTGCTCTCCTGGGAGTAGATAGCTGTCCCCATGGAGAGAAGAGGAACACCTCATCTGAGACCCATCTCCCTCCACGGCCCCCATAACTGCCTGCCTGTGGGGACTGTGCTGGGGTCCTAGTGTCCCAGGTGGCTCGTCAGCGTCCAGGGACAGGGAGCACCCAGCACAGGGTTGAGGGATGAACATAGGGGTGGCTGAGCTGTCAGTGAAGGGGATGCATGCAGGCCCCTTCCTTATATATTTATACAAAGATCCTTGGTCCCCTATGAATATAAAGCTGTGAGAAAGATCAAATGTGCAGGTGCAGATTCAGGGTTTATGACGAACACACAAAACATCAGGAGCCCCAGGGAGATTTATTTAAACTACTTTCAAGGCCTCCCCAAGGCAAACTTCTGATTCCTTCTATCCTGGGAAGCCTGACCCTAAACCTGTCCTGGTGCTGCCCTGACGCAGCCCCTCCCCCACCTGCTACAACACCCCCCCAAAGCCCCCACCTCCTGAAGGAGAGGTGCTGCTCCTGAGAGCCTGTCTGCTGCCTGAGGGCCTGGGAGGCTGAGAACTGCAGAAAGCCTTTGGAAATCCAGAAAATGGAGACAGGACAGATTTCAGAAACACTTCCGTTAAGGGGTAGATGGAATTGAAACAACCTCTAAAGGGACAGGCCAAGAATGTTCAGCAATTTCACTTGAGAAAAACAAAAATGAGGAGTTTCTAATGTATTCCATGGAGGCAGAAACTAAATCACTGATGGGATTAGAGAGAGGGGATTAAGATGGGAGTGTCCCCCTCCCCCCAACCTGGACAGAAGATGCAATCAGAGAGGGTGGAAGCTGTCATCAGCAGCCTGTAATCTCCCCAGGTTGATTGCATCTGCAGTCTGTCTAATGGGATGAAGGAAAGGAACCTCCCTACAGGCTTATAAAGCAGCCAGATTCTGACTCCAGCAGCAAATAGAGAAGGCGGGCTGTTTGTGTGCTCCGACCTGGATTGAGGAAGACTTCCTGCTCTGCGAAGAAGGGAGGAGCCCAGAGTCCTGGTGAGGGGTGTCTAGGGTGCCCGCCAGACCTTGAGGACGCAGAGCAGCTCCCCCAGCACAGAGCCAAGACTAAGAAGCCTGGACAGGTAAGTGTGGCAGATGCAGGGCTGAGGCCAGGATCACTGGTGAGCCTGAGTGGGGACAACCAAACTGCCCAGGGGGATGGGAGACCCAACAATAGTGGGGGGATGAGTAAGTTGGGGTGGTCTGGGAGTCCCAGAGGGCCGGAAGTGCCCATTGGATCCATTTCTAACAGATTCTCTGGCCCGCAGAGTGGACAATTCTGTGGGTTCAGAGAAGGACACAGTAGGGGGAGGGAAGCTCCAGCTGTGGGTGTGGATGTGACCTGACATCTTCCTCGCACCTGGACCACACCTGCGGGAGGTGTGGGCAAGTCCCAGGGTCTCAGTGAGTGTGTACGGGGTGGTTAGGGTGGGTGGGACCTGTGGTGTGCCAGGCTCCATGCTCACTGCTGTTCCATCTTCTTCTCAGTATATGGGCTCCTTAGTTAAGGTTTTATGCAAGTGTGTTTACTTTATGGAACATAAATCATTGCTGGCCTTTTCCTATGGACTTATATCCAGACAGTTCCTTTTTATGTTACAATCAACTGTGTGGAATTTGTTTTGGTGATAATCACACAAGGTTTTAGTTGTTCCAGGGATTTCCACATGATTTTATCCAACATTCATGTAGTTTTGAGGACAGTGTTGAAAACAGTCAGTATAATCTAGTTATGAAACCCAAATAAGGATGGAACTGTCATATTCATTTCTTATTGTTCAAATCCAAAATATTGCAGGAGGCCTGTTTGTATTTGTATTTATGCTTCTGTACATATGAGAGGAACAATGAGGACAGTTGCCTTCCTTCCACATGTCCCTGGAAGGGTTGGGGATCAAGGAACCAGCCCTGGAGGCCACAGGTGGGCTGACATCCAGCCTGGATGCCGGCCTTCACAGCATCCCCGTCCACGGCTGGCTCCCTCTCCCCTCAGTCTCAATCTGGGAGATTTCGGGGGGGTTAGGGGAGTGGGCACAAGAGGGAGGGGGTGGGGTGGGAGGAGATGTGGGCAGATCAGGATCAGCTGTGAGGAAGAAGGGAGAAGGAGTCTCAGGGTCAGAGGTCTCTGAGATGCAGGGGAAGCTCACAGGAGGAAGGGGGAGACGTCGGCTGGGCTGGAGTGGGCAAGTGAGGGACATCTGTAAATGTCCTGTAGGAAAAACAGCTGCAATTACAGGATGGGTCACTTTACACAAAATACAGGGAGAATATTGTAATGAATCCCCCTGGACTAGGACACCGTCTTATGTGACTATGGATAAACTTCCAGCCTTCTTTGTCTGTATCCCTAGGCATGTGATGATTTCATCTGTGTGCATTTCCTTATGTGTCACCTGAAAGATGCTTTAAAACTGAGGATATATAATACTGTCATTGCCATTTAAAATAATTATCAGTACTTTTTATATCATCTGATAGGCATCCCCCCAGATGGAATTGTTAGTGGACCCTTTCCAGATTCTTGGACAGGAATACCATAGAAATATCACTTCCCTAAGACTTTTAGGCAAGCGAAGCTTTTTTTTTCAGTTGAGAGTTATTTTTTTAAGATATTTGTTTGTTTATGTTATTTATTTTTGGCTGCAGTGGATCTTCATTGGGTCTTCCTTGCTGTGCGTGGGGCTTTCTCTATTTGCAGCAACAGCTTGCAGCAGGCGGGGGGGTGGTGGTTGCTATTCTTCCTTGCAGTGCACGGGCTTCTCATTGCAGTGGCTTCTCTTGTTTTGGAGTGTGGGCTCTAGGCACACCAGGCTTCAGTAGCTATGGCTCCAGGGCTCCAGAGAGCAGTCTCAGTAGTTGTGGTGCAAGGGCTTACCTGCTCTGCAGCATGTAGGATCTTCCCGGAACAGGGATGGAACCTGTGTCCCCTGCACTGGCAGGCAGTTTCTTGACCACTGCGCCACCAGGGAAGCCCCCAAGCAAAGTTTTCTTTATTAAAATAGACAGCTTGTGCAGTAGGGAGAAGGCTGGAAAGAAGGTGACAGCTCCCTGAGAAGCAGGACTAAGCTGGTTTATGGAAAATAAAGGGGTGGGGTGGGGGAAGGGGTGTGGATTTTGTCTCATGATCCCTGATAATCTCCAGAAATCATCTCTGATCAGCAGTAGGTGGTGACTATCAGGAATAGGGAGTGCTTCTGTGAGTGGAAAGAAATGCTTGAGGGCTATCTTCAAGAACACAGGAACAGATAAGATTAAAACTTATACTTGAGCTTTGTCTTGTGGGAATTAGGTATACACCTTAGTTTACCAGAGATAAAGTTAATCTTTTAAGCCTACTTTTATTTTTTTTTTCCTTCTGGGACTCAGGCCCCCAGGGCCTTCATTCTTAACCCTGCAGAGCCTGTTTTGCCAAAGGCCATATCCTGATCCTTTTTCAAAATTGAATTTACAGCCAACTGACCTCAATTACTTGGAAGGGTTAGTAGTCTTTTGAGTCTGCCATAATCTCTAAGTGTCCCTAGGAGATAGAGACTGAAGGGATGCGGACACTTTGGGATGGAGGGAGAGGGAGAGTTGTGGCTCAAAGAAGGAAGAGGGAAGCTGGCTGGTCTGGCTGGGGCAGGAGCACACCAAGAACATGGTCACGCTTCTGAAAAATATTTTTACATAGAACAGGTTAAGCTTGTAAAATAATAGAAAAATAATAGAACAAACCCAATGTATCAGTTTCCAAAGTTTGCCATAACAAAGCAACCCACATGGGTTGACATCAATAACAGAAAATTATCGTCCCAGTTCTGGAGGCTGGAAGTTGAAGATCAAAGTGCCGGCAGGATCACTTTCTCCTCCTGCCTCTGTCTTGGCTCCCAGGTGGCCTCCTCCTGGCTGTGACCTCACATAACCTTGCCTCTGTGGGTGCCCGTCCCTGATGTCCCTTCCCCCTCTAAGGACACCTGTCGGTGTTGCATTAGGGCCTCTCCCCAGCAGCCTCATTTCACCTTAATGAGCACTTTACAGACCTTATCACCACATAGGGTCCCATTCTGATATACTGGGAGTTACATCTTCAACATATAAACTGTGGAGGGGGGGACCGAGTTCAACCCACAACCTCCCATGGATACATCCAGTGAGTGATGCATCCGCCCCTCCCTGCTCCTCATCACTGTGAAGCGAATCCCAGATATTGTAGGGTTTTACATGTAAATAGTGTACTCTGTGTCTTTCAAGTGTAGGATCTCTTTTCATTAACAAAATCACATTAATTAAACTTTAAAAACATCATCAGATATCCACCATTCCAAGCGACTACAAATATTTTTCTGTTTGGAAATGTATTTGAATCTAGAAAAAAAGCTTGGTCAAATCTTGATGATTATGTAATATATATGCTCTTAATCTCTAACATACATTCTTGCACCTTTGTTGTCACTTTCCTGAAGGAACGGGTAACTTGGGCCACAGAGCTGCCCACGTCTGGATTTTACTGATTGCATCCTGGAGCTGGGCTCTCTCTGAAGAAGAGGACCACCTAGCAAACTACGACTTGGGGCCATCAAGTCAAAGGGACAAAAGTGCCAAAGGGAGCAGAGACTGACTGGAGTGCTAAGTCCTCCTGGCGGCTGCTGTAGAGTTAAAGGAAGGGGTAGAAATAGGCCTGAGTGGGCACAGCTCCTGCAGCTCCTGGGAAACCTGCTGGCAGCTGTGAAGGGGCAGAGAGGAGGCAGAAGAGTCAGAAGCTTCTCCCGTGTCCCAGCCCCTGGAGAGCCAGGTTTCTCTGAAGGGAGTGTCCTCAGACAGAAGCCCTCCCAGAACAATGGCCCTGGCATCTTCCCTGGCACAGCTCCAAGCAGAGGCCAGCTGCCCTGTCTGCCTGGATTACCTGAGAGACCCCGTGACCACTGGCTGTGGGCACAACTTCTGTCACTCCTGCATCCAGCAGTGCTGGGAAGGTCTATGGGACATCTTCCCCTGTCCTGTCTGCCTCCAGCACTGCCCTGACAAGAGCATCAGGGGGAACAGCCAGTTATGTCACATGATTGATTTTGTGAGGCAGCTTCCCAACACAGAGGACGTGAGGAAATGGCAGAAAGAGAAACCCCTGTGTGAGAAGCACAAGCAGGTTCTGAGCCTGTTCTGTGAGAAGGACCTGGAGCTGCTGTGTCCCCAGTGCAGGGTCTCCTCTGACCACAGCGGTCACCCCCTGGGACCCACAGAGCCAGCTGCAGCCTCTCACAGGAGGATGCTCAAAGGCTACATTGAGCCCCTGAAAAAGCAGCTTCAAGATGCTGAAAAGGCACTAGAAATGCGAGTCTCAGAATCATTTGAGTTGGTGTGGAAGGTAGAGAATCGAAGGAGGGAATTGCTCTCCGAAGTTGAACACTTTAAGCGTTTCTGGGGAATGGAGCATGATGAAATTCATGTTAGGTTGCTAAGTGAAGAGAAGCTTGTTGAAGATAAAATTATTGAAAAAAGAACCCAAATATCAGCCCGCAGATCCACGTTGCAAAGTCTGCTTGATGAAATCACCGAGAAGTGTTTGCAGCCTGACCTGGATTTACTGACAGACATTGAAAGAATCCATAGCACGTACGGAAACCTAGAGATCCCAGAAGCCTTTCCCTATCATTTAACGAAGGAGACTTTCACTCTCCCCCCACAATATTTTGGCCTCCACAAAATGATCAGCACATTTCACGTGGATTTGACATTTAATCCTGAAACTGCTCACCACAGTCTCATCATGTCACAGGACAGGAAAACGGCAACATTTCGAAGGATGAAACCAAACTGTGTTCTCAACCCCGGGGCATTTCCTTCTCACCCAGCTGTCCTGAGTTCTGAGGGATTTGAAGGTGGCAGGCATTTTTGGCAGGTAGAAGGAAGAGGTGTGGGTGAATGGTCCTTAGGTGTGTGTACAGAATCTTTCCCCAGAAATGGTCCTATATCACCGGCCCCAAACAATGGCTGCTGGCAAATTCAACTCTCAACTACACCTGACACAGGGGATTCAGGAAACCGCTGTCGGATTGGTGTTTTTCTGGACTATGAGTTGGGGGAAGTTTCTTTTTACAATTTGAAAGATAGATCTCCTTTATATTTATTCTGTAACATTTTTACAGAAAGACTTATGCCCTATTTCTCTATTGGACCTTCTTCCAAATCACTTACAATAAGTCTAGCTGAAGATGAGGGCTGAGCCCCCTTGGAAGATGTCCTGTATGTTCTACTTTCTTCCTGTGTTCAGAGGATGTCCTTGTAATAAAGAGTGTGAGTCCATCTTTGATGTCTGAGTGCTGATGTCTTTTTAATCCTCCCCCTCTGGCTTCACCTCTGCCCCACAACTGGACAAGCTGTCAAGACAACCTGGGTGCCCTTCAGTTGGCTTAGGAGGGCGGTTCTAACCCAGGAAGGCCCTGCCTGCAAAGCAACTCTCCCCAGCCACCAGAAACCCCCAAGCTGTGGCTTTTCACACTTCTCTCAGGCCATTTTTTGGACCAGGGTCCACCCTGGAGAGTTTTGCCTTGGTGGGTTGACCATAACAGTCCTTAGAATATTGTATGATTCCAGTTTACTTTTCAGATATTCCGATCCCAGGAGGTATAAGTTTTGTTTTACAAGGAGCACAAGAGGGGAAGTTGCAGCCTGTATTTTCTAAAATTATAATGTTGTGTTTGTGATTCCCCATTCCTCCTGAGAAATGTGTATGAATCTATGACCAATTCCTTCAAGGTTTTTTTTTCTGGGTTTTGGGGGGTTTTTTTTGTTGATTCCACATATAAACAGTATCATATTTGCCTTTCTCTGGCTTCTTTCACTTAGTATGATAATCTTTAGGTCCATACATGTTCCTGTAAATGGCATTATTTCATTCTTTTTTATGGCTGAGTAATATTCCATTGTATGTATGTACCACGTCTTCTTTATCCATTCATCTGTTGATGGGCATTTAGGTTGCTTCCATGTCCTGGCTATTGTAAACAGTGCTGCAGTGAACATTGGGGTACATGTATATTTTCTAATTGTAGTTTTCTCCAGATATATGCGCAGGAGTGGGATTGCAGAATCATATGGGAACTCTCTTTACATTTTTAAGAAAATCTCTACTATCCTCCATAGTGGCTGCATCAATTTACATTCCCACCAACAGTGTAGGAGGGTTTCCTTTTCTCTACACCCTCTCCAGCACTGATTGGGTTGCTAAAAAAGTTCATTCGAGTTTTTCCATAAGCTGGTATGCGAAAACCAGAATGAAGTTTTTGGCTGACCCAATATTTGTAGACATTTTGCTGATGGCCATTCTAACTGGTATGAGGTTATACCTCATTGTATAATTGTACATTTTGATTTGCATTTCTCTATATTTAGTGATATCAAGCATTTTTGCATGTGCCTGTTGGCTATTTGGTTGTCTTCTTTGGAGAAATGTCTGTTTAGGTCTTCTGCTCATTTTTCGATTGGGTTTCAATTACTCTAAGAGACATCTGAGAAAATATTGCTTTGATTTATGTCAAAGGTGTCCTCCCTATGTTTTCTTCAAGGAGTTTTATAGTATCAGCTCTCATACTTAGGTCTTTAATCCATTTTTTTAAAGAAATTTTATTGAGATACAGTTAACATACAATAAACTTCATATATTTAGAGTGTACTATTTGGTATCCCAATCTCCCAATTCATCCCCCCGCCAACCCTCCCTGCTTTCCCCACTTGGCGTCATATGTTTGTTCTCTACATCTGTGTCTCTATTTCTGCCTTGCAAACTGGTTGATTTGTACCATTTTTCTATAGTCCACATATATGTGTTAATATATGATATTTGTTTTTCTCTTTCTGACTCACTTCACTCTGTACGACAGTCTCTAGGTCCATCCATGTCTCAACAAATGTCCCAATTTCATTGCTTTTTACAGCTGGATAATATTGCATTGCATATATGTACCACATCTTTTTTATCCATTCATCTGTTGCTGGACATTTAGGTTGCTTCCATTTCCTGATTATTGTAAATAGTGCTGCAATGAACATTTGGGTGCATGTATTTTTTGAATTATGATTTTCTCTGGGTACATGCCAAGTAGTGGGATTGTGTGGTCATATGGTAGTTCTATTTTTAGTTTTTTAAGGATCCTCCATACTGTTCTCCATAGTGGCTATATCAATTTGCATTCCCACCAGCAGTGCAAGAGGGTTCCCTTTTCTCCACACCCTCTCCAGCACTTACTGTTTGTAGATTTTCTGATGATGCCCATTCAAACCAGTGTGAGGTGATACCTCATTGCAGTTTTGATTTGCATTTCTCTAATAATTAGTGATGTTGAGCAGCTTTTCATGTGCCTCTTGGCCATCCATATGTCTTCTTTGGAGAGATGCCTATTTAGGTCTTCTGCCCATTTTTTGATTGGCTTGCTTGTTTTTTTGATATTGAGCTGGATGGACTGTTTATATATTTTGGAGATTAATCCTTTGTCTGTTGATTTGTTTGCAAATATTTTCTCCCATTCTGAGGGTTGCCTTTTCGTCTTGCTTATAGTTTCCTTTGCTGTGCAGAATCTTTGAAGTTTCATTAGGTCCCACTTCATTATTTTTGTTTTTATTTCCATTACTCTAGGGGGTGGATCCAGAAAGATCTTGCTGTTATTTATGTCAGAGTGTTCTTCCTATGTTTTCCTCTAGGAGTTTTATAGTGTCTGGCCTTACATTTAGGTCTTTAATCCATTTTGAATTTATTTTTGTATGTGGTGTTAAAGGATGTTCTAATTTCATTCTTTTACATGTAGCTGTCCAATTTTCCCAGCACCACTTATTGCAGAGACTGTCTTAACTGTATATTCTTTCCTTCTTTGTTGTGGATTAATTGAAAATAGGTCTGTGGGTTTATTCTGGACTTTATATCCTGTTCCATTGATCTATGTGTGTGTGTTTTTCCAGTACCATCCTGTCTTGATGACTGTGACTTTATAGTATAGTCTGAAGTCAGGGAGCTTGATTTCCTCCAGGTCTGTTTTTCTTTCTTATGATTGCTTTGGCTATTTCCTGTCCTTTGTGTTTCATATAAATTTAATTTTTTTTCTAGTTCTATAAAAAATGCCATTGGTAATTTGATATGGATTGCATTGAATCTGTAGAATGCTTTGGGTAGTATAGTCATTTTCACAATATTGATTCTTCCCATGCAAGAACATGGTATATCTCTCCATCTGTTTGTATCATCTTTGATTTCTTTCACTCAGTATTTTCTGAGTACAGGCCTTTTGCCTTCTTAGGTAGGTTTATTCCTAGGTATTTATTCTTTTGGTTGTGATGATAAATGGGGTTGTTTCCTTAATTTCTCTTTCTGATCTTTCATTGTTAGTATATACGAATGCAAGAGATTTTTCTTCATTAATTTTGTATCCTGCAACTTTACTGAATTAATGTGTTATTGGATTCTGAATTACAGTTTCAATATCATTACTTGTGATTGGTCTGTTTATATTTTCTAATTCTCCCTGGTTCAGTCTTAGAAAGTTGTACCATTCCAAGAATTTGGCCATTTCTTCAAAGTTCTCCCTTTTACTGGCATATAGCTGCTTATAATAGTCTCTTATGATCCTTTGTATTTCTGTGGTGTCAGTCATAAGTTCTTTTCAATTTCTAATTTTATTAATTTGTGTCCTCTCCCTTCTTTTCTTGATGAGTATGGCTAACGGTTTATCAATTTTGTTTATGTTCTCAAAGAACCAGCTTCTCTCCATCTCTATTTCATTTATTTCTGCTCTGCTCTTTAAGATTTCTTTCCTTCTACTAATTTGTTGTTGTTGCTCTTGTTCTTCTTTCTTTAGTTGCTTTAGGTGTAAGGTTAGATTGTTTGAGATTTTTCTTGTTTCCTGAGGTGAGATTGAATTTCTATAAATTTCCCTCTTAGAACTGCTTTTGCTGCATCCTGTAGGTTTTGGGTTGTCATGTTTTCATTGTCATTTGTTTCGATGTATTTTTTATTTTCCTCTGTTATTTCTTATGTGATCTCATGGTTACTTAGTAGCGTATTATTTAACCTCCATATGTTTGTGTTTTTTAAAGGTTTTTTTAACCTGTAATTAATTTCTAATCTCATGGCATTGTGGTCAGAAAAGATTTTGATTTTCTTAAAATTTTCTGATGCTTGATTTGTGACCCATGATATGATCTATCATGGAGACTGTTACATGTGCACTTGAGAAAAAAGTGTGTTGTGCTGCTTTCGGGTGGAATGTCCTATAAATATCAAATAAATCTGTCTGGTCTGTTGTGTCATTTCCTTATTTATTTTCTATCTGGATGACCTGTCCCTTGTGTTTCCTTATTTATTTTCTATCTGGATGACCTGTCCCTTGGTGTGAGTGGGGTGTTAAAGTCCTCATTATTATTGTGTTACTACCAATTTCCCTTTTTATTGTTGTTAGCATTTGCCTTATATATTGAGGTGCTCTTATTTTGGGTGCATAGATATTTACAATTTTTATATCTTCTTGGATTGATCCCTTGATCATTGTATAATGTCCTTCCTTATCTCTTGCAACAGCTTTGTTTTTCAAGTCTATTTTGTCCGATATGAGTATTGCTACTCCAGCTTTCTTTTGATTTCCATTTGCATGGAATATCTTTTTCCATCCCCTCACTTTCAGTCTGTATGTGTCCCTAGGTCTGAAGTGGGTCTCTTGTAGATAGCATATATATGGGTCTTGTTTTTATATCCATTCAGCCAATTTGTGTCTTTTGGTTGGAGTATTTAATCCATCTACATTCAAGGTAATTATCAATATGTATGTTCCCATTACCATTTTCTTAATTGTTTCAGGTTTGTTTTTGTGGGTCTTTTTCTTTTGTGTTTCCTGAATAGAGAAGTTCCTTTAGCATTTGTTGTAAAGCTGGTTTCATGATGCTGAATTCTTAGCTTTTGCTTGTCTGTAAATCTTTTGATTTCTCCATCGAATCTGAATGAGATCCTTGCTGGGTAGAGTATTCTTGGTTGTAGATTTTCCCCTTTCATCTCTTTAAATATATCCTGCCATTCCCTTCTGGCGTGCAGAGTTTCTGCTGGAAAATCAGATGACAAACTTATAGGAATTCCTTGTAAGTTATTTGTTGCTTTTCCCTTGTTCTTTAATATTTTTTCTTTGTATTTAATTTTTGTTAGTTTGATTATTATGTGTCTTGATCTGTTTCTCCTAGCGTTTATCCTGTATGGGACTCTCTGTGCTTTGTGGACTTGCTTGGCTACTTCCTTTCCCATGTTAGGGAAGTTTTTGACTATAATCTCTTCAAATATTTTCTCAGACACTTTCTCTTCTTCTTCTTCTTCTGGGACCCCTATAATTCACAAGTTGTTGCTTTCACTTTTGTCCCAGAGGTTTCTGAGACAATCCTCATTTTTTTTTTCATTCTTTTTTCTTTATTCTGCTCCTTGGCAGTTATTTCCACCATTCTACCTCCCAGCTCACCTATTCATTCTGCTGCTTCAGTTACTCTGCTATGGATCAATTTCATTTCAGTTATTGTGTTGTTCATCACTGTTTATTTGTTCTTTAGTGCCTCTTGATCCTTGTTAAACATTTCTTATATTTTCTTGATCTGTGCTTCAATTCTATTCAAGATTTTGGATCATCTTTACATTCTTAGTTTGAATTCTTCTGGTAAATTGTCTGTTTCCTCTTCATTTATTTGGTCTAATAGGTTTTTACCTTGCTCCTTTGTCTGTAACATATTTTTTGTCATTTTATTTTAATTTATTTTATTTTATTTTGATGGATATGGCTGTGTTCCTGTTTTGCTGGTTGTTTGGGCTGAGGCATCCAGTACTGGAGTTTGCAGGCAGTTGGGTAGAGCTGGATCTTGGTGCTGAGATGAAGACCTCAGGGAGACCTCACACTGATTAATATTCCTTGAGATCTGAGTTTCACTGTTAGTCTATCAGTTTGTACTTGGTGTTCCCACCACAGGAGGTAAGGCCTGACCCCTGGCCTGGGAATCAAGATCCCACAAGCCATTTGGCATGGGGGAAAAAGAAGCAGAAAAATAACAAAAAATAAAATAAAATTGGAAAAATAAAATTAAGAAAAAATAACATATAAAGGAAACACCAACAAGGTAAAACAGAACCACAACAGCAAAAAAACAAAAACAACTAAATATTGCTCTTGATATAGGAATTTATTAATTTCTGTTTATAAATTCATATCACAAAATGCTATGTAATTATAATAGCTTTTGCTTGGGGATAAATCTTTTTTTGTTTTTAAATGCATGAGTATAAATGGCAGAGTACAGGTGAACAGCATGGCATCTGTCATTGCCAGGTTGTTGGTGAGTGTATTGTTCAGGTTTGCTATTCTTTGAAACACATAACATTACTAATTTTCCTAATTTTATTTCAATATTAGGAGTATTGTGTGTGTGTGAATGACCACCAAGCTTTGGTCATACTGTAAAACTATTACCCTTTTACAAAATCTAAGTCTGAAGATAGGAAGAGAGAATGGGCCTGGTAACAGAGGATTCTCTTGTTATGCTTCTTACAGTGATCACAGAAAACAAACAAAAAACCCAAGTGCTCTCTAGATGTGTTGGTAAACATTTTATGCTTGGATTTAAACTTGAAATGTCTGAATATAATGAGAGAATCAGTTCAAATAAGAAATGAGAATTCTTAAAATTTAAAGAACTTGTTTTGCTATAGCAATAAAATGACCAAGTGCAATGACGTGATGTAATAAAATCACCTTTTAAAAGTTGCTGCTATGAATATTTTTAGCCATAAAATTTTACCCTTGTTGTAGCCTGACTTGCCTTCAGTAACTGTTATGTAATGCAGTTGGTGCTGTGGTATTCTAACATTCAAAAAAATAATAATATATATTTATGGGGAAACTCACAACAGTATACTTCACTGACTTGCTTATAGGTGCTATAAAAAAAGGCATGGTTCTCCCTCAAAAAGAAAAATGAAGAAAGAACAGTATTGCCAAAAAAAAACCAAAACAAACAAAAAAAACAACAAACTCAACAGCAACAACAACAACAAAAAAACCCAGCTAAATAAAAGAAAATAAACATTTTACAGGCCTTGGGGGTGGGGCTTAGGTGGGAGTGGGGCTTAGGCTCAGCAGTGACTGAGGGGGCCCTGGAGGGCTGAGGTTTAGGCCCAGGACCCCAACACACTCGCCTTTGAATACCTTGTTCGGGGCCAACCATTGTGTACACTGGAAAGTAAAATGAGTCATTGGTCACCACCAGGAATATCTGGAACTCCAGAGGAGATGAGGAGTATGCTGGTGAGGCCCCTGTATTCTGGGTGTGATGCCTGTAGAGGTGTGTGTGCCCTTGGCTGTGATCTGTGAAGCTAGTGTGTTTGACCCTGAGGGGGCAACTCTCAGGCAATGGCCCCAGAGTCTGTGAAAATACGATATTGGGCTGATTACCAGTCAAATGTGTGCTAAAATGACCACCTGAGATTCAGGCATATATACTGATCCTTGGGTTTCAGCATTTATCAGTAACATCCCTGTAAACTAATGAAAAGTAACAGGACTTCACTGAACTCATCGGGTGTGACAGGGGTTATGCCACCCATACAACATAGAAACTCTCATTGTTATTCACTTAGGTGACCCCAAGCAGCGACCTGGTAACTAAGGGTCTGGGAGGGGGTCTGGATGACCTCTTTTATTGCCATGACATGTTGCAAAGTATTGATTGAGTAGAGGAACATCCACCCCTTCTGCAGGGGTGGTATGCCAGAGGGCTCAGGTTGGCTCCCTCTGGTAACAAGGAGTCTCAGGTACCTGTGGTGCCTGGTGGGGTTCCGGCCCCATGATTCAAGGCACTGTGGGCAGCTGGGTGTGGAGGGTTACGGTCTCAGGGACCATGAGAGCCTCTCTTTTCCAGTAGATTCCAGCATGTGTCTGGCAATGGCAATGGCACAAAGCGAAGTAGGTCAGTGTCTTGCACCAGGAGCCCAGGGCAAACCTGTGGTTGTCATGGTGGTCAGAGCCCAGAAAGCATGAGGGAGTTGCTGAAGCCCCTACAATGAAGATATCTCTGGGGCAGCGGTAAAAGTGCCTAATGTATTCCAACTTAGACAGATTCTAGAGCCTCTTCATAGAGGCAGCCCTATTAAAGTTGGGTTGATTCACAAGTAACAACATACATGGACTTCAGTAAAAATTATAATGAGGGGTAGGTTGCCTGCAGAACCCTAAAGACCTAAAAGATATTGGGCTGGTTTTCAGCACTGTGGGTGATGAAAGAGTAAAGAGCACTTTCTTGACAGTGTCTGGGATGGAGTTGCCCTTAGTTAGCAAATAGTTTTCAAGAATTTCAACAAAGTAATAGGACCTTGCACTATGTGTGGGGCAAAAACCCATGCCCCCTGTGTAAACTCCTTTGTGAGTCCTTTGTGTGTCATGAATGAGTCTTTCAAGTGGATCTCCACAGGGGAGGATGTCATCAATGTAAGTCCTATATGTGCCTCGGGAGAAAGTGATTGCAGTTAAGATCTTGCCTACCAGGTAGAGGCGCATGGTTTCCCTTTAAGGTGAAGGAAATTTATGGCAGGGAAGCGATTGAAATAAGGCCTAAACAGAATGTATCAGCCAGATTTATAATAGCCAGAAATTTACCAGTTGATGACTGAATGGAAATAGTAATTATGACAGCATTGGACACAACATGAGAACACAGTATTTAGGTTGTGGGAATTCACTGTGAGATATCCTTCCCTCTTCAAGTTTAGAAACAAATCAAATTGGGATTATCCAGAGAAAAAGTCAGGCTAATCACTCCTACTGTAAATAAGTCTTGTATTCTGGATTTCATACTTGAATGCCCTGTTTTAATGAACATTTAGTGACATTAGCTATTTTAACTGAGTATAGGAGCATCCATGGGGTCCCGTTACTGAAGCTAGTTAGTAAGTACCAAAGAACCTATTTAATTTTAATTTATTACATCAGATCTGAGAAACCATACTTCCTCTGTGGTATTTAGGGCAAAGTATCCTGTGGTCCTGGGAATTTGGGTAAGGTAATAGTTCTGATCTCAGAGAGGCAGCAATGAGCAGGGCATGAAGTGAGATCTTAATTCCCTGCCCAGGAGTTGAACCTGGGTAGCCTGGATGAAAACCAGGAGTCCAAGCCACCAGACCAGTGAGGGCTAGAAGCTAGAAGCTATTTTCCTCCGGCTGTTGCCTCCAGTGAAAAATGCATTTCTCACAGAGGCAAAAACTGTAAAAACAGGTACAAAGCTTATTATTAGAGACATAGCACAACAACAAGTGGGAGAGCACACAGAGAAGCTGTTTAGTTAAGATAGAAGCAAGGCAGAGATGCACACCCAGAGAGAAAGGGTGTGGGCATCCCCCTAATGAGGAAAAGTGCGGTAAAGAGGTTGTGAAGTCATTTATATAGGGCAGTTCTTTCGGGTCTTTGTTTACCTTTGGCCAATTATCTGGTTTCTATTTCCACACCTGACCTGTCCTAGGACACTCCCCATCATGCAAGCACAAACTTTTTTTGCAAGGTGGATTTCAGCCCAGAGGCCTATGGGAAGGCCTTAGCGTGACATTATGGGGTGGTGTCCCCTCCTTTTTGACACCCAAGGAGCCTTTCTGTGCACGTGTAATGTATCCCTTGCCCCAAGGATGGGGATTGTATGACCTCTTGATCTCTTAATAGGGTTTAGCCCCCCTCTGTCCCTGCCATGAAAGTGTTCAATGTCCAGTTATCTACCCTATTCCTGTTGCTGTTTCTTATATCAAAGTACAGATATCAAACTATAGACAGGAGTCTGGTCATAAATATGTAGTCTTGGAGCCCGTTTGTCTCTTGCCTCAGGAAATGTAACCAGGGAGCTGGTAGTGAATGTCTGGCCTGGAACTCATCTTCTTCTCACCCCAGGAGGTATGAACAGGAGGCCAGTTGTAAATGCCTAGCCTGGAACCCACCTATCTCCTGCCTCAGTTCAGATGGTTAAGATGAGGCATACCTCTTTGACCTGTATTTCATATTCATTAACATCACTACAATTGTGTCAGGGAGGGGGAAATTTTCCCCTCTACCCACCTTGAGTTCTTATGAATGGAGTAATAAGAAAATTGACACAAGACAGATGAACAGGAGAAACATAAACATATTTTAATTCATGTGCACAGAAGTTTCACAGAACAGGGACCTAAGAAGAAGTCAAAGCAGACGGATTTTATTCTTTTTAGAAACAGTAACAATAAATTTGTGGAGAATTGCTAGGACAAAGAAAGGTAGGCTTTGGGGGCTTAAATAGTGAAGACTCTAAACAGAGTTTGGACTTGGGGTACTAAATTCAAGAAGCAACATTATTTGTTTATACAGGCTTCTCTGCCCAAATTCCCTATCTCTGGTGAAAAGGGCATCCTTCTACCTCCAGCAGGAAGTACAACTTTCATATGGGAGATTTCTTTCCTGCTTTCAGATAGAAACAGAGTCAGAGTGTCCCTCTTGTATCTGCTCTTTCTTAAGTAACATTAAATCTAAAAAATCAATATGCCATTGAGGCACATTTTGTGCAGTCTGACCTTGGCCTCAACAATTATAATGGTATCTTGTTTATATTTAATGGGTGCTCCATGTATAACTAATATGAGACCTTGTTACAATGATTTAGTCCATGATCAGTTTCTAACTGATGCATTTCAGCAGATACCAAAATTAACACTGCATCTAGGTTGTAGAGGAAAAAAAGTTGTCCCCCTTTATTAAAATTGAAGTGTAGTTGATTTACAAGGGCCCTTTTTTGGTGGTGTTGTATAAATTCTTTTGTTGGGAAGGTAGAAATTTTTCTCTACCCTTCTGAGTTCTCTGGCAGGTCTAAGAATTAAGTTGACATGAGACAGATTAACAGGAGAAAATGAAGCAAAAGTTTAATAACATGTACCTGAAAGAGACCCAGGAACACCGAGTAACTTACCAAAGTATTCAAAACCTTACCTTAAAAACAATACTGGGACTTCCCTGGTGGTGCAGTGGTTAAGAATCTGCCTGCCAATGCAGAGGACATGGGTTCAGTCCCTGGTCGGGGAAGATCCCACATGCCTCAGAGCACCTAAGCCCATGCGCCACAACTACTGAGCCTACGCTCTAGAGCTGCAAGTCACAACTACTGAGCCCATGCACCACAACTACTTAAGCCTCTGGGCCTAGAGCCCATGCTCCACAACAACAGAAGCCACAGCAATGAGAAGCCTGTGCACTACAACAAAGAGGAGCCCTCCCTTGCCGCAACTAGAGAAAGTCCTCGTACAACAACAAAGACCCAATGCTGCCAAAAAATAAATTAATTAAAAAGCATTTAAAAAAAAAAAAATACAGTACATCTTCAGCTAAAAACAAAGGAGGACATTGGGGGTAGTGGTTTGGGACTTTAAAGGGGAGGAAGATAATTCCCATGGAGATGGTAAACAAATGTTTGCTGGGCCAGGCAGATCACAATGGGACACAAAGTGGACTCTGATGTCTAGGCTGTGCTCACCCAGCCAATATTCTTCGCACATAACTCTGGTGCAGATAACTCTAGTCTGGGAACAGGACCTTTATCTAAGTTCTTTAGACAGCCAAGGGGGAGGTACCAAGAAAAACTTTCTGAGTCTTCTATTTCTTAAAAATAACAGCCTAAATTCATCCTCTTATCAAAGAGACATATTTTGGAGTGGCAAATTGTGCTGCCCTGAAGGCCCACATTTGATATTTCTCTAAGAAGTCTCACAGAACAGAAGCAGAGTTGGTAATTTGTTCCATCTCACTGAACCAGTCCCTTAGTCCTGACAGTAGGTCACCCAGTTAAATTCATTTCAGGAGATGGTGATGGAGATGGGCTCTGATAGGCCTATAAGGTGCTAGAAATCAGGTCTTTATTAAATACTCTTATTAAGAAGCATTTCTCTGGAGACAAAATAAAAACAACAGAATGGTTGAAGAAAATTATAAATCCAGTGTCTGAGTCCTGAGAGCTGCCACTTGAGAGGATTTCTAAATATCAGGATTAAAGCATCTTTAGATCAAGTGAGGGCAGACAGTGACTGTGATAGATTTTCCTGGTTTGTAGTTTGAATGTCTCTGATGACATCAGCATGTGTTCAGGTAAACTACTGAGTGACCCACACAGCAACAGACATGACGATTTTCTAAACATGGGCTCTTGTGTTGGTCTCTCTCAAGTTTATAGCAAGTTGTTCAGCTTCAGTTTGCAGGACTTCAGGAAAAGAACAGCTTTCATTCCTAATAATTCCAAGTCAAGTGGGAGAAAGTGGAAACATTAGTTGTAGCCAAGTGTTTGCAGAAACTAGAAAAATTCAGGATCCAGTCCAGCTCCTGCATTGAAAAACAAAACCTCGAAGACAATGGATAGAACTAGAATCTAACATCCTCAATTGTGTATGTTAGTTTTTATTGAAACATATTTTTTCTCTAAGTTCTATGTTTTCTTTAGTTCTACAAATGATAGCCAAATTAAAAGTATTTTTTTTTGTAAAATAAGTTTAGTTTTATTACTCTTGACCTGTTTATTTACATAAGTCCAGCAAAAGTTCTTGACCTGTTTATTTACATAAGTCCAGCAAAAGTAGCAACTGACCATATATGCTTGTTTAAATCTGCTTTGCTGGAGATTTTCACAAGGAATCTCCAGACTGAACTTTAAATGCCTCTTGATACCAGGAAGCCAAGCCAAAGACTTGTCATCAGATCTGCCTTTACTACCTGTAGATTTGGGTATACTCCCCTCTTCTCGAGGTCCCCCAAATATTCTGACATACCTGCATCTGCCAGAAAGTGACCTTCCTTAGTCACCTGGTATGGCTGCTGGGAACCCTGTAAGCAGGGAGCCAGGCTGTCTGTCCAAGGGTCTTTATGGTTCCATAGATTCAGTCTTAGTTCCTTAAAGCTGTCTGGTCATATCTGATTCTAGCACATTCTCAAATACGACACTCTAGGCAAAGCCTCCATAATATAATCAATGTTTCAAATTATGTCCTGTTACAAGGAGGGTAGATTCTTAGTGAACTCATGTACATAACTATATTGCTGTGAAAATAAGAATACTCACTAAGAGTTTCCAAATTCTGGAGGGACAATGCAGGGAGAAAAAGATAAATGTCTCAATTATATTTGCAAAGGTATAATTTGTCAAATTGCTATAAATCATAGTTAGCTTAAGAGGAAAGATTTCCTTATACCTGGAAAACAAAATTTAAAGAGCCAGTAATATTTCTGAGAAAAAGTTGTAAACATTATAATCACATTTATCAGTCCATCCAGTCCCAATTACTTCTTGTTGATCTTGACTGTTAGCAGTCTTATGAAACCATTCATTTTTCCATCAGAAGTTTGTAATTTATTACTCAGTTAGGTAATATGTTCTGAAAGTTGTCAGAAACCTACATCATCAAAAAAATCCTTTCTATGGGAATTCCCTGGCAGTCCAGTGGTTAGGACCCTATGCTCTCACTGCTGAACAGGCCCTGGGTTTAATCCCTGGTCAGGGAACTAAAATACCATAAGCTGCATGGTACAGTCAAGAAATCCTTTCTATGAACCTTCTTGAAGATGAAGCTTCTTTTTTTTTTTTTTTTGGTTAAAAGCATTGGAATGAAACAATATCTATCTATAAATGACAAAAGACTTAAAATGTCATGGTTAAAGAGTTGATTCATTAAAATTCAATTGATAAAGAAATTTGGTTATTTCTGTGACATATGACATTTTAAGATAAGAACTAAAATTATGACTGATACTGTACCAAGATACATCAGATTTTATAAATTTAATTTTTAGAACTCATATTAATAGCATTCATATATGCAATATAACATGAGGTTTTGTATCATTTATTTGATAATATTTCCCTGTAATTTAACATGCCAAATAAGCCTAATTATTTTAATATCTCTTTGAGATGTTTAAAGGGCCTTCCGAAAAATCCCAAATTAGCTAGAACTCAAAAGGAATTCATTTAGAATTTGATTGGGGAAGTTTGTCAGAGATATCACAAGGCTTTAAAACATTTGGTAGAATAGTTTCATGGGTCACTGTGAAACAATACTTAGTTATCCACATAACCAAAAGTGACAATAGAAGAATTCACAAGCAAATACAGAAAGTTAGAATAGATTAATCAAAAGGAAAAGAAACTTTTACAATCTATTATCAAAAGCAGATCAACAGTACAAAAAATCTTTGTCACTTTGCCTTCTTAACAGAGAGAGCACCAGATAATACTTTTGCACCACTTTTCGATATTAAAATTCATTCACTCAAATTCATTCTAATCTTAGCCAGTCCTATGCACAAAACTCTAACTTGTCTTTCTTTCTCTCTCTCTCTCTTTCTCCCCCTTCTTTCTTTCTTCTTTCTTTCTTTCCTTCCTTCCTTCCTTTCTCTCTCTCTCTCTCCCATTGGTAGATAGCACAGTGAATGTTTATAGACTTGAATAAAGCACTGCTGTTTCTGATCTTTCCTCCTCCAATTCCCTGCCTGCTCTATTTGAAGGCTGCAAGTTCTCCCCATTAAGGGTTGAAGCCAATTCTTCCAGGCAAAATTTTTTCCTTGGGGTTTTTTTTCCACACCTTTCTAGAATTCCCTTTTTTAGATTTTATCTAATGTATTCCCTCTCTTTCTATTTTTTAGCCCCCTTTATGACAAAATTATTTTTTTCTCCCTTAACAAAATGCATTCCCATTCCTTGTACCTTTTTAAAAATTTCCTTGTATACCTCTTATACCAGCCTCCACTAGGACCCATCAACAACTTGGTCTTTCCATACACACCAATGAAACAGTCATTTAGAATGAGATCTCTCTAAATATTTACCAACTTGGAAAATTTTCCAAATCAGAATTCATTACCTGGTCATTAGTGAGGAGGATCTTAATAGCAACTCAAACCATAAGCCTTTTTATGACTTAACCATGAGTGAAACAGATGTCTCACAAGAAAGTGGGAAGAATGCAGCCCTCACCAGGTCCAGAAACTTCACTCCCCAAAATATTCTGAGAAAGTGAAGCTCTTTGTTGTACAGGCAGTAAGGATGGTGTAGGGCCAGCACTGAGAAAGCAAGGAAGGTTGAGATAAAAAAAAGTCCCTTGTGGACTGTGCCCCTTATGATAAACTCCCCTGAGAGCTGGCACAGCTGGACAAAAAGAAGCCAGCCACAAGACTAGCTTGTTACTTGTGATTCTAACCAACTAGATTCAGCTGCTTGGAAACCCAGTCTATCCAACTGACTGACAAATGCACAGATTTGTACACCTTCTAGGTGGTGGAGACCAGAAAGAAGATACTCACTGGACATAAAGCCCAACTCTCAAGACATACAGCAAAATGAAGGAAAATCGAATCAGACCAATGGCGTTCCACCTTATGATTTGATGAAAAATCAAGCAATTGTTCTTAGAAAGAATTGAATATTTAATTTGAGCTAAATACAAGGATTATAACCCACAAAGAGCGTCTCAGAAAGCTCTCATAACTGTTCTGCCAGTTAGAAGTAAAGGCACAGCTGTGTTAAGTTTTTTGAGACAGAGGGCTGTATGCCAAATGATGTATTATTGACAGTTTACATAATCCAGATCTAAGCACCATGCAACTCCTTATAATATCAGGAAGGAATGTTATCTTAAAGAAGTTGTCTTGTTAATGCTATAAGAATGTTGCTCATTATGGTTAAGCAGGTATTTCTGACATTGGGCAGGTTTGGCCAAGGCATAATGCAGACACACAATGCATAGTGGAGGGAGAGAGGAGGCCGAAGTGCAGAGAAAGTTTTTTCTTTAAATTTTTGTCTTGCCATATAGTTGGATTTTTAGTTCACAATTTATTGCAAGGGTCTAGCAAGGAGAATGGGCACCTTGTGCTCAAAACACCTGAACTTCTGGATGGTTTTCCCAGAAGAGTTTTTACAGGCAAAATTTGGGGTGAGGGCTGCAGTGTGTGACTTTCTTGTCATTGGTTGGTAGTGAGGTAAAAGGGCTGTGTTGCAGGAATCAGCCTGAAGTTACCATCCTCTACCTGGTGGGGGCTTAGTTCCAGTAGAAGAACTCAAATGTATTGTTATGTATATTCCTTGAGGAAGAATTAGGACTCCGGTTTATTGCTGCACTACCACTTTGTTTTTCTTTTTCTTTTTTTTAATATTTATTTATTTATTTATTTCTGCTGTACTTGGTCTTATTTGTGGCTCACAAGATTTCAGTTGCAGCATGTGAACTCTAAGTTGTGGCATGCATATGGGATCTAGTTCCCTGACTAGGGATTGAACCCAGGCCCCCTGCATTGGGAACACAGAGTCTGACCTACTGGATCACAAGGGAAGTTCCTGCACAACTGTTTCTTGATGACTTTTCCTTTGTTTCTTGCATTCCCTCACTTCCCTAATTAGTAATAGCTTGAATCCAGCTCTTTGGAATTCAAGGACGGTCTAGGAGGCTGCAGCTTTTTCTACAAACAAGAAACAGAAAGGTTTTTGTACCCAGGAGGGCCTTTTCTTTGCTACTCCCCAACCTTGAGGGGAACAGGTGTTGAACAAGAAAGGGAATAACATTTTCGATGGAGAAATTAATCACAAACCTGGCAGAGGAACTCGATTTTAAGGGGGACTTGGTTTCAATAGATTTTTTTACTGCTCTTGGTCTAAGATCAAAGTTCATAACATGGCCTAGAGTGCCCTCAACACTCTGGCCCCAACCCCTGCCTGCTCCTGCAGCCAGTCTCTTTTCTGCCCATGGTTGACCTTTCCAGGAGGTTCCCTCTGCTTTAACAAGATACTGCTCTCATTTTCTCCAATTTGCCCTTTATCCTCCCCAGAACAGGACTCACAGACAGTTCCTTTACTATGGGAAGATAATCCTAGTAACAATTCCATTCCAGGGAGAAGTTTCCCCCCATGCTATCAAGCAGTGCTCTGATACCAGCTGGGTTTCCTATAATTCAAGTCAATTCTAACACTATCCACCTGGAGAGAGCATCAGATTCCACTGGCTAAGGGCCCAATCCAATAAAACTGCACCCCACTTCAGACACCAATTCCATTCCAAGTCCTGACCAAGGGTCTCCAGAGAAAGAGAACCAGGAATGGCTTTCTTGACATAAGAGAAGCCATTTTGGCCTAAGCCATTTTGGGATCTAAGCTTGGCCCCAGTGCTTGCCCTTGAACTGTTCTCAGTGATCAATGATCTTAAGGGAACAAAGGAATGAAGGAACAGAGAAAAGGCAGTCAGACACTAGTGCAGTGATAAAGCGGAGTCCTAGTTTCTCCTCAAGAGATATACTTTTGTGTTCTGCAGGAGATAAGACCCCCAGCAGGTGGAGGAGGGAAGGATGATGTTGACCCTCTGGACTTCAATCAACTAAATCTTCGACTCTGTGGACCTTTGCCCCAATTCTACGCAGAATTCTCCTTTGTTGAAGCCCCTTCACGAATATGCATGTACCCTTAACTTAACACTTCCCCAAGTTCATTGTTTGGAAAGACACACTGCTTAAGGAAAGACTCCATTGTTCTGCTTACTTGCTGCAAGTAAAAATAAATCCTCCCTTCTCCTGCTTTTTGGCTTGGTTGTGTCTACTGTCTGGACACCCACCAAGAGGTGAACCCAGTTTTTGGGTAACACTACCTTGAGTTTGATTAACTTGCTAGCATGGCTCACAGAACCCAGGAAACCAGCTATGCACTAGATTACCTGCTTATTATGAAGGATATTAAAAGTTGTGAATCAGCAGCCAGGTGAAGCATCACATAGGGCCAGGTCCGAAACAAAGTAGCTTCTGTCCTTGTGGAGTTGGGTCCTGGCTGGTGACACATAGAAAGAGATGTTCAAGCTCAGTTCCCAGGGCAACCAGAAAGCAGCTGCGGCCTCCATTCTCCCCCCTCCCCAGACACACAGACTTTAGGGAATTTCCAAAATTCACCTTATCAACATCAGCCCAGTAGTGGTGGAAAGGGGCTTGTTGTGAACAATGAGACACCCATTTCACCTCCAACTCTGAGGGGATTTCAGGAACTGAGGACAAGAGGCCAAAAATTAAAAAAAAAAAAAAATCCTGACACTGTGTAACTTAGATTGGGACTTGAAGACACACACTGGGACTAGAATCCAGCCAAAACCCAGACTGGGACTTCAACTCAGTGTTTTTTAATTGAGATATCACACACCTGGTCTCAGGACTTAATGAAGCTCAGGTTCTTGATGTCTCCTTGCAGAAACAATTCAGTGGGAGATAAAGTAATAGGTAAGAAGTAGATTTATTTAGAGAGAAACACAATCCACAGATAGAGTGTGGGCTACCTCAGAAGGTGAGAGGCCCTGAAATATGGCACGGTTAGCTTTTATGGGCTGGGTAATTTCATAGGCTAATGAGTGGCAGGATTATTCCAATTATTTCAGGGGGAAGGGACCAAGCTTTCGAGGAATTGGACCAACTCCTACTTTATGGTTAGCCTCAGAACCATCATGGCACTGGTGGGTGTGTCATTTAGCTTGTGCTAATGTATTACAAGCATTTGATAAGGTTAAAAGTCCATTGGAAGTTGAATATTCCACCATCTTGGACCTAGCTGTTTCTAACCAGTTTTTGTCATGTCCTATGGCTATGTCATTGTTTTAAAAGTTGTGCCCTGCCCCCTTCCCTCAAGGGTCTTGGAAGCTATAAGCCAGGAGCTGTGAATGAAGGCCAAGTATGCATGAGAAATATATTGTGGTTATTTGAATGACTAAGTATTCAATCCTTATAAATCATAATATAATACCTATCAGAAAAAAAATTCCCCAGTAACACACAAATGCACCTGCCTAGTTTATTCCTATTCTCCCACTAGATATGAGACCACAGCACAACTGGCTCTCCTTCTGGGGATTCAACCATATGTTTTCAAAGGAAAAGTGATATGCAAATTTTATTATTTCCTCTGCAAATATTAGCCTCTTTCAGTGCCACAGGTACCAAATCACAAGAGTTTAAGAAGCTATTCAACTACTAATTCTTCATCCTTGAAGATTTTACCCTGAAGTTTGTCCAAGTAACTCAGATTCTTTCCTAAAATTCCACCTTAAATATTTCTTCAGGTGATGTCAAGCAGGGCCATGGGGAGCTCCTGGGCATGAGGCATTTTTGTCCCCCATTTCTTGTAGGCAAAGCTCCAGTCTCCATGACCTTCTCTGAATTCCAAAGGGCAGAGTCACACAGTTGCTAATCAAGGTAGGAGCAGCCATTAAACCACCCGAGGTAAGATTAAAGGGACCAGAGAAGGTCATCAAGATTAGGAGTGCTACACACACCTGAATCCTGTCAGCAACCGCACCCTTTTGAAACTTTGCTGAAGAAAGAAGAATGAAAGACTGTTACTGCCTTGACCCTTATCACATACCTCTGAGCACAGTCCTGACTATATTACCTCTCCCTGTTTCCCAGTGAGGGGGGCACAGTTCTTGAGGTGCAAGCCTACTGTGTCCCCCCTTTGCCTGGCAAAGAGATAAAGCCACTCTTTCTTTCTCCCCCATAACTCTGCCTCTGTATTTCTGTTGGGCATTAGTATACAGAGAACCAAGATTTTGGTGGCAAGGGGAGGTCTCAGAGAGCCTGTGGGGAGGTGGGGCACAATATACAGAGTGGAGCAGACCACTCACCCACCTAGAAGAGACTGATGCAAAGAGGTGACTCACTTCTCAGGTTTCAGAAACAAAACTACCCCTCCTTCACTGCACCCTGTGACCCCAGCCTGCCAGCAGCCTTGGGACTCTGCTATGCACAGGAGGAGGAGGGGGCGGTGGTCATGCTTTTCAAACCAACCTCAGCATTACTTTGACCCTCAACTTGCTCAGAGACTCAGTGCAGTAAGAACGTGAAAGGTCTCTCTGGAATTAGAGGATCAGCAGACGGCATGACGGCCCAGGCACATGGGAAATGACCCCTCCCCACCATCGTGCTCAGGCTTTTTTTCAGGGACCCCACCTTGAGCATGTGAAGGTGCATCTCCCACCCAGTTCTGGGGTGACCACCCATCACCACTGACCAGCCCACTGCTTCCAGGGACTGACCTCTCAGGGGCAGGAGGTTTGAGTCTTGCACTGGAGCCTCAAGATTCCTCACAGTCTCCTGCCTGGGAGGGCTGAGGCAGTGCTCCAGGTGGGCCCTCCAGGGCAGCCCCGAGGAAGGGCCAAAGGGCTTAACTGGGGTGGGGGGTGTTCCTGGAAATCTCCTGGCACCAGACCTCAGGGTCTCCAAAGTCACAGGTCAAATATCTATCTATTTATTTATTTATTTATTTATTTATTTATTTATGAATTTATTTATTCCTTTATATTGCCTGCATCGGTCTTCATTGCTGTGGGCAGGTTTTCTCTAGTTGCAGTGAGCGGGGGCTACTCTTCCTTGCAGTGCAGGGGCTCTCACTGCAGTAGCTTCTATTGTGGAGTACAGGCTCTAGGCCCACAAGCTTCAATAGTTGTGGTGTGTGGGGTCAGTACTTGTGGCTCACAGGCTCTAGAGTGCAGGCTCGGTAGTTGTGGCACACGGGCTTAGTTGCTCCATGGCATGTGGGATCTCCCCGGACCAGGGATTGAACCTGTGTCCCCTGAATTGGCAGGCAGATTCTTAACCACTGTGTGCCACTGGGGAAGTCGCACACAGGTTGAATCTTGACAGCTGGGAGTCTGTCACCGGTTTAATTTCTTAACCTGATATTTACTGAGGTCACCTAGCCAATGCTAATAACTAGGAGAATAGAGTAGATAATCGATTTGAGAAAAAATAGTGAAGAATTCAGACCATGAACCATACACTCTAGTGTCATTAACCAAAGGTTAACAAAAATCAATGAAAAATCAACTGGGATTTGTGGTGTGATTGCTGTGTGGTGTTAACTTAAAGAAAATTGCACAATGTGAGAGTTGCGAGTTGAGTTTATTTGGGGCAAAATTAGGACTGTAGCCCGGGAGACAGCATCCCAGATTGCTCTGAGAAATTGCTCCAAAGAGGCAGGGGGGAAGATTAGTATATATGTATTCTTGGTAAAGGAGGAGCACATGCTATCAAATACATCTTTTTAGGGGGCTTCTGCTAGTCACAGGGACCAGACGTCACCATGTAGAGATTTAGTGCTTTTCAAGATATGAGGAGATGCAAGGGTTGGGCTCATAAAATCAGCTCCTGAAAACATCTGTCTGAAGACTTGTTCCCTCCATTTTCCAAAGCACAGAGTGCCTCATTCATGATCTCCGCTCTGAATTCCCTTCAGGGGATGTTGGAGGTCAGCAGCTACAGCAGCGCAAAGTGATTTAATTCTTGTCCAGGCAGATGGCAACTTCCAATTTATAGTTAACAGTGGTGGCAGGCAGTAAGCATAGGGGCCAGAGGGTCGTGTCCTCAAAATCTTGCTGTTCTTACAGTAATGAAAGTGATTGCTGCACTTGAAATTGGAGAGGAAGAGGACTGCATTTGAGTGTAGAATGCTGTAGAGTTACGGAACTGATGGACGGCATGGACGGCATGGAGTAGAAGATGGTAGTCAGAGTAGTCGGCCTGTGTATGTAGCTTGGACTGGGAAAGTGTCCCCCAAAGCTGTTCCTTTCACTCCAAGGCCTGAGTCTGGAAGGTGGGTTTGGGGAGCTAAGTATTGGGGCAGGGAGGACCCATTAGGATTCTGTGCCAGAACATCAGGGCACCTGCTTAATTTAAATGAAATACTCTTTTAAAAGCAATATAATTATTCCTTCCGATTTCATAAATTTGTCTCTCTCTTTTTTTTTTTTTTTTTGGCTCTGCCACATGGCTTGTGGGATTTTAATTTCCCTACAAGGGGTCAAACCTTGGCCCTTGGGCAGTGACGGGTGGAGTCCTAAAACTGAACTGCCAGCGAATTCCTTTTTTTTTTTTTTTTAAGGTTATGTTTGTAATGTACTACCTGTATAGCCTTGGGCAAAATTCTTAAAACCTTATATATTTACTCAGCCAAAATGCATTGTAAAATATGGAATTTTAAACAAGGATTAGGAACCCATGATATGACAGTGTTATTTATAAACATTAGGTTGGAAGGTCTGAAGTGTTGGAACACACATTTTCATTACTTTACACATTTCTTTTTATAGTTCAGGGGAGGAAAAGTATTTTTCCCTCTTCTCTGCTAGGTTCTTGGCAGAGACACCCCTCTTCCCTTCCATGATAAAAAGATTAACAGAGAGATAAAAAAATAAACAACTTTAAATACATATGAACTTGTAGGAGCCCCACAAAGGAATCAGATTCAAAAGACTGACATGCACTTGAGGCTTATGTACCAAACTGAGAGGAGCAAAAGCACAGGGGCCTGGGTTTCAAATGGGAGGAAGGCAGTTCACTGGAAGGTGAGTAGAGGAAATCATTGGTAAACAAAGTTTGTCCTGCCATGCAAATAAGTCAGGTGGAAAAGTGATCTCGAAATAAATCACTTCCAGGTACAGGCTCCCTATCTAATATAAACTTTCCTAAATTCCAATCTGTTTTCTGAGCTTCTTTGTCTACAGTTTCTCAAAAAAGTCTGCTCAAAGTCATCCTTATGCCAAATGGGCATATTTTGGGGTGGCATATTCTGCTTCAATTACAATATAATGAAAAAGAATTTTAATAGATTAATATACTTTACCGCTCCTTCAAAACTAGAATGCATGCAAACTCTCTTTTCCAAACTACTGCCATGAGCATTTAATGCCATTTCTACTCACTAAAGAGTTAGCAGTATCAAAATATATAGTAGCTTTTAGACTGAAATAGTGCTACAGTATATACTTTAATATGACATTACATGATATAATAAAAATCTAGGCAGTTGAGCTACATTTCTAAGAGCTTTTTTCACTTTGAAAATGTATGGGATCTTAGGAGTCCGCAAGACTATACCTAGGTACAGCCATTACTAGGGGAACTCACGGGGCTCAGGATACAGGGTACTCAGAGCTCTGATTGATTAAAGTAAATGGATAAAAGCACAATCAACAAAGGGAAAAGATGAATGAGATGAAGTCTGGAGGCAACCCAAGCAAACTTCCAAGAGTCCTTTCCCAGTAGAGTCACACAGACCCACTTGACACCTCCAGCAACAAGTTGTGACAACATGTGTGAAATGTTGTCTACCAGGGAAGCCCTTTAGAGGCTTGTTGCCCCCAGATTTGGGGGGAACAGGTCATGTAGCCAGCCTCTGCCTAGCATGTATCAGATTTCCACATTCTCAGAAGGAATTCTGGTGGTTAGCCTAAACCATATCATCTGTACCTACACAGTGAGTGATTACCAGGGTACGGTGGTAACACTTACAAAACCCAAGTTCCCAGACAGGACCCAAGGGTCAGTCTTTCAAGCTGGCCTTTCTAAGGACAGCAGCCTTAAGCCTGCTCTCTTAACTCTTTTTTGTACCAGGCGGTTTTCTGAGCATCTGCTCTGGGTTAGGTACTGCATGTCATCTCCAAAGCACCATGGTGTATTCATCAACTGAGAGGTTCTCTGAACCCCAACATTTAGGGCTTTTTTAAATGGAGGTTTCACTATATTGACATGTTTATTAAGTCATTGGACATTGGTGATTACCTCAATCTCCAGTGCCTCTCCCCAGGAAGTCACAGGTTAGGACAGAAAGTCCCAACCCTCTAATCATACCTTGAACTTTCTGGTGACTTGCCTCCATTCTGGTGCTGTCTAAGGGTCCTTGGCCATCACTCTTCTTATCATCATGCAAAAGGCTCTCTTAACACTGTAGAGATTTCAAGGTTGTTAAGAGTCCTATGTCAGGAATCTGGGATAAAGACCAAATATATAGTTATTAGGTACAGAAGTAATAAGAAGTACAGAGTGCTTAATGGTTTAGAATCATGCCATTTATTACACCAGTGAGTATTATGACTTTGGATAAGCTGATTCAAATTCTCGTATATTTCCCAGCCACCACGAGGATTTCAGCTCCACGCTGTCCAAGTTTAGAGTTTTATGCTCCTGGGAAGTGACTGAGTTAGGCTGTGAATGTCTCATAGTTGGTGCCAGATGACACAGACTCCTGAGCACGATGCTGTGTCAGCCCCACGGCTCCCAAGTCCCACAGAGGTGTTGCGGAGGGGCCATGCGGATGCTGTGTGCACCGTGGGTTTGCAACACATTCGAAGGACCCTGAGTTTGGGGGAGCCACTTTAATAGCAAGCCTGTTTTTGGTCTCACAGGGAGACTTTACCTCCTCTTTCAAGGATGGTTTCTGCAAACACAACCTTGAGAAATGGCCTGGTTGAAGGGCAGTCAGGGTCCTACATTCTTGGCATAGGTAAGAGACCAATGAGGGAATGCTCAGGGCCGATGTGGAAATTCTCATCCCAGTGCTAATCTCACACAGTTGCTGTGAGGGTTTAACTGACAATCAGTGACTGTGTGAAAGGCACCACTATGCCTGACACATAGCAAACCTTACCAGAGAAAAGGACTCAAGCTCCTTCCTAAAAGCCTCAACTCAACCGAGGACAAAAGTGAGGAAAGGGTCACCTAGTCAGAGGGAATAATATTTACACAGATGAGAGATTAACATAGAAAGGTTTCTGAAGTACTGAGCCCTGATAGATCAGAAGAAAAGGAGACAGAAGTTGTGAGTCAGTCTATGTTTGAAAAGCCACCTTCTACCAGCCCATTCCTACCATTCACACACACCACCAACCCTGGTCTTGAAACACATACATGTGGCTAGAATATCTGGCAAGGAATTCAGACTCAAGGTACATGTTAGCTGGGGTGGGGGATGTTATTTACCTCCAGAATAGGATGACTTGCATGTGTATTCAGGAAGGTAGGCCATACACAGTCCAGTTGCCTTCAGTCCCTTCAGGACCCTAAGCCCCATGTTCTCCTAAAGTCAGTTGGATTACAATGGGCAAGGAGGGATGTTAAAGTGCATGGCAAGAATATACAACCATATCTTATCAATTATAAGTCACATTTTTTTTGCACTTTAATAATTCTGAAATAAGATATTTTAGAATTGATGAGTCAGAAAGAGGTAATTTCCCCTTGGTCATAAGCACAGATCCAGCATCAAATGTGAAATCATGACAATTGTACTATGTTCAAGAGTCATTTTAGGTGAAATGCGAGCAGCAGAAAAAGTGAAAAGAATGGTGCCTGGTAGTGTGCGGAGAAGGGAAAGGAATAGTGTGCTGGTGGTTGAGTAGCCATGAGTCAAGAGCATAACTCTGCCAGGAGATGAGGCACAACAGGAGAGCATACACCAACCAGAGGTTTCCTTACCTTTTCCTTGTGGAAGTTTTCAAATCTACAGCAGTGTTGTCAACCCCGTTAGTCCCTGCTTAGAGTGCCTGGTTTTTAAGATCTGGGCTGACCAGTGTTCTTTCTCATTGCATGTGAGGGCAAGTGTGTGTGTGAGTACACGTGTGTGTAGGATATATTATTTTCACCGGTTTAAATTACAGGCGTCATGTCAGTATTTCCCTTAAATACTTAAGCTAACATTTCTTGAGAGTATGGACAGTCCCCTATTTCATTATGAAACTTTATTGTACCCAGTTTACATTAATATACCCTAATCACCTAAAAAAAAGCTCACATATAAACATTCTCAGTTGTATCCACAATGAAACAATATGATGTGTATTTTTAGGGAAGGTTATTTATTTTAAGAAATTGGCTCAAATGTTCATGGAGACTGACATCTAAAATCTGCATGGTGGGCCAGAAGCCTAGACCTCCCAGGGAGGATTTCATGTTGCAGTTGAAGTCCAAAATTTATCCCCTGGCTGAATTCCCTCTTGCTCATGGTAAGTCCATCTTCTGTTCTATTCAGGCCTTCAACACATTGGATGAGGCTCTCCCCCATTTTGGTGGGTGGTCTGCTTTACTTAAAGTCCACCAATTTAAATGTCAATCTCATCCAAAAACACCTTCAGAGAAACATCTAGAATAATGCTTGACCACACATCTGGGCTCCAAGGCCCAGCACAATTGAGGTATAAAATTAACACAGGTACCTTCCATCCAAAATTGCACTAGGTGAGCAAAACAAAAGATTCTTGTCCTCCAGCAGCATACTCCTAGAATGGAGAAAAAAGATAATCAAATAATGAACAAATGTCACAGTACATTACAGCCTGATAAAGTGCAGTTGGAACAGGTAACAGTTGATCAATATCAGGGACATGGGAATACTGTGTGTGGGAAAGGGTTGGCTGTGTGAGTGGGGTGGTCAGGGTAGGCATCTTAGAGAACAAAGCATCTGTGAAACTGGATGAGGGAATAGCAGTGCTGCAGCACTGCAGAATGACTGGCTAGAGCAAGTGTCACAGGGAAGGGATCCGCAAGCCTGGGACAGCAAGGAAGCCAATCCGTGGAGTACAGTGAAGTGAAAAAAGCCAGAGTGTGGTCAGAGAGGTGAGTGGGGGCAAGAGCCAGCTCTTCTTTCTAGGCTCAAGTAGGCCATTTAAGCATTGTAGTCTGTGAAATAGTCCTTAGAGACTTTTGAGGGAAAGAATACCTTTACTACACTTTCTTGCTAGAGAATCTCTCCCCACTACCAACACTACCCTACTTGGTCTCCCTAAAAAATGTTAGTTATACTAACCTTTGCTGATGTTCTTTACGAATTTTACACTAGTGCATATGGTCTCTTCTGCAGTTATTCAACACTGCCACTGCAGCATGAAAGCATCCGTAGACAATGCAGGACATGATGGAGTGGCTGTCTTCCAATTAACCCTTTTTTACCAACGCATGCACTGGGCTGGATTTGGTCTGCAGACAGCAGTTTACCAAAATCCTACTCAAGGGGCAATCTGCCAATATTTATCAACATTGGAAATACTGTATGAACCTTTGACTCAGCAATCCACTTTAAGGAATTTGTCATAAAGTGCCATCCCATACAGGCAAAAGACAGATAGTCAAGGCTGTCTGTTGTCCTACAGATTATGAGGAGAAAATATTGGAACAATCGAAGTCCATCACAGGAGGATTGCTTAAAAGAATTACAGTGCATCCAAATTGCAGTAATGAAGCTTTAGGTAGAATGAGCATTTACATGTATTGAAATGTCATGATTTCCAAGATAATGTAAAGGCATAAACAAAAGAACAGAATCAGAATGGTGTGTATAATTTACCATCATTTGAATTGTGCATGTTCTTGTGTCTGTACATTCGTGTTTAATATGTATGATATACATGATGATCTAGGAAGTGTTTATCTCTGAATAGGAAAAATATGTGGCTGAGAGACCAAACTTAGTGGGAGACCATTATAACCTTCTATCATTTGTAATTTTTACACTTGTACCATACACAGGTAGCTTTTAAAAATAGGTTATACCACATTTATCCAAATACACTTAGAGCTATAAAAAGGGGGAAAAAAGAAAATGAAACATATTTGCTCACTCATTTGCACTAAATATTTTCATGTGGTTAAAAACAAGAATAAATATGAAAAATTACAAGAAAACTTAAGTTTCAAATTTGCCTTGAAAGTGTGGGATAAATTAATAATAAATAAATTTCATAGATAAATTTAATAGGTGTTAAATTAGTCATCTTATGCCTTGTTTTTAATATATTCATTTCTGTGTCAATCACATCATTTAATCTCACAAACACATCTGTATTTGACAGAAATGATTTTATTTAGGTCCCATTCCTAGAGATTTTGCAAGAGGTGACTTCAAACCCACATTTGTCCATCCAAGCTACTGCCATGGACTCAATACCTACTGATCTGTAGACCAGGACTTTCCTTCAGTTTTCCCCATCAGAAGAGAGACATTTTTTGCTCTCTTATGCAGGTCCTTTACGTTGCTATGAAGGATACTTTCATGAACCATTTTGCACCTGCCATTTATTCACAATGGCTAAAAGCACACATTTTAGCATCAAATAGACCTCGTTTCCAACCTCTCCTACATTGGCTGTTTCTAATCAGCCAGATTCCTTTCCTTCTATGCCTCACCTTCTTGATCTGTAAAATGCTTTGAAAGCCTGCATCGCAGAGAACTTACTAAATATGATGAGACAAACTTTGAGAATTCTGAAAAACATCTTTAATAATTGCCAAATATTTGCTTCCAGCTAATGATTCTTACATTCTCATCCATCATCATGAATGTGATACTTTTATAATTACTAGTCATCAGCATCCTCCTCGGAGCCTGCATTATGGTAGCAGCCTATGGACAAAGGACCGCACACTCTGAGGAAGAAGTAAGTTCAGAAAAATTTCAATGACATGGATGAAAAGGTCTCAAATAAAACCAAAGGGGAAAATTCTGCTAAGTTGGGTCCTCCAGTCATAACTTACTTTATTCGATACATTGTCAAAGTACCTAGAAAATTACCCTTACTCTCCTTATTCCTATTCCAAGCCTTGCAGCTGTGCAGACTACAATTTAGGGTTATACTCTGCACTTGATCTATGGGACATATTCTCTAGATGGGCAAAACTGACCAACATCAGTCACCTTGGAGACCTGGGTGCCAAATACCAACATATTTACTTAAATTGGACACTGATGAATATACACAGATGCATCCTTTGAAATGAGAAAATATGTTGGTGACAAAAATAATTCTGTAGCCTAAGAATTTTTAAAACATCTGTTCTTGCTCTTCATAACATCACTGCATGTTAAGCAGTGTCAACACATTTTTATATAAGAGAGAGTTCCTCTTCTGGTCTTTAAACGATAAAAAATCCACCAGAATTCCTAGATCCAATTGCACTGATTGTGTTTTTAGTTATCTTATATTTTTTAAAAAAAATATTATGAATCATCATTTATGGATTCCCTCATATGCATTGTAAAGAAATAGAATGAAGTCCTCATTCACAATCACTAGCTGTGTGACAGTGGCCTTGGCCCACAGGACGTGCTCAACACAGCGTTGTTCTCGCCATGTCCTCTCTCTCTCCAGCACCCACATCACCCTACACACTCTATCTCAGCTGTCCTAAATACAGGTGGTCTGGCCATAAACCTCTCCCTTTTTTGTCAGATCACATTTTTGACATGGAATATTTTCTTTCATTGTTAGGATACAGGAAGTCAAAGTCAGAGAGTTTGAAGCAGTTTCAAGCACATGTAGAACATGCTATCATGTCCACACAGCTATGGTGAAGCATCAGATATCTGGGTGCACAAACAGAGCACAGCCCTGAGTCTTCTGTTGGCATTTTTCATCAGGGTGTCATGGAACAGGGAGACCACACAAGAGGGGGCTGTAATAGAACTGATGAAAAATGCTGTGGACCTGATCTAGACTGATGTGGGTGGATTGCAAAGTGAGTATAAACACATGGGTGATTGATTGGTTGTAAAGAGCGAAGGAGTGGAGGGAATGTGCCAGGTTCAGGAATTGGAGATTTGGGTGATTTGAGCTGCCAGTTCTGAGGTAGGAAAGTCTAGAAAAGAGTAGTGTGGGAAGAAACTGAAGTTAAATATTGGTCACATTGGGCCATTACATTGGACCTCTTTGAGAGAGCCAGCCAGAGATGTTCAGTATGCAGTTGGAAATCCTGACATTTACAGGTCAGGTCATAGCAAGAGGTAGTGAGTGGGAATCTCAGCACAGAGTTAAGTAAAACTACTGGAGTAGATGAAATCCCCAAAGGGTTTTATGACACAGGAGGAGAGTAAGGCAGGTGGCCCTTTGTGATATGCTGACAGTACTCATTGACAGTGGGTCTTACAGTGGAGATTCCTCAACCAGGAAAACAGTATATGAATAAATCAGTGGGTTATACATAAATCTTTCCTCCTTGCTTTCCAGAACATCACATAAACACACGCGCGCGCACACACACACACACACACACACACACACACTATTTTCTGGTTCATTCTTAAGGGAGTCACAGTCAAGATGCTACATACATTTGTGAAAAAACACCTAAGCTCTTAAACCAGATTGTTGGGTTTGAATGTACCACTTATAAGGTGATTGACTTCAAGGGCTGGCTGTAATATTAATGCTATGACAATTTAGTAATTTAAACCAAGCCAAGTACATAAAACAGTGCCTGGAGCTTGGAAAGAACAAAATACATATTAGGAATTTCTACTTCGAGTGACAAGCCTTTCATCTGTAACATGGTAAAGAAGCTAGATGCAAGGGAGAATGCAGAAATGGTGAAATCTGGTTATTTTATCTACTGCATTGTCTTCAAAAAAAGCAGTTATTCCCACATTAAGTACATATTCTGGACCAGGAACTTCAGGAATCTGTTTCTTTTTCTACTCTCTTCTTAATAAGAAGCCATTTGTCATTTACTTGTACCCCTGCTCTGAAGCCATTTCCAATTGTTATCAGATGTGGGTGATCCTCAGGCTTCTTTCCTTGGCTCTCTTCTCACTTGGCATCTTTGTTTCTTTACCCTAAGTTTTCCAGGCTGAAGAGGGCCCACCAGACAATTACATCCTCCATCACACTGCATGTCATTTAAGGGAGCAGCGTGGGGATGGGAGCAGGTCCAGGTATCCCTGGGTGTTTACAGCAAAACCTCTAAGTTGGGAGAGACTGAGAACTCTCACATGATCTACCCATTGCTCCTGGTAACTTTATTTACACAGAAAATGAAGACTGTCAGATGTTAATTTGTAACCCTAGCTGTGAAGGGGACCCCCAAACACTTCCAGCAGCAGTGATCTTTGTGGGCGTGCACACTGGGTGGCAGGCAGCATCACAGAATCCACATCCCTGGGGACAGCTCCTGGGGATGAACACACAGAAGTTCCTTTCCTAGTGAGTTCACCATTCCCACCTACCACATACTGTAGATTAGAACCATATCTGGGGGCTTCTCCAACAACTGGGTAGTCCCCTGCCCCAGACAGAGACTAAAGAGGAGGCTCTGCTCAACATCCAGTTCAGTCTCTGGTCACCACAACACCAATCACAGACCATACCAATGGGATAATGTCCAGCATCCCCTGAGGAAAGACATGGTAAGCATCCATGCCAAGTACAGCCTTCACAGCAAAAATATTGGAGTCTATCCAGGGTTGCTCCTATATAACAACAGCCCTTGAGAGCATAGTAAATAACTTTTTCTCCTAAGTTCATAGGAGAAATGTAAAGAAAATAAAAAAGCAGAACTAGTCCCAATTAAAAGAACAAGAGAAATCCCCTGAAAGAACAACCAATGAAATAGATTTCTCAAATCTACCAGACCCCCAAGTTCAAAAAGGAGGTAATAAAAATGCTGAGGAATTAAGAAAATCCTCTATAGAAATGCAGATCACTGTAACAAGGAACTACAAAGTACGAAGTGGAGCCAATCAAAATTAGAGAACTCAATTGCCAAGATAAGGTTGATAAAAACCAAGCTAAAGGTGATAAATAGCATATTAAATAATACACAATAACAAATGAGTGATCTAAAAGATAGAATAACAGAAATCACCCAATCAGAACAGCAGACAGGAAAAGAAAAGAAAAAAAAATACTTAAGAGGTCTATGATATAATACAAAGCATGCCAATCTATGCATGATAGGAATCCCAGAAGGAGAAGAAAGAGAAAAAGTGATCAAAAATGTACTTGAGGAAATTATGGCTGAAAACCTCACAAACCTAAAAAAGGAAACAAATATATAAGTACAGGAAGTACAGAGGGTCTCAAACTAGATGAACCCAAAAAGAATGACTCTAAGACATATAGTAATTAAAATAGCAAAAGTTAAAGATTAAGAGATGATTTTAAAGGCAGCAAGAGAAAAACAAAGAGTCAGTTACAAGGGAGCCTACATAAGGCCATCAGCTGATTTCTCTACAGAATCTTTGTAGGATGGAGGGGAGTGGCAAGATACACTTAAAGCCCTGAAAGGGAAAATCCTCCAACTTGGATACCCTACCCACAAGATTATCATTTAGAATATAAAGAGAGAGAAAATTTTCTCAGGCAAGCAAATCTGAAAAAATGCAGTAATACTAAACCTATCATAAAAGAAATGTTGAAAAGAAACTACTCTAAATAAAAAGGAAGCAAGAATCTATAGGAAAGGGAAAATCATAACAGGAAAGATAAAATAAGGATTAAAGATCACTTACAAGCCAGTACTTAGATTAATAAACAATCAAGAAAATTCGGTAAAAGTGTACAATGAATAGCTAAAGGATAAACATGAAGATGTAAAATAGGAAATCAACATTGCAAAATGAAAAAAAATTGCAAAATGTGTGTCAGGTAAGTTAAAAAATGTAGATTTTTCAGAATGTGTTTGAGCTGCTGTGACTACCAGTCAAGACAAATATATATTTTTATGAGTTAACATACTTGAAAACCAGGGTGAACACAAATCAAAATCGTACAATACATTCAGAAAAGGTAAAAAGGAAGGAACTGAAGCACAATACAAGAAAAAAAAAAAAGCCATCAAAACCATAAAAGGAAAAACAAAAAGAGGAAAGGAACAAAGAAGAATAAAAAAATCAACTGGAAAGAAGGTTTAAAATGACAATAAATACATACTTATCAAAAGGTACTTTAAATGCCAATAGACTAGAAAGCTCTGATCAAAAACCATAGAGTGGCAGATTGGACAATAAGACAAGAATCTAAAACATGCTGTCTACAAGAGACTCAGTTTAGGGCAAAAGACACACACAGATTGAAAGTAAAGGAATGGAAAAAATATTTCATATGAATGGAAATTACAAGAAAGTAGTGGTAGCAATACTCATGCCAGACAAAGTAAACTTTAAAAAACAAACCAGAAAGAAAGATGACATAGGACTCCATATACTGGTAAAAGGGTCAACATCTTAAGAGGATGTGACACTTTTTAACATATATGCACTCCATATAGAAGTACCTAAATACATAAAATCAATACGAACAGACATAGAAGGAGAAATTGACAGAAATAAAGTAAGAGTCAGAGACTTTAACACCCCACTGACATCAATAGACACATCTTCCAGGCAGAAAATCAACAAGGTAACAGAGGTCCTAAATGACACAATAAGACAGTTAGACTTAATTGATATGTACAAGATACCACATTCAAAAAAAAAAAAAAAAACACCAGAATACACATTATTTCAAGTGCATTTAGAACATTCTCTAGGATACACCACATTCTAGGACACAAAACAAACAAATTTAAGAGAATGGAAATTATTTCCTGGAAATTATTTCAAGTATCTTTTCTGACCTTAATTGCATGAAACTAGAATCACCACAGAAAGAGAAAAGAGAAAAAAATGAATACATGGGAACTAAACAACAGGCAACTGAAAAGCTAATGGGTCAACAATGAAATCAAATATAAAATTAAAAAAAAAATACCTTGAGCCAAAGAGCAATGGAAACACAACCAAATAAATGCTATGAAAGAAGCAAGATCAGTTCTAAGTAAGAAGTATATATCCAAACAGACCTTCCTCCAAACACAGGAAATATCCTTGAACAACCTAACCTGCCACCTGTAATAATTAGAGAAAGAACAAAACTGAAAGTCAGAAAAGGAAGGAAATAATAAAGATCAGAGATGAAATAAATAAAAGAGATTAAAAATAGAGAAAATCATAAACCAAGAGCTGGTTTTTTGGAAGGATAAACACAATCAACAAACCTCTGGTTAGGCTCACCAAGAAGAAAAGAGAGAGGACCCATTAAGCAAAATAAGAAATTAAAGAGGAGAAATAACAACAAATATCACAGAAATAAAAAATACCATAATAAAATATTTTGAAGTTATATGCCACCCAAAATGGGCAACCTGGAGGAAATGGACCAGTTTCTAGAAACATACAATGTGGCAAAATGGAATGCAGAAGAGATAGAGAATTTGAAAAGAGAGATCACTAGAAATAAAACAGAATTTACATGAAAATACAAAAAAACTCCCTGCAAAGAAAAGTCCAGAACCAGATGGTTTCACTGGGGAAATGTATCAAATGTCCAAAGAAGAATTTATACCAATCCTTCACAAACTCTTCAAAGATATTGAAAAGGCAGTAACCCTCCCAAAGACATTCTATGAAACCACCATCACCCTGATACCAAAAGGAGACAAAGATACTTTCAAAAAAGACAATTATAGGTAAATATCTTAGATCAATACAGATGCAAAACTTCTCAACAAAATATTAGCAAATGAGTTGAACAACACATAAAAAAGATCAAACCCACTCCTGGGCATATATCTGAAGAAAACCATAATTCAAAAAGATACATGCACTCCAATATGCATTACAGCACTGTTTACAATAACCAGGACATGGAAGCAACCTAAATGTCTATCAACAAAGGAATGGATAAAGAAGATGTGGTACATATATACAATGGAATATTACTCAGCCATAACAAAGAACAAAATAAACCATTTGCAGTAACACGGATGGACCTAGAGATTGTCATGCTGAGTGGAGTAAGTCAGAGAGAGAAAGACAAATATCATATGATATCACTTATATGAGGAATCTAAAAAAAAGTGTACAAATGAACTTATCTACAAAACAGAAATAGAATTACAGATGTAGAAAACAAACTTATGGTTACCAGGGGGTGAGAAGGGAAGAATAAATTAGGAGATTGGGATTGACATATACACTACCATATACAAAATAGATAACTAATAAGTACCTACCATATAGCACAGGGAAGTCTACTCAATACTCTGTAATGGGCTATATAGGAAAATAATTTTAAAAATAGTGGATATATGAATATGTATAACTGATTCACTTTGCTGTACACCTGAAACTAACACAACATTGTAAATCAACTATACTCCAATAAAAATTTTAAAAAATCATACAAGATGACCAAGTGGCATTCATCCTAAGTTCACAAGGATGGTCCAACATACACAAATCAATCAATGTGATACACCACATCAATAATAGAAAAGACAAAACCACCTGATCTTCTCAATAGATGCAGAAAAACCATGATAAAATTCAACATCCATACATGAAAAAAACTCTCACCAATGTAGGTATATAGGGAACATATATCAACATAATTAAAGCTATTTATGACCAACAAATAACATAATACTCAACAGTAAAAAGCTGAAAGATTGCTTGCTAAACTCTGGAACAAGACAAGGATGCTCAATAGCATCACCTCTGTTCAACAGAGTATTGGACATCCTAGCCATACATTCAGACAAAAAAAATAACATAAAATGTATGCAAATTGGAAGGAAAGAGGTAATATTGTCATTACATGCAGATATCATGATACTCTATTAGAACTGATAAATGAATTGAGCAAGGTAGAAAAATACAAGATTAATATACAGAAATTTGTTGCATTTCTTTACACTAACAGTGAAATAGCAAAAAGAAAAAGTAAAAATAAATCCCATTTAAATAACAGTAAATAAAAAAACAAAGAAAAACAAAACACCTAGGAATAAACCTAAGCAAGGTGGTGTAATACTTATATGCTGAAAACTATAAAACACTGTGAAAGGAAATTGAAGATGAGTCAAGGAAATGGAAAGATATCCCATGCTCTTGGATTGTAAGAATTAATATAGTTAAAATGGCCATACTAGCCAAAGCAAAATATGGATTCAATACGATCCTTATCAAATAACCCATGATATTTTTCACAGAGCAATAACAAATAGTCCTAAAATTTATATGAGCCTTCAGAAGGCCAGAATTGCCAAAGCAAGTCTTGAAAAAAAAAAAAAAAAGTACCCTATAAATTTCAGAGGACTTCCATAAAACTATAGTAAGCAAAACAGCACAGAAACTTCCCTGGTGGTGCAGTGGTTAAGAATCTGCCTGCTAATGAAGGAGACACGGGTTTCATCCCTGGTCAGGGAAGATCCCACATGTTGTGAAGCAACTTATCCCATGTGCCACATCTACTGAGCCTACACTTTAGAGCCTGCCATAACTACTGAGCCAATGTACCACAACTACTGAAGCCCACATAATCTAGGGCCCACGTGCCACAACTACTGTGAGCCCACCTGCTGCAGCTACTGAAGTCTGTGTGCCTAGAGCCTGTGCTCTGCAACAAGAGAAGCCACCACAATGAGAAGCTCCCACACCACAACATAGAGTAGCCCCCACTCACTAGGGAAAGCCTGTGAGTAGCAATGAAGACCCAATGCAGCCAAATAAATAAATAAATACTAAATCTTTAAAAAAAAAAAATCAAAAAACCAGCATAGTATTGGCACAAAAACAGACATACTAATCAATGGAACAGAACAGAGGGCCCAGAAATAAACCCACACACCTACAGTCAATTAATCTCAAAAAAGTAGATAAGAATATACAATGCAGAAAACTGTCCCTCCAACAACTGATGTTGGGAAAAGTGGACAGCTGTATGTAAATCAATACAGTTTGAACACTCCCTCACACCATACTCAAAAATAAACTCAAAATGCCTTAAAGACTTAGATATAAGACATGACAGCATAAAACTCCTAGAAGAGAACAGAACCAAATATTCTGACACAAATCAGTGCAATGGTTTCTTAGATCAGTCACCCAAAGGCAAAAAAAGAAAAGAAAAAGCAAAAATAAACAAGTGGGATCTAATCAAACTTATATGCTTTCTACACAGCAAAGGAAACCATAAATAAAATGAAAAAACAACCTATGGACTGGGAGGAAATATTTGCAAATGATGTGACCAACAAGGGCTTAATCTCCAAAATATACAAAGAGTTCAAATAACTCAACATGGAAAACATGAACGACTCAAATCAAAAAATGAGCAGAGTACCTAAACAGACATTTTTCTGAAGACATCCAGATGGCCAAAGAACAAAGGAAAAGATGCCCAATGTTGCTAATTATTGGAGGAAAGCAATCAAAACTTCAATGATGTATCATCTCCCACTGATCAGAATGGCCATCCTCAAAAAGTCTACAAATAAGAAATACTGGAGAGGGTGTGGACCCTCCCACACTGTTCGTGGGAATGTAAATTGGTGCAGCCACAATGGAAAACAGTATGATGGTTCCTTAAAATATATAGAGTTGCCATATGATCCAGCAATCCCAATCGTGGGCATGTACCTGGAAAAGAGGAAAACTCTGATTTGAACAGATATATGCACCACCAATGCTCATTGCAGCACTACTTACAATAGCAAAGGCATGGAAGCAACCTAAATGCCCATCAACAGCAGAATGGATAAAGATGTGGTCTATATAGATATATACAATGGAATATTGATCAGCTATAAAAAAGAATAAAATAATGCCATCTGCAACATGGATGGACCTAGAGATTGTCATACTCAGTAAAGTAAGTCAGAGAAAAACAAATAATATAAGGTATCACTTATATGTGAAATCTAAAAAATGTAAAAAGTGAACTTATATATAAAAGAGAAACCAAGTCACAGAAATAGAAAACTTAGATTACCAAACAGGAGAGGTGGAGGGATAAATTAAGAGTGTGGCAGTAACAGATACATCCCACCACATATAAAATTAAAAAACCAAGGATTTACTCTAGAGTATAGCATAGCATATATACATACATACAATACTGAATCATTTTGCTGTACATCTGAAACTAATACAATATTATAAATCAACTACTTCAAAAAAGACAAATTGGATATTTTGGTTTAGAATTTTCTGGAAGAACCAATAGTGTGAAGCAGGATTTTTTTTGGGGGGGGGTTGTTTTGTTTTAAACTTTTTAAAGTTTTTCTTAATAAATGTTTTATGTTTCTATTTATTTTTGGCTGTGTTGGATCCTTGTTGCTGCACATGGGCTTTCTCTAGTTGCAGCAAGTGAGGGCTACTCTTCGTTGCAGTGCACGGGATTTTTATTGCGGTGGCTTCTCTTGTTTCGGATCACGGGCTCTAGGCACGTGGGCTTCAGTAGTTGTGGCACAGGGGCTCAGAAGTTGTGGCACATGGGCTTAGTTGCTCCATGGCTTGTGGGATCTTCCTAGACCAGGGATCCAATCAGCGTCCCCCGGGTTGGCAGGCAGGTTCTTAACCACTGCGCCACCAGGGAAGTCCCTATTTGGTTTCTTGGTTTCTTTTGTTTTGTAAATACTACATCTTCAAGGAATCTGTAATAGATTCCCAAACTTTTCACAGGAGAAATGGGGAATTGCAAGTTCAGCAGTATAATTTTAGAAAACAAAGGCTGAAACGTCCTGTGTTATGGTAGTTGAAAAATAAAAATGAATATACCTTGCCTCTGAGAATCAGAATATCTGAAAAATAAACTAGGATCATACAATATTCTAAGGATTGCTATGGATAACCCACCAAGGCAAAGTCAAGCTATACAAAATTTGGTTCTAGTGTCAAGACTGCTAATGCCACAAAGACACCAAGAGGTTTATTTTCAGTCACTGAGGCTTCGTGTGGAGTCAGGGCGGACTCTAGTGCAAAAATGGCTTGAGACAGGGGAGAAAAGCCACAGCTTGGGGGTTTTTGGCAGTTGGGGAGAGCTCCTCTGCAGCCAGGGCCTTTCTGTTAGAACTGCCCTCCTAAGCCCAGTGAAGGTCACCCAGGCTGTCCTGACAGCTTGTCCAGATGTGGGGTAGAAGTGAAGCCAGAGTGGGAGGATGAAAAAGACATCAGCACTCAGGCAAAGATGGATTCAGACTCTTTATTACAAGGACACTGACTGAACACAGGACGAAAGTACAACACACAGAGCACCTTCCAAGGGGGCTCAGCCCTCATCTTCAGCTAGACTTATTGTAAGTAATTTGGAAGAAGGTCCAATAGAGAAATAGGGCATAAGTCTTTCTGTAAAAATGTCACTGAATGTATGTAAATGAGATCTATCATTCAAATTGTAAAAAGAAACTTCCCCCAACTCATAGTCCAGAAAAACACCAATCCGACAGGTGTATCCTGAATTCCGTATGCCATGAATCGTACCCCAGAGCTGAATTTGCCAGCAGCCATTTCTTGGGGCTGGTGATATAGGACCATTTCTGGGGAAAGATTCTGTACACACACCTAAGGCCCATTCACCCACACCTCTTCCTTCTACCTGCCAAAAATGCCTGCCAGCATCAAATCCCTCAGAACTCAGGACAGCTGGGTGAGAAGGAAATGCCTCAGGATTGAGAACACAGTTTTGTTCCATTCTTCGAAATGTTGCTGTTTTCCTGTCCTGTGAAATGATGAGACTTTGGTGAGCAGTTTCATGATTAAATGTCAAATCCATGTGAAACGTGCTGATCATTCTGTGGAGGCCAAAATATTGTGGGGGGAGAGTGAAAGTCTCCTTCGTTAAATGATAGGGAAAGGCTTCTGGGCTCTCTAGGTTTCCGTACGTGCTGTGCATTCTTTCAACGTCTGTCAGTAAATCCAGGTCAGGCAGCAAACACTTCTCTGTTATTTCATCGAGCAGACTTTGCAATGTGGATCTGTGGTCTGATATTTGGTTTTTTTCTTCAATTATTTTATCTTGAATACCCTTCTCTTCATTTAGTAACCTAACGTGAATTTCATCATGCTCTGTTCCCAAGAAATGCTTAATGCGTTCAAATTCAGAGTGCAGTTCACTCCTTCGATTCTCCACCTTCCACATCAAGTCAAGTGATTTTGAGAGTTGCATTTCTAATACCTTTTCAGCATCTTCAAGCTGCTGTGTCAGGGGCTCGATGTGGGCTTTGAGCCTCCTCCTGTGAGAGGCTGCAGCTGGCTCCGTGGGTCCCAGGGGGTGACCGCTGTGGTCAGAGGAGACCCTGCACTGGGGACACAGCAGCTCCAGGTCCTTCTCACAGAACAGGCTCAGAACCTGCTTGTGCTTCTCACACAGGGGTTTCTCTTTCTGCCATTTCCTCTTTTCCTCTGTGTTTGGTAGCTTCTTCACAAAATCAATCATGAGACATAACTGACTGTTCCCCCTGATGCTCTTGTCAGGGCAGTGCTGGAGGCAGACAGGACAGGGGAAGATGTCCCATAGACCCTCCCAGCACTGCTGGATGCAGGAGAGACAGAAGTTGTGCCCACAGCCAGTGGTCACAGGGTCTCTCAGGTAATCCAGGCAGATGGGGCAGCTGGCCTCTGCTTGGAGCTGTGCCAGGGAAGATGCCAGGGCCATTGTTCTGGGAGGGCTTCTGTCTGAGGACACTCCCTTCAGAGAAACCTGGCTCTCCAGGGGCTGGGACATGGGAGAAGCTTCTGACTCTTCTGCCTCCTCTCTGCTCCTTCACGGCTGCCAGCAGGTTTCCCAGGATCTGCAGGAGCTATGGCCTCTCAGAACTATTTCTACCCCTTCCTTCAACTCTACAGCAGCCGCCAGGAGGACTTAGAGCTCCAGTCAGTCTCTGCTCCCTTTGGTGCTTTTGTCCCTTTGACACGATGGCCCCAAGTCATAACTTGCTAGGTGGTCCTCCTCCTCAGAACGAGCCCAGCTCCAGCCAGTGATGAAAGTCAACAGCACAGGATGCGATCAGCACAGTCCAGTCGTGGGCGGCTCTGTGGCCCAAGTCACCCGCTCCTTCAGGAAAGTGAAAACAAGGGTAAAAGGATGTATGTTAGAGATTAAGAGCATGTGTATAATCAGCAAGATTTGACCAGGCTTTTTTCTGAATTGAAATACATACATCCAAACAAAAAGACATTTGTAGTCAGTTGGGATTGTGGATATCTGATGATTTTTCAAAGATTACTAAATGTAATTTTTTTTTAATGAAAAGGGATCCTATACTTGAAAGACAAAGAGTACACTATTTACATGTGAAACTCTATGATATTTAGGATTGGATTCACAGTGATGAGGAGCAGGGAGGGGTGGGGGCATCACTCACTGGAGGTATCCACGGGAGGCTGTGGGCTGAACTGGGCCCCCCCACCCACAGTTTATATGTTGAAGATGTAACTCCCAGTACATCAGAATGGGACCCTATGTGGTGATAAGGTCTGTAAAGTGCTCATTAAGGTAAAATGAGGCTGCTGGGGAGAGGTCCTAATGCAACACTGACAGGTGTCCTTAGAGGGGGAAGGGACATCAGGGACGGGCACCCACAGAGGCGAGGCCATTTGAGGTCACAGCCAGGAGAAGGCCACCTGGGAGCCAAGACAGAGACAGGAAGAGAAATTGATCCTGCTAGCACTTTGATCTTCAACTTCCAGCCTCCAGAACTGGGACAATAATTTTCTGTTATTGATGTCAATCCATGTGGGTTGCCTTGTTCTGGCAAACTTTAGAAACTGATACATTGGATTTGTTCTATTATTTTTCTATTATTTTACAAGCTTAACATGTTCTATGTAAAAACACTTTTCACAAGGTTGACCCGTGTTCTCAGTGTGCTCCTGCCTCAGCCAGCTCAGCCAGGTTCTTCCTTCTTTGAGCCACAACTCTGCCTCTCCCTCTATCCCAAAGTGTCCACATCCCTTCAGTCTCTATCTCCTCAGGAATAGAATGTAAGTTGGTATAACCAATACGGAAAACAGTATGGAGTTTCCTCAAAAAAACTAAAAATGGAATTACCATATGATCCAGCAATGTCTCTCCTGGGCACATATCTGGACAAAACTATAATTCAAAGTGATACATGCACCCTTATGTTCATAGCAGCACTATTCACAATAGCCAAGACAGGGAAACAAATGTCCATCAACAGAGGAATGCATTAAGAAGAAATGGTACATATACACAATGGAATACTAGTCAGCCATAAAAAAGAATGAAATAACACCATTTGCAGCAATATGGATGGAACTAGAGATTATCATGCTAAGTCAGAAAGAAAGACTAATTCCATATGATATCATTTACATGTAAATCTAAAACATGGTACAAATTAACCTATGTATGAAACAGAAACAGACTCATAGACATAGAGAACAGACCTTTGGTTGGAAAACAGAAGGGATGGGAGGAGGGATAGAATGGGAGTTTGGGGTCAGCAGATGCAAACTATTATATACAGAATGGATAAACAACAAGGTCCTGCAGGATAGCACAGGAAACTGATATAAACCATAATGGAAAAAAATGTATACATGTGTAATAATCACTTTGCTGTTCAGAAGAAATTAACAAAACGTAAATCAGCTATACCTCAATTAAAAAAAAATGATGTACCACCATTGCAAGTAATTGATCTGAGTTGGCTGCAAGTTCAAACATGTGAAAAATAATATTATCATTCTAAGACAGGAAGACAAGAGCACAGAGATTGTGAAAAAGGACCTGGGAACAGACTGGGCACAACAGCCATTGCAGGCTAAAGAACAAAGTCCCTGGGGCCTGAGTCACAAAAGAAGAAAAAAAAAAAGGAAAAGGAAAAGAAATAGGGCTTAAAAGATCAACCTTACTTCTGTTATAGTAAAACAAGTTTCACACTGCTGATTATACTATCAAAGGAAACTGTGTATATATGTGTCCTTATGATAGCCAGCAAATATTTACTTTCCATAAAGTAAAAACACAGGCATATACATACAACCTTAACTAGGGAGCCCATATATTGAGAAGAAAATGGTACAGCAGGCAGGAGGGTGCTTAGCACACAGCAGGTCTACTCCCCGCCACCCCGCCCCACCTCCAGCCACAATCCCCTTGAAGGAGCTCTTGGGACTTGCCCACATCTCCCAGAGTTGTGGTCCAGGCGAGAAGCAGATGTCAGGCTACATCCACACCCACAGCTGGAGGTCCTGCATCCTTCTCTGAACCCAAGGAATTGTCCACTCTGCCGTCCACAAAGTCTGTTCCAAAGGAATCCATTGAGCACCTCCCACCCTCTAGGATCTTCTGGACCACCCCAACTCTGCCCTTCTCCAGCAGGGTGGGGTCACACAGAGTCCCTTGGGCAGCTTGTTTGTCCCAGCTCAGGCCCACCTGAAATTCTGTCCCCAAGTCAACACTCACCTGCCCAGGCTTCTCAGTCTTGGCTCTGTGCTGGGGGAGCTGCTCTGTGTTCTCAAGGGGTGGGAGTCACCCTAGACACCCCTCACCAGGACTCTGGGCTCCTCCCTTCCTCACAGAGCAGAAGGCCTTCCTCAATCCAGGTCAGAGCACATGACACAGCCCACCTTCTCTGTTGGCTGCTGGAGTCAGAATCTGGCCTCTTTATAAGCCTATAGGGAGGTTCCTTTTTCTTCATCCCATTGGACAGACTGCAGATGCAATCAGCCTGGGGAGATTACAGGCTGTTGATGACACCTCCCACCCTCTCTGATTGCATCTTCTGTCCATGTGGGGGAAGACACTCCCACCACAATCCCCTCTCTCTGATCCCATCAGTGATCTACTTTCCGCTTCCATGGAATACATTAGAAACTCTTATTTTTGTTTTCCTCAAGTTAAATTGCTCAACATTCTTGGCCTATCTCTTCAGAGATTGTTTGAATTCCATCTTCCCCTTAAAGGAGGTGTTTTCAGAATCTGTCCTGTCTGTTTTCTGGACTTCCAAAGGCTTTCTGCAGTTCAGAGCCTCCCAGGTCCTCAGGCAGCAGACAGGCTCTCAGGAGCAGCACCTCTCCTTCAGGAGGTGGGGGTTTTGGGGGGTGTTGTAGCAGGTGGGGGAGGGGCTGTGTCAGGGCAGAACCAGGACAGGTATACGGGCATGCTTTTCAGGATGGAAGGAATCAGAAGTTTGCCTTGGGGAGGCCTTGAAAGTAGTTTAAATAAATCTCCCTGGGACTCCTGATGTTTTGTGAGTTCCTCATTAACCCTGAATCTGCACCTGCACATTTGATCTTTCTCACAGCTTTATATTCATAGGGGACCAAGGATCTTTGTATTAATACATAAGGAAGGGGCCTGGATGGCGTCCCCTCCACTGACAGCTCAGTCACCCCTATGTTCATCCCTCAAACCTGTGCTGGGTGCTCCCTGTCCCTGGACACTAACGGGCCTCCTGGGACACTAGGACCCCAGCACAGTCCCCACAGGCAGGCAGTTACAGTGCCCGGGGAGGGAGATGGATCTCAGATGAAGTGTTCTTCTTCTCTCCATGAGGACAGCCGTCTAGTGCCAGGAGAACACAAAGATTTCCTGAATCAGGAGCACACACGTCTGCTCTCCAGAACTATGCTCCTCAGCAGTGTTTAGTGGTAACATGATAGGCTGTGTATCACAGAAAAGCCTCCCGGGTAGAATGGTCACATGGGGGCCTCCTCTCCTGTGTTTCACTTCCTAGAAGAATCCTGCTTAATCACTTTTTGATAAGCCTTCCCAAGCAGTCTTTCTGTATATATACATATATATATATAAAACCCAACATTTGTATGATGTCTACATTGTGTGTATAGAACATTGCCCTGGGTATATCTGCACAGGGGGCAATCTATGCCATGCTCAGCTGCTTGTTTTCCACATTTTTTTGTCCTGTATCAGCACATGTATTTCACTGTTTTAAAATGTGTTGTCAAGGACAGCTAAGGAAATAGTATTAATAGAAACAGCATTTTATGAAGCACCTACAGGTCATCTACTCCTCTAAAGTAACATTTCCTGTGATGATTTGCCTCTCTAGTTTGTTCCCTGAACACAGCTAAACAAAATACAATGTAAAATCATATTTTAGTATTAAAATAGTGTTCTTGTGGATTTTATCTGGGATTTCATTGAGGCTGCAATCCAAATTGGAGAGAATTGAATATGTTAGTAGATGAGTCATCCAATCCATGGAAGTGTGCTATACTCTTACATTTATCAACGTTTTCTTTAATCTCTTCCATTAAATGTGTATGATTTTCTTCATACCACTTTTGTATTTCATGTTTAGATTCAGTCAAACATATTTTACATGTTGATGCAATTGTGAAAGTTTCACTTTAAACACTATTTTTCTGTTTTTTTAAGAATATGTGGATATTCTTAAAATATGTATCAATATTTTATACAATAATCTTTCTAAAATCTCCTTAAGGCTGTATAATTTCTCTTCAGGTTCTTCGAGTTTTGTAACAGACAGTAGTATCTTTTGCAAATAATGACTTTTTTGTTTCTTTCAGTGCCTTTTCAGCATTTTCATAGAACCTCTCGGGGTACTCTATGCTTGAGCACCCAAGCTTGAGCACCCAAGCTTCAGCATGCTAATCATAGCATCGCTAAACGGGAGCAACTACACGTTATGTCTACACTTATTTGATGCTCTTTTGAGCTACACTGCATCACGTATGAATCATCTAACCACAAAACATTGAATCTGAAGCTAATGAGAGTTTGTAGCATCCTTTCATTTCATGGTAAATGTAGGGAGCAGAGGAGAAATACATGACTTTACGACCTTAAAAGAAACAACACTTAAATGTGGGAAATTGTACATGGACAATGTGTTAATATTTGGGTTTAAAAAAAACGAATAAAGTTGAAAATGAAAAAAAATTGTAAATGTGAGACATGAAACTTCTTTGGATCCACATGTGACTAAACCAACATAAAAAAGATATATATGAGCCAATTGGGGATTTTGATTATATATTACGTATTAAATGATATCAAGGAGTTGTTGCTTGCTTTCTAGGTATTATAAAGGTTTTAGTAAAAAAGGTCTATATTTTTAGTTGTGTATGAGGCATAGAGGGGTGAAATGAAAGCAATCAAAAAGGGAAGAAGAAAAGATGAATTAACAAAACTCTGATAAATGTTGAATGTGAATTTATGGAAATATTTTTTAATACAATTATGTCTGCTTCTCTGTATCTTTCAAATTTTTCATAGTTAATTTTGAAGTGTCTGAAAGGTACCAACTAAATTGAGCTGCATGATGAATGAAGATGAAGAATGACTCTGGGGGACTTCAGGAATAGAGCCATAGGCGTACAGAATGGACGTGCGGACACATTGGGGAAAGGGGAGGGTGGGATGAATTGGGAGATTAGGATTGATATATATACACTACCATGTGTACAACAGATGGCTAGTGGGAATCTGCTGTATACAACAGGGAGCTCAGTTTGGTGCTCTGTGATGACCTAAATGGTTGGGATGGGGGGTGGAAGGGAGGTCCAAGAGGGAGGGGGATATATGTAAACGTATATCTGATTCACTTCATTGTACAGCAGAAACTAACACACCATTATAAAGCAATTATATTCCCATAAAAAATTATCTGGAAAACCAAAATTTTTCTTAATATAAAATTGTTGTGTTGAGTATGAGAAAACATAACAGGTAATACATGCATTAGGTATGCATGAATTTGACAAGAAAGTATCTATGAATAAAAACCAATATCAATTGTATCTTTACATAAAATTTTGACATTTTGTTCACATTAATTTTGACTTTTAAAAATACTAAAAGTAGTATTGATCTTGACTTCTGGGTGTTTTGTCACCCCATAAATTGTGCAACTGAGATGAGTCCCATATTTCTCTCCCCCCAGACCCAGCCCTGCCACTCAGCACATGGCACAGAGCTGGAGCCGTGGCTTGAGAGCAGTGTTTCAGGACACATGAGAATCTGGTTTTTCTTAACCTCGTTCCCACATCCCCTAGTGCACCCCCTACGTGAGGGAACCTGGCTCTGCCCTCTCTTCCACAAGGTCTATCCCTCCTCTGTCCCTGTCGACGCTCTCAAGTGAAAGGGACAAGGAACCCCTTGTATTTGGCACCTGAGCTCACTACCCTTAGCAAGGGAGGACACACCATGGGGAGCCCTAGAGCATTTCAGGGATGGAGTGTTAGAAAGGGGTTGTTTTAGGATTTGTGTTGTGTTATGTGGTTTGGGAAAAGACTGAGGAAGCAGGGCATTGCTCTGATAAGTATTGTCAGCAGGGAATTCATTCTGTGACTGGGTATCTTAATAAACCTCATGAAGGAGGGGGGAAGACTAGACTGAGGCTGAAGCTGTGATGGGCAAAGTAACAGCTGTCACTCCTATTAGCCAGGAGAGGTGGGTCCTGTCCTGCATGTTCATTGATTTTTGTGGTGTGAACTATGTTCTGTTTTTTCTGCATCCAGACCTGGTACAAGAGTGGTCCTGTGTTTGTGTGTCCATCACAGTCACAGAGCGGCTCTGTTGGATGCTATTGGTGTTCTGTGAAGTTGTTTATGTTCAGCAGAGCAGCGAGACCTCGCTGAGGGGGCTGGGCCAGCTCCAATACATGGTGGGCAGAGGTGGGCCTTTCTCTCTCCAGGCTCCCACCCCTGAGGATCACAGGGCAGGATGTAGGGGCAGAACACAGGTGGAGTCATGCTGGCAGAAAGTGAGAGGGAGTCAAGGTCAGAACCCCAGGGACCACGGTCACAGGGCAGTCAGGAAGAGGAAGGTAAACAAGAAACAGCTATTGAAAGAGCACCTGAGACTGGTTGACAAAGTTCAGTTCCTGAGCCCTCAGATCATGAAAGTGCCAGTGGACTTGGAAACGGAGTCACCACGAGGAACCATCTGTGCAGAAAGGCAGGACTGAAAGCTTGATGAGAGAGTGAAAGCATGATTGCAGGGAGTTGGAGTTGATGACTGTAACTCAGGCATTTATTCCAGATGATGCCATCAAAGCTGAATACTTGACTGTTTCTATCCGTTCCCTTAGGCTGGGGAGCTGCAACTAAGGTACCCACCCCTCCCCACTAGCTTGGAAATCTCAATTGTGCCCCCAAAATGTCCAAGGGAATGAACTGCTGGGAGGGATTTGGACCCAAATTAAGTGAGGGAACTTATCCTGAAGAAAGAACAAGAAATGTATTTGTAATTATGTGAAAACCGGGAGGCAATAACTCACCTACTATGTTCAACATTGATAAAATAAAATTTATATTTTAAGGCTGGACAGGAGAATTCACACATAAAATTCACTCTCTCTGTCCCTTTGAGCCTCCTCCCTCCTCCTTAATGTGCAGGGTGCCTCTTCATTATGTATACCCAGACCCCCTCAAAGATGGGAAACCCTGCTGCAACATGAATATCAGTTTTTTTTTTCCCTTTCTTTGATGCTAGCAATGTAACTTATTAAAGGAGTAGCCTTCTTTTCCAGCTGTGTTACGGGGTCATGGACCTTGCTGTTCACTGGACAATGTATCCTCGGTGGACTTTCTGTAAAGTAACCTTCTCTCATTTTGATGGACAGGGCTTTGTCTCAAAGGTGTACATGACTGTGACTTTGACTTTTTCTTTTAACCTCTTTATTGGCGTATAATGGCTTTACACTGTTGTGCCAGTTTCTGCTGTACAACAAAGTAAATCAGCTGTATTTATACATATATCCCCATATCCCCTCCCTCCCCCGACTCCCTCTCACCCTCCCTAACCCAGCCCTCTAAGTCCTCAGCCATCATCAAGTTGATTTCCTTATATTATGCAGCAGCTTCCCACTAGCTATCTATTTTACATTTGGTACTGTATATATGTCAATGCTATTCTCTCATTGCTTCCCGGCTTCCCCTAGGCACCTCCCACCCCATGTCCTCAAGTCCATTCTCTACATCTGCATCTTTATTCTTGCCCTATCACTGGATTCATCAGTAACATGTTTTTAGATTCCATATATATGAGTTAGCATACAGTATTTGTTTTTCTCTTTCTGGCTTACTTCACTCTGTATGACAGACTCTAGGTCCATCTACCTCACTACAAATAACTCAATTTCATTCCTTTTTATGGCTGAGTAATATTCCATTGAATATATGTGCTGCATCTTCATTATCCATTCACCCATTGATGGACATTTAGGTTGCTTCCATGTCCTAGCTATTGTAAGTAGTGCTGCAATGAATATTGTGGTACATGTTTCTTTTTGGATTATGGTTTTCTCAGGGTGTATACCCAGTAGTGGGATTGCTGGGTCATGTGGTAATTCTATTTTTAGTTTTTTAAGGAACCTCCATACTATTTTCCATAGTGGCTGTACCAATTTACATTCCTGCAAGCAGTGCAGGAGAGTTCCCTTTTCTCCACAGCCTCTCCAGCATTTATTGTTCCTAGATTTTTTGACAAGCCATTCTGACCAGTGTGAGGTGATATCTCATTGTGGTTTTAATTTGCATTTCTCTAATGATTAGTGATGTTGAGCATCTTTTCATGTGTTTGTTGCCCATCTGTATGTCTTCTTTAGAGAAATGTCTGTTTAGGTCTTCCACCCATTTTTGGATTGGGTTGTTTGCTTTTTTGATATTAAGCTGCATGAGCTGCTTACATACTTTGGAGATTAATCCTATGTCTGTTGCTTCACTGGCAAATTTTTTCTCCCTCTCCAAGGGTTGTCTTTTTGTCATATTTATGATTTCCTTTGCTGTGCAAAAACTTTTAAGTTTCATTAGGTCCCATTTGTTTATTTTTTATTTTATTTCCTTTACTCTAGGAGGTGGGTCAAAAAACATCTTGCTATCATTTACATCATAGAGTGTTCTGCCTATGTTTTCCTCTAAGAGTTTTATAGCTTCAGGCATTAAATTTAGATCTTTGATCCATTTTGAGTTTATTTTTTTGTATGGTGTTAGGGAGTGTTCTAATTTCATTCTTTTACATGTAGCTGTCCAGTTTTCCCAGTACCAATTATTGAAGAGGCTGTCTTTTCCCCATTGTATATCCTTGCCTCCTTTGTCATACATTAGTTTACTATAGTTTATCTGTGGGCTTTCTATCCTGTTCCATGGATCTATATTTCTGTTTTTGTACCAGTACCATATTGTCTTGATTACTGTAGCTTTGTAGCATAGTCTGAAGTCAGGGAGTCTGATTCCTCCAGGTCTGTTTTGTTTTGTTTTGTTTTGTTTCTTATTTTCCCTCAAGATTGCTTTGGCTATTCGGGGCCTTCTATGTCTCCATTCAAATTTTAGGATTCTTTGTTCTAGTTCTGTATAAAATGTCATCAGTAATTTGATAGGGATTGAACTGAATATGTAGATTGCTTTGGGTAGTATAGTCATTTTCACAGTGTTGCTTCTTCCAATCCAAGAACATGGCATATCTTTCCATCTGTTTGTGTCATCTTGATTTCTTTCATCATTGTTCTATAATTTTCAGAGTACAGGTCTTCTACCTCCTTAGTTAGGTTTATTCCTAGGTAATTTATTCTTTTTGTTGCAATGTTGAATGGGATTGTTTCCTTAATTTCTCTCTCTGATCTTTTGTTGTTAATGTATAGAAATTCAAAATATTTCCTGTGTTAATTTTGTATCCTGAAACTTTACCAAATTCATTGATTAGCTCAAATAGTTTATTGGTGGCATCTTTAGGATTTTCTACGTATAGTATCACATCATCTGCAAGCAATGACAGTTTTAATTTTTCTTTTCCAATTGGGATTCCTTTTATTTCTTTTTCTTTTCTGATTGCTGTGGCAAGGATTTCCAAAACTATGTTGAATGGTAGTGGTGAAAGTGGACATCTTTGTCTTGTTCCTGGTCTTAGAGGGAATGCTTTCATTTTTTCACCATTGAGAATGCTGTTTGCTGTTGGTTTGTCATATATGGCCTTTACTATGTTGAGGTAGGTTCCCTCTGTGCCCACTTTCTGGAGAGTTTGTATCATAAACGGGTGTTGAATTTTATTAAAAGCTTTTTCTGCATCTATGAGATGATCATGTGGTTTTTATCCTTCAATTTCTTAATATGGTGTATCACATTGATTGATTTGCAAATATTGAAGAATCCTTGCATCCCTGGAATAAATCCCACTTGATCATGGTTTATGATCCTTTTACCATGTTGTTGGATTCTGTTTGTTTGTACTTTGTTGAGAATTTATGGGTATAAATTTATCAGTGATATCAGTCTATAATTTTCTTTTTTTGAAGTATCTTTGTCTGGTTTTGGTATCAGGTTGATTGTGGCCTTGTAGAAGAAGTTTGGGAGTGTTCCTTACTCTGCAGTTTCTTGTAAGAGTTTGAGAAAGATGGGTGTTATGTCTTCCCTAAATGTTTGATAGAATTTACCTGTGAAGCCATCTGGTCCTGGACTTTTGTTTGTTGGAAGATTTTTAATTACAGTTTCAATTTCATTATTTGTGATTGATCTATTCATATTTTCTCTTTCTTCTTGATTCAGTCTTGGAAGGTTTTACCTTTCTAAGAATTTGTCCATTTCATTCAGGTTGTCCATTTTATTGGCATATAGTTGCTTGCAGTAGTCTCTTACAGTGCTTTTTATTTGTGCAGTGTCCATTGTAACTTCTCCTGTTTCATTTCTAATTTTATTGATTTGAGTCCTCTCCCTCTTTTTCTTGATGAGTCTTGCTAAATGTTTATCAATTTTGTTTATCTTCTCAAAGAACCAGCTTTTAGATTTATTTATCTTTGTTATTGTTTTCTTTGTTTCTATTTCATTTATTTCTGCTCTGATCTTTATGATTTCTTTCCTCCCACTAACTTTGGGTTTTGTTTCTTCTTCTTTCTCTGGTTTCTTCATGTGTAAGGTTAGATTGTTTATTTGGGATTTTTCTTGTTTCTTGAGGTAGGATTGTATTGCTATAAACTTCCCTCTTAGAACTGCTTTTGCTGCATCCCATAGGTTTTGGATCATTGTGTTTTCATTGTCATTTGTCTCTAGGTATTTGTTGATTTCCTCTTTGATTACTTCACTGATGTCTTGGTTATTTAGTAACATATTGTTTAACCTCCATGTGTTTGTGTTTTTTACAGTTTTTTTTCCTGTAATTGATTTCTAATCTCATAGCATTGTTGTTGGAAAAGATGCTTGATATAATTTCAATTTTCTGAAATTTACAAGGCTTAATTTTTGACCCAAGATATGATCTATTTTGGAGAATGTTCTGTGTGCACTTGAGAAGAAAGTGTAATCTGCTGTTTCTGGATGGAATGTCCTATAAATATCAATTAAATCTATCTGGTCTATGGTGTCATTTAAAGCTTGTGTTTCCTTATTAAATTTTCTGTTTGGATGATCTGTCCATTAGTGTAAGTGGGGTGTTAAAGTCCCCCACTCTTATTGTGTTACTGTTGATTTCCTCTTTTATTGTTGTTAGCATTTGCCTTATGTATTGAGGTGCTTCTATATTGGGAGTATATTGTTATATCCTCTTCTTGGATTGATCCCTTCATCATGTAGTGTCCTTTCTTGTCTCTTGTAATAGCCTTTATTTTAAAGTCTATTTTTTTCTAATAAGAGTATTGCTACTCCAGCTTTCTTTTGATTTCCATTTGCATGGAATATCTTTTTCCATCCCATCACTTTCAGTCTGTATGTGTCCTTAGGTCTGAAATGTGTCTCTTGTAGACAGCATATATATGGGTCTTTTTTGTGTATTCATTCAGCCAGTCTGTGTCTTTTGGTTGGAGTGTTCTGTCCATTTACATTCAAGGTAATTATCAATATGTATGTCCCTATTACCATTTTCTTAGTTGTTTTGGGTTTACTTTTGTAGGTATTTTTCTTCTCTGTGTTTCCCAGTTAGAGAAGTTCCTTTAGCACTTGTATGGCTGGTTTGGCAGTGCTGAATTCTCTTAACTTTTGCTTGTCTGGAAAGCTTTTGATTTATCCATTGAATCTGAATGAGATCCTTGCTAGGTAGACTATCCTTGGCTATAGATTCTTCCCTTTCATCATTTTAAATATATCATGCCACTCCCTTCTGGCTTGCAGAGTTTCTGCTAAGAAATCAGCTGTTAACCTTATGGGAATTCCCTTGTATGTTATTTGTCATTTTTCTCTTGCTACTTTTAATAATTTTTCTTTGTGTTTAATTTTTGTCAATTTGATTAATACATGTCTTGGCGTGTTTCCCCTTGGGTTTATCCTGCCTGGGATTTTGTGCTTCCTGGACTTGGGTAGCTATTTCCTTTCCCATGTTAGGGAAGTTTTCAACTATAATCTCTTCCAATATTTTCTCAGGTCCTTTCTCTCTTCTCCTTCTGGGACCCCTATATGGTGAATGTTCGTGCGTTTAATGTTGTCTCAGAGGTCTCTTAGACTGTCTTTATTTCTTTTCATTCTTTTTCTTTTTTTCTTTTCTTCCATGGCAGTGATTTCCACCATTCTGTATTCCAGGTCACTTATCCATTCTTCTGCCTCAGTTATTCTGCTACTGGTTCCTTATAGTTTTTGGTTTTTGTTTTTGTTTTTCAATTATGGTATTGCTTATCTTGTTTGTTTGTTCTTTAATTCTTCTAGGTCTTTGTGAAACTTTTGTTGCATCTTTTTGATCTTTGCAACAGGTCTTTTTTCGAAGTCTTGGGTCACCTTCACTATTATTATTCTTAATTCTTTTTCTGGAATGTTGCCTATCTCCACTTCATTTAGTTGTTTTTCTGGGGTTTTATCTTTTTCCTTCATCTGGCACAAAGTCCCCTGTTTTTTCATTTTCTCTGTCTTTCTGTGGCTGTGGTTTTCATTCAGCAGGCTGCAGGATTATAGTTCTTGCTACTGCTGTCTACCCTCTGGTGGATGAGGCTATCTAAGAACTTTGTGCATACTTCCTGGTGGGAGAGACTGGTGGTGGGTAGGGCTGTGTATTACTCTGGTGGGCAGAGCTCATTAAAACTTTAATCTGCTTGCTCACCATCCAAGACTTGTTTGCTTCTGAAACAACACATCTAAGATAATGCAGTTCAAGGATCTATAACCCATAATTTCTATAACCAAGACATTCCATGCCTGACAGAGGCTTTGACCTCCAACTACCCATTTTCAGATTGCCATCTTTGAGGCCTGAAGCTCCATGGTGGTATCATCTGACTCTTTTCCAAAAGTGAACTTTTACTCCCTTAATCTCTGATTCTCTGTTATAAGTGTATTGATGATCCTCACATTGGATGGTCTGGGAAAGAAATCACTTATTCTCAATAAAAATGGTTCATTGCTTCTAACAAATCTCTGTGTACTTCCTTGTGAATCAGTCTTTTTTGCCCCTTCTTGAATATTGGGCTAACATGTTGCCTGAAACTTGAGTTCTTTCTTGATATAATAAAATCATTTCTCCTTAAAAAACAAAAACAAAAAAAAAATACCTTTTAATCTACTTGTCTGCTGATGGGTGGGGCTGACTTCCCATCCTGTTTGTTGTTTGGCCTGAGGCGACCCAGCACTGGAGCTTACAAGCTCTTTGGCAGGGCTAATGGTGGACTCTAGGAGGGCTCACACCAATGAGCACTTCCCAGAGGCCCTGCTGCCAGTGTCCCCATCCCCATGGTGAGCCATAGCCATCCCCTGCCTCTGCAGGTGACCCTCCAATACCAGCAGGTAGGTCTGGTTCAGAATCTTATGGGGTCACTGCTCCTTCCCCCTGGGTCCTGATGCACACTACTCCAAGAGTGGAGTCTCTGTTTCCCTCAGTCCTGCCATCAAATCCCTCTGGCTTCAAAGCCTGATTCTCTGGGGACTCCTCCTCCTGTTGCTGGACCCCCAGGTTGCGAAGCCTGACGTGGGGCTCAGAACCCTCACTCCAGTAGGTGGGCTTCTATGGTATAACTGTTCTGCAGTTTGTGAGTCACCCAGTGCTTATGGGAATTTATTTTATCATGATTGCCCCCCTCCTACCATCTCATTGTCTCATTGTGGCTTCTCCTTTGTCTCTGGATATGGGGTGTCCTTTTTGGTGAGTTCCAGTGTCTCCTGGTTGATGGTTGTTCAGCAGTTAGTTGTGATTCCGGTGCTCTTGCAGGAGACAGTCAGCATGCATCCTTCTACTCCATCATCTTGAACCAATCTCCAGGCCACAGAATTCTAATGGGAAAAGTTCGTCTTCATGTAATTCCTGGCAAGCAGAGAAATGGTATAAAATCAGTTGATTCTTGTCAATCTTGTGACAGAGAACAGAGTAAGCAAGGAAAAGTAAAGGAGAACTGAATAGTATTCAAGCGACTTGACTTCCAGAACACTTATGAAATTACTCAGTGTCAGCTGTGATAAGGTCAGGTTTCCAATTGCTTTGAGTACCATTGTGAAGAGGAGACAAAGATATCAATTCTTCAAGTCACCTATACTAAGAGATTCAGTTGCATGGAACAATTGTCCCTTTAAGGCATTTCATCAGGATTCTGGTTTTCCCTATGAGTATTCTTTTAGTCCTCTGTATTCTAACCCATATGTTATGACGGTGTCATTTACCAGCCCGACAGGGAGCTCATGACAAATAAATTTAGCCTTTGAGAATACATATACTGTCCTAGGGAGAATGTTGGCAGAAACATGAATATTAAAGGCGTTTTTGTGAGAGCTCAGATAGAAATGAGAAATGTGTGGTTTGAAACTGAAGGAAAAGTGATTCTTGGTATATCATGGGAGAAAAGACAGCTGAATTGCGTCCTACAGCTGTGTGGAAAGCAGAACTTGAGAGGGAATCACTTGGATATTTGGCTGAGATTTCCAAGCAATGTGTTGAGTGTGTGGCCTTGTTCTTTGTTGATGCTTATAGAAAAATGTGAGAGGAGAGAAGTCAATTAAGGGAAACATTCAGAAGAAAAAAATAAAAAGAAGCAGGATTTGAGAAGGAGATCCTCACCCTATCCAGATTGCAAAAATAGCTAAAATTAGGAGATCCACTGTTAGAAAGTGTGTGATGGAGAGAAGACCAGTGTGTGGCTGCACCACGTCTTGCTATTGCTGCTGTGATCAGGGGTCACATCTCAGGCAAATTAAAGGCAGCAGAGCAAATTTCACTAGGTTTCAAGGACTGGGAGCCATCTGCTGTGGCTGGGGACCCCACCCTCTGGTCCATATAGTTTGTACTTTATGGAAATATGGTTATATCACCTGGTTAACTAACATTTGATCCACTGGGGAATGTGTTCCTTAACTAACCAGAGTAACAGAATTTTTTGCATATTGGAACCACACAAAACATGAAATGTGTGTGTGTGTGTGTTTCTTGCCTGGACATACCTCCGTCCACCCCTGGCCTTACCTCCATCCACCCCTGGCCTTCAGCATGTCTCTCCAGTCATTTATGTATCTCCCAGGCTCCTCATCCACAGAAGCCTTTCTCAGTTAAGAGATTTTTCTTCTTTTATTCCATTGTGTTTAGACATCACACTCAGTAATTTTTTTTCCTGTTGAATCACCAAAATTTCATAATCAAAATGCTTTATAATTCTCCTAATGAAAACTGTTTTAAGGTGTATTTTACTTAAAAGACATATCTCCTATGCATTTACTGAACAACTGCTATCAAACTGAGCCAAAATTATTAACAGTTTCTATGTTTGTCTATTTATAAGCTGTATTTGGAAAGTTTTATTTCTAGCCCTCAATTTTAGTGTAAATTTCATTAATATCTAAATGGATTGGATTCAAGAATTGTGTTTAAGAATATATATTTTTAAATTATTTTTTTGGCTGTGTTGGGTCGTTTTTTCTGTGTGCGGGCTTTCTTTAGTTGTGGTGAGTTGGGGGCTACTCTTCGTTGTGGTGTGCAGGGTCCTCATTGCCATGGCTTCTCTTGTTGTGGAGCACGGGCTCTAGGCATGTGGGCTTCAGTAGTTGCAGCACATAGGCTCAATAGTTGTGGTGCATGGGCCTAGTTGCTCCGTGGCTTGTGGGATCTTCCTGGAGCAGGGATTGAACCCATGTCCCCTACATTGGCAGGCAGATTCTTAACTGCTGCACCACCTAGGAAGCCCCAAGAATATATATTTTTTAACCTCCTGTTACATATACCTTTACAGCCCCCTTGAGATTAGTGGAGTCTTGGAATTCACTTTAGAGAACAGAATAAGAGAAAATGTGCATCCCTTCTTGGTGTTGGCTGTTGTGTCTCAGAGTGCCATTTTAATGCTCTCTCTTGTTTGACCTGAAACAGATTGCTCGATATTTCTCCAGCAAAGATGGGTTGGTTCTCAGAGAGTGGCATCTTGGGATCTGCCACAACATGAAGGCCCCAGCACAGATGAGAGGAGAGCTCTTTCACAGGCAGGAAGGACATTGGGAGGGATGTAGCAAAGAGTTCAGCGTTTCTCACTGGTCTCGTCCTTGCCAGGAAAGAAGAGGTGTCTTTCTGGAACCATGGTTTTAATCTATTTCATCTGCTTTCACTGATCCAGGTCATTTTAAGACTGAATGTCCATAAACAAGATGTTTGCCCCAGTGTTTTTCCAGGACCTGGAGTCAGCAGTGTCTAGTTCAATCTGAGCCAGTGAAGACTGGACAGGGCCATCCATCAACAGAGGAGTAGATAAGGAAGATGTGGTACATATATACAGTGGAATATTATCCAGTCATAAAAAAGAATGAAATAATGGCATTTACAGCAGCATGATGGACCCAGAGACTATCATACTAAGTGAAGTGCATCCGAGAAATACAAATATCATAGGATATCGCATATGTGCTGGATCTGAAAAAAAAAAAGAAACAAATTAGCTTATTTACAAAACAGAAATAGACTCACAGACATAGAAAACATACTATGGTTACCAAAGGGGAAGGGGGGGGTAAATTATGAGTTTGGAATTAACATATACACACTACTGTAAATCAAATAAAAGATCAAATACTTAAATAACATGGACCTACTGTATAGTACAGGAAACTACAGTCAATAACTTGTAATGACCCATAAGGGAAAAGATCTATAAGCTGCAGGGCAGAAATAGAGATGCAGACATAGAGATCAGACTTGAGGACACCAGGAGGAGGGGAAGCTGGGACATAGTGAGAGCATAGCATTGACATATACACACTACCAAATGTAAAATAGATGGCTAGTAGGAAGCTGCTACAGAGCACAGGAAGATCAGCTTGATGCTTTGTGAAGACATAAAGGATTGGGATAGGGAGGTTGGGAATGAGGCTGAAGTGGGAGGGGATATGGGGATATATGTATACATGTGGCGGATTCACTTTGTTGTACAGCAGAAACTGACACAATACTATAAAGCAATTATACCCCAATAAAGAATTTTTTAAAAAAGGAATCTGTATATAGATATGTAACCAAATCACATTGCTGTACACCTGAAACAAACACAACATTGTAAATCAACTATACTTCAATTAGAAAAAAAACCAAAAGACTAGATGAGACCACTGCCCCTCCACTGGTTATGCACAAGTGTAAGATCTAAGAGCTTTTGATGTCAGGTGGACTGAAACTCCACCCTCAGAAAGCTGGGAGGCCTGTAGCTAAGTTACACCTGCACAGAAGGACCAAAATTGGGAGACCTGCAGCTAATTTACACCTGCACAGAAGGACCATTCCTGCACCATTTTCCACCACCCTCCCCAGTCTCCCCACTCCTCACACTGCCCTGTTGCTTTGTGCATTATTGCACAAATACTCAAGCACCTCACCTTCAGGGAGGCAGATATGAGACTTCTTCTCCTGTCTCCTCACTTGGCTACCTTAAGAAAAAACCCTCTCTTTTCTGCACACCCCCACAGCTCATTGTTTTGACTGGCTGCCCATCCATCAAAAGGAACCCAGTTCAGTAATATTTTTTCTTCCTGTTGGGCTCAGCCATCATCGCCAGGCATGTGAGCTCCCTCTCCTGGTCCATCGACTCTTTAACTGGGGTCTCTGTGATTAGTTTTACCCTCTTTCTAGTTGCAGTGACCCTGTGCCACAGCATCACAGGGCTGAGGGAGGTAGACTGCTGGGTCGGGTGATGGAGCTGTTCCCTGCTTACCCACCTTGTACTTTACACAAGTAAGCATTGGCTTCTGTGCTGCTAAGCAACAGAGACGCCCACAGCCGAGGTGGCTGCCCTGATCCATGTGGGGATACTCTCTCCTCACTGAACGGGCTCTTAGAAGCTCTCCTGAGCACCTTTCTCACAGTAGAGAGAAACACAGAAATTACAAGACAGAATAGCGAAATATTTATCTTCAGAAATTGTAAACAATATACCCACGGGCTCCCAAATATAATTGATTTCTTAAATGCTGGTAGTTTAACAGAATGTAATGCAACACAGGTATGTGGTATTTTGACTAAAGTTATATTCAGACATGATTTTAGATATGAGACAAAAGCAAAACAATTAGATTTCTGAAAATAATTTGTCTAAAGAAAGACAAACAAAAAGTCAGAAGTGATACTTCTACTTTAGAGTTTTGTAAAGGAGGCTTCAGTGTAGCCCTGACCACTACTGAAGAGGGTAGGTCTGCAGATTGGCAACAGTAGCCACCACCCACCTTCCAAGAGTCCTGTAGAGTAGGCTGAGTTGACTATTAGGTGCCAACTTAATGTTGGCAGAAGAGTCCATCAGCCCAGGCTGGAGGACCTCAGCTACCACCACCACATCCCTGGTCACATTCCCTTCCTAGTGGCTTCCTGCCTAACCTCCTCTCCTCTGACCATTCCTTTTAGACACTGTTTCTTCAGTAGTGCTCTAAACACTTTCAGGCATTAAGTGGGCTTCCTGTCTCCAAAGTACAGAAAGAAAAAGGCCCATTTCTCCAATATATTGGATAGCATGGTATTTGCAATTTATTTTGTAACTGGTGAATTTCTAGAAGTGGAGACTATATAGGAAAAATATAAATATTGTGAGTGCCTTTTTGGATATTTGAAAAGTCAATTTTGGGGAAAAAAAACATTTAATTTTCATGTATTTTATTCTGGAACTCCCAAAGCAGTTTTCATTTTTTTTCCTGCAACATTTCTGTAAAATAAGCCTGGTAAATAATGTGGTATAGTTTGTGAAACAGAGAGAAAAGGACTGTATTCTAGATAATAAAAAATGAAACATGCTGTGCTAGCTTTGCAACTTCCTGTGAATGTACAACTATTTCAAAACCTAAAGTTTAAAAAATACACAACAACCCAAAACATCATCTAATTTTTGACATTATATCATCCAACAATAATTAATTGAATAATAGTCTCACGAAACAGAGTTCAAAATATCAACCTGCAAATGTCTCCCGGGTAGGTCCAGTATAAAAATAAGCCCTAAGTTTTTCTTAAAAAGTATCAGTGTAAGTACTAATGTATTGATAAAGGAACAGTTACTCAAATCAAGAAATAGAATTACCTCTTCCAACTGATAATTTAGAAAAATACCAGTCCTGCTGGATTTTATTATATCCAATGCAACACAGGTGTTAAGACCAGAGAAGGATTCCCCAGCTTCCACCTTTGGGGAATGGCAAGGTCATAGCTTCCAAGGAACAGACTACTTCCAGACACCACGGGCCATTCACCATTGCCTCTTCCTTCCACCTGCCAACAAAGCCCACCAGACACAACCTTCTGAAGGCTCAGGACAGTTGGTAAAATGTAGCATTGTGAGATTGTAAGCAAAGCATGATTTCACCTCTCCTAATGCCACACCTTTTCTGTCTCCTGAGGTGATAAGTTTGTGGAGCTCGGTTTCAATATCTAGTGTCAAATTGAGCTTGAAAATGTCGGTCACTTTCCATAGGTTAACATGTTTTCAGGAGGTCAATCCATTTTTTCTTTAATTCATATGAAAAGCCTGCTGGAGTGTTTAGGTTTCCAAACTCATTGTAGACACTTTTAATACTTTTAGTAAGCAATTTCATGTCTGAGTGCACACACCTTTCTGCCATTTCAATCAGCAGCTTTTCTAGTGTGGACTCCTGCTCACAGAATTTTATATTGTTCTTTCTGTTGTCTTCAAACTGTAATTTGTAAAGAATTAATTCTTTCTCTTTTCCAAGAAACTCTTAAAGTGTTCAAACAACTTAATTTTAAAGCCCCCTTAGATTTTCCACCCTCCACAACAACTCAGGAGGTTTTGCATTTCTAATGCCTTTGCAGCCTTTTCAACTTGTTTTCCAGCCTTTGAGCTCCTCCTGTGATGGGCTGCAAGCTGCTCCGTGGGCGCCAGGGGGTGATGGTGGTGAACAGAGGAGACCCTGCACTGGGGACACAGCAGCTCCAGGTCCTTCTCACAGAACAGCCTCAGAACCTGCTTGTGCTTCTCACACAGAGGTTTTTCTTCCTGGTGTTTCTTCTTTCACCTCATGGTGGGAAGCTCCCTTGACAACATCAGGCACATGATGTAGCTGGTTGTTCCTCTTGAAGTTCTTATTATTGGACCCCTTGTGAGGGGGCCTGGGAAACTGAGTTTTCTGTCTCCTGGGTGACACTGAGGACCCCTCCCTTGCACCTCGAGTCTATGGGGAGGCACCCTTGATGGTTGTCCTGCCCCCAGCCCAGGGTGCCAAAGTTGTTCCCACTTGGACCTGCTTGAGGCCCCAGGACTTTCTTGAATTCACTTGCCTGAGGCCAAGAGGTGCTCCCCAGATCCCTCTCTGCTCTGGGTGAGGAGTGGCCCTGCATCCCTGCAGCCTTGGCGCTGCTTCCTCCCTCCCTGCAGAGCCCACTGATTGCTCACCCAAAAGGTGGGAAACTGACCTGATTTCCCTTTGTCATTCCTATATGTAGGGTCCATTCCTGGGATCTTTCCACTTTGCAGATAGTCAGAGGAAGCTGGAAGCCCTGGCAGGGTGCAGTAAGAAAGAAGCAGTCTTGTTTAGAGGGTATATGTCAGATTCAGACTTTGGGAGCAGCATGTGTTTTCAAAATATTCTGTGCTGAGAGATCCTGGGGTCATCTCAAACACAAACTACTCTTTTCAGTTGACAGCTAACTGGTAACAGCTTCAGGATCTAGACCTTTGGCCCTGTGCTTTGCCTCCATCTTCTTAATAGATCCAATCATCTTCTTATCAGCTTATTCACCTAGCCTTCCACTTAACTAGAATTAAATGCTCTTTTACTAAATAATTAGAATCCTAGAACACAGAAATAATAGCCTTTGTCCAAACTGGGGATCTTACCATCTAGGGAAAGGAAATGTAAAAAAGCAATGCAAGGAGCACTTAAATACAGAAAGCAAATATTAACAGATATAAATGGATAAATTGATGAGAATATAAAAATAATAGGAGATTTTAACACCTCACTGACATCAATGGACAGATCTTCCAGACAGAAAATCAATAAGACAACAGATATCTAAAATGATACAATAGAGACAGCAACATGTAAAAGAATGAAGTTAGAACACTTCCTAACACCATACACAAAAATAAACTCCAAATGGATTAAAGACCTACATGTAAGGCCAGACACTATAAAACTCCTAGAGGAAAACATAGGCAGAACACTCTATGACATACATCAAAGCAACATCCTTTTTGACCCACCTCCTAGAATCATGGAAATAAAATCAAGAATAAACAAATGGGACCTCATGAAACTTAAAAGCTTTTGCACAGCGAAAGAAACCATAAACAGGACTAAAAGACAACCCTCAGAACAGGAAAAAATAATTGCCTATGAAACAACGGACAAAGGATTAATCTCCAAAATATACAAGCAGCTCATGAAGCTTAATACCAAAAAAGCAAATAACCCAATCCACAAATTGGCGGAAGACCTAAATAGACGTTTCTCAAAGAAGACATACAGATGGCCAACAAACACATGAAAAGATGCTCAATAGCACTAATTATCAGAGAAATGCAAGTCAAAGCCACAATGAGGTATCACCTCACACCGATCAGATTGGCCATCATCACAAAATCTGGAAACAACAAATGTTGGAGAGGGTGTGGAGAAAAGGGAACTCTCCTGCACTGTTGGTGGGACTGTAAGTTGGTACAGCCACTATGGAAAACAATTTGGAGGTTCCTTAAAAAACTACAAATAGAACTACCATCTGATCCAGTAATCCCACTCCTGGGCATATACCCAAAGAAAACCATAATCCCAAAAGAAACATGTACCATAATGTTTATTGCAGCACTATTTACAATAGCCAGGACATGGAAGCAACCTAAATGCCCATCAACAAATGAATGGATACAGAAGATGTGGCATATATATACAATGGAATATTACTCAGCTATAAAAAGGGATGAGATGGAGCTATATGTCATGAAGTGGATAGACCTAGAGTCTGTCATACAGAGTGAAGTAAGTCAGAAAGTGAAGGACAAATATTGTATGCTAACTCACATATACGGAATCTAAAAATGGTACTGATGAACTCAGTGACAAGACAAGAAAAAGGACGCAAATGCAGAGAATGGACTGGAGAACTCGAGGTTTAGGGGGGCTGGGGGGTGAAGGGGAAGCTGAGACGAAGCAAGAGAGTAGCAAAGACATATATATACTACCAACTGTAAAATAGATAGCCAGTGGGAAGTTGTTGTATAACAAAGGGAGTTCAACTCGAAGATGGAAGATACCTTAAAGAACTGGGACGGGGAGGGTGGGGGGGACTTGAGGGAGGGAGGGAATACGGGGATATGTGTATAAAAACAGATGATTGAACTTGGTGTACCCCCCAAAAATAATAAATAAATAAATAAAATTAAAAAAAAAAAAAACCACAGGACCATCTCAATAGATGTGGAAATTCCATTTGATAAAATTCAACATCCATTCATGATGAAAACTCTTACCAAAGTGGATATAGAAGCAACACATTTCAACATAATTAAAGCCATTTATGACAAACCCACAGCCAATGTTATACTTAAGGTTGAAAGGCTGAAAGCCTTCCTGCTAAAATCTGGTACAAGACAAGGATACCTAATCTCACCTTCTATTCAACATAGTATTGGAAGTCCTAGCCATAGCAACCAGAGAAGAAAAAGAAGGAAAATGTATCCAAATTGGAGGGGAAGATGTAATTTTGTCATGATATGCAGATGCCATGATACCCTGTATAGAAAACCCTAAAGACTTCATACAAAAACTATTAGAACTGGTAAACAAATCCGGCAAAGTAGTAGGGAGAAGATTAACATGAAGAAATCTATGCATTTTTTACACTAACAATGAAATACCAGAAAGGGAAAGTAAAACAAAACAAACAACAACAGCAAAAAAAAAAAAAAAAAAAAGAATCCCATTTGAAAACACATCAAAGAGAACAGAATACTTAGAAATGAAACTGACCAAGGAGGTGGAAGACGTATATGCTGAGAACTATAAAACAGTGATAAGGGAAACTGAAGGTGACTCAAGGAAGTGGAAGGATGTTCCATGCTCTTGGATTGGAAGAATTAGTATAGTTAAAATGGTGATATTACTCAAAGCAATCTACAGATTTAATGCAATTACTATCAAAGGAGCCATGATATTTTTCACAGAACTAGAGCAAATAATCCTAAAACTTATACAGAACCAAAAAAGTTGCAGAATTGCCAAAGCAATCTTGAAGAAAATGAACCAACCTGGAGGCAAAACCCAATCAGACTCCAGAGGAATACTACCAAGCTACAGTAATCAAAACAGGGTAGTATTGGCACAAAGACAGACATATGGATCAATGGAACAGAATAGAGAGCCCAGAAATAAACCACAAACCCGCAGTCAATTAATCTTTGACAAATAAAACAAACATACTATGGAGAAAAGTCAGTCTCTTCAGCAAATGGTATTGGGAAAACTGGACAGCCGCATGTAAATTAATGAAGTTAGAACACTCCCTCACACCATACACAAAAATAAACTCAAAATGGCTTAAAGATGGGATACCATAAAACTTCTCAAAGAGAACATAGGCAGAATATTCTCTGATATAAATTGTAGCAATGTATTCATAGGTCAGTCTCCCAAGGCAATAAAAATAAAAGCAAAAATAAATAAATGGGACCTAATCAAACTTGCAGGCTTTTGCACAGCAGAGGAAACCATAAACAAACAAAAAGAACACATATGTACTTAGAGAAAGTATTCACAAGTGATGAGACCAGTAAAGGGCTTAATTTCCACAACAAACAACTCAATGACAAACAAACAAAGCAAAAACAAACAAAAAAATCCAATGAAAATATGGGCAGAAGACCTAATTAGACATTTATACAAAGAAGACATACAGATGGCCAACAAACACATGAAAAGTTGTTCAATATCACTAATCACTAGAAAAATGCAAGTCAAAGCCACAATGAGGTATCACCTCACACCAATCAGAATGGCCATCATCAAAAAATCTAGAAACAATAAATGTTGGAGAGGGTGTGGAGAAAAGGGAACTCTCTTGCACTGTTAGTGGGAATGTAAGTTGGTACAGCCACTATGAAGAACAGTGTGGAGATTCCTTAAAAAACTAAAAGTAGACTTGCCATGTGATCTAGGAACCTCACTCCTGGGCATATATCTGGACAAATCTATAATTCAAAAGGATACATGCACCCTTATGTTCATACCAGCACTATTCACAAGAGCCAGGACATGGAAGCAACCTAAATGTCCATTGAAAGATGAATGGATAAAGAAGATGTGATACATATATGCAGTGGAATACTACTCTGTCATAAAAAGAATGAAATAATGCCATTTTCAACAACTTGGATGGACCTAGAGATTGTAATACTAAGTGAAGTAAGTCAGGCAAAGAAAGACAGATATATCACTCATATGTGGAATCTAAAGTATGGTGCAAATGAATTATTCCCAAAATAGAAACAGGCTCACAGATATAGAAAACAAACTTATGGTTACCATGGGTTAAATGGAGTGGGAGAGGGATAAATTAGGAGTTTGGGATTAACATGTACAAACTAGTGCATATGAAATAGAAAAACAATAAGGACTTACCATGTAGGTCAGAAAACTATATTCAATATTCTGGAATAAACCATTACAGAAAATAGTTTGAAAAAAATAAACATTTATATATATTTCATATATATGTGAAAAAGAATAAATAAATAAGACTGAATCACTTTGCTGTACACCAGAAACTATCAAAATATTCTAAATCATCTATACTTCAATATTTTTTTTCAAAAGCAATGCAGTTATTGCCCTGTTTCAGGGTGGATGACCTTCCATTCGGGAGAGGGGTAAGGCTTTTCTTTGCATTATGGACACAAATTCCTGTCCTGAGGAAATGCATGCTGGCTAGTGTCTGGCACCATCTGCTGGAAAGCTTTTGAACAACCAGACTGACATGATTAGATGAAAAAGAAAGTATGGGTGTTCAGTCCTCTAGTGGCCACCGCAGCCCGTGTCCAGGATCACGGAAGTGAATGTTTCCAGCTCTTGATGTATCCTGCAAGTGGTCTCTGCACATATAGGTGAATGAATGTCCATTGCCCCTTTTAAACCACAATTGAGAAGTGTTCTTTAACCACCCTGCCCCCCTTTTCAATTAACTTTAGATCTTAGAAATTATCCCATATCTACACAAATATTTCACTTTGGGAGGTCAACTGTGAGCAAAAGCCTGAAAGGAAAGTGTTGTATTCATGGTGGGAAAAGAACATTTTTGGAGGAAGGATATCCTTTCTGCTAGATCAGCCTTTCCTCCAATATCCTTTGCCCTTCCATTTTCAAATAAAAGCTACCCTTTCCTGAGCACTTTACTACAGACCTTGTCTCTATGCTTTACTCAAACATTCCACTAAAACTTCATGAGAATTCTCTACTGTAGGAGGAATTGTCTCCCATAGACAAAAGTGGAAGGGAGACAGAGTGATCACTTACCCGGAGCCACAGGGATGGAATGTCACTTCTCTGGGCTGTGACAACAGCCTGTCTCTTTCAAAATACTTAGAGATCTGTACTTTTTACTCCCCTTTCACGTGCTAATTCCCGATTTGATAACACTCTCCCAAAAAGCGTCCAAGAAGAGGTAAAGCGTGATCCATGATGTTTTCATGCAAAGAATTTTGATATGAATAAGTATCAAATGGAAAGATGAGAGAACAGCCATGGGCAGGGGAAGCCAAATGAGCTTGAGCTTCGCAGTGATCTCAGCTCTCCACCAAATAAATATAAGACAAAGTCAAGGTGATGTTGTTAACAGTAAGTGTAGATGTATATTATCCAAGTAACAGGCACAAAACAGTTACTGTGTATATGATGTTAGCATTAGATCAGTGTCCCCCAAATGGAAATGCATAAGGAGTAGTAGATTATAATAAACTCAGAGTACAAGCAGACCTTAGGAATATAGACCCCAAAACCTTACTTCCAGCTTTTTGTTTTAAATATGGCATCTTCTATAGACTGATGGAAGTGCCTAGAACTTAGGCATATTGTACTCAATTTGTATACATCATATTGGGTAAAATCATTTCCAGCATTCTGATATTGAGGATGGAGAGTGAGAGCAAAGATGATGAGGAGATTGTTCTACATAATTTTAAAAACACATTTTATTAGTTTACCATAAAATATAACTCATAAAATATGAAAGGGTATAAATTTTTAAAAAATGACTGTTTCTAAGTCTATTCAAACTCATCATTTTACTTAATTCCCAAAGTCTATCTCTCAAAGAACAAACACTCCTATTTTCCCACATTCTTCTTAAAAATAATTGCAAACCTACAGAAAAATAAAAGCAATAGTAAAACTGACACCAATATACCTATCACTCTCTTTGTCAAATGGACATGTTGGCCATATTGCATTATTTCTCTCCGTATATCCATTTCACCTGCCTGTTAAATAATTTTGTTAAAGTATTTGGAAGTTTCAGACACCCACTAAATACTTAAACTTTGATATCCTAAAAATGAGAATGTCTCCTATAGAATCACAACATCAGTCTTGTAATGAAGAAATATGATTTAAATCAACACATAACATTCATTCTCCAATTGTTCCAAAGCCATCTTTATATTAATTTTCCAAATTTAAATCTCAGTTAATGTTCATACTTGGCCATTTTGCTTCAGGCTTTTTTAATCTAGAAAAACTTCTGATCTTTTTGAAACTACCTCTATTGAGGTATAATTGAAAAACAATAAAGTACAAACTAAGGCACACAATTTCATGAGGGCCAACATATGTATAATGTGTCAAACACCAGCATCATCAAGGCAATGAACACACTCTCACCCCCCACATTATCCTCAGCCCAGAACAGCGCTCCTGTCCCTCCACCAGGTCTACCAGCTCAGTAAGGAGATGCTGAAAAAGTCTTTAGCACTGAAAGAAAGAAACAGAACATCATTATTTGCAAAAGGTTTGATTGTCTTTTAGGAAAATCAAAGAAACTTAAGAGAAATTATAAAGCTTTAAGGGGATTTTACATCCACATGTGAGCAACAAACAGAAAAATATAGTTTTAAAGTGAGTCTTTTACAATTGCATTGACATGTAAAATAGATTTGAATGAATCTAAACATGTAATGCAAAAGTTGTATGAGAAAGATTATAAACATTTAGCAAAAAAGATTAAAGACAACCTTTGTAAACTTAAGAGCATACCACATCCCCATGGATTGGATGACTCATCTACCGAAAGTTTCAGTTCTCTCCAGTTGCGATTACAGAGTCAATGGATCTCAAATAAAATCCACTAGAATTTTTAACAGTCAAATATGATTTTACTTTTTAGTTTGTTTAGCTGGTTCATCACAGGAAACATTATTTATGAGAAGTGGGTGGCCTGTAGGTGCTTCAGAAAATATCGTTTCTATTTACACTATTTCCCTAGTGTTGACAACACATTTTAAAACATTGAAGCACATGTGCTGATACAAGACAAAAATCAGTAGAGAATAGGCAGTTGGAGATGACATCAATTGCCCTCGTGCAGATATGCCCAGGGGAATGTTGTATACACATAACATAAGCATCCTATAATCATGGGCTTTCTGTGTACAGACTACTTGGGAAGATTCATCAAAAAGCCATTAAGCAGGATTCCTCTAGAAAGGGAAACACAGGAGAGGATGTCACCATGTGACCATTCTACCCGGGGAGGCTTTTCTGTAATACACAGCCTATCATGTTACCCTTCAAAACTTTTTTAAAAATTATTTATTTATTTAATTATTTAGGTTGTGTTGGCTTTCTCTACTTGTGGCAAGTGGGGGCTACTCTTCATTGCGGTGCAAGGGCTTCTCAGTGCAGTGGCTTCTCTTGTTACAGAGACCTGGCTCTAGGTGCACAGGCTTCAGTAGTTGTGGTGTGAGGACTCAGTAGTTGTGGCTCGCAGGCTCTAGAGCACAGGTTCAGTAGTTGCTTAGTTGCTTCCATGTAGGACCTTCCCGGGCCAGAGATCGAACCCGTGTCCCCTGCTCTGGCAGGCAGATTCTTAACCACTGTGCCACTAAGGAAGTCCATACCCTTCAACACTTTTAAGAGAGATGTTTCTGGAGAGCAGACATGTATACTCCTGATTAAGGAAATCTTTCTGCTCTCCTGGGACGAAATGGCTGTCTTCATGGAGAGAAGAGGAACACCTCATCTAAGACTCATCTCCCTCCCCGGGCACCATAACTGCCTGCCTGTGGGGACTGTGCTGGGGTCCTAGTGTCCCAGGTGGCTCATCAGCGTTCAGGGACAGGGAGCACTCAATACAGGTTTGAGGGATAAACACAGGGGTGACTGAGCTGTCAGTGAAGGGACGTCATGCAGGCACCTTCCTTATATATTAATACAAACATCCTTGGTCTCCTATGAATATAAAGCTGTGAGAAAGATCAAACCTGGAGGTGTAGATTCAGGGTTAATGAGGAACTCACAAAGCATCAGGAGCACCAGGGAGATTTATTTAAACTACTTTCGAGGCCTCTCCAAAGCAAATTTATGATTTATTCTATCCATGGAAGCCTATCGCTAAACCTGTTCTGGTGCTGCCCTGACACAGCCCCTCCCCCACCTGCTACAACACCCCATCCAAAGCCCCCCACCTCCTGAAGGAGAGGTGCTGCTCCTGAGAGCTTGTCTGCTGCCTGAGGATCTGGGAGGCTGAGAAATGCAGAAAGCCTTTGGAAATCCGGAAAACGGAGACAGGAACGATTCCAGAAACACTTCCTTTAAGGGGTAGATGGAATTGAAATAACCTCTAAAGGGACAGGCCAAGAATGTTCAACAATTTCACTTGAGAAAAACAAAAATGAGGAATTTCTATGGAGCCAGAAACTATATCACTGATGGGATTAGAGAGAGGAGACTGAGGTGGGAGTGTCTTCCTCCACCCTGGACAGAAGATGCAATCAGAGAGGGTGGGAGGTGTCATCATCAGCCTGTAATCTCCCCAGGCTGATTGCATCTGCAGTCTGTCCAATGGGATGAAGGAAAGGAACCTCCCTACAGGATTTATAAGGCCCAAGGCACCAGAATCTGACTCCAGCAGAGAATGGAGAACATGGGCTGTGTCATGTGCTCTGACCTGGATTGAAGAAGACCTTCTGCTCTGTGAGGAAAGGAGGAGCCCAGAGTCCTGGTGAAGGGATCTGAGGGTGCCCCCAGACCTTGAGGACATAGAGCAGCTCCCCCGTCACAGAACCAAGACTGAGAAGAGTGGGCAGGTGAGCAAGGATATGGGGGCAGAATCTCCAGTGGGGCTGAGCCAGCACAACCAAGCTGTCAGTGCACACCGTGTGACCACACCCTGCCAGGGAAGGGCCAAGTTGGGGTTTTCTCGGAGATCCTAGAGGGTGGGGGATGCCCACTGGATTCACTGGAACAGATTTTCTGGCCAGTAGAATGGAAAATTCTGGGTTCAGAGGAAGATGCAGTAGGAGAAGGGAAGCTCCAGCTGTGGGTGTGGATGTGACCTGACAGCTGCCTCTCACCTGGACCACACTTTCAGGACATGTGGTCAAGTTCCAGGGATTGCTGCAGGGGTTGGGGGAGGGGTGTCCCGCAGTGTGCAAGGCGCTGTGCTCAAGACTCTTAGGTTTTCTTCTCAATATATGGGCTCCCTAGTTACGGTTTTATGTACATGCATTTGTGCTTACTTTATGGAAGATAAATATTTGCTGGCTATCGTAAGGATGCATATAGACACAGTTTCCTTTTCTATTGTAATCAATCGTGTGGAATTTGTTTTAGTGTAACAGAGATAAGATTATTCTTTTAAAGCCTGTTTCTTTCTCTTTTCTTTTTTTTTTTTTTTTTTCTTCTTCTTTTGGGACTCAGGTCCCCAGAACCTTTTTCTTTAGCCTGCAAGTCCTGTTTTGCCCAAGGCCATTCCCAGGTCCTTTTCCAAATGTTCATCTGTTTAAACTTGCAGCTAACTCATTTCAAATACTTGTAGTGCTTGGTAACTCTTTATTTTCATTGAAGTATACTTATTTATAATGTTGCCTTAATTTCTACTATACAGCAAAGTGGTTCACTTATGTATACATATACATTTTTTATATTCTTTTCCATTATGCTTTATCCCAAGATATTGAGTTCCCCGTGCTATACAGTAGGACCTTGCTGTTTATCCATCCTATATATAGTATTCATTTGCTAAACTCAAACTCCCATCCAGCACTCATCCACCCCTCGGCAACTGCAAGTAGGTTTTCTATGTCTGTGAATCTGTTTCTGATTTATAGATAGGTTCATTTTTGTTGTATTTTAGATTCTGCATATAAGTGATACCATATGGTGTTTGTCTTTCTGACTTACTTCACCTGGTATAAGAATCTCTACTTACTACCAACTTGCTGCAAATGGCATTATCTCACTCTTTTTTTATAACAGAGTACTATTCCACACACTACTAGATACATGCCACATCTTTTTTTTTTTTTTCAGTCCCATCTTCTTTATCCATTCACCTGTCAATGGACATTTAGGTTTTTTCATGTTTTGGCTATTGTGAATCGTGCTGCTGTGAACATAAGGGTGCATGTATCTTTATGAATTATAGTTTTTTTCCTGGATATATGCCCAGAAGTGAGATTGCTGGATCATATGGCAAATCTATTCTTAGGTCTCTGAGGAAACTCCATATATTTTTTCCATAGTGGCTGCAACAACTTACATTCCCAGATTGGCACACCTTTTGAGTCTGCCATAATCTCTTAAGTTTCCCTAGGAGATAGAGACTGAAGGGATGTGGACACTTTGGGATGGAGGGAGAGGGAGAGTTGTGGCTTAAAGAAGGGAGAGAGAAGCTGGCTGATCTGGCTGGGGCAAGAGCACACTGAGAACACTAGTTACCATTGTGAAAAATGTTTTTATATAAAACATGTTAAGCTTGTAAAATAGTTTAAAAATAGTAGAAAAACCCAATGTATTAGTTTCCAAAGTTTGCTATAACAAAATAACCACACGCCAGGGTGACTTCAGCAATAGAAATTTATTTTCCCAGTTCTGGAAGCTGGAAGTTGAAGATCAAAGGACTGACAGGTTTGCTTTTCCATGAGGCTTCTCTTCTTGGCTCCCAGGTGGCCTCTTCCTGGCTGTGACCTCACATGGCCTTGCCTCTGTGGGTGCCTGTCCCTGATGTCCCTTCCTTCTCTAAGGTCACCTGTCAGTGTCGCATTAGGACGTCTCCCCAGGAGCCTCATTTTACCTTAATCAGCACTTTACAGACCTTATCACCACATAGGGTCCCATTCTAATGTACTGGGAGTTACATCTTCAACATATGAACTTTGACAGGGACCCAGTTCAGCCCACAGCCTCTCATGGATCCATCCAGTGAGTGATGCCCCCACCCCTCCTTGCTCCTCATCACTGTGAAGTGAATCCCAGATACCATAGGGTTTTATATGTAAGTAATGTGCTCTGTGTCTTTTGAGTGTAGGATCTCTTCATTAACAAAATCACATTTAGTAACCTTTAAAAAAAACATCATATATCATCAGTCCCAACTGACTACAATTGTCTTTTTGTCTGTATATATGTATTTTAACTCAGAGAAAAATCCTTTCCAAATCTTGCTGATTATACACATGTGCTTAATCCCTAACATACATCCTTTTACCCTTGTTGTCACTTTCCTGAAGGAGCGGGTGACCTGGGCCACAGAGCTGCCCATGACTGGACTGTGTCGATTGCATCCTGTGCTGTTGACTTTCATCACTACCTGGATCTGGGCTCTCTCTGAGGAAGAGGATCACCAAGCAAGCTACAACTTGGGGCCATCGAGTCAAAGGGACAAAAGCACCAAAGGAATGCAAGACTGACAGGAGCTCTTAGTCATCCTGGCAGCTGCTGTAGAGTTAAAGGAAGGGGTAGAAATAGGCCTGAGTGGCCACAGCTCATGCAGATCCTGGGAAACCTGCTGGCAGCCGTGAAGGAGCAGAGAGGAGGCAGAAGAGTCAGAAGCTTCTCACGTGTCCCAGCCCCTGGAGAGCCAGGTTTCTCTGAAGGGAGTGTCCTCAGACAGAAGCCCTCCCGGAACAATGGCCTTGGCATCACCCCTGGTGCAGCTCCTAGCAGAGGCCAGCTGCCCCGTCTGCCTGGATTACCTGAGAGACCCCGTGACCACTGGCTGTGGGCACAACTTCTGTCTCTCCTGCATCCAGCAGTGCTGGGAGGGTCTATGGGACATCTTCCCCTGTCCTGTCTGCCTCCAGCATTGCCCTGACAAGAGCATCACTGGGAACACCCAGTTATGTCACATGATTGATTTTGTGAAGAAGCTTCCCAACATGGAAGACGTGAGGAAATGGCAGAAAGAGAAAACCTTGTGTGAGAAGCACAAGCAGATTCTGAGCCTGTTCTGTGAGAAGGACCTGGAGCTGCTGTGTCCCCAGTGCAGGGTCTCCTCTGACCACAGCGGTCACCCCCTGGGACCCACGGAGCCAGCTGCAGCCTCTCACAGGAGGAGGCTCAAAGCCCACATCGAGCCCCTGACACAGCAGCTTGAAGATGCTGAAACAGCATTAGAAATGCAAGTCTCAAAATCATTTGAGTTGGTGTGGGAGGTGGGGAATCGAAGGAGGGAATTGCTCTCTGAAGTTGAACACATTAAGAATTTCTTAGGAATTGTGCAGGATGAAATTCACTTTAGGTTATTAAATAAAGAGAAGGATACTCAAGGTAAGATAATTGAGGAAAAAACCCAAATAGCAAACCTTGGATCCTCATTGCAAAGTCTGCTTGATGAAATCACTGAGAAGTGTTTGCAGCCTGACCTGGATTTACTGACAGGCATTGAAAGGCTCCACAGCACATATGGAAACCTAGAGAGCCCAGCAGACATTTCATATGAGTTAAAGAAGGAGATTTTCACTCTCCCCCCACAATATTTTGGCCTCCACAAAATGATCAGCACATTTCAGGTACATCTGACTCTAGATGCTGAAACTGCTCACCACAGTCTCAAAATTTCAGAAGACAGGAAAACTGCAAGTTTTCGAAAAATGGGACCAAGCTGTGTTCTTAATCGGAAGGCATTTACTAATTTCCTAGCTGTCTTGAGTTCTGAGGGATTTGACGCTGGCAGGCATTTTTGGCAGGTGGAAGGAAGATGCCCAGGTGAATGGGCCTTAGGTGTGTGTAGAGAATCTTTCCCCAGAAATACTCCTATATCACCAGCCCCAAGCAATGGCTGCTGGCAGTTTGAGCTCTGGGATAGTACACCTGACACATGGGATTCTGGTAACCCCTGTCGGATTGGCGTTTTCCTGGACTATGAGTTGGGAGAAATTTCTTTTTACAATTTGAATAATAGATCTCACTTACATACATTCAGTGATATTTTTACAGAAAAACTTATGCCCTGTTTCTCTATTGGACCTTCTTACAAATCACTTACAATAAGTCTAGTTGACGATGAGTGCTGAGAACCCTTGGAAGATGTTCTGTGTGTTCTGCTTTCTTCCTGTGTTCAGAGGATGTCCTTGTAATAAATAGTCTAAGTCCATCTTTGATGTCTGAGTGCTGGTGTTTTTTTAATCCTCCTCCTCTGGCTTCATCTCTGCCCCCACATCTGGACAAACTGTCAGGACAACCTGGGTGCCCTTCAGTTGGCTTAGGAGGGTGGTTCTAACCCAGGAAGGCCCTGCCTGCAGAGCAGCTCTCCCCAGCCACCAAAAACCCCTGAGCTGTGGCTTTTCTCCCCTCTCTCAAGCCATTTTTGTAATTGTGGCTGCCCTGACTCCACACAAAGCCTCAGGGAATGCAAATAAACCATTTCATACCCTCCTGGTGTGTTAGTGGCATTAGCAGTCTTGATACGAGAACAAAATTATATGTGGCTTGAGTTTTGCCTCTGTGGGTTGACTGTAACATTCATTAGAATATTGTATGATCTAAGTTTATTTTTCAGATATTCTGATACCCAGAGGCCGAGTATATTCTTTTTTTGTCTTTCAACTCCCATAAGTAAAGAGGTTGCAGCCTTTGTTTTCTAAAATTATAATACTGAATATGCAATTCCCCATTTCTCCTGTCAACGGGTGTGGGAATCTCCTAAAAATTTCTTGAAATAGTAATATTTACCAAAAATAAATATTTCACACTCTTGGTTCTTCTAGAAAATTCTACCACAAGATATCTAATTTATCTTTTTTTTTTCAATTGTACAGTTGATTTACAATATTGTATTACTTTCCAGTGTACACCAAACTGATTCAGTTTTATATACACATATACTTTAAAAAAATTATTTTCCATTATGGATTGTTACAGATAAGGTATGCCCCATGTCTGGTGTGGAAGGAATGGTATTTGGCTCAGATTTCAGCTCCACAGACTGAGGACCAACGATCAGCTCAGATGGCTGTCTGGCACCTGTGAGCTGTCTCAGTCTTAAAATTCCCACCATGAGAAACTGCCAGAGCTGTGCTTCTTTGCCCATGATGGGGTGCAACTGGTTGAATTGTTGAGTTCCCTGGGTCCCAGTCTGAATAAAATACAAGCACTGGAAGAGGAAGTAGAATACCAAGGATGCCCCAAATAAAACTACACTAGGAAAGTGCCTCCACTGAGGAACATAGATGCCACAGGCAGAGCTCCAATTTCCGGTCTCTGTGTGTGCTGTGGAGGATGGGTGTTGCAGAGGAGAACTCAAGCAAAGATCACTGGGTTCCTACCCCAAACCCAAGCGCATGGACTCCTTAGATTTTTCTTTTGGCATTTTTTAACCAATGTGTTGTGGAACAAAGATGCTGGGAAGCCACACAGGAGGTGACTGCAATGGGACAGATGAAAAATGCTGTGGACCTGATCTAGACTGATGTGAATGGGTTGCAAAGCGGGTATAGACACATGGGTGATTGATTGGCTGTAAAGAGTGAGGAAATGAAGGGAGGTTTCATGTTCATGGGTTGGAAGTTTGAGTGATTTGAGCTACCAATTCTGAGATAGGAAAGTCTAGAGAAGAGTAGTTTGGAATGAAACTGAAGTTAAATATTGGTCACAGTGAGCTATTACATTGGATCTCTTTGAGAGAGCCAGGCAGAAAAGTACACTATGCATTTGAAAATCCTGACACTTCTGAGTCAAGACATAGCTAGAGGTAGTGAGTGGGAATCTCAGAACAGAGTTAAGTAAAACTACTGGAGTAGAGGAAATCCCAAAATAGCTTTTAAACACAGGAAGAGAGCAAGACAGGTGGCCCTTGGAAATATGCTTTCACTACCCAATTGACAAAGGGCCGTATATTTGTGATTCCTCCACCAGAAAAAGCAAACCAGTGGGTTATATGTAAATCTATCCTTGTTGCTTTCCAGGACATCACACATGTATGTGCATGCACACACAAATGCTATTTTCTTGTTCACTCCTAAGTGCTATATAATTTTGTGAAAAAAGACCTAGACTCTTTAATGAGACCATTGGGTTGTGTTATACCACTTATAAGGTGATTGACTTCAGGACTAAATGCAACATTAACACTATGATAATTAAGTGATTTAATAGAAACCAAGTGGGTAAAACAGTGCCCAGAATTTTGAAAGAACAATTTACATATTAGCTATTTCAGGTGATGATCCTTGCTTTCATCTGTGGCATAGTAGAGAAACTAGATGCAATGGAGAATGCAGACATGCAGAAACCTGATTATTTTACTCATTGCACTGTCTTCAAATAAACAATTATTCCCACCTTAAGCACAGCTTCTGGACCAAGAATCTTTTTTTTCCTTTGCCTACTCTCTTCTGAACAAGAAGCCATTTGTAATTTATTTGTGTCCCTGCTCTGAAGCCATTTCCAAGCCTTGTCAGATGTAGGTCATTCCCGGGCTTCTTTCCTTGGCTCTCTTCTCAGTTGACTTTTTTTGTTCTTCAAACTCAAGGCTCTTAGGACAAAGAGACTCCACCAGACCATCATACCCTACATTACACTGCATGCCATTCAAGGCAGCAATGTGGGGAAGGCAGAAGATTCAGGTTTCCATGTGTGCTTAATAGGATAATAAGACATTTAGACTTAATTAATATATACAGAACACCACATCCCAAACAAACAAACAAATGGAATGCACATTACTTCAAATTCACATAAAACTTTCTCTAGGATAGACTGCATTCCAAGACAGAAAACAAGCCTAACCATACTTAAGAGGATAGAAATTATTTCAATTATCTTTTCTGACCACAATGGCAAGAAATGAGAAATAAACCACAGACAGTGAAATGAGAAAAAAATGATTACATGGAGACTAAGCAACAGGAAACTAAAAAGCTAATGAGTCAACAGTGAAATCAAAGAGGGAATAAAAAGTATCTTGAGACTAACAGCAATGAAAACAGAGCCATATAAAATCTATGGGACATATAAAAATTATTTCTAAGAGGGAAGTTATAGCCATACAGGCCTTCATCAAAAAGCAAGAAAATTTCCAAATGAACAACCTGATGAACCATCTAAAAGAATTAGAATAAGAAGAACATACAAAACTGAATGTCAGCTAAAGAAATGCAATAATAAATATCAGAGAGGAAAAACAATAAAATAGTGATTAAAAATAGAGAAAATCAACAAAACCAAAGTATTTTCTTAAAGGATAGACAGAGATTGATTAGGGTGGCAGAGATTGGTGGCTGGAGATTAGTTATTGAAATGCAAAAAGTAAAACACTCTTCTCAACTGAGAAACCTGAGTTTGTAATACTAAATTAATCACTTAGGAGCTCTGACCTTAGGTTGCTGAATGCTATAAAGCCAGGACTTGTTGAAAAGATCAATAGATTGCCCACCCCCATTGCAGAATTGTCTCTGGAAAAGGGAAGAAAGATGGCGATAAAGTAGGAGGATGTGGAATGCATCCCTCTCCACAGATGCATCAGGAATACACCAAAAGATGCAATAATTCCCACAGAGAACCAGCTGAACACCAGCAAATGAACTTGGATACCAGAAAGGACTGCAAAGATCATTACATAACTGGGACAAGCAACTTCTGAAGTCTGGACTACTCAATCTGAAGTCAAGTAGGAGGCTCTGGGGAGGGAGCACTGAATCCAAGATGCTAGACTACTAGTGAGTCCTCAGATATAGGGAAGATTAACTGAAGAGAACTCTCACAGAACCCTGTATCAGAGTCTAAGACTCAGCTTCATCTGACTGTCTGCAGCTGCCAGTGCTGGACACCTCAAACCAAACTACAAACAAGATAGGAACACAAACCCACCCATCAGCACACAGACTACCTAAAGCCATATTAAGCTCACAGATATCCTAAAACACACCACCTGACATGGCCCTACTCATCAGAGAGAAAAGATGCGGAGCCATGCATCAAAAATCAGACACCAGACCCCCCCCCCCACCAGGAAGTCTACTCAAGACACTGGACAAACCCCACCACAGGGGGCAGAGAGCAGAAACAAGAGGAATTACTGCTAGGCAGCATATGAAAAGGAGATAGCAAATTCTAAAAATTAGACAAAATGAGAAAACAAAGAAACACCGTGCAGGCAAAGGAGCAGGAAAAAAACCCCACAAGACCAAATAAATGAAGAGGAAAGAGGAAAATTGCCTGAAAAAGAATTCAGAGTAATGATAGTAAAGATGATCCAAAATCTCGATAACAAAATACAGAAAATACAAGAAACAGTTAAGAAGGACTCAGAAGAATGAAAGAGCAAACAAACAGTAATAGACAACAAAATAACTGAAATTAAAAATATTCTAGATGGTACAAACAGCAGAATAACTGAGGCAGAAGAACGAATAAGTGACTTGGAAGATAGAATGGGGGAAATAACTGCCACAGAGCAGGAGAAAGAAAAAAGATTAAAAAGGATGGAAGACAGGCTCAGAGACCTTAGTGACAACATTAACTGCACCAACATTTGAATCATAGGCATCCCAGAAGAAGAAGAAAAAAGGAAAGGGTCTGAGAAAATATTTGGAGAAGTTATAGTGGAAAACTTCCCCAACATGGGAAAAGAAATAATTAATCAAGTCCAAGAAGCACAGAGAGTCCCATACAGATGAAACCCAAAGAGAAATACACCAAGGCACATATTAATCACACTAATGAAAATTAAACACAAAGAAAAAAAGTATTAAAAGCAGCAAGAGAAAAGCAACAAATAACATATAAGGGAAAACCCATAAGCATAACAGCTGATCTTTCTGCAGAAACTCTGCAGCCCAGAAGGAAGTATCAGGAGATAAAGTATTGAAAGAGGAAAATCTACAGCAAAGAATACTCTACTCAGCAAGAATCTCATTCAGATTTGACAGAAAAATCAAAAGCTTTACAAACAAGAAAAAGTTAAGAGAATTCAGCACCACCAAACCAGCCTTACAACAACTGCTAAAGGAACTCCTCTAGGCAGTAAACACAAAGGAAGGAAAAGACCTACAAAAACAAACCCCAAACAATTAAGAAAATGGTGATAGGAACACATATATAAATAATTACATTAAATGTAGCTGGATTAATTGTTCCAACCGAAAGACACAAACAGGCTGAATGGATACAAAACAAGACCCTGCTATATATGCTGTCTATAAGAAATCCCCTTCACACCTGGGGACACATACAGACTGAAAGTAAGGAGATGGAAAAAGATATTCCATGCAAATGGAAGTCAAAAGAAAGCTGGAGTAGCAATACTAATATCAGACAAATTAGACTTTAAAGACTATTACAAGAGACAAGGAAGGACACTATAAAATGATCAAGGGATCAATTGAAGAAGAACATATAACCATTGTAAATATCTATGCACCCAACATAGGAGTACCTCCATACATAAGGCAATTGCTAAAAGCCATAAAAGGGGAAATCTACAGTAACACAATAAAAGTAGGAGACTTTAACACCCCACTTACATCAATGGACAGATCATCCAATCAGAAAATAAATAAGGAAACACAAGCTCTAAATGAGACAATAGACTATCTTGAATTAATTGATAACTATAAGATATTCTATCCAAAAACTACAGAATACACTTTCATCTCAAGTGCACATGGAACCTTTTCCAGGATATGTCACATCTTGGGTCACAAAGCAAACCTCAGTAAATTCAAGAAAAGTGAAATCATATCAAGCAACTTCTCTGACCAAAAAGACATGAGACTAGATCAATTACAGGAAAAAAGGTGTAAACAATACAAACACATGGAGGCTAAACAATACACTAATAAACAAACAAGAAATCACTGAAGAAACCAAATAGGAAATCAAAAAATATGTAGAAACAGATGACAATGAAAACACAATAACCCAAACCCTATGGGACGCAGCAAAACTGTTCTAAGAGGGAAGTTTATAGCGATGTAATCCTACCTCAAGAAACAAGAAAAATATCAAATAAATAACCTAACCTTACACCTAAAACAATTAGAGAAAGAAGAAGAAGAACAACAACAACAACAACAACAAAAAACCAAAGTGAGCAGAAGGAAAGAAATCATAAAGATCAGATCAGAAATAAATGAAAAAGAAATGAAGGAAACAATAGGAAAGATCAATGAAACTAAAAGCTGTTTCTTTGAGAGGATAAACAAAATTGATAAACCATTAGCCAGACTCATCAGGAAAAAAGGGAGAAGATTCAAATCAACAGATTTAGAAATGAAAAAGGAGAAGTATCAACCGACACCACAGAAATACAAATGAACATGAGAGACTACTACAAGCAACTACATGCCAATAAGTTGGATAACCGGGAAGAAATGGATAAATTCTTAGAGAAATACAATCTTCCAAGACTGAGCTAGGAAGAAATAGAAACTATGAATAGACCAATCACAAGTATGGAAATTGAGACTGTGATTAAAAATAATCCAACAAACAAAAGCCCAGGGCCAAATGAATTCATAGATGAACCCTATGAAACATTGACAGAAGAGCTAACACCTGCCCTTCTCAAACTCTTCCAAGATATAGCAAAAGGAGGAACACTCCCAAACTCATTCTACGAGGCCACCATCACCCTGATACCAAAACCAGGCAAAGATGGCACAAAAAAAGAAAATTACAGGCCAATATCACTGATGAATATAGATGCAAAAATCCTCAACAAAATACTAGCTAACAGAATCCTACAGCACATTAAAAAACTCATACACCATGATCAAGTGGGGTTTATCCCTGAAATGCAAGGATTCTTCAATATACACAAATCAATCAATGTGATACATCATATCAACAAATTGAAGGATAAAAACCATATTATAAACTCAATAGATGCAGGAAAAGCTTTTGACAAAATTCAACATCCATTTATGATAAAAACACTCTAGAAAAATGGGCCTAGAAGGAAATTACCTCAACATAATAAAAGCCATATATGAGAAACCAAAAGCCAACATCGTTCTAAATGGTGAAAACCTGAAAGAACTCCCTCTAAGGACAGGAACAAGGCAAGGGTGTCCACTCTCATCACTATTATTCAACATAGTTTTGGAAGTTTTAGCCACAGCAATCAGAGGAGAAAATGAAATAAAAGGAATCCAAATTGGAAAAGAAGTAAAATTGTCACTCTTTGCAGATGACATGATATTATGCATAGAAAACCCTAAAGACTACCAGAAAACTGCTAACACTAATTGATGAATTTAGTAAAGTAGCAGGATATAAAATTAATGTGCAGAAATCTCTTGCATTCCTATATACTAACAATGAAAGAGCAGAAAGAGAAATTAAGGAAACACTCCCATTTACCATTGTAACAAAGAGAATAAAATACCTAGGAATAAACCTGCCTAAGGAGGCAAAAGATCTGTATGCAGAAAACTATAAGACACTGGTGAAAGAAATCAAAGATGACACAAACAGATGGAGAGACATGCCATGTTTTTAGATTGGAAGAATCAACATTGTGAAAATGACTATTCTATCCAAAGCAATTTACAAATTCAACACAATCCCTATCAAAATACCAATGGCATTTTTCACAGAACTAGAACAAGAAATCTTATGATTTGCATGGAAACACAGAAGATCCTGAATAGCCAAAGCAATCTTGAGAAAGAAAGATGGAGCTGGTGGAATTAGGCTTCCTGACCTCAAACTATACTACAAGGCCATAGTGATCAAGACAGTATGGTACTTGCACAAAAATAGAAATATAGGTCAATGCAACAAAATAGAGAACCCAGAGGTAAACCCAAGCACATATGGGCACCTTATCTTTGACAAAGGAGGTAAGAATATACAATGGAAAAAAGACAGCCTCCTCCATAAGTGGTGCTGGGAAAATTGGACAGTAACATGTAAAAGAATGAAATTAGAACACTTTCTAACACCAGACACAAAAATAAACTCAAAATGGCTTACAGACCTACGTGTAAGGCCAGACACTATAAAACTCCTAGAGGAAAACATAGGCAGAACACTCTATGACGTACATCATAGCAAGATCCTTTTTGACCCACCTCCTAGAATAATGGAAGTAAAATCAAGAATAAACAAATGGGACCTAGTGAAACTTAAAAGCTTTTGCACAATGAAAGAAACCATAAACAAGACAAGAAGACAACCCTCAGAATGGGAGAAAATACTTGCCAATGAAGCAACCGACAAAGGATTAATCTCCAAAATATACAAGCAGCTCATGCAGCTTAATACCAAAAAAGCAAATAACCCAATCCACAAATGGGTGGAAGACCTAAACAGACATTTCTCCAAAGAAGACATATAGATGGCCAACAAATGCATTAAAAGTTGCTCATCATCGCCAATCATTAGAGAAATGCAAGTCAAAGCCACAATGAGGTATCACTCCACACCAGTTAGAATGGGCATCACCAAATAGTCTAGAAAAAAAAAAAAATTTGGAGAGGGTGTGGAGAAAAGGGAACCCTCCTGCACTGTTGGTAAGAATGTAAATTGGTACAGCCACTATCAAAAACAGTTTGGAGGTTCCTTAAAAAACTAAAATGGAACTACCATATGACCCAGCAATCCCACTACTGGGCATACACCCTTAGAAAACCATAATCCAAAAAGAAACATGTACCATAATGTTCATTGCAGCACTATTTACAATAGCCAGGACATGGAAGCAACCTAAATGCCCATCAACAGATGAATGGATAAAGAAGATGTGGCACATATATGCAATGGAATATTTCTCAGCCATAAAAGGAATGAAATGGAGCTATATGTAATGAGGTGGATAGACCTAGAGTCTGTCATACAGAGTGAAGTAAGCCTGAAAGAGAAAAACAAATACTGTATGCTAACTCATATATATGGAATCTTAAAAAAAAAAAAATGTTACTGATGAATCCAGTGACAGGGCAAGATTAAGGATGCCGATGCAGAGAATGGACTGGAGGACACAGGGTTGGGGGGTAAGGGGTGAAGGGGAAGCTGGGATGAAGTGAGAGATTAGCATTGACATATATGCACTCCCAACTGTAAAATAGATAGCTAGTGGGAAGTTGCTGTATAACAAAGCGAGATCAATTTGATGATGGGTGATGCCTTACAGGGCCAGGAGAGGGAGAGTGGGAGAGAATCATGGGAGGGAGAAGAAAAAAAAAGGATAAACAAAATGAACAAATCTCTGGCCAGGCTCACCAAGAAGAAAAGGTAAAGAACCAAATAAATAAAATACAAAACGAAAGGGGAGAAGTAACAACTGATGCCTCAGAAATACAAAATACCATAAAAAATATTATCACCTGTTATACGCCAACAAAACGCACAACCTAAAACAAATGGACCAATTTCAAGAAACATACAGCCTGCCAAAACTGAATCAAGTAAAATAGTTAATGTAAATAAAGAAATCACTAGAAATGAAATAGAATTTCTTTTTTTATGGGCTTAGTTGCTCCACGGCATGTGGGATCTTCCTGGAGCAGGGATCAAACCCCTATCCCCTGCATTGGCAGGCAGATTCTTAACCACTGCACCATCTAGGAAGCCCAAAATAGAATTTTTAATAAAAAAAATCCAGCAAACAAAAATCCAGCATTGGATGGCTTTACTGGGGCATTTTACCAAACATGCAAAGAAGAAATATTATACACTTATCCTTCTCAAATTCTTCTGAAATACTGAAGAGGAGGGAATACTCCCAAAAGCATTCTATGAAGCCACTATCATACTCATACTAAAAAACCAAAGATACTACAAAAAAGTACAGACCAATATTTTTGATAAACATAGATGAATAGAATATTGATCCTGAATAGCCAAAAGAAACCTAAGGAGGCATAATCCTCAGCAAACTGAATCATATAACACCTAAAAAGTATCACACACCATGATCAAGTTCAACTCATTTTGGTGTCATAAGGATGGTTCAACATATGCAAATCACTCAGTGTCATAAACCACATGAACAAAAGAAAAAAAAAAGAATCATCTCAATAGATGCAGAAAAATGTCAGATAAAATTCAGAATCCATTTCTCTGATGATTAGTGATGTTGAGCATCTTTTCATGTGGCATCCATTCATGATAAAAAAAATCTCTGCAAAGTGGCTATAAAGAGAACACATCTTAACATGATTAAAGCCAATTATGACAAACCCACAGCCAACAAAATACTTAATGGTAAAAAGCCAAAATCCTTGCTGCTAAATACTGGAACAAGACAAGGATGCCCAATCACACATCTTCTGTTCAACATAGTATTAGAAGACCTAGCCATAGCTATCAGATGAGTAAATAAGTAAATAAATAAATAAATAAATCTCCAAACCAGAAGGGGAAGATGTAAAGTTATCATGATATGTAGATAACATGATACTCTAAAGAGAAAAAAACCTAGAGACTCCACACAAAAACTGTTAGATCTAATAAGTGAATTCAGTAAGATGGCCTATTACAAGATTACTATAAATAAATGTCTTGCATTTCTTTACAATAACAATGAAATATCAGGAGGAGAAAGTAAAAAAAAAAAAAAAAAAAAAACTCATTTGAAATCACAACAGAATAAAATACTTAGGAATAAACCTGACCAAGAAAATGGAAGACTTACATGCTGAGAACTACAAAACAGTGATAAAGGAAATTGAAGACAATTCAAGGAAATATAAAGATGCCCCAAGCTCTTAAATTGTAAGAATTAATATAGTTAAAATGGTCATACTACTCAAGCCAATATACAGACTTCATGTGATCTCTATCAAATAACCCATGACATTTTTCACAGAACTACAGCAAATAATCCTAATATTTAAATGGAAGCACAAAGAATTAGAATAGTCAAAGCAATCCTGAAGGAAAAGAACAAAGCTGGAAGTATGACACTCCCAGACTTCAGAGAATACTGCAAAGCTACAGTAACCAAAACAGCAGGATACTGGCACAAAAACAGACCTACAGATGAATGGAAGTGAATAGAGAGCCCAGAAAAAAACCCACATGCCTATGGTCAATCAGTCTTCAACAAAGGTGTTAAGAATATACAATGAAGAAAAGACAGTCTATTCAGTAAGTGTTGCTGGGAAAACCACACAGCTACATGTAAAACAATGAAAGTACAACATTCTCTAACATGATATATAAAACTAAACTCAAAACGGATTAGACTTAAGTGTAAGACCAGATACTGTAAAACTCCTAGAAGAAAACATAGGCAGAACACTCTTCAACATAAATCTCACAGTATCTTCTCAGATCCCTCTCCTCAACTAATGGAAATAAAAACAAGCAAACAAACAAACAAAAAAACCAAATGGAACCAAATTGAACTTAAAAGCTTTTGCACAGCAAAGGAAACCATAAGTAAAACAAAAAGACAACCAACAGAACTGGAGAAAATATTAGTAAACAATGCAATGGACATGGGTTTAATTTCCAAAATTAACAGAAAGTTCATCCAACTCAATTTCAAAAACAAAAACAAAATCCAATTACAAAACGGGCAGAACACCTAAATAGACATTTCTCCAAAGATGACATCTTCACTAATTAGAGAGAAATGAAAATCAAAACACAATGAGGTATCACCTCATTCTGGTCAGAATGGGCATCATCAGAAAATGTAAAAACAGTAAATGCTGAAGAGAGTGTGGAGAAAAGGGAAACCTCTTGCACTGTTGGTGGGAATGTAAATTGATATAGCCACTATGGAGAACAGTATGGAGAATCCTTAAAAAGCTAAAAATAGAACTACCATATGACCACACAATCCCACCACCTGGCATGTACCCAGAGAAAACTGTAATTCAAAAAACACATGCACCCAAATGCTCATTGAAGCACTTTTTACAATAACCAGGAAATGGAAGCAACTTAAATGTCCATCAACAGATGAATGGATAAAGGTGATGTGGTACATATATACAATTGAATATTACTCAGCCATAAAGAGGAACAAAACTGGTTCATTTGTAGAGATGTGGATGGACCTAGAGACTGTTACACAGAGTGAAGTAAGTCAAAGAGAAAAACAAATATCATATATTAATGTATATATATGGAATCTAGAAAACCTGTATAGATGATCTTATTTGCAAGATAGAATAGAGACATGGACATAGAGAACAAACGTATGAATGCCAAGGGGGCAGGGTGGGGGGGTGATGAATTGGGAGATTGGGATTGACATATACACACTATTGATACCATGTATAAAATAGACAACTGACAAGAACCTAATGTATAGCACAAGGAACTCTACTCAATGCACTGTGGTGACCTAAATGGGAAGGAAATCCAAAAAAGAGGGGATATATGTATATGTGTAGCTGATTCAATTTGCAGTACAGCAGAAACTAACACAACATTGTAAAGCAAATATACTCTAATAAAAATTAATTTTTTAAAAAAAGATGTCTTTCAGGATTCTCAAAGTTTGTCTCATTACATTTAGTAAGCACTTCTCTGTGATACAGGCATTCAAAGCATTTTACAGATCAGGAAAGTGAGGCATAATAGGAAAGGAATCTGGCTGATCAGAAACAGCCAATGTAGGAGAGGTTGGAAACGACATCTATTTCAGGCTAAAATGTGTGCTTTTAGCCGTTGTGAATAAATGGCACGTGCAAAGTAGATTCATGAAAGTATCCTTAGTAGCAATGTAAAGGACCTTCATAACAGCAAAAAATGTCTCTCTTCTGATGGGGAAAAGTGAAGGAAATTTCTGGTCTACAGATCCATAGGTATTGAGTCCATGGCACTAGCTTAGACGGACAACTGTGGGTTTGAAGTCACCTCTTGCAAAATTTCCACTAATGGGACCTAAATAGAATATTTTCTGCCAAATATAGATGTTTTTGTATGATTAAATGATGTGATTGACACAGAAACAAATATATTAAAACCAAGGCATAAGTTGACTCAATTTATTGCTTATTGAATTTACCTATGAAATTTATTTAATATTAATTTACCACACACTTTCAAGGGGAATTTGAAATTTAGGTTTGCTTGTTGTAATTTTTCATATATCTTTTTGTTTTAAACCCAGTGAAAATGTTTAGTGCATCTGAGTCAGCAAATAAGTTCCTTTTCTTTTTTTTTTCCTTCATATAGCTCTCAGTATAGTTAGATAAATGTGGTATAAACTAATTTTAAAAGCTACCTATGGGACTCTCCTGTTGGCACAGTGGTTAACAATCTGCCTGTCAATGCAGAGGACACGGGTTTGATCCCTGGTCCAGGAAGATCCCACAAGGCACAGAGCAACTCAGCTGGTGCACCACAACTACTGAGCCTCTGCTATTGAGCCCATGAGCTGCAACTACTGAGCTTGTGTGCTGCAACTATTGAAGCCTGTGCTCTGCAACAAGAGAAGCCATCACAATAAGAAACCTGTACACCACAACAAAGAGTAGCCCCTTCTCACCGCAACTAGAGAAAGCCTCCACAGCAACGAAGACCCAATGCAGCCAAAAAAAAAATTACAAATGATATAAGGTTATAATGATTTCCCCCAAGCTTGGTCTCTTACCCATGTATTTTTCCTTTTCAGAGATAAACACTTATATCATCATGTCTATTATACGTATTTTAAATACAAATGTACAGTCATAAGAACATGCATACATTCAAATGACGATATATTATACACACCATTGTGATTCTGTTCTTTGTTGTTTTGTTTATACCTTTACATTATCTTAGAAAGTATAACATTTCAATATGTATAAATGCTCATTCCACTTAAAGCTTCATTACTCCAATTTGGATGCACTGTAATTCATTTAAGTGATCCTCTAACGATGGATTTTGATTGTTCCAGTATTTTCTCCTCATAATCTGTAGGACAACAAATATTCTTGGATATTGTCTTTTGTATGTGTGGGGTACCACTTTGCGACAAATTCCTCAAAGTGGATTGCTGAGTCAAAGGTACATGCAGCATTTGCAATGTTGATAAATATTGGCAGATTGCCCTTTGAGTAGGATTTTGGCAAACTGCTGCCTGCAGGCTAAATCCAGCCCAGTGCACGCATTGGTAAAAAGGGTTTAATTGGAACTCTACCTTCTAAGGCTGCTTTCATGGTTACAATGGCAGTACTGAACAACTGCAAAAGAGACCATATGGATGAGGGTGAGTCAAAACTATCCACACTCTGGTTATATTAAAACTTCTATAAATTCTACAGCCAGAGTGCAGATAATTTTTGACTCACCCTCATAGTTTGTACAAAATTTTTAAAGAATATTAACAAAGGTTAGTATACCCAATATTTTTCAGGAAGACCAACTAGGATATTTGGTAGTGGGGAGAGATTCTCTAGCAACAATGTCTGATAAAGTTACTCTCTCTCTCAAAAGTCTCTAAGGACTATTTCACAGACTACAATGCTTAAATGACATATTTGAGCCTAGAAAAAAAAAAGCTGGCTCTTGCTCCCACTCACCTCTCTGACCACACTCTGGCTTTTTTCACTTCACTCTACTCCATGGATTTGCTTCCTCACTGTCCCAGGTTTGCGGATCCCTTCCCTGTGACACTTGCTCTAGCCAGTCATTCTGCAGTGCTCCACCACTGCTATTCTCTCATCCAGTTTCACAGATGCTTTGCTCTCTAAGATGCCTACCCTGACCACCCCACTCACACTGTCAACCCTTTCCCACACACAGTATTCCCATGTCGCTGATATTGATCAACTATTACCTGTTCCAACTGCACTTTATCAGGCTGTAATGTACTGTGACATTTGTTCATCATTTGATTGTCTTTTTTCTCCACTCTAGGAGTATGCTGCTGGAGGACAGGAGTCTTTTGTTTTGCTAACCTAGTACAATTTTATTTTACCTCCTTAACCTTCTATTAATCCTCACTGCCATTATCATTTTTTAAGAACTTTTATTGAGATACAGTTAACAGACAATAAACAGCATATATTTAGAGTGTACAATTTGGTATCCCAATCTCCCAATTCATTCCCCCCCAACCCTCCCCGCTTTCCCCACTAGGTGTCCATATGTTTGTTCTCTACATCTGTGTCTCTATTTCTCCCTTGCATTTCCTCTTTCATAGTTGTTAGCATTTACCTTATGTATTGAGGTGCTCCTATATTGGGTGCATATATATTTATAATTGTTATATCCTCTTCTTGGATGGATCCCTTGATCATTACGTAGTGTTCTTTCTTGTCTCTTGTAACAGTTTTTATTTTAAAGTCTATTTTTGTCTGATATGAGTATTGCTACTCCAGCTTTCTTTTGATTTCCATTTTCATAGAATATTTTTTCCATCCCCTTACTTTCAGTTTGTGTGTGTCCCTAGGTCTGAAGTGGGTTTCTTGTAGACAGCATATATAAGGGTCTTGTTTTTGTATCCAATCAGCCAGTCTGTGTCTTTTGGTTGGAACATTTAATCCATTCCCAATTAAGTTAATTATTGATATGTATGTTCCTATTTTCATTTTCTTGATTTTGGGGGTTTGTTTTTGTACATCCTTTTCTTTTCTTTTGTCCCACTTAGAGAAGTTTCTTTAGCATTTGTTTTAGAGCTGGTTTGGTGGTGCTGAATTCTCTTAGCTGTTGCTTGTCTGTAAAGCTTTTTATTTCTCCATCAAATCTGAATGAGATCCTTGCTGGGTAGAGTATTCTTGGTTACAGGTTCTTCCCTTTCATCACTGTAAATATATCATGCCACTACCTTTTGGCTTCCAGAGTTCCTGCTGAGAAATCAGCTGTTAAGCTTATGGGAGTTCCCTTGTATGTTATTTGTCATTTTTCCCTTGTTGCTTTTAATAATTTTTCTTTGTCTTTAATTTTTGTCAATTTGATTACTCTGTGTCTCAGCATATTTCTCCTTGGGTTTATCCTGCCTGGGACTCTCTGCACTTCCTGAAGTTGTGTGGCTATTTCCCTTCCGATGTTAGGGAATTTTTTGACTATAATCTCTTCAAATATTTTCTCAGGTCTTTTCTCTCTCTCTCTTCTCCTTCTGGGACCCCTATAATGTGAATGTTGGTGCATTTAATGTTGTCCCAGAGGTCTCATAGGCTGTCTTTATTTCTCTTCATTCTTTTTTCTTTATTCTGTTCTGTTGCAGAGATTTCCACCATTCTGTATTCCAGGTCACTTGTTCATTCTTCTCCCTCAATTATTTGGCTATTGGTTCCTTCTAGTGTATTTTTCATTTCTGTTACTGTATTATTCATCTCTGTTTGTACTTTAATTCTTCTCTGTCTGCGTTAAAATTTTCTTGCATCTTTTCAATCTTTGCCTCCATTCTTTTCCCAAGGTCCTAGATCATCTTCACTATCATTCTGAATTCTTTTTCAGAAAGGTTGACTGTCTTCGCTTCATTTAGTTGTTTTTCTGGGATTCTATGTCTTTCCTTCATCTCATACATAGTCCTCTTCCTTTTCATTTTGTCTATCTTTCTGTGATTCTGTTTTCATTCCACAGGCTGTAGGATTGTAGTTCTTGCTTTTGCTGTCTGACTCCTGGTGGGTGAGGCTATCAAAGAGGCTTGAACATGCTTTCTGATGGGAGAGACTGGTGGTGAGTAGAGCTGGGTGTTGCTTTCTAAGATTCTTAAAGATAAGTTCTGGCACAGTCAATTTAAAAGAGACTATGTGGTCTATTAATCAGATATTTGATAGAAATGAGGGTAATTTTTGAGAGAAAAAGATTATATTTCAGTGAATAGTAAATTCTAGTTTTGTTAATTGGGATCTATATTAAATTGCTAAGATTCACTTCCCGGATAGCTCCTTGTGAAATTTAGTAATTAAAATGACACTCTAAGTTTCTTTCTAAAGTTTATCACAGTAATCTAACTTTAGATGAAGATAGGATTCACCATGACCTACAACCGGGAGATTATTCTTACTGGAAAAGATTTCCAATAATAGACTCAACAGTCATGTTGGAAAGGACCATATCAGGCCTCTCCTGAATAAACTGAAACTCCTATTTTTTTGTGTGTGTTTTGCTTTTGTATTGAATTATGTATTTGTTTATTGCAACAAATTCCAAAAATGAAGTGATATATAAAAACAACAATATAATGTATAATCTATTTCCAAGAGGTTACCATTTTTAATGTTTTGATTTATAAATATCCACATAATTTTTCTATTTGCATATACACACAAACATCTAAGTTTGTAATATTGTATGCGTGTATATGTTGTTTGTATATCTACATAATCACACTGACAGTAGTGTTCTTTAACACATTTGCAATTTAATATATCAAACAATCAATAAGAAAGCAAAGATCATTTCATTTGGTCAAATATATGTGCTCTAATATATGCATCTATTCTCAGTTGTTATCTTTTATTTCTTTATAATCCTTTCAACATTTGCTATTAATGTTATTCATATAAATTCTACAATAAATATCCTTGTATTTATGTCTTTCTTGATTCCATATATTTTCCCTCGGAGTGGACTTGTAAAATGGCCATATTTGTTCAGGTACTTTTCTAAAATTTATTTATTTATTTATTTATTTATTTATTTATTTTATTTTATTTTTTTTATTGGCTGTGTTTGGTCTTTGCTGCACATGGGCTTTCTCTAATTGCTGTGAGCGGGGGCTACTCTTCATTTTAGTGCATGGGTTCCTTATTGTAGTGGCTTCTCATGTTGTGGAGCACAGGCTCTAGGAGTATGGGCTTCAATAGTTGTGGCACACAGGCTCAATAGTTGTGGCTCACAGGCTCTAGAGCACAGGCTCAATAGTTGTGGTGCATGGGCTTAGTTGTTCTGTGGCATGTGGAATCTTCCCAGAGCAGGGCTCAAACCCATGTCCCCTGCATTGGCAGGCAGATTCTTAACCACTGTGCCACCTAGGAAATCCTGCTGAGGTATTTTTAACAATTATTTTGATATACATTTTGAGTTGACCTTAAGAAGTTTCCACCATTTTCACCCACATTGTTAGTGTAGAAGAATGACAATTTTTGCTACATTTAAAAAAAATTACTAGACTACATTGATTTAAAGTGTTCTGTTAGTTTCTGCTGTACAGCAAAGTCAATCAGTTATACATATACACATATCTACTCTTTTTTAAATTCTTTTCCCATGTAGGTCATTATGGAATATTGGGAAGAATTCCCTGTGCTATATAGCAGGTCCTTATTAGTTATCTATTTTATATATAGTAGTTTGTATAGGTCAATCCCAACCTCCCAGTTTATCCTTCCCCCCATCACTTTTCAACCCATAAGCTTGTTCTCTACATCCACGACTCTACTTCTGTTTTCCAAATAAGTTCATTTTGAAGCTCCTGCTTTTGACACCCAACTTTGACTAAGATCAGTTCTACCAGACTAGCATGAGAAGAAGATGACATCTGAAGTAGACAGCTGCCCCAAGATCTGGGACCAGGCCTATATATGACTACTTTAACAATTGCTCATACTTGCTTGTGAGCCAAATGTATTTCTTGGATGTAATCACATGCAAGTTTCACTGTCCAAAGCTCTAATTGACTAGTCTTTAGAAATTTTATTTTAAAGGGAAGAAAGTCTAGCACCATGCAAGATATTGTTACCACCAATATCAGAGACCCCTTTTTACCTGGTCATTTAATGTCAGTTCTGGCCATAAATAGTCCTTTATATAAGATGTTGAATATTGGGGAGCTCCTAACAGGACTCAGTGGATTTATAGAACAAGTCTATGATCTTGCCTCTCCCCAAGGTCACTCATTTAAAAGAAGCCTTTTAAACAGCCCCTGCCAATCTGTTAACCTGTCTTTAGTACAGGCATGCTGGTTTCTATCAGTTTTCCAAAGGTATGATCATTTGTTAACTCATGTACAACCCATGAAGTGTCAAATTTCTTCTCTGAATAATCCATTTCCTAGTTTAGGGGAAATACTAGAAAAATGATTTGATTCAGGAGGATTTTGGCTTAAATCCTTGCTAATGACATTGTTGCTCCTACTACCAATTTAGATTACAGTTTGTGGAAGTTAAAAGGAGATAATTCCTTGTTTTGCATGTTGTGTGTCATGCCACTTGTCCTAGGATAATTATGTCTAAACTTGAAATTACAGAGCACTTCTATAATTCTCTATAAAATAATGGGCATACACAATGCACACGTGAGGAAATTTGGCTTAATGGCTTAAGGCTGTGATTGGACAACCCAAAATTACCCATCAAACCTTACTGAACATTCTTCTAGTATAACCCCCCAAGGAGAGAGAACAGGCTATTAGGACCCAGCATTGAGGGATATGATGGATACTGGGGCAAACAAGTAGACCCCATCGCCCCTTGAGGGACCTAATATTTGATCAACTAATGCTTTCTATTGAAAGGTTAATGATCAACGGGGAAAACTGTGAAATAAAATTCATATTTATGGCAACACAAGAAAAATTTAAACATAAAAAATTCTTCTCTGCCCTTTGGCCTTCCCTCTCACCTCACTGTGCGCTGTGTGTCTGCATTATGCATTGACCAAGCCTCCCCCATCAGCAGGAATACCTGCTTAACCATAAATAGAAACATTCTCCTAGCATCACCAAGACAACTCCTTAAAAGCTAACATTCCTTCTTGGTCTTGTAAAGGGTCACATGACCACCACAATGGCACTTAAATCTGGATTATGTAAACTGTCAATAATACCTCGTTTAATGTACAGCCCTCTGTCTCTGAAAATATATAAACTGTGTCTTGACTTCTCGTGGGGGGAATAGTTCTCAGAGCTTTCTGAGATGCTCATCCCAGGTTATAATATTCAAATTTGGCCCAAATAAAACTACCCAATTCCTTTTTAGAATGACTGATTAATGTTTCATTGACATAAGTTTGCCTTGGTTTCCTCCAGGCTTCATCTTATGCATCTTTTCTCTTTGTTGATTTCAATTGTATCCATTTACTCTAATCAATTATTATTCTGAGTATGCTTTATGCTGATCCCTGTGAGTCCCCCTAGTAGTGACTGAATCCAGGTAGAGTCTTGGGGATTTCTAGACACAAGGAATGGCTGAACCTAGGTGTAGTCCTGGGGACTCCTAGACACAACATCCTATAAAATTTCAAAGTGAATAAAGCTCTTAAAAATCTAGCCATACTATCTAGATTTTTATTATATCATGTAATGTTGTATTAAACTATACACTATACCACTATTTCAGGCAAAAAGCCACTACATATTTTGGTACAGCTGTTTAGTGAGTAGGAAAAATGTTAACTGCTCATAGCAGTGGTATGGCAAAGAGAGTTTGCATACATTCCATTTTTGAAGGAAATGTAAGGTATTATTCCATTAAAATTCTTTTTCATTATATTGTAATTGAAGGGTAGCAGAATATGCCAACCCCAAATATGTCCATTTGGCATAAGGATGATGCTGAACAGACTATTTTGAAAACCTACGGACACAGAACTTTGGAAAACATAGTAGAAGTTAGCCCTTTTTTAAGGGAAATTAACATTAGAAAGACAGCCTGTACCTGGAAGAGATTTATGCCAGAGATCATATTTCCACCTGACTTATTTGTATGGCAGGGCTAACTTTGTTTACCAACAATTTTCTCTACTCATTTTGCAGTGTATTGACATCCTTGCCTTTGAAACCCAGGCCCCTATCCCTTTGCTCCTCTCAGTATGGTACATAAGCCTCAAGTGCCTGGCTCCCTTTTGAGTCTCATTCCTTTGTGGGGTTACTTAATCTGCATATGTAAATAAAGTTGTTTTTTTTTCTTCTGTTAACCTTTTTTATTATAGAAGGGGAGAGGCGTATCTCTGCCAAGAACATAGCAGAGTAGAGGGCAAATATTTTTCCTCTCCTACACTATAAAAAGAAATGTATAAAGCAATGAAATTGTCTTTCAATTCTTCTGATCTTTCAACCTAATATTCATAAATTACTCTCTCCTATTATGGATTTCTAAAACTATTTGTAAAAAAATTTGTAAATTTCCATATTATACAAATACATTTTGGCTGAGTAAATATATAAGGTTTTAAGAATTCTACCCAAAACTATTCAGGTAGTACATTTCAAAATATGAGTAAAATTTTTGGAATCAGAAGGAACAATTATATTGCTTTTTAAAGTGTTTCATTTAAATTAAGCAGGTGCTCTGGTATTCCAGCACAGAATCCTAATGGGTCCTCCCCATCCCCATACTTAACTTTCCTGACCTACCTTTCAGACTCAGGCTTTGGAGTGAAAAGAATAGCTTTGGGAGACACTTTTCCAGTCCAAGCTACATACACAGGCTGACTATTCTGTCTACCATCTTCTACTCCATGCCATCCATCAGTTCCATAACTCTACAGCATTTTAAACTCAAATGTAATCCTCTTACTTTCTAATTTCAAGCACTGTGATTGCTTTTCGTTACTGTAAGAACAGCAAGATTTTGAGGACATGACCCTCTGACCCCTAAACTTACTTCCTGCCACTACATATTTATCATAACACAAATCCCAGTTGAGATTTTTCATTTATTTTTATCCTTAGGTTAATGACACTAGAATGCATGGTTCATGGTCTGAATTCTTTGCTATTTTTCCTCAAAATGGATTACCTACTCCATTCTCATAGTGGTTGAGAAGCATTGGCTAGCATAAGCTCAATAAGTATCAGGCTAAGAAATTAAACCTGAGGTAGACTCCCAGCTCTCAAGCTTCGACCTGTGACTTTTCTGAGACCCTGAGGCTGAAGTCACATGGTACAGCGGGGGAGCATGTAATTTTGTTTCTGAAACCTAAGAACAATCAGTCACTTCTTTGGATCAGTTGCTTCTGGGTGGATGAGAGTGTGAGTATATACCACTCTATAGATTCTGTCTCCCAGAAGCCTCCCTTGAGGAAGTAACATTTAAGATGACATTTGAGGAAAGAATATGAGTTAGCTGAACAAACTTCAGGGTAAAATTTTCAAGTCTGAAGGATTAGTAATGGAAAAGCTTCTTAAAGCTTATGACTTGGTATGGGACAGAAAGAGGCTAATATTTGTAGAAGAAATAATATTATTAGCATATCACTTTTCTGTTGAAATAGAAGGCTGGATTCCCAAAAGAAAAGCCTCTTGTTCTGTGTTCTGATATGTAGTGGAAGAATAGGAATGAATTAGGCAGGTCTATTTGTGTGTAATTGCTTTTTGTTTTTTGATAGGTGTGATATTATCATTTATAAGTATGTATTAGGTATTCAAATGATTAAATATAGATTTCTCATGTATATTTGGCCTTTATCCACAGCTCCTGGCCCACAGCTCCCAAGAACCTTGAAATTTCCTGAGCTATAAGAGCAATTGGAGCATCTTTTGTTAAAAATTTTGGTCTTTTGTTCTCAGTTCCTGAAATCCCTTCAGAGTCAGAGGTAAAATGTGTATTTCATTCACAACAAGCCCCTTTCCACCACTACAGGGGTTGTGTTAATGAGGTGATTTTTGGAAATTCCCTAAAGTGTGTGTGTGTTGCAGGGGATAGGGAGGCCACAGCCGCAATGTTGGTTGCCTTGGGAACTACCTTTGAATAACTCTTGGTATGTGCTACCTATCCATGCTCCAAACTCCACAAGGACAGAAGCTACTTTGTTAAGGGCCCAGACTTATGCAGTGTTTCACCTGACTATTGATTCATATCCTTTAATATCCTTTGTGATAAAGTAGTAATCTAGTGCGTAAACTGGTTTCATGAGTTCTGTGAGCCATTTTAGCAAGTTAATTGAACCCAAGATGCTGTTACCCAATAACAGGTTTTGCATCTTGGTGGGTGTCAAGCCAATAGACACAACCAAGACAAAAACTGGGAGAAGGAAGGATTTATTATTACTTGAAGCAAGTAAGTAGATCACCAAAGATCATTCCTAAAGCTGTGTCTCTCTGAACATCAAAATTGGGTACCTTCATATTCATGAAGGGGCTTCAGCAGAAAAGAATTCAGCATAGAAATAGGACAAAGGTCAACAGAGTCCAAGCTTTTGTCAAATAATGTAAAGAGGGTCAACATCATCATTCCATCCTCCACCTGGTGGAGGCCTTAGCTCCTGCAGAACTCAAAGATAAATTATTATGTATATCCCTTGAGGAGGAACTAGACTCTGTTTTATCATTGCACTATTGTTTGACTGCCTTTTCTGTTTCTACATTCCTTTATTCCCTTAAGATCATTAATTACTGAGGCCTGTTCAAGGGCAAGCATGTGGTCAGGTTTAGATCACAAAATGGCTTAGGCCAAATGGCTTATTTTTTTTTTAATATATTTATTTATTTATTTGCTGCATTAGGTCTTCATTGCTGCACACAGGCTTTCTCTAGTTGTGACAAGCAGGGGCTACTCTTCATTGTGGTGCACGGGGCTCCTTATTTCAGTGGCTTCTTTTGTTGTGGAGCATGGGCTCTAGGTGCGTAGGCTTCAGTAGTTGTGGCTTATGGGCTCTAGAGTGGAGGCTCAATAGTTGTGGTGCACAGGCTCAGTTGCTCCGAGGCAAGTGGAATCTTCCTGGAGCGGGGATCAAACCCATGTCCCCTGCGTTGGCAGGCATATTCTTAACCACTGCACCACCTAGGAAATCCCCAAAATGGCTTCTTTTATGTCAAGAAAGCCATTCCTGGTTCTCTCTTTCTGGGGACCCTGCAACCTATCTGCTTGCAGTGGGGGTTGTGGGAACCTCTGATTTCTAGCCATTTATAGATCAGAAGCAATGGTAACAACCTGGACTTGGAATTGGTGCCTGAAGTAGAGGGCAGTTTTATTGGATTGACCCTTAACGGGTGGAATCTGGTGCTCTCTCCAGGTGGAGAGTGAGTTCAATTGTAGGAAACCCAGCTGGTGTCAGAACACTGCTTGATAGTGTGGGGAAAAAATCCCTCCCCAGGCTGGAATTGGAACTAGACTCATCTTCACAGGGAAAGGGAACTGTCTGTGAGGGTCCTGTTTGGGGGAATATTAAGGGTGAGTTGGAGAAAATGAGAGCAGTATCATTGTTAACGCAGAGGGAACCTGCCTGAAAGGTCAGCCACGGGCAAAAAACAGACTTGCTGAAGAAGCAGGCTGTGGTGGGTGCCAGAGTATCGAGTGCATTTTAAGCCATGTTAAGAACTTTGCTCTTAGTCCAAGAGCAAGGTGACAACAACAACAAAACCAAAAACAAACAAACAAAGATTGAAACTGAGTTCCCCTAAAGCTGAGTTTAGGGGACTGTCAAGTTTGTGATTAACTTCTCTATTGAAAATTTAATTCCCTTTCCTGGTCAACAACTCCTCAAGACTGAGAAGTAGCAAAGAAAGGCCTTCCCGGGTACAAAAGCCTTTCCATGGCTCTGTTTCTTGTTTGTAGAAAGGAGTTCAGCCTCCTAGACTTTCCCTGAGTTCCAAAGAGTGGATTCAAGTTCTTAGTAGCTAGAGAAGTGAGAGAATGCAGAAACAAATAAAAAGTAGTCATGAAACAATAGTGCAGCAACAGAAGAGAGTCCTAGTTCCTTCTCAAGGAACATACATAAACAATACCTTTGAGTTCTACCACATGACCCCATCCATGGTAAGTTCAGGCTGAGCAACAGATTCTTAAAACAATGCCCTGTTACCACACCACAAACCCATCAGAAGAAAATCACATACTTTGCAACACTCACTCCAAATTTTGCCTATTAAAAACTCTTCCTGGAAAACCATTGGGAAGTTCAGGTCTTTTGAATACAAGCTGCCTGTTCCTCTTGCTAGACCCTTGCTTGCAAAAAACTCATGATTTTTGCAAGACAAGAAAAACTTAACAAAAACATTTCTCTGCACATTTCGCCTCTCTCTCCCCACACTGTGCATTGTATATCCACATTATACATTGACCAAACCTTCCCATTGGCAGAAATGCCCGCTCAACCATAAAGAGTAACATTCTCTTAGCTTTCATCCATGGTTGGTAGCTCTCAAATTTCTCTCATTGTCTGGGTTCTCCTTCACATAACCCTACCTCTTCAACCTTGGATTCAGAATTGGTCTCCATCTCTTCAGCTACTGGGAGATTAGACACTGGAGAAGAGCATTCTCTGATTTAATTTCTATAGACATGCGGTTGTGAAGGCTAAAAATAGTGTGAGGGCTAGAATGAAGGCACAGAAGTCATTTAGGAGATTTTTAAAGGAATGTGAACAAGACAGGATGATGGCTGAGCCTAACATTTTAGGAGTAGATTTGGAAGCAGCAGGATTCAGTAAATGTTTGAAGAACTTTTTAGTGGAAAGGATGATTGAAGAGCAAGACAAATAGAGAAATGGGGCATAAAGTCTACTATTTTGGCTTGAGCAAATGGCTAAGTGTTGGCATTGTCAGTAAACACGATGGACTGGAGGAACTCAGGTTCAGAGGGAAATAGCAAAAGTTCCACACATATGAAAGACAGATATCCATGGTTATTTGTTGTCTGACAGATTATGAGGAGAAAATATTGGAACAATTGAAGTCCACCATCAGAAGATCACTTAAATGAACTACAGTGCATCCAAATTGGTGTGATGAAGCTTTGAGTAGAATGAGCCTTTACATGTATTGAAATGTCATAATTTCCAAGATAATATAAATCCATAAACAATACAAAATGAAAAACAGAATCAGAGTGGTATGTATAATATACCATCATTTGAATGTGTGTGTGTGTTTTTGTCTGTAGTTTTGTACTAACATAGGTATGGTATACAATAAGACCTAAGAGGTGTTTGTCACTGAAAAGGAAAAATATGTGGCTGAGAGATGGAGTTCACTGGGAGACCATTACAACCTTATATCCTTATGTAATTTTTATATCTGTACCATAGTCAGGTAACACAACAATAATAATTTTAAAAGTACACCGCACCATATATAGCACATTTATATAACTATACATAGAGCTACAAAAAGGAGAAAAGAGAAAAAGCAAACTTAGTTGCTGAAACTGTTGCAATAAATTTTTTTATTGGCTTAAAAACAAGAGGAAATATGACAGAATTACACCAAGCAAAACTAAATTTCAAATTCCCCTTGAAAGTGGGGAACTAAATTAATAAGAAATACATTTCATATGTAAATTTAATAGGTGTTAAATTAATGGTCAACTTATTCCTCATTTTTAATATATTTGTATCTGTGCAAATCATATCATATAATCCACAAAGACATCTATATTTGGAAGAAAAGGTTTTATTTAGGTCCCTTTACTAGAGATATTGCAAGAGTTGGCTTGAAACTGAAATTTGTCTGTCTTAGCTAGTACCATGGACCTAAAACACACCTATCTGTAGACTACAAATTTCCTTCAATAATTCCTATCATGAGAGGCATTCTACGTTCAGTTATCAAGATCCTTCACTTTGTTATGAACGATATTTTTTAATAAATTATTTATTTATTTATTTATTTTATTGGCTGCTAGGTCTTTTTTTTTTTGCTGTGTGCGGGCTTTCTTTTAGTTGTGGTGAGTGGGGGCTACTCTTTGTTGTGGTGCGAGGTCTCCTCATTGCCGTGGCTTCTCTTATTGCAGAGCACAGGTTCTAGGCACGTGGGCTTCAGTAGTTGCAGCACATGGGCTCACTAGTTGTGGCGCATGGGCTTAGTTGCTCTGCAGCATGTGGGAACTTCCTGGAGCAGGGATTGAACCCGTGTCCCCTGCATTGGCAGGCGGATTCTTAACCACTGCACCATCTAGGAAGCCCCATGAACAATATTTTAAAGAACCCATTTGCATGTACCATTTATTCATGATGCTAAAACCACTTATTTTAGCATCAAGTGGATCTCATTTCCTGCCTCTCCTGCATTGGCTCTTTCTGAGCATTCAGATTCCTTTCCTTCTGTGCTTCAGTTTTCTTATCTGTAAAGTGTTTTAAAAGCCCGCATCACAGAGAAGGGCTTAGTAAGTTTGACAAGCAATAACTTTGAGAATCCTGTTTAAAATAGTTAATAATTGCCAAATTCACTTCTGGCTAATGATTCATGTGTTCTCATCCATCATTATGAATTGTGATACTTCTATAATTATTAAGTTATGAGCATCCTCCTCAAAGCCTGCATGAAGTAACACTCTATGGACAAAGGACCACACTCTTTAGGGAAGAGGTAAATTCAGAAAAAGTGTAAATGACATAGATGAAAATGTCTCCTAGAAAACCAAAGGAATGAATTCCACCGAGGTCCTCTGGTTATAACTTCTTTTGTTCCAAACATTGTCAAAATACCTAGAAAATTACCCTTTCTCTACTTACTCCTATCCCAAGCCTTGTAGCTGTGCAGAGGCTACAACTGAAGGTTACAATCTGCACTTGACCCATAGGATATATTCTCTAGACAAGTAAAACTGACCATAAGTCACTTTGGAGAACTGGGTACCCAATTACCAACGTACTCACTAAAATTGACACTGATAAATACACATATATGCATTCTTGGAAAAGATGTTGGGGAGAAAACTAACTGTAGCCAAATAACTTTTAAAACTTTGTATTCACACAAACACACACACACTATTTTCTGGTTCACTCTTAAGGAAGTGACAACCTTGCTGCTACATAATTTTGCAAAAAAGCACTCAAGCTCTTTAATGAGATCATTGGGTCGGGTTATACCACCTACAAGGTGTTTGAGTTCAGGGCTGGCTGTAATATTAACACTATGACAATTAAGTGATTTAATACAAGCCAAGAGGGTAAAACAGTGCCCAGAAGTTGGAAAGAACAAATTACACATCAGCTATTTCAAGTGATTATCCTTGCTTTCATCTGTGACATGATAGAGAAACTAAATGTAACGGAGAATGCAGACATGCAAAATCATGATTATTTTACCCATAACGATGTCTTCAAAAATAATTATTCCCACATTAAGTATATATTCTGGACCATGTGACTTAAAGAATCTTTTTATCTCCTCTCTTCTCAACAAGAAGCCATTTGTCATTTACTTGTACTACAGCTCTGAAACCATTTTCAAGTGTTTTCAGATGTGGGTGATTCCCAGGCTTCTTTTCTTGGCTCTCTTCTCAGTTGACATCTTTAAATCTTCACCCCAAGTTTCCAGGGATGAAGAGGAACCACCAGACCATTTCACCCTCTGTCACACTGCATGCCATTCAAGGGAGCAGTATGATGGTGGGAGCAGGTCCAGATTTCCCTGCATGCTTAACAGCAGAACCTCTCATTTGGGATAGACTGCAAACTCTGATATGTTCTACCGTGGCTCCTGGAAACTTTATTCACACAGAAGATGAAGCCTGTCAGATGTTCATTTGTGACCCTGCCTCCTTCCTGATCTTGTCACTCCAAGAAAGGCATCTCACATTACTCCTATGTTAGACTTTTTATGAGCTCTAATTACAGGTGAGGTATTGAACTAGATGCCTGGATGCAAAGATTCCAACTAGAATCCCCACCATCAGAGAACTAACAGTTTAGAGAATGAAGAGAGATATGAACTCTGTGGTTTGAGGATTCTCTCCATGTGTATGGCTGTCTTTTCAAGATGTAAAATAAAGCCTTTTTTCTTTTAATCAGCAACACTATCTGAACTTCTATCAATTTGCTGATGAAGCCCAAATAAACATGTGTTTTGAAAATTTTTAGAGCTATAATAAAAATTTGGTAAATATTTAGCACTACACTTAAGTTTTTTCTGTATATTTCCAGGAATATATTATTCACATACAACTATACAAGCATAGAAACTTTTCCCCTTTGTTTATTTTACAATATGAATATGTCATATCATTTGCTTCTTTACCCTTCAGTATTTCTAGAGAGATTTTCTTATTGGCTCAAGTAGACCCACTTCATGTTTCATTTTTAAACATTCATTGCCCTAGCAATGTACAAGTTAGACATTTTGCAGTAGAATACTTTTGGAAGAACAAATAGTAAGAAATGTTTACTTTTTGGAAATATGAAAAGTTCACATTAACAATGAAAGATCAGAAAGAAAAATTAAGAAAACAATCCCATTTACCACTGCATCAAGATGAATAAAATACCTAGGAATACATCAACCTAAGGAGGTAAAAGACCAGTACTCCAAAATCTATAGGATGCTGATGCAAGAAATTGAAGACAATGCAAACAGATGGAAATATATACCATGTTTTTGGATTGTTAAAATGACTATAATACCCATGGCAATCTACACATTCAATGCAATCCCTATTAAATTACTAATGGCATTTTCCACAGAACTAGAAAAAACATTTTTATTCATTTGTATGGAAAAAGAAAACAGCAAACAGACAAAGCAATCTTGAGAAACAAAGAAATGGAGCTGGAGGAATCAGGTTCCCTGACTTCAGACTCTCCTACAAAGCTACAGTAATCAAAACAATATGGTACTGACACAGAAATAGACATATAGACCAATGGAACAGGATAGAAAGCTCAGAAATAAATCCACAGACCTATGGTCAATTAATCTACAACAAAGAAGGCTCGAATATACAATGGAAAAAAGACAGTACCTTCAATAAGTGGTGCTGAGAAAACTGAACAGAATGAAATTAGAACATTCTCTAGTACCATATACAAAAATAAACTCATATTGAAGTAAAGACCTTAAACTTAAAATTGGATACTATAAAATTCCTTGAGGAAAACATAGGCAGAACACTCTTTGACATAAATTGCAAGAATATCTTCTTGGATCCATCTCCTAGAATAATAGAGATTAAAACAAAAATAAACAAACAGGACCTAATTAATCTTAAACTTTTTCGCACAGCAAAAAAAAAAAGACAACAAACAGAAAGGGAGAAAATATTTCCAAACCATGAGACTGACAAAGGGTTAATTTTCACACTATACAAAAAGCTCATATAATGCAATATCAAAGAAACAAACAATCCAATCAAAAATTGAGCAGATGACCAGAATAGACATTTCTCCAAAGATAACCAGATGGCCAACGGACACAAGGGAAAAAACATAGCTAATTGTAGGGAAATGCAAATCAAAACTATTCTGTTCAGAATGGCCATCAATAAGATGTCTACAAATAATACATGTTAGAGAGGGTGTGGGGGAAGAGGAACCCTCCTGTATTGTTGGTGGGAAGGTAAATTGGTACAGCCATTATGGAGAACAGTATGGAGGTAGCTTAAAGAACTAAAAATACAGTTACCATATGATTGTGCAATCCCACTGCTGGAAATATCTCCAGAGAAGACTATAATTTGAAAATATACGTGCTTCCAATGTTCATTGCAGCAGAATTTACAATAGCCAAGACATGGAAGCAACTCAAATGATTATTGAAAAATACAAGCATAAAGAAGATGTGTTATATAAACATAATGGAATATTAGCCCATAAAAAAGAGTGAAATAATGCCATTTGCAGCAACATGGATGGTCCTAAAGATTATCATACTACAGAAGTAAGCAATTAAGCCAGAGAGGGAAAGAAAATTGTCATATGCTATGGCTTATATGTAGAATCAAAAAAAAAAAAAAAAACAATTTTAAGGAATTTGAAATACATACATTCCTACACCTTTCTCAGGAGAAATGGGGAATTACCAATACAATATTATAATTTTAAAAAAGCTGCAATTTCCTGTCTTATGGTAGTTGAAAACAAAAATGATGCCTCCTGGGATCAGAAAATCTGAAAAATTAAACTGGGATCACACAATATTCTAGGGACTGTTATGGTCACCTCAGTGAGGCAATACTCAAGTCACTCAAAATTTGGTTCTGTTGTCAAGACTGCTAATGAAAGAAACAAACCAAGAGTGTATAAAATGGATTATTTGCACTTAGTTTTCATGTTGAGTCAGGGTGCCCACAGGACCAAAAATGGCTTGAGAGAGGGGAAAAAAGCCACGGCTTGGGGGCTTTTGGTGGTTGAGGAGAGCTCCAATGCAGGCAGGGTCTTCATGGGTTAAAACAGCCCTCCTAAGCCCAGTGAAGGGCACCCAGGCTGTCCTGACAGCTTGTCCAGATGTGGAGAAAGGTGAAGCCAGAGGGGGAGGATTAAAAAGACATTAGCACTCAGACATCAAAGATGGACTTAGACTCTTTACTACAAGGGCACTGCCTGAACACAGCAAGAAAGTAGAATGCTCAGAATGTCTTCCAAGGAGACTTACCACTCATCTTCAGCTAGCCTTATTGTGATTTAGAAGTAGGTCTGATAGAGAAATAGGGCATACATTTTCCTGTAAAAATGTCACTGAGTGAATATAAAGGAGATCTCTTTTTCAAATCATAAAAAGGAATTTCTCCCAGATCCTAGTCCAGAAAAACACCAATCCAACAGCAGTTTCTGAATCCCCTGTGTCAGATGTAGTAGTTGAGAACTGAATTTGCCAGAAGCCATTGCTTGGGATGGTGATATAGGAGCATTTCTGGGGAAAGATTCTGTACACACGCCTAAGGACCATTCACCCACACCTATTCCTTCTACCTGCCAAAGTGCCAGGCAGCATCAAATCCCTCAGCACTCAGGACAGCTGGGTGAGAAGTAAGTGCCTCAGGATTATGAGCACAGTTTGTTTCCATCCTTTGAAATGTTGCCATTTTCCTGTCCTGTGAAATGATGAGACTGGGATGAGTAGTTGCAGCATCTAATGTCAGATGCACCTGAAATGTGCTGATCATTTTGTGGAGGCCAAAATATTGTGGGGGGAGAGTGAAAACCTCCTGTTTTAATTTGTAGAAAAAACCTGCTGGGGTCTCTAGGTTTCCATAAGTGTTGTGGATCCTTTCAGTCCCTGTCAGTAAATCCAGGTCAGGCTGCAAAAATATTTATTCTGTCAAGCAGAATTTTCAGTGTGGATCCATGGCCCAATATTTGGTGTTTTCTTACATTTGGTGGTGTGTTTATGTCAATGCTACTCTCTCACTTCTTCCCAGCTTCCCCTTTCTCCCCTCGCCCCATGTCCCCAAGTCCATTCTCTATATCTGCATCTTTATTCTTGCCCTGTCACTGGGTTCATCATACCATCTTTTTAGATTCCGTATATATGAGTTAGCATACGGTATTTGTTTTTCTCTTTCTGACTTACTTCACTCTGTATGACAGACTCTAGGTTCATTATGCCATTTCCTCACATCCTCTGTGTCGAGATGCTGCTTCCCAAAATCAATCATGTGGCATAACTGGGTGTTCCCCCTGATGCTCTTGTCAGGGAAATGCTGGAGGCAGACAGGACAGGGAAGATGTCCCTTAGACTCTCCCAGCACTGCTGGATGCAGGAGTGACAGAAGTTGTGCCCACAGCCAGTGGTCACGGGGTCTCTCAGGTAATCCAGGCAGAGAGGGCAGCTGGCCTTTACTTGGAGCTGTGCCAGGGAGGCCACCAGGGCCATTGTTCAGAGACTGGTCTAAACTGTTTTCAGCCAACTTAATCCATTCTGAACCAGTTTCAGCTGGTCTAAATCATTCTAAACTGATTTCAGCTGGTCTAAACCTGTCTAAACAGGTTTCAGCAGGTCTAAACTGGTCTACAGCATTCTAAACTGGTTTTAGCCAGTTTCAACCAATTTCTTCCAGTTGGAACTGGTCTAAGCTGGTCTAAGCCACTCTAAACTGGTTTCAGCCAGTCCAAATTGGTCTAAGCCACTTTCTGCCAGTGTAAAATGATTTTAGCCAATTTGAACTGGTTTCAAACTGTTTGAACCAGTTTCAGCCTGTCTAAACAGGTCTCAACCAGTTTCAGTCATTTCATTCTAAACCAGTCTGAAAGGGTTTCAGCCATTCAAAACTGTTTTCAACTGGTTTCAGCTGGTTTTAACCATTTTCTTCTGGTCTAAACCAGTCTAAACTGATCTGAACTGGTTTCAGCTTGTCTAAACTTGTCTAAACCAATTTCAGCTGGTCTACACCCATCTAAACAGATTTCTGCAGGTGTAAACCAACCTACACCAGTCTAAACTGGTTTCAGCTGGTCTAAATTGTTTTCAGTTTCAGCTGGTTTGAATCAGTTTCAGCTGGTCTAAATAGTTCTGAACTGGTTTCAGCCATTGTAAACCAGTCTAAACCAGTTTCAGCTTCTCTAAACCACTCTAAACAGGTTTCAGCAGGTCTAAGCCCATCTACACCAGTGTAAACCAGTTTCAGCTGGTTTCAACCAATTTCTTCCAGTTTGAACTGATTTGAGCTGCTCTAAACTCTTCTCATCTGGCCTAAAGCAGACTAAATAGGCTTCAACCTGTCTAAGCCAGTCCAGAATGTCTTATGGTTGGAGTTATTTCATATACACCATTTTCTGAATGGCTTCTTTCACAAACAAGATGCATTTAAGATACCTCCCTGTCTTTTGATGGTTTGATAGCTCTTTCTTCTTTTTCTTTGTCATGTGCTCTTTTATTAACTGTGGTGAAATACATAACATTTACAATGGTAATCATTTTTTTTTCTTTTTAAAAAATTTTTATTGGAGTATTGTTGCTTTACATTATTGTGTCAGTTTATACCATACAGAAAAGTGAATCAGGTATATGTATACACGTGTCCCCTCTTTTTGGATTTCCATCTCATTTAGGTCACCAAAGAGCATTGAGTAGATTTCCCTGTGCTCTATATAAGGTTCTGATTAATTATCTATGTAATACATAGTATCAATGGTGTATATATGTCAAACCCAATCTCCCAATTCATCCCACCACCCTCTTTCCCCTTGTAACCATATATTTGTTCTCTACATCTGTCTCTATTTCTACTTTGTAAATAAGATCATCTATACCATTTTTTTCAGATTCCACATACATACATTAATATACAATTTTTTTTCTTTCTGACATTCAGTCTGTGTGACAGTCACTAGTTCCATCTATGTCTCTACAAATGACCCAATTTCATTCCTTTTTATGGCTGAGTGATATTCTATCATATATATGTACCACATCTTCTTTATCAATTTCTCTGTTAATGGACATTTAAGTTGCTTCCAAGACCTGACTATTGTAAATGGTGCAGCAATGAACATTGGTGCATGTGTCTTTTCGAATTCTGATTTTCTCCAGATGTATGCTCAGAAGTGGGTTTGCTGTGTCATATGCTAGTTCTCTTTTTAGTTTTTTAAGGAGTCTCCATACTTTTCTCCATCGTGGCTCTATCAATTTCCATTCCCACTAAAAGTGCAGGAGGGTTTCTTTTCATCCACACCCTCTCCAGAATTTATTGTTTCTAGATTTTTTGATGATGGCCATTCTGACAAGTGTGAGGTTATCAGAAAACCGCATTGTGGTTTGGATTTGCATTTCTCCAATTGAACATCTTTTCATGTATTTGATGGCAATCTGCATGTCTTGTTTGGAGAAATGTCTACTTAGGTCTTCCACACATTTTTGGACTGGGTTGTTTGTTTGTTTGTTTTATTTTGTTTTGATATAGAGCTGCATAAGCTACTTGTCTATTTTAGAGATTAATCCTTTGTTTATTTGCTTCATTTGCAAATACATTCTTCCATTTTGAGTGTTGTCTTTTTGTTGAGTTTATGGTTTCCTTTTCTGTGCAAAAGATTTTATGTTTCATTAAGTGCCATTGGTTTATTTTTGACAAAAGATTTCTGTGCATTAATTTTGTATACTGCAATGTTCCCAAATGCATGGATCAGCTCTAGTAGTTTTCTGGTAGCATCTTTAGGATTTTCTATGTATAGTATCATGTCATCTGCAAACAGTAACCATTTTAATTCTTCTTTTCCAAATTGGGAATTGATTTCTTTTCCTACTCTGATTGCCGTGACTTTGACTTCCCAACTATGCTGAATAATTGTGGTGAGAGTGGACATCTTTGTCTTGTTCCTGATCTTACAGGAAATGCTTTCAGTTTTTCACCATTGAGAATGATGTTTGCTGTAGGTTTGTCATGTATGACATTTATTATGTTTTGATAGGTTTCCTCTATGCCCACTTTCTGAAGAGTTTTTATCAACAATGCTTGTTGAATTTTGTCTACAGCTTTTTCTGCATCTATTGAGATGATCATGTGATTTTTATTATTCAGTTTGTTAATGTGGTATATCACACAGTTGGATTTGCATATATTGAGGAATCCTTGCATCCGTGGGAGAAATCCTACTTGATCATGGTGTATAATCCTTTTCATGTGTTGTTGGGTTCAGTTGGCTAGGATTTTTCTGAAGATTTTTGCATCTGTGTTCATCAGTGATATTGGTCTGTAATTTTCTGGTTTTGTATTATCTTTGTCTAGTTTGGGTATCAGGGTGATGGTGGCCTCATCAAATGACCCTAGGAGTATTCCTCCCTCTGCCAATTTTTGGAAGAATTTGAGAAGTTTAGATGTTAGCTCCTCTCTAAATGTTTGATAGAATTCACCTGTGAAGCCATCAGGTTCTGGTCTTCTGTTTTTTGGAAGATTTGTAATCATGGTTATAATTTCATTATTTGTGACTGGTCTGTCATATTTTCTATTTCTTCCTGATTCAGTCTTGGGAGGTTGTACTTTTCTAAGAATTTGTCCGTTTCTTCCATGCTATCCATTTTACTGGCATATAATTTCTTGTAGTAGTCTCTTAGGATCCTTTGTATTTCTGTAGGGTCAGTTGTAACTTCTCCTATTTCATTTCTAATTTCATTGACTTGAGTCTTCTCCCTGTTTTTCTTGATGAGTCTAGCTAAAGGTTTATCAATTTTGTTTATCTCCTCCAAAAACCAGTTTTTAGATTCATTAATCTTTGCTATTGCTTTCTTTATTTCTATTTCATTCATTTCTGCTCTGATTTTTATGATTTCTTTCCTTCTAGTTGCTTTGGGTTTTATTTATTCTTTCTCTACTTGCTTTAAGAGTAAGGTTACATTGCTTGTTTGAAATTTTTCTTGTTTCTTGAGGTATGATTGTATTGCTATAAACATTCTTCTTAGAACTGCTTTTTCTGCATCCCATAGGTTTAAACAAGTCTTGGTCTGTCCATGCCAGTCTAAGCCAGTGTAAACTGGTCAACATGCAGACACTCAATTGACCCATAGAGAAAATTCTCCTAACACTAACAGACCAAGAAGAATCATTACTACAGAAACCGAGACTGTTCTGTGGGCTTGGAAACCTGGGTCTCTGATGACATTATTAAGAACAATTTGGGGAAGTGGGAGCTGAAGGTGTAAGGAAGGTACAGGGAGAACCCCTCTGCAAGCAGGGTTTATGCAGGATCTGAAGTGTGCTCTCCAGACGAGCAGCATCAGGACAACACATACCCTTATTTAAAATATAGATTCTTGAGCCCCACTTCAAACCTACTGGATCTGAAATTCATATGGTGGGGTCATGCCCACTGAAGAGGCAGTGGTCAAATCCAGTGTTTTTTTGTTTGTTTGTTTGTTTTTGAAGTATAGCTGATTTACCAGGTTGTATTAATTTCAGGTGTACAGCAGCATATTTGATTACATACATTCTTTTACAGATTCTTTTCCATTATAGAATATTACATAATATTGAATATAGCTTCATGTACTATATACTAGGTCCTTGTTGGTTATCTATTTCACAAATAATAGTGTGTATATGTTAATCACAAACTCTTAATATATCATTTCCTCCTGCTTTTCCCTTTGGGAACCAGAAGTTACTTTTCTATGTGTGTGAGTCTAGGTTCATTTTGTAAATAAGTTCATTTATATTTTTTTTACATTCCAATGTAAATGTTATAGATAATATTTGCCTTTTCTATCTGGCTTACTCACTTAGTATGATATCTATAGATCCATCCACATTGCTACAAATGTCTTTATTTTATTCTTTTTATGGTTGAGTAATATTCCACTGTATATATGTACCACATCTTCTTATCCATTCACCTATCAAGGGACATTTAGGTTACTCCCATGTCTTCATTTGTAAATAGTGCTGCAATGACATTGGGATGCAGGTATTTTTCTTAATTAGTTTTCTTTGGATATATGCATAGCAATGGAATTGCAGAATTGTATGGTACCTCCATTTTTAGTTATTTAAGGAACCTCCATACTGTTGTTCAGAGTGGCTACACCAATTTACATTCCCACCAACAGTGTAAGAGGGTTCCCCTTTCTCTACACTCTTTCTAGCATTCACTATTTGTTAACTTTTTGATGATGGCCATTCTGACTCGTGAGATGTGATACCTCATTGTACTTTTGATTTGCATTTCTCTAATAATTAGCAATATTGAGCACTTTTAATATGTGTTGGTCATCTGCATGTATTCTTTGGAGAAATGTCTATTTAGGTCTTCTGCCTATTTTTTGATTGGGTTGTTTAGTTTCTTTTGATATTGAGCTCTATCAGCTGTTTGTATTTTTTGGAAATTAATCCCTTGTCCGTTGAAATATTTGCAAACTTGCAAACTTGAAGTATTTCTCCCATTATGTAACTTGTCTTTTCTTTTTGTATATGCTTTGCTTTGGTGTGCAAAAGCTTCTAAGTTTAATTAGGTCCCATATGTTTATTTTGTTTTAATCCATAACTCTAGTAGACAGATCCAAAACTATTCTTGCGATTTATATCAAAGAGAGTTCTACCTATGTTTTCCTCTAGGAGATTTATAATACCTGGTTTTACATTTAGGTCTTTAATCAATTTTCAGGGTTTTGTTTTTCTTTTTTTTCTTTTTTTTTTTTTGTATATGGTGTTAGAGAATGTTCTGAATTCCTTCTTTATCATGCAGGTGTCCAGTTTACCCAGCACCAGTTATTGATGAGACTGTCTTTTCTCCATTGTATATTCTTGCCTCCTTTGGCATAGACTAATTGACCATAAGTGCATGAGTTTATTTGTGGGTTTTCTATCCTGTCCCTTTGATCTATATTTGTTTTTCTGTTTAAGTCCCATACTGTTCTGATTCCTTCAGCTCTGTTCTTTCTGAAAACTGTTTTTTGCTCTTTGGGGTCTTTTGTGTTCCCATACAAATTTAAAATTTTTTTATTCTAGTTCTGTGAAAATGCCATTGGTAATTTGATAGGGATTGCATTGTATCTGTAGACTGCCTTGAGTAGTATGGTCATTTTGACAACATTGATTCTTCCAATCCAAGAACACACTGTATCGTTCCGTGTGCTTGTGTCAGCTTCAGTTTCCTTCATCAGCATCTTATAGTTTATAGAGTACAGATCTTTTGCCTCTCTTGTTAGATTTATCCCCAGGTATTTTATTTCTTACTCTATTTTGATTGGCATTATTTTCACTGTTTTGATTAATATTGTTTCTAGTATCATTTTTGTTATGACAAGAGAAGAAATATTTAGAAACAGAAAAGAACATTAACCGGGGATATAATCAGCCATAATTCTACCACTTAGATAAATCAGGATTTACATCCTCAATTGTGTGTTTTCAGAAATTTTTGTGTATACACATATGTATATTTTACTGTGACAGATAACTTAGCATAAATGGTAGTATATTTTACATATATTTTCTTAATGTTTCTTGCCACTTAACGTTATGTAAAATGGTGTCCTTTACTATTGAAAATACCATTATTAAAAGTAATATATATTGTTTATGATATGTAAAGGACAAAAAAGAATGTCCATTGATGCTCCCAAATAACCTCTGTTAATGGTTTAATTTAAACCTTTTTGTACTGTATATACTCTACACTTACAACACATTTACTAGTATATTTACACATCATCACATAAGTAAATATCACCTCAGTGTTCCTACTGTTGGGGAAACTGCAGTGAACAAAACCAAGCCCCTGTTCTCTTTAGCACATCACCAACAAAATATTAAAACATAAATCTTGTGCATGTATGCACAGGAGAAAAACATTCTAACATGTTTTCTAAAATTTGCCTGAAATCAAGTATAATGTGTCAGGTGATAACAGCTGATACAAAAAAAAATCAGAATAGAAATTGGTCCAACCACTTTGGAAGCCAGTTTGGCTCTTTCTACTTAGGCTGAGTGTGCACATACTCTACCCCATGGCTCAGGAATTCCACTCTTCCTAATAACATTTCATTAATGTGACCATGTGTGCAAGAATGCTCAAAACAGCATAAATCTCAATAGAGGAAATCTAGAAATAGCTAAAGGGCTTTTAATAGTAGAGTGAATTAATTAACAGTAGTATATGCATACAATGGAATACTATTCAGCAAGAAAAAGGACCTGAAAAAGAAAAAAATCTAAATAAATTCCCATGCATCATATTGAGCTGAAGAGCCCAGAAATACAATAAAATATGCTATATATTTCCTCTCATATGCAGCAGGTGGTCTTTATCTTTGAGGAGGAGAGTGGAGGCAGTGATGGAGAGTAGCCAGGAGGGGAAAGGCTGAGGGTACTGTTTAATTTGTGGCCTTGGTGGTGCTTACAGGGCTGTGTTTGGTTTGTAATACAACATTAGAAGATGCAAAGTAATGGGTGCCTTTGTCTATAAATATGTATGATCTACATCTGTAAATCTTTACTTAAAAAAAAGAAACTGTATCTATTCTGGCTCCATAGGTAGAACATAGAATTTGCATTTGCAACAGAATTTTGGTAATACCCAGCAGTGGGAAACTCTGGTAAAAAGGGATTGGCTTCTGTTTGCAGTAAGTGGAAACTGAGTTCAGACCCCTGGTCACTCACTGACTAGCTGTGTGACCACACACATGTGTCATAGAGAGACCTCAAGTAGCCTTCCTTCCAGTACCACCTCCAGGCTGCACAGGGCCCCCTGCCCTCTGCCCTGTCCCAGTGACCATGGGGTGTGGTCACTTTGGGAGTGGACTCTGGAAGAAGACTCTGATTTGAGTCTGGGCTCGGCCGGTTATCAGCTGTAAGCTTGGGAACACAGGTAACTCACCCCCTGTGCCTCAATTTCCTCCTCTGTAAAGTGAGTTAGTGGTAGAACCTAGCTCCTAGAACACCTGAGAGGGGAGACTCCAACAAGCAGTGAGAACTCAGAAAGTGCTGTGTCAGCGACTCTTGCCCTGAGGATGATCATAATGGCACCTGAAGCAGGTAAATGTCAGTCTACACTGTGAACCTCACATCTGCAGAGTGTGCTTCCTGTGAGGGTGGAATCTGACATGGGCTCTGACACTTACTGGCTGTGTCCCTACTGTGCGCCAGCCCCATGTTCACACAGCTGTGCCCAGGCCAGGAGTCTGAACACCAGTTTGCCTTACTGGTGACTGTCCTGGTTTCCAGCTCTGGTGAGAGAAAGGGCTCTCTCATGATGTAGGGGCTCAGGAAAATACTCACCCCTTGTCATCCCCTCTGTAGTCAGGATGGAGGGGTGACTGGGTCTGATGCTGGCATGTGCTTCTTTAATAACCTTTTAATGGATGTCTCACATATATTAGGAATGGTGTAGAATTCGTTAGTGTACAGCTTGATGTACTATCACAAAGAGAACACAGCTCTGAAATCACTGACCAGGTTTAAAAACAAAACAAAGCAAACAAACAAAACTGGGCATTGCCAGCAATCTCCCCTCACAAACCCCCAGTCTAGGGTCGGGACAGTTATCCTAAGAGCAATGAAAGAAGATGAGGGGTAAAGACGTTAACCTTTTTTCTTTGAAAAGTGCATTCCAGAGAGCAGAGTGATGGCAGGGATGGCAGATAACCCAATGAAGGGGCCAATTAGGAAAATAGAGCCATGGCCCAGGTGAAAGCTGCTGCCGCCCCGATTTAGGAGAGAGAAATTGAGTTGAGGGAAAATGGTTAGTATCATTGTGTTTAGTGCTAATATTGATTGAAATTGGTAACCCTGTGAAGTAGCAGGCTTGGGGAGTGGGGAGTGAATTCAGCGTAAGACAGAATGAAGTGTCAGCAAATCAGCTGGTTTCCAAGGTAGAAATAGAGACCCAGATGTAGAGAACAAACATATGGACACCAAGTGGGGAAAGCGGGGGGTGGGGGGTGGGTGTTGGGGTGGGATGAATTGGGAGATTAGGATTGCCATATATACATTACTAATAAGAAAACAAATATCAAATTGTATGCTTTAAATATATGCAGTTTATTGTATGTCAATTGTATCTCAATAAAAGTTCTTAAAGAAAAAAAAATGCATTTGGACATGTGGCTTTGGAGGTGTATCTACCTGAGCTAGAGCTACAGATTGAAGAACCTTCAAGGGTGTGGAGAAATGGGAAGCCTCCTGCACTGTTGGTGGGAATGTAAATTGATACAGCCACTATGGAAACAGTATGGAGGTTCCTTAAAAAACTAAAAATGGAATTACCATATGACACAACAATCCAACTACTTGGCATATAGCCAGAGAAAACCATAATTCAAAAAGACACATGCACCCCAATGTTCACTGAAGCACTATTTACAGTAGCCAAGACATGGAAGCAATGTAGATGTCCATTCACAGATGAATGGATAAAGAAGATGTGGTACATATATGCAATGGAATATTAGCCATAAAAAGGAACAAATTTGGATCATTTGTAGAGACATGGATGGACCTAGAGACTGTCATATGGAATAAAGTAAGTCAGAAAGAGAAAATCAAATATTGTGTATTAACACATACATGAGGAATCTAGAAAAATGCTACAGATCAACCGCTTTGCAAGACAGAAAGACAGATACAGATGTAGAGAACAAACATGTGGACACCAAGGAGGAAAGCAGGGGGAGTTGGGGTTAAATGAATTGAGAGATTGGGATTGCCATATATACATTACTAATAAAAAAAATCAAATAGTACACTTTAAGAAAATAAATAAATAAAACTAGAGGAAAAAGAAAAAAAAAAAGAATCTTCAGGACACACTTGGTACTTGTGGCCCCCCAGTGAGGGTGAGCACATAGAAACCGTCTGTAGATCAGTTTTCAACTTTAACACCTGTTAGAATGACTGGGAGAGGTTGCTAATATGGGCACAGCTCAGGGAAGTTGTGGGTTTGGTTCCAGGCTACCCCACGAACACAACGATCACAGTAAAGCCAGTCATGGGAATGTTGCGGTTTGCCAGTGTGTATCAAAAGTATGTTTACCCTATACTGTAGGCTATTACGTGTGCAATAGCAATTTTCCAATAATCAATTTAATATCTTAATTACAAAAAATCATTATTGCTAAGATATGTTAACTCCCATATAAACCTTCAGCAAGTTGTAGTAGTAACTTCAAAGATCACTGATGACAGATCACCATTCAAATATAATAATGATGAAAAATTCAGAAGTAATGTGACAATTGCCAAATGTGGCACAGAGACAGGAAGTGAGCAAATGCTGCTGGAAAAGTGGCACCAATAGCCTGGCTGGATGCAGGGCTGCCGCCACCCCTCCCTCTGTAAATAGATCACAGCGTGATGAGGGGAGGAAGGCCTGTGCACAGACTGCTGAGCCACCCCTGGAACTTCTGACTCAGTAGGTCCCAGGTGGGGCCCAGGAAGCTGCATTTCTAACCAGCTCCCAGGTGATGCTGAAGATGTTGCTCTGGGAACCACACATTCAAACCACTAGAGGGCGCCGAGGAGGGGCCACATACAGCCTTCTGGATTCTCTAAGTACCTCACTTGTCATTTCTTCCAGTGAGTAGATTTTTACCAAAGAAACAAATCAATAGTACACATTCGCAACAAACAAATCAATTAACAGTCAAGAAGAAAATAGGAAATTTCATTCTAATGAAACTGAGGATTATAACCTGAAAGATAGACTCTCAGAAGCTCTGAGAACCATTCCACCTGTTAGAAGTCAAAGGAACAGTCGTGGACATTTTTGAGACGAAGGTTGTCCATCAAACTAACATACGGATATTTTATATAAAGTTCACCAAGGATACATAGTCCAGGTAAGAATGTACAAAGTGAGTAGCAAGGCCCATGACTCCCTACAGAGCTGGGAAAGAAGGCTATTCTTTAAGAAGTTTGGGTGCTAGGATCAAATAAAAGATATAAATTGATCTTTATGGTTGAGCAGGCTCTCCCATCTTTGAGGAGCTCTAGGCATGTGTAATGAAGAGGCACCCTGCACATTAGGGAGGCGGGAGGAGGCCCAAAGGGACAGAGAGAGTGAATTTTATGTGTAAATTCTCTTGTCCTGCCTTAAAATATAAATTTTATTTTATCAATGTTGAACATAGTAGGTGAGTTATTGCCTCCCAGTGTTCACATAATTATAAACACATTTCTTGCTCATTGTTCAGTATAAGTTCCCTCAATTTGGGTCTAAATCCCTCCCAGCAGTTCGTTCCCTTGGACATTTTGGGGGCACAATCAAGATTTCCAAGCTAGCGGCAGTGGTGGTGGGGGGGGTACCTTAGTTGGAGCTCCCCAGACTGAGGGAATGGATGGAAACAGTCAAGTATTCAGCTTTGATGGCGTCGTCTGAAATAAATGCCTGAGTTACAGTCATCAACTCCAGCTCCCTGCAATCATGCTTTCACTCTCTCATCAAGCTTTCAGTCCTGCCTTTCTGCACAGATGGTTCCTTGTGGTGACTCCGTTTCCAAGTCCACTGTCATTTTCATGATCCGAGGGTTCAGGAACTGAACTTTGCCAACCAGTCCCAGGTGCTCTTTCAATAGCTGTTTCTTGCTTACTTTCTTCTTCCTGATTGCCCTGTGACAGTGGTCCCTGGGATTATGACCTTGATTCCCTCTCACTTTCTGCCAGCATGACTCCACCTGTGTTCTACCCCCACATCCTGCCCTGTGATCCTCAGGGGTGGGAGCCTGGAGAGAGAAAGGCCCACCCCTGCCCCCATGCACGGGAGCTGGCCCGGCCCCCTCAGCGAGGTCTCACTGTTCTCCTGCTGAACATAAACAACTTCACAGAACACCAATAGCATCCAACAGGGCTGCTCTGCGACTCTGATGGACACACAAACACAGGACCACTCTTGTACCAGGCCTGGATGCAGAAAAAATATGAACATTGCTCACACCAGAAAAATCAACAAACATGCAGGACAGGACCCACCTCTCCTGGCTAATAGGAGTGATGGCTGTTACTTTGCCCATCACAGCTTCAGCCTCAGTCTAGTCTTCCCCCCTCCTTCATGAGGTTTATTAAGATACCCAGTCACACAAAGGAGGCACGAATATACAATGGAAAAAAGACGGCCTCTTCAATAAGTAGTGCTGGGAAATTTGGACAGCAACATGTAAAAGAATGAAATTAGAACACTTCCTAACACCATACACAAAAATAAACTCCAATTGGATTAAAGACCTACATGTAAGGCCAGACACTATCAAACTCCTAGAGGAAAACATAGGCAGAACACTCTATGATGTACATCAAAGCAAGATCCTTTGTGACCCACCTCCTAGAATCATGGAAATAAAATCAAGAATAAAGAAATGGGACCTCATGAAACTTAAAAGCTTTTGCACAACGAAAGAAACCATAAACAAGACTAGAAGGCAAACCTCAGAATGGGAAAAAAATAGTTGCCTATGAAACAACGGACAAAGGATTAATCTCCAAAATATACAAGCAGCTCATGCAGCCTAATACCAAAAAAGCAAATAACCCAATCCACAAATGGGCAGAAGACCTAAGTAGACATTTCTCCAAAGAAGACATACAGATGGCCAACAAACACATGAAAAGATGCTCAACATCACTAATCATCAGAGAAATGCAAGTCAAAGCCACAATGAGGTATCACCTCACACTGATAAGAGTGGCCATCATCACAAAATCTGGAAACAACAAATGTTGGAGAGGGTGTGGAGAAAAGGGAACTCTCCTGCACTGTTGGTGGGAATGTAAGTTGGTACAGCCACTATGGAAAACAATTTGGAGGTTCCTTCAAAAACTACAAATATAACTACCATATGATTCAGTAATCTCTCTCCTGGGCATATACCCAAAGAAAACCATAATCCCAAAAGAAACATGCACCATAATGTTTATTGCAGCACTCTTTACAATAGCCAGGACATGGAAGCAACCTAAATGCCCAGCAACAAATGAATGGATACAGATGTGGCATATATATACAATGGAATATTACTCAGCTATAAAAAGGGATGAGATGGAGCTATATGTAATGAGGTAGATACTCTGTCATACAGAGTGAAGTAAGTCAGAAAGAGAAGGACAAATATTGTATGCTAACTCACATATACGGAATCTAAAAATGGTACTGATGAACTCAGTGACAAGAACAAGGATGCAGATGCAGAGAATGGACTGGAGAACTCAAGGTTTGGGAGGGGGCAGGGGGTGAATGGGAAGCTGAGATGAAGCGAGAGAGTAGCATAGACATATATATACTACCAACTGTAAAATAGATAGCCAGTGGGAAGTTGTTGTATAACAAAGTGAGTCCAACTCGAGGATGGAAGATGCCTTAGAGGACTGGGACGGGGAGGGTGGGGGGGACTCAAGGGAAGGTGGGGGGGGAGTCAAGGGAGGGAGGAAATATGGGGATATGTGTATAAAAACAGATGATTGAACTTGGTGTACCCCAAAAAATAATAATAAATAAAATTTAAAAAAAAAAAAAAAGATACCCAGTCACAGAATGAATTCCCTGCCGACAATATTCTACCAGAACAATGCCCCACTTCCTTAGCCTTTTCCTAAATCACATAATGCAACCCAAATCCTAAAGTAACCTCTTCCTAACACCCCCTCCTTGAAATGATCTAGGGTTCCCCATGGGGCATCCTTTCTTGCTGAGGGTAGTGAACCCAGGTGCCAAATACAAGCAGTGACTGGTCCTCTGGCTTGAGAGTGTTAGCAGGGACAGAAGAGAAATAGATTTTGTGGAAGAGAGGGCAGAGCCAGGTTGCCTCAGTGTAGGGGGGAAAGAAAAGGGGGAGGTGGGCTCATGGTTAAGAATACAAGATTCTTATGTGTCTAGAAACACTGCTCTAAGGGCTGAGTGACAGAACTGGGTCTAGGGGGAGGGAAACCAGGGACTCATCTCAGGTGCATAATTTAAGGGGTGCCAAAACACTCAGGAGTCAAGACCAATACTACTTTCAAGTATTTTTAAAACTCAAAATTAATGCAAAGAATGAATGATGTACAAAATGTCAGAATCTTATATGAAGACAGAATTCATACTGCTGACATTTCCTTCATAAACACTTTCTTACCAAATTTGTGCATAACTAATTCATGGGTTACCAACACTTGTTACACTTTGTAATATTCAATTCAATATTTTTACATTAAGAAAAAATTTAGTGTTACAGAGAATTTTGAGGTACCCCAGAACCACTCTTCATTCTCATTCTTTATGCAGCTCAATTTAGTTTGTACCTTTCAGTTCACTTCAAAAATAATTATTATGAAGGATTTCAAAGATATGGAGAAAATATTTCCATCAACCCACATTCATCATTTTTCAGCTTTGTGAATTGATCTTCTTTTCTTCCCTTTTGGTTGCTCTCATTCACTCTTTTTTTTTTTTTTCCTCTATTAATTTTCTTTTTTTTTTAATTTAATTTATTTATTTATTATTTTTTGGGGGGGTACACCAAGTTCAATCATCTGTTTTTATACACATATCCCCATATTCTCTCCCTCCCTTGACTCCCCCTCATTCACTCTTGAATAACTCGTACCCAAGTAAAAATATGGATATATTTTCAAAAAACTTTATAGTACCCAGAAAACAAGCAGCAATTTCTTGATATCATTTAATACCTAATATATAGTCAAAATTCCCCAGTTGGCTTGTAAATGTCATTTTCAAGTTGGTTTATTCAAATGTATTGTTTCTTTAAATGTCATTAATGTGTTCCTCCTGTACTCCCTACATTTACTGCTAAGTAAAGGGATGCAACAAACTCTCATTCAATTCAGAGTCAACGTTTGCTGAATATAATAATTCATATGTCTTGCAATGTAGTTCAAAAAACATCAAATATGTGCACATATAACAGGGAGCTCTTCACCTTTAGTGATGTGTTTGATCATTGGGTTTGGGCGATGAAGCCTGCGTGCTCAAGTGTAAAGACCCCAGTGGAGGGTCTACCAACTCACTATGGAGATGCTGAAAGAGTACTGAAAGAAAGAAACAAAATAATACTGAAAGGAAGAAGCAAAACTGTCATTATTTGCAAAAGATATGACTGTCTTTTAGGAACCTCGAAGATCCTAAACAGAAATTATAAAGTCTTATAGAGATTTTTAGCAAGATTATTGTATAAAATGTGAGTACATATTTTAAGTATATCCACATGTGAGTAACAAACAGAAACATATCATGTTTAAAGTGCATTGTTTATAACTGCATCAACATGAATAGATCTAAACATGAACTGCAAAAGTTTTATGAACAACATTTAGCAAAGGAGATTAAAGAAGACTTTCATGAATGCAAGAATATACTACAACTTCATAGACTGGATGACTCACATACAAAAAGTTTTAATTTTCTCCAACTGGGATTATAGAATCAATGAAATCCCAAATAAATTCCACAAGAACACTATTTTAATAATGAAATATGATTTTACTTTTTAATTTGTTTAGCTGTGTTCAGGGAGCAAACAAGAGAGGCAAATCATTACTGGAAACATTATTTTAGAGGTTTGGATGATGTGTAGGTGCTTCAGAAAACTTTGGTTCTTTTTTAGCTATTTCCTTAGTGTTGACAACACATTTTAAAACAATGAGGTACAAGTGTTGACATAAGACAAAAATAAAGAGAGTATAAGCAGTTGGAGATGACAGATTGCTCTCCTGCGCAAATATACCCAGGGGAATGTTCTATACATGTAACCTAGGCATCATACAATTTTGGGTTTGATATGTAGAGACTACTTGGGAAGGATCATCAAAAAGCCATTAAGCAGGATTCCTCTAGAAAGGAAAACAGGAGAGGAGGCCCCCATGTGACCATTCTATCCAGGAGGCTTTTCTGTGATACACATCCTATCATGTTACCACTAAACACTGTTGAGGATAGTTCTGGAGAGCAGACGTGTGTGCTCCTGATTCAGGAAATCTTTGTGTTCTCCTGGGACTAGACAGGTGTCCTCATGGAGAGAAGAGGGACACCTCATCTGAGACCCATCTCCCTCCCCTGGCACCATAACTGCCTGCCTGTGGGGACTGTGCTGGGGTCCTAGTGTCCCAGGTGGCTCGTCAGCGTCCAGGGACAGGGAGCACTCAGCACAGGTTTGAGGGATGAACACAGGGGTGACTGAGCTGTCAGTGAAGGGGATGCTATGCAGGCCCCTTCCTTATATATTAATACAAAGATCCTTGGTCCCCTATGAATATAAAGCTGTGAGAAAGATTAAATCTGCAGGTGCAGATTCAGCGTTAATGAGAAACTCACAAAACATCAGGAGCCCCAGGGAGATTTATTTAAACTACTTTCAAGGCCTCCCCAAGGCAAACTTCTGATTCCTTCATCCTGGGAAGCCAGACCCTGTGCTTGTCCTGGTGCCGCCCTGTCACAGGCCCTCCCACACCTGCTACAACCCTCCCCCCCTGCCCCCCCACCAAAGCCCCCACCTCCTGAAGGAGAGGTGCTGTTCCTGAGAGCTTGTCTGCTGCCTGAGGGTCTGAGAACTGCAGAAAGGCTTTGGGAATCCAGAAAACAGAGACAGGACAGATTCCAGAAACACTTCCTTTAAGGAGCAAATGGAATTGAAACAATCTCTAAAGGGATAGGCCAAGAATGTTCAGCAATTTCACTTGAGAAAAACAAAAATGAGGAGTTTCTAATGTATTGCATGGAAGCAGAAAGTAGATTACTGATGGGATTAGAGTGAGGGGATTAGGGTGGGAGTGTCTACCCCGCCCTGGACAGAGGATGCAGTCAGAGAGGGTGGGAGGTGTCATCAGCAGCCTGTAAACGCCCCAGGATGATTGCATCTGCAGTCTGTCCAATGGGGTGAAGGAAAGGAACCTCCCTCAGGCTCATAAAGGCCCAAGGCGCCAGATTCTGACTCCAGCAGTGAACAGAGAAGGTGGGCTGTATGCATGCTCCAACCTGGACCTGGATTGAGGAAGATGGATTGAGGAAGACCTTCTGCTCTGCCTGGCCCGGAGTCCTGGTGAGGAGAGCTAAGGGCACCCACCCCAACCCCCCGGGCTTGAGAACACAGAGCATCTCCCCCACCGCAGAGCCAAGACTAAAAAGTGAGAGCAGGTGAGCACAGACTTGGGGCTGAGTCCAGAATGCCGGGTGGGCCTGAGGCTGGATGACCAACTGCCCGAAGGACACGGTGTGACCCCCCCTGGTGGCAAAGGGCCGTGTTGGGGTGGGGGTGGGGGTCTGGGAGGTCCTAGACACAGGAGGTGCTTATTGGATTCATTTGGAGCAGACTCTCTGGCCCACAGAGTGGACAGTTCTGTGGATTTAGAGGAGGATGCAGAAGATGCAAAGAAGCTCTAGCTGTGGGTGTGGATGTGACCTGACTCTGCCTCTTACCTGGATCACACCTGCGGGAGGTGTGAGCAAGTCTGAGGGATTCCTGCAGGGAGCAGGAGCGGGGAAGGGGGGACATGCCATGCGCAAGGCACCATTCTCATGGCTGTTCTGTTCTCTTCTCAATACAAGGGCTCCCTCATTACGGTTTTATGTACACACACGTACGGGTACCTTACAGAAGATAAGTGTTTGCTGGCTGTCGTAAGGACATGTACAGGCAGAGTTTCCTTTTATAGTGCAGTCAACTGTGGGGAACTGGTTTTAGTGTGACAGAGACAAGGTTCATCTTTCAAGACTCTTTTTCTGTTTTTTGTCCTTCTTTCAGGACTCATGCCCTCAGGTCCTTTGTTCTTTAGCTTGCAATGCCTGTTTTGCCCAAGGCATTCCTCAAGTCCTTTTCCAAAATGTCTGTGCTCTTGTCTTCCTACCTCAAAATGATAGTGTTATTGTTGTGTGTTTGAACTTGTAGCCAACTCAGGTCAATAACAGTTGGTGTCGTGGTCCGAGCGCAGTCCGAGCACGGGTTGGAAAAGAATTTCCAGACACAAGGCATAATGCAAGGAAGACAGAGTTTATTAGAGAGTAGGTCGCTGTTAGAACAGCAGGCCAACTTCCTGGAAGCCAGGAAACATCGACCCTGAGCATGGGTTGCTTGCCTGTGTTTATAGCCAGGGAACCTGCAGTTATCTGCTGACTGGGCAGGATATGTATAATTTTAGTGTGCTCTGAGGGAGAAAAATGGGGCAAATATCTTTCCTTATATGGGATGGGCAAGGGACATGGCATGCTGCTTGGGAAAGTTTTGGGACATTGCAATTGTTGCATTGTACAGAGTGATAGAAGTCCTGTAGCTCTTTGTTCCAGCAATATTAGCCCTTTTGAGTCTATCTTGTTCTTTGTCCTTGGAGCACACCACAATTGGTACCTCTTTTTATTTTTATTGAAATATAGTTACTTACAATGTTGTGCAGCAAAGTGATTTCTGCTGTACAGTAAAGTGATTCATATATATATATGTGTGTGTATATATATATTTTTTTTTTCCAATGTGGTTTATCTCAGTATATTGTATATAGCTTCCTGTGCTTTACAGTAGGTCCTTGTTATCCATTCTGTATATAATGGTTTCCATCTGCTAAACAAACTCCTACTCCATCCCTCCCCCACACTCCCTTTCCTTTGGCAACCACAAGCCTTTTATCTATGTCTGTGAGTCTGATTCTGGTTCATAGACAAGTTCATTGTGTCATATTTTAGATTCCACATATAAGTGATATTATATGCTATTTGTCTTTCTGTTTCTGATTTACCTCACTTAGTATGATAACCTCTAGGTCCAGCCATGTGCTACAATTAGCATATTTCACTCTTTGTTATGGCTGAGTAGTATTCCATTTTATAGATGTATAACATCTTTTTTTTTTTTTTCTTTATCCATTCATCTGTCAATGGACATTTAGTTTGTTACCGTGTTCTAGATATTGTTAATAGTGCTGATGTGAACATAAGGGTGCATGTATCCTTTTGAACTGTAGTTTTGTCCAGATACGTGCCCAGAAGTGAGACAGCTGGATCATATGGCAATTCTATCCTTAGATTTTTGAGGAAACTCCATACATTTTTTTCTACAGTGGCTGCACCAACTTACATTCCCAGGTTGGTACATCTTTTGAATCTGCTGTAATCTCTAAGTTTTCCTAGGAGATAGAGATTGAAGGGATGTGGACACTTTGGGATGGAAAGAGAAGGGAGAGTTGTGGCTCAAGGGGAAAGAGAAGCTGGCTGGTCTGGCTGGGGCAGGAGCACACTGAGGACACTGGTCAACTTTGTGAAAAGTGTTTTTACAAAGAACATATTAAGTTTGCAAGACAATAAAAAAATAGTAGAAAAAAACCAATATATTAGTTTCCAAGAGCTTCCATAAAAAACCTCTGCACACCTGGGTAACTTCAACAACAGAAACTATGGTCCCAGTTCTGGAGGCTAGAAGTTGAAGATCAAAGGGCTGGCAGGTTCACGTTCTTCTGAGGCCTCGCTCCTTGGCTGCCAGGTGGCCTCCTCCTGGCTGTCACCTCACATGGCCTTTCTTCTGTGTGTGCCTGAGGTCTCTTCCTGTTCTAAGGACACCTGTCAATGTCGAAGGAATCTTTGAAAGATATCGAAGGCTTTTATATGGAAATAGTGTACTCTGGGTCTCTCAAGTTTATCATCGATTTTCATCAAGAAAATCACATTAATAAACCTTTAAAAACATCATCAGATATCCACCATACCAACTGACTACAATTATCTTTAGTATGGAAATGTATGTGTTTGAAAACAGAAAGAAAAGCCTGGTCAAATCTTGCTGATTATACACATGCTCTTAATCTCTAACATACATCCTTTCACCCTTGTTGTCACTTTCCTGAAGGAGCGGGTGACCTGGGCCACAGAGCTGCCCACGTCTGGATGGTGTTGATCTCATCCTACGCTGTTGACTTTCATCACTGCCTGGAGCTGGGCTCTTTCTGAGGAAGAGGACCACCTAGCAAGCTATGACTTGGGGCCATCGTGTCAAAGGGACAAAAGTGTCAAAAGGAGCAGAGACTGACAGGGGGTCCAAGTCCTCCTGGTGGCTGCTGTAGAGTTAAAGAAAGGGGTAGAAATAGGCCTGTGTAGCCACAGCTCCTGCAGATCCTGGGAAACCTGCTGGCAGCCGTGAAGGAGAAGAGAGGAGGTGGAAGAGTCAGAAGCTTCTCAAGTGTCCCAGCCCCTGGAGAGCCAGGTTTCTCTGAAAGGAGTGTCCTCAGACAGAAGCTCTCCCAGAACAATGGCCCTGGCATCTTCCCTGGCACAGCTCCAAGCAAAGGCCAGCTGCCCCATCTGCCTGGATTACCTGAGAGACCCCGTGACCACTGGCTGTGGGCACAACTTCTGTCTCTCCTGCATCCAGCAGTGCTGGGAGGGTCTATGGGACATCTTCCCCTGTCCTGTCTGCCTCCAGCATTGCCCTGACAAGGGCTTTGGGAGGAACACCCAGTTATGTCACATGATTGATTTTGTGAGGAAGCTTCCCAACACAGAGGACGTGAGGAAATGGCAGAAAGAGAAACCCTTGTGTGAGAAGCATAAGCAGGTTCTGAGCCTGTTCTGTGAGAAGGACCTGGAGCTGCTGTGTCCCCAGTGCAGGGTCTCCTCTGACCACAGCGGTCACCCCCTGGGACCCACGGAGCTAGCTGCAGCCTCTCACAGGAGGAGGCTCAAAGGCCACATTGAGCTCCTGATACAGCAGCTTGAAGATGCTGAAAAGGCACTAGAAATACAAGTCTCAAAATCATTTGACTTGATGAGGAAGCTGAAGATTCGAAGGAGAGAATTTCTCACTGAAGTTGAACACTTTAAGCGTTTCTTGGGAACAGAGCATGATGAAATTCATGTTAGGTTACTAAATGAAGAGAAGGGTATTCAAGATAAAATAATTGAGGAAAGAAACCAAATCTCAGACTTCGGATCCATGTTGCAAAGTCTGCTTGATGAAATCACTGAGAAGTGTTTGCAGCCTGACCTGGATTTACTGACAGGCATTGAAATGCTCCACAGCACGTATGGAAACCTAGAGAGCCCAGCAGACATTTCATATGAGTTAAAGAAGGAGATTTTCACTCTCTCCCCACAATATTTTGGCCTCCACAAAATGATCAGCACATTTCAGGTACATCTGACTCTAGATGCTGAAACTGCTCACCACAGTCTTAAAATTTCACAAGACAGGAAAACTGCAACTTTTCTAAGGATGGGACCAAACTGTGTCCTAAATCGGAAGGCATTCACTAACTACCCTGCTGTGCTGAGTTCTGAGGGATTTGACGCTGGTAGGCATTTTTGGCAGGTAGAAGTAAGAGGACTAGGTGACTGGTCCTTAGGTGTGTGTACAGAATCTTTCCCCAGAAATGCTCCTGTATCACCAGCCCCAAGCGATGGCTGCTGGCAGTTTGAGCTCTATGATATGACTTCTGCTACAGGGGATGCAGAAAAACCCTGTCGGATTGGCGTTTTTCTGGATTATGAGTTGGGAGAAATTTCTTTTTACAGTTTGAACTATAGATCTCATTTCTATACATTCAGTGAAACTTTTACAGAAAAACTTGTGCCCTATTTCTCTATTAGACCTACTTCTAAATCGCTTACAATAAGTCTAGTTGATGATGAGTGCTGAGCCCACTTGGAAGATGTTCTGTGTGACCCACTTTCTTCCTGTGTTCAGAGGATGTCCTTGTAATAAAGGGTCTGAGTCCATCTTTGATGCCTGAGTGCTGATGTCTTTTTCATTCTCCCGCTCTGGCTTCACCTCTGCCCCACATATGGACAAGCTGTCAGGACAGCCTGGGTGCCCTTCACTGGGCTTAGGAGGGCAGTTCTAACCCAGGAAGGCCCTGCCTGCAGAGGAGCTCTCCCCAACCACCAAAGATGCCCAAGCTGTGGCTTTTCTCCCCTCTCTCAAGCCATTTTTGGACCAGTGTCCACCCTGACTCCAAACGAAGCCTCAGTGACTGAAAATAATCCATTTCATTTCTGGGTGTGTTTGTGGCATTAGGAGTCTTAACACCGAACCAAGCTTTGTACGGCTTGGTTCTTGCTTCAGTGGGTTGACCATAACAGTCCCTAGAATACTGTATGATCCAAGTTCTGTTTTTCAGATATTCTGATTTCAGGAGGCAGGGAATATTGGTTTTTATTTTTCAACTAGCATAAGACAGAAAGTTGCATCCTTTGTTCTCTACAGTTATAATACTGACTTTATGATTCCCCATTTCTCCTGTGAAAGGTGTGGGAATCTATTAAAAATTCCTTGAAATTGCAATACTTATCAAAATAATAAATGCTTCACACTATTGATTTTTTCCAGATAATCCTACCACAAAATATTTACTTTGGGTTTTTTTGATTGAAGTTTATTTGATTTACAATATGGTGTTAGTTTCAGGTATACAGCAAACAGATTCAGATATATCTATATAGCTATATATATAGATATATATATAGATTATGCTCTTTTTAAAAACTCTTCACCATTATTGGTTATTACAAGATGCTGAATATGATTCTCTGTACTACACAGTAAATCCCTCTTGTTCATTTTATATAAGGTAATGTATATGTGTTAATCCCTACTCCTAATTTATCCCTTCCACTCCCCTCCACTTTGGTAACCCAGAGTTTCTATATCTGAGTCTGTTTCTATTTTATAAATAATCTCATTTTAACTATTTCTTTTAGATTCTACATATAGGTGATATCATATGATATTTATGTCTTAACTTTCGTAAATAGTGCTGCTATAACATTGGGGTACATATATATTTTTTAATTTCATTTGTTTATTTTCTTATTTATTTATTTACTGGCTGAGTTGGCTGCTGCGTGCAGGCTCTCTCTAGTTGTGGAGAGGAGGCTACTCTTCTGTTGCGGTATAGGGGCTTCTCATTGCAGTGGCTTGTCTTGTTGCAGAGCACGAACTCTGGGTTGAGGGCTTCAGTTATTGCAGCACGCGGGCTCAGTAGTTGCGGCTCTCACGCTCTAGAGCACAGGCTCTGTAGTTGTGGTGCACGGGCTTAGCTGCTCCACGGCATATGGGGTTTTCCTGGACCAGGGATTGAGCCAATGTCCCCTGCATTGGCAGGCGGTTCCTAACCACTGTACCACCAGGGAAGTCTCTATATTTTTGAATTATATTTTTCTCTGGATATATGCCCAGGAGTGTGTTTGCAAGATCACAAGGTATCTGTACTTTTAGTTTTTTAAGGAACTCTCATACTGTTCTCTGTAGTGGCTGCACCAATTTACACTTTCACCAACAGTGCAGGAGGGTTCCATTTTCTCCACACACTCTCTAGCATTAATTACTTGTAGACTTTTTGATGATGGCCATTCTGCCTGGAGTGAGGTGATACTTAATTGTCATTTTGATTTGCATTTCCCTATAATTAGCAATGTTGAGCATTTTTTCATGTGTCTGTTGTTTATCTGGATGTCTTCCTTGGAGAAATATCTATTTAGGTCTTCTGCTCATGTTTGGATTGAATTGTTTTTTTGAAATTGAATTGTATGAGATTTTTTATTATTTTGGAAATTAATCCCATGTCAGTTGCATTGTGGGCAAATACTTTCTCCTGTTCTGTTGGTTGTCTTTTCATTTTGCATATAGTTTCCTTTGCTGTGCAAAAGATTTTAAGCTTAATTCAATTCCGTTTGTTTATTTTTGTTGTTATTTCCATTACTTTTGGAGAGGGATTTGAGAAGATATTGCTGTGAATTATGTGAAAAGACATTCTTTCTATGTTTTCGTCAAGAGGTTTTATAGTATCTGGCCTTACATTTAGGCATTTAATTCATTTTGAGTTTATTTTTGTATATGATGTTAGAGAGTATTCTAATTACATTCTTTTCATGTAGCTTTCCAGTTTTCCCAGCACCTCTCATTGAAGAGACTGTCTTTGCACTGTTGTGTATTCTTGCCTCCTTTGTGGAAGATTGATTGTACATAGGTGTGTGTTTTTGTTTTTGTTTTTTTCTGAGCTCTCCATTCTGTTCCACTGAAATTTATGTCTGTCTCTTTTGTGCCAATACCCCACTATTTTGATTACTGTGCTTTGTAATGTTTTCTGAACTCTGGGAAGGTCATGCCTCCAGGTTTGTTCTTTTCCTTCAGGATTGCTTTGGCAATTCTGGGTCTTTACGGTTCCATTTAAACTTGAGAATTATCTGTTCTAGTTCCGTGGAAAATGTCATGAGTCATTAAATCTGTAGATTGCTTTGGGCAGTATGGCCATTTTAACTATATTAATTCTAATCCAAGAGCATGGGATATCTTTCCATTTCCTTGAATCATCTTCAGTTTCTTTTATCACTGTTTCATATTTCTCAGCAAAAAATCTTCCATCTCCTTGTCATGTTCGTTCCCAAGTTTTGTTTGTTTGTTTTGTTTTTATGTAATTTTAAGTGGAATGTTTTGTTTTGTTGTTGCTTTTTTACTTTTTCTGATATTTCATTGTTAGTGTAAAGAAATGCAAGGGATTTATTTATATTAATCTTGTATCCTGCTACCTTACTGAACTCCTTTGTTAGTTTTAACAGGTGTGTGGAGTCTTTAGGGTTTTCTATTTAGAGTATCATGTCATCTTCATATCTTCCCTCCTGACTTGGATACCTTTTATTTCTTTTTCTTGTCTGATAGCTATGGCTAGGTCTTCCGACACTATGTTGAATAGAAGTGGTTTGAGTGGGCATCCTTATCATTTTCCAGTATTTAGTGAGAAGAATTTCAGCTTTTCACCATTGAGAGTTATTGACATGTTGGCTGCAGGATTGTCATAAATGGCTTTTTTTTGCCTTCCTTCCTAATACAACAGATTAACTATCCATGCTGTTTGTTTGTTTGTTTGTTTGTTTGTTTTGTCTGTGTTGGGTCTTCATTGCAGTGCACAGGCTTCTCATTGTGGTGGTTCCTCTTGTTACAGATCACAATCTCTAGGCATGCGGGCTTCAGCAGTTGCAGCACATGGGTTCAGTAGTTGTGGCTTGTGGGCTCTAACTCACAGGCTCAGTAGTTGTGGCACATGGGGTTAGTTGCTCCTCAGCATGTGGGATCTTCCTGGATCGGGGATCGAACCCACACCCCCTGCATTGGCAGGTAGATTCTTAACCACTGTGCCACCAGGGAATTCCCAATCATAAATGCCTTTAATTTGTGCTGAGATGTATACACTCTATACCCACTTTGGAGAGAATTTTATTATGAATGAATGCTAAATTTTATCAAATATTTTTATGCATCTATTGAGATGATCTTGTGTGGGTTTTTTTTTCTTTTCTTTTGTTGATGTGGTTTATGACACTGAGTGATTTGCATATATTGAACCATCCTTGTGAAATTAGAATGAATCGAACTTGATTATGGTATTTGATACCTTTTAGATGTTGCTGGATTCAGTTTGCTGAGGATCTTTGCACCTATATTTATCAAAAACATTGGCCTGTACTTTTTTGTAGTGTCTATGTCTGGTTTTTTAGTATCAGCATGATGGTGGCTTAATAGAATGACTTTGGAAGTGTTACCTCCTTTTCAGCCTTTTGAAAGAATTTGAGAAGGATAGGTATAAGTTCCTTATACGTTTGTTAGAATTCCCCAGTGAAGCCATCCAATGCTGGACTTTTGTTTGCAAAATTTCTTATTACAAATTTTGTTTCATTTCTAGTGTTCAGTTTGTTCACATTACCTGTTTTCCTTGATTCAGTTTTGGCAGGCTGTATGTTTCTAGAAACTGGTCCATTTGTTCTAGGTTGTCCATTTTGTTGTTCATGATATTTTCTTATGGTATTTTGTATTTTGGAGGTGTCAGTTGTTATTTTTCCCCTTTCTTTTCTTTTCTTTATTGGGGTCTTTCTCATTCTTCTTGGTTTAACTGGCCAGAGATTTGTTGGTTTTGTTTATCCTTAAAAAAAAAAAAAAAAACACTGTTCTTGGTTGCCTTGATTTTCTCTATTTTTTTAATGTCTATTTCCTCTCTGATCTTTATTATTGCCTTTCTTTAGCTGACATTCAGTTTCGTTTGTTCTCCTTTTTATAATTCTTTTAGATAGTAGGTTATGTTGTTCATTTGAGGCTTTTCTTATTTTGTTTTGTTTTGTTTTTGATGAAGGCCTGTATGGCTATAACTTCCCTCTTAGAAATGATTTTGCTGCTTCCCATAGCTTTTATATGGTTCTGTTTTCATTGTTGTTTGTCTTGGGGTACTTTTTATTTCCTCTTCGATTTCATTGCTGCTTCATTAGCTTTTTAATACCCTGTTACTTAGTCTCCATGTAATCTTTTTTTTTTTTTTCATTTCTCTTTCTGTGGTTGATTTCTTGTTTCATGCCATTGTGATCAGAAAAGATGTTTGAAATTTCTATCCTCTTAAATTTAGTGAGGCTTGCTTTCTGTCCTGGAAGGGGGTCTATCTTAGAGAATGTTCCATGTGTACTTGAAATAACGTGCATTCTGTAATTTTTTTCTTTTTTTGGATGTGGTGGTCTCTGTATATCAATTAAGTCTAACTGTCCTATTGTCCTGTTAAGCACACAGGGAAGCTTGAATCTGCTGCCTTACCCATATTGCTTCCTTGAATGGCATGCAGTGTAATGTAGAGTGTAACTATTTGGTGGGCTGTATACATCCTGAAAGCCTTGGGGGTGAAGAATCAAAGATATCAACTGAAAAGAAAGCCAGGGAAAGAATCTGGGAATCACCCACCTCTAATAAAGCATGGAAATGGTTTCAGAGCAGGGGCATAAGTAAATGAGAAATGGCTTCTTGTTCAGAACAGAGTAGACAAAGAAAAAAGAAAGTTTCTTGGTCCAGATGATATACTTAAGGTGGGAATAATTGTTTATCTGAAGACAGTGCAATGGGTATAATAATCAGGTTTCTTCATGTCTGCATTCTCGGTTGCATCTAGTTTCTCTATCATGTAACAGATGAAATCAAGGATCATCAGTTGAAATAGCTAATATGTAAATTGTTCTTTCACAGTTCCAGGCACTGTTTTACTACTTGGCTTCTATTAAATCACTTAATTATCAACGTATTTATATTACATCCAGTCCTGAAGTCAATCACCTTATCAGTGGTATAACCCAGTCCAATGATCTCATTAAAGAGCTCAGGTCTCTCTCTCTTTTTTTCTTTTTCACAAAATTATGTAGTGTCTTGATTGTCAGCCCCTTAAGAGTGAACAAGAAAATATTGTTTGTGGGTGTGTGTGCACATGCATGTGTGAGTCTTGGAAAGTGACGAGGATAGATTTATGGATAATCCACTGTTTTTTTTGTTTGTTGTTTCTAGTTGAGGGATCACCAACGTAAGACCCTTGGTCAAATGGGTAGTGTCAGCATATTTCAAAGGGCCACTTCCTTGCTCTCTTCCTGTGTTTAAAAACCCTTTGGGGATTTCATCTACTCCAGTAGCTTTACTTAACTCTGTATTGAGATTCCCACTCACTACCTCTAGCTATATCTTGACCCATAAGTGTCAGGATTTTCAAATGCATACTGAACTTCTCTGCCTGGCTCTCCCAAAGAGATCCAATGCAATGGCCCAATGTGACCAATATTTAACTTCAGTTTCATCCCAAACTACTCTTCTGTAGACTTTTGTACCTCAAAACTGGCAGCTCAAATCACTCAAACTTCCAACCCACAAACATGAAACCTCCCTTCATTCCCTCACTCTTTACAGTCAATCAATCACTCATGTGTCAATACGCACTTTTCAATCCATTCACATCAGTCTAGATCAGGTCCATGGCATTTTTCATCTGTCCAATTACAGTCACCTCCTGTGTGACCTCCCAGCATCTTTGTTCGTTGGATGAAAAATGCCAACAGAAAACCCCCAAGGAGTCATGCTCTTGGGTTTGACGTAGGAACCCAGTGACCTTTGCTTAAGTTCTCCTCTGCAACACCCATCCTCCACAACACACACAGAGACTGGAAGGTAGGGTTCTTCTGAAGCCACCTATGTTCCTTAGTGGAGGCACTTTCTCAATGAGTTTTATTTGGGACATCCTTGGTATTCTCCTTCCTCTCCAGTGCTTGCACTTTCTTCAGACTGGGACCAGGAAACTCAACAATTCAACAAGCTTCACAAAACTCTGCGTTGTCCCAGAGTGGTGCTCTCTGTTTGTGCACCCAGATATCTGATGATCCACCATGGCTGTGGGGACATGGGAACATGTTCTACATGTGCTTGAAACTGCTTCAAACACTCTGACATTCACTTCCTTTGTCCCAACAATGAAAGAGAACATTCCCTACCTAAAATGTGATCTAACCAAAAAAGGAAGAGATTTATGGCCAGACCACCTGTCTTTAGGACAACGGAGACATTGAGTATGTGAGGTGGGTGCTGGAGAGAGAAGGTGTGGTGAGAGCAATGGTGTGTTGAGCACCTCCTGTGGGCCAAGGCCACTGTCACACAGCTAGTAATTGTGAATCAGGACTTCATTCTATTTCTCTACAATGCATATGAGGGAATCCATAAAGGACAATTTATAATATTTTTTTTGAATATAAGATAATTAAAAACACAGCCAGTGCGATTGGATCTAGGAATTCTGGTGGATTTTTTTTTTTTTTATCATTTAGAAACCAGAAGTGGAGCTCATAAAAAATATGTTGATACTGCTTAACATACAAGGATGTTATGAAGAGTAAAAACAAAGTTTTAAAAAATCTTAGGCTACAGAATTATTTTTCTCACCAACATCTTTTCTAATTTCCAAGGATTCATCTGTATATATTTATCAGTGACCAATTTTAGTAGATACATTGGCATTTGGGCACCCAGTTCTCCAAAGTGACTGATGTTGGTCAGATATAACCATCTAGAGAATATGTCCCATGAGTCAAGGGCAGTTTCTAACCCTCAGTTGTAGTCTGCACAGCTACAAAACTTGGAATAGAAATAAGCACAGGAAGGGTAATTTTCTAGGTACTTTGACAATGTATTGAACAAAATAAATTATCACCATAGGACACACCTCAGTGGAATTTGCCCCTTGGGTTTTCTTTGAGACCTTTTCATCAATGTCATTAAATTTTTTCTGAATTTACTTCTTCCTCAAAGTGTGTGGTCCTTTTTCCATAGGCTGCTACCTTATGCAGGCTTTGAGTAGGATGCTGATGACTTAGTAATTATAAAATTATCACACTCATAATGATGGATGAGAACACAAGAATCACTAGCTAGAAGCAAATATTTGGCCATCATTAAGGATGTCTTTCAGAATTCTCAAAGTTTGTTTCATTAAATTTAGTAAGTTCTTCTCTGTGATGCAGGCTTTCAAAGTATTTTACAGATCAGGAAAATGGGGCATAGAAGGAAAGGAATCTGGTTGACCAGAAACAGCCAATGTAGGAGAGGTTGGAAACGAAGTCTACTTGATGTTAAAATGCATGCTTTTAGCCACTGAGGATAAATGGCAGGTGCAAATGTATTCATTCAAATATCCTTCATAGGGACTTCTCTGGCAGTCCAGTGGTTAAGACTCTGCACTTCCACTGCATGGGGTGCAGATTTGATCCCTGGTCAGGCTGTTTGGCCAAAGAAAGAAAAAAAAAAAGCCTTCATAGCAAAGTAAAGGACCTTCATAACAGAGCAAAAATGTCTCTCTTCTGATGGGAACAAATGAAAGAAATTTGTGGTCTACAGATATGTAGGTACAGGAAGTCCCCTACATACCAATGTTCTGTTCCAGGAGTGCATTCTTAAATGCAGCTTGTATGTATGCCCAACAAAGTTAGCCTAGGTGCCCAACAAAATTAGCCTAGTTACCCAACTAACACAATTAGCTATATAGTACTGTACTGTTATAGTTTAATAATCCTTTTTATGCAAATAACACATAAAAGACAAAAATAAAGAAATAGTTTTTAATATTACAGTACAGTACCTTGAAATGTACCGTAGTACAACAGCCAGCATACAGGGGTTGGCATTGAGTGAACAGGCAAGGAGAGTTACTGACTGGAGGAAGGAGAGGAGGTGGGAGATGGTAGAGCTGAAGGATCAGCAGCAATAGGAGATGGAGGGCAAGCTGCATTTCATTCATGCCTGACGTTGATGGCACAGGTTCTGGTTCCTTGCTGGATTCAGTTCTGCCTGCCCTCTTGAAAAAATGATCCAGTGATGTGTGGGTAGTAGCTTTTTAAAATTTTCTCATCATAGATGACATGGTAGAACTGGATTGCATTCTGAACCACTGCTGCAACCTTCATGTACCATTCTACATTTGGGTCCTGTGCCTTAAAAACTAACAGTGGCTCCTCAAATAAAGAAAATCCCTTTGCCATTTCTTGTGTCATGAATTTCTTCAGTTCCTCAGTTGCTTCTTCCTCTTGTCTTTCTTCATCCTTTCTCTGGAATGAAGAGAATTCAGGAAATTCCCAGGCAGCTACCATGTCTACACTCACCACTTACTTTTACATTGTGAAGGTTGGATCTAGCCTTGAACTGATGGAACCAGGTATGGCTGGCATTAGAAGATGTGCCCTCTGATTCTTTGCCATGTTTCTTCTTCAAGCCTTCATAAAGGCTTTTAGTTTTCTCTCAAATCAGCATTAAGCTTAGCAGAACTCGACACTGATGCTGATGTTGCATCCACACACAGAAGTCTCTCCATCTCCTCCATCACTTTTCCACGCTTCTTCATTATTATTTTCAACATCATCAGCATAGCAGACCTCACATGTTCCATGATCTTGTCCTTGTTCTTTAGAATCATGCTGATGTCCAAATAATTCATGTTATAAGAACAAGCGATGTCTACCATCTTTTCATCTCACTCCACTCTCTCAATTATTTTCACTTTTGTTTCCATCGTTCACTTGGCACTTCTTAGCAGTACCAGCTAAACCACCACTGTTTTTATACTTGCTTCCAGACATCCTGGGCTTGAAATAAAGATAGTGTACTACTGTACTCTATACAGTACTATACTGTAAAGTACACCCACTTGTAGAGGATGCACACATGTGACAATGTACTCCAGATGTGAACTAACTTAAGTGATTGGACATGTGAACATATGTTCACATCTTTGAAAAGTTCACAGCTTGAAGGTTCATATGTAGGGGACTTACTGAATTGAGTCCATGGTACTACCCTAGACACACAAATGTGGGTTTGAAGTCAGTTCTTGCAAAATCTCTGGTAATGGGACCTAAATAAAACCTTTTCTGCCAAACATAGAGTTCTTTGTAAGATTAAATGATGTGATTGACACAGATACAAATATATTGAAAACAAGGCATAAGATTACTATTAATTTAACACCTATGAAATTTATTATTAATTTTTCCCACACTTTCAAGGGGAATTTGAAGTTGTTTTGCTTGTTGTAATCTTTAATATTTCTTCTTGTTTTTAACTCAGTGAAAATATTTAGTGCAACTGAGTGAGCAAATAAGTCTCCTTTTTTTTTTTTTTCCTTTTTATAGTTATAAGTATAGGTAGATAAATGTGGTATAAACTATTTAAAAGCTAACTCTGTTTGGTACAAATATGAAAATTACAGGGACTTCCTTGGTGATCCAGCGATTAAGACTTCATCCTACCATGTAGGGAGCAGGGTTCCAATCCCTCACTGGGGAACAAGGATCTCACATGCCATGCAGGGTGGGAAAAACAACAACGGTAAAAACATATAAAAATTACAAATGATAGAAGGTTATGATGGTCTCCCACTAAGCTTTGTCTTTCAACCACATGTCTTTCCTTTTCAGAGATAAAAACTTCCTAAATCTTCATGCATATCACATATATTTTAAACACAAATGTACAGACACAAGCACATGACACATTCAAATGATGGTATATTACACACACCATTCTGATTCTGTTTTTCATTTTGTTTTGTTTATGCCTTTACATTATCTTGGAAATTATGACATTTCAATACATATAAATGCTCATTCTACTTAAAGCTTCATTACTCCAGTTTGGATACACTGTAATTCATTTAAGCCATCCTCTAATGATGGACTTTGATTGTTCCAATATTTTCTCCTCATAATCTGTGGGACAATAATAGCCTTGGGTGTCTTTCATATGTGTGAGACACCACTTTATGATAATTCCTTAAAGTTGATTTCTGAGTCAAAGGTACATGCAGCAGGGCTTCCTAGGTGGTGCAGTGGTTAAGAATCCACCTGCCAACGCAGGGAACATGGGTTCAAACCCTGCTCTAGGAAAAGCCACATGCTGCGGAGCAACTAAGCCTGTGTGCCACAAATATTGAGCCTGCGCTTTAAAGCCCATGAGCCACAACTATTGAGCCCATGTGCTGCAACTACTGAAGCCCACGCACCTAGAGCCCATGCTCCGCAACAAGAGAAGCCACGGCAATGAGGAGCCTGCACACCACAACGAAGAGTAGCCCCCACTCACCACAACTAAAGAAAGCCTGTGCAGCAAAAAAAAAAAAATGACCCAATGCAGCCAATAAAATTAATTAATTAATTAATTTTTAAAAAGATATATGCAGCATTTCCAATGTGATCGGTCAATTGTGTCAGCTGGTAGCAGACACACACAATAAGGGATGAACTGTAGAGCACAGTGGTAAGGATTATGGAGGCACACAGAAGAATCCACTAAAAAGAAAGGTAGGTAGGTGGTAAGGATGCCTGTTAACAAGTTTATATAACTGTAAAGAAATGACTACAAATAAAAAAAATTATAGCCACTTTCAACAGAAAATCATTTATTGGATGTGTTAGGTTTTATAATCATCAGCTGCATCTTAGAAATTCAAAACACTTAGTAATGATACCTATAACATCTATGAAATTGGCATTACTAAACGTGACCATGTTTTTATAGTTGCTGGAAGTGGAGACAAAACTATGCTGGTTTTCTGCAGTAAACCTTAAAAAGAAACCCAGAATTACTGAGGGTAAGTTTATTAATTAAACACCAAACACTGAAGTAGTATTGTTTCTCAGGTACTTCATCTTTCATCATCTGTTACTGAAGCGATTTGAAGAGGTTCAGAGTCTATTGCAATACAGAAATAGGGACAAATGGATTCTGTAAAAGAATAATTAAAAGTAAGAACAGATCTATCATTCAAATTGTAAAAGGAAACCTCACCCAAATCATAGTCCAGAAAAAGTGCCAGTCTTACTGGGTTCTACCACAGACAAGAGACGATTTCTTTTAGGACCTGACACAACATAAACGCTCTCAACACACCATGCAACTACCCAGAATCCACCCTCAACTACTGGCTGATTCCACAAGTTCCTAGGAAAACTGTCTTGATACATCCCCAATGTCTATTTAGGCTTGTTTCCCACTTCCGCTTCCTAGTAATGCCTGCCAGAATGAAATGTGTTACAACCCAGGACAGCAAGGCAGAGAAAGTCTACTTGGGTTATGAAAGCCTTGGCTTTCTCTTTCCATATTGCACAATTTTTCTATCCTCAGAGACAATAAGTAAGGATGTGCTATTTCAAGGTCTACAATCGTATCCACTAGAAATGGCTAGATAATTCTATCAATGCCAGAACATTGTGGAGGAAGGTTACCTCCATACTTGGCATGAAGAGCGTTCAGAGCATTTCAGGATTTGATACTTGTGGTGGATACACTTAACATGCCTCAGAAATTCCAGTTCTACCTGCACACACTTGCCCCATACCTCCCTCAGCAGATGTTTTAATGTGGAAACATGATCCATAAATGTTACAAAGTTTTCACAGGGTTTTCTTAAAACATCCATCTCTCCATCTTCCATCTGCCTGAGAGTATCCTCTTGCCGATTCTGTAGGAACACCCTAACTTGCTCACATTCAGAATTTATTTCTTCTCTCCTGTATTTTACCTGGTTTCTCAGGTGCATTGTTTGGCTGGCTTAGAGAGTTATCACTTTTTCAACTTGTTGCATATCACTCTTCAAGGGCTCAATGGTACACTCTAGAATTTTCCTGTGATGAGAGGCAGCTTTCTTAATGGGGCAAATGTAATGTTTCCAATGTTGAATAGAGAAACTGCACTGTGTACATAAAACCTCTAGGTTCTTCCCCAAAAAAGGATCAGAAACCAGTTGTGAATCTCACACATGGAATTCTCTTCCTGCCTCTTCCACTTGCTCCTTCTGATCTGAAGTAACTTAGCAATTTCAGTCAAATGACTGAGCTGGGGGGGTGGTCCTGATGTTTTTGTCTCCAAATCAAAAATGGCAGACGGGACAGGGGAAGGTGTCACCTAGATCCTTCCAAGCCATGTTGATGCATGAGTGACAGAAGTTGTGCCCACAGTTGATGGTACTGTGTCTTTCAAGTAACCCAGACAGATGGGGCAGCCAGACTGTCACGAACTCCACTGAGTTGAGAACGGAAGTGGTGGATAAGAATGCTCCCTCTGGCAAGGCCTGCTCAAACTCAAGGCCCAATGAGATGTGGATATCCTGCCCCAGAGATCGCAGATTGACCAGCTTTAGGCTTCACTGGACCAGCATGCTGATGATAGCCACTGAAGTCTTGTTTAGTCCCCTGCACCTACTACCTCAGCTTGAAGGGCAAGAAGGATTCACTGCTTATAGCTCTATCACACATTAGCCCACCCAAATGTCACATTAATGACTTTCTTCTACAAGAAAGTAGCCACAAATTCAAGTAAACAATCATTGCTATGGGAGAGAAAAGCTTTTAATTTCAAACTTCCCTAGACTGGCAATCACAAATATAATAATTAATTCAGGTAAGAATCATCGATAACTGGGGCTTCCCTGGTGGCTCGGTGGTTAAGAATCTGCCTGCCAATGCAGGGGACACAGGTTCAATCCCTGGTCTGGGAAGATCCCACATGCCATGGAGCAACAAAGCCCATGTGCCACAACTACTGGGCCTGGGCTCTAGAGCCCACAAGCCACAACCACTGACACCCATGTGCCTAGAGCCTGTGCTCCTCAACAAGAGGAGCCACCACAATGAGAAGCCTGTGCACCGCCACAAAGAATAGCCCCCTCTCTCTGCAACTAGAGGAAGCCCACACGCAGCAATGAACACCCAACACAGCCAATAAATAAATAAATTTATTTAAAAAAAAGAATCATCGATAACTGCAAAAACTGTAAGGTCAAATTTGCTAGGTAAGAATATAATCACACAATCTCAAAATATCACTCTATGAATTATAGCTCATGTATAGAAAGACAAAATAAGTGTCTTTACAATGTATAGATCTAGTTAATACCTCATGAAAAATGAAGAGGCAAATTGATGGCCAGTAATGGGAAGAAAAACATCACATATGGAATATTTCTGCTCCCCACCCCACCCCCTACATTACCCAAATCTAATTCTGGGGAAATAATCACTAAAATCAAAAGCAAGAAACATTCAATAAGACAATGGTCTTCAATTCTGCATAAACAGCAATGGCACTGAATAAAATATGGGGGAATGGTCTACGTTAAAAGAGACTAAAGAAACAACTAAGAGAAATTAATCATCTTAAGCTTTGATTCTAGGTAGGCAAAAACTGCTATAAGGTGGATAGTATTGGGCAATGAGGAAAGTTTAAGTGTGCACTATTTATTAGATAACAGTAATATCAAAGTTAAGCTTCTTGAATTCAATGATTACATTTTAGCTACATAAGAAAGTATTCTGCTCTTGGAAAATACATGCTGAAATACTTATAGATGAGGGGTCATGACATTTGAATGTTCCTCTGAAATATTACTTTACAAAAAGTGGGTACATGGTTTTGCTATGATGTGGGAGTAAGATGGCTGTGACTATAAGACTATAAAGAAGACTTCAGAGAGATGGAATAATACGGTAATTTGATTCTGGTGGTGGCTCTGTGAATGTGCATATCATGTCACAGAACTATATGGACTCATTTGACCAATGTCAAATTCCTGTTTTTCATATAATATCATTCAGAAACATGGGAATCTAGTGAGTCAGAAAGAGAAAAACAAATACCGTATATTAACACATATATGCGGAATATAGAAAAAGGTACAAATCAACCAGTTTGCAAGGTAGAAATAGAGACACAGATGTAGAGAACAAACATATAGACACCAAGTGGGGAAAGTGGGGAGTGTTGGGGGGGAATGAATTGGGAGATTGTGATTGCCATATATACATTACTAATAAAAAAAATACCAAATTGTACACTTAAATATATGCAGTTTATTGTCTGTTAATTGTATCTCAATAAAATTTCAACAAAAAAAAAAGAAAGAAAGAAACATGGGAATCTAGATGGTGGGTGCATGGGACCCCTCTGTATTATCTTTAAAAGTTCCTGTGAATTTATCATTATTTCAAAATATTAAAGTTTTAGAAAAATCACTTGCGGTTCATCCAAATGGTTAACTCAAAGGGAAGTGGCCTCATTCATTTTGTAGCTCACTGGAACACAAATCACTTACATCCCTTGTGTTTTCTACTCATTTGTTGTTTTGTACATTTGGGGGGGCAGTCTCCTACCTTGTGAGGTACAGGAATGCAGTACAGAGGCCTAACCTAGGCCAAGCCACCAACAGCTCTGCACTGGGCTATGGTACCAACCCTTCTACCTGCTCAGCCTGTTTCCACTCTTACCCCCCTACATCCATTCACCACTCAGTAATCAAAATTTTCCATTGAATAGACAACATACAACCTCTCTTTCTAGTGCTTAAGTTCTTCCAGTGCCTGAATACTCTTTAAATCCTCAACTCCTCAACATGGTACACAAATACCTGATAAATACTGACCCTGACTAGTCACTTTGAGCTTTTGTCCTATCATTCTTTCTTTGGTACACTGCAATAACAATTAACTTGTTTTGGTTGAATATGCTCTCAATGAAAATTTAAGAAGAAAGTTAAGAAGTAAAAAGAAGAAAAAGAAGTTAAGAAGAAAATTTTACCCAAGGCAAACTGAGGCTTATACCCATGAGACAGACTCTCAGAAGCTCTGAGAATTGTTCCACCTTATAGAAGTTGGAAGGCAAAGTCACATACATTTTCATGACAAAGGATTATATATCAAAATGATATACTGATATTTTACATAAAGTTCACCAAGAATACATAGTCCATGTAAGCATGTCCAAAGCAAACAGCAAGTCACTATGACCCCCAATAGAGTTGGGAAAGAATGCTATTGCTTTAAGAAGTTACATTGCTAGGGTCAGGTGTAAGGGAAGAATTGATCTCTAAGGTGGAGCAGGCTCTCCCATCTTTGAGGAGTTCTGGTTAATGTGTAATGCAGAGGCACCCTGCACAGTAGGGAGCACAAGAGGCAGCCCAAAGAAACACAGAAAGAGGATTTTAAGTTTAAACTTTCTTCTCCTGCCTTAAAATATAAATTTTGTTTCATCAATGCTGAGGTCATTGCCATCGAGTTGAGCATTCTCGGCAGGAATATTTGTACACTTCTGTCTTTTCCTTCAGGTCTCCTGTCTCAAATGCTATCTCCTTGGGGACACAGTCTCTGTTCCCCTAATTTGTCTGTCTTCCTCTCCCTGCTCTCTCTTACTATCCCCTCTATTTTCTTTCACAAACTGAAATCATAACCTGAAATTGTCCATTTCAGGCCTTTTTCGTTGGTTAGTTTCTCTTTTGTCCATCAACAGTGAGTAAGATAAGTAGGCGTTAAGTTTACCTTGCTCATTGGCATGTAGTAGATATTCAAGAAGGCCTTTTTTTAAAAAAAAAATAGTAATAATGCATACATAAAGGAATAAAACCTAAAAACATTAATATTAAAAATGTCAATGTTTTATGAAAGACAAAACTGTGGAGACTGTTCAATTACAAGAGACTAAAGTGGAGAGACAACCAAATGTAATCTGAATTTCTCTGAGAACAGAGAGAAAAAGTTATAAAGGACTTTGTGGATACAACTCAGAATATTTATATATGACCTTCTATTAAATAATTAGGGTATATTAGTGTAAACTGAGTACAATAAAGTTTCCTAATGAAATAGGGGACTGTCCATACTCTCAAGAAATGTTAGCTTAAGTATTGACGGAAATACTGACATGATGCCTGTAACTTAAACTGGTCAAAATAATATATTCTACACACAAGTGTACTCACACACACACACACACACTTGTCCTCACATGCAGTAGGAAAGATACTGGTCAGCCCAGATCTTAAAAACTGGGCACTCTAAGCAGGGAATAACAGGGTTGACGACACTGTTGCTTCAACATCGCTGTAGATTTGAAAACTTCCACAAGAAAAGGTAGAGAAACCTCTGGTTGGTGTATCCTCTCCTGTTGTGCCTCATCTCCTGGCAGAGTTCTTATGCTCTTGACTCGTGGCTACTCAACCATCAGCACACTATTCCTTTCCCTTCTCCGCACACTACCAGGCACCATTCTTTTCACTTTTTCTGCTGCTCACATTTCACATAAAATGATCCTTGAACATAGTAAAATTGTCATGATTTCACATTCGATGCTGGATCTGTGCTTATGACCAAGGGGAAATTACCTCTTTCTGACTCATCAATTCTAAAATATCTTATTTCAGAATTATTAAAGTGCGAAAAAAATGCGACTTATAATTGATAAGATATGGTTGTATATTCTTGCCGTGCACTTTAACACCCCTCCTTGCCCATTGTAATCCAACTGACTTTAGGAGAACATGGGGCTTAGGGTCCTGAAGGGACTGAAGGCAGCTGGACTGTGTATGGCCTGCCTTCCTGAATACACATGCAGGTCATCCTATTCTAGAGGTAAATAACATCCCCCACCCCAGCTAACATGTACCTTGAGTCTGAATTCCTTGCCAGAATGTATGTGTTTCTAGACCAGGGTTGGTGGTGTGTGTGAATGGTAGGAATGGGCTGGTAGATGGTGGCTTTTCAAACATAGACTGACTCACAACTTCTGTCTCCTTTTCTTATGATCTAGCAGGGCTCAGTACTTCAGAAACCCTTCTATGTTACTCTCTCATCTGTGTAAATATTATTCCCTCTGACTAAGTGACCCTGTCCTCACTTTTGTCCTCGGTTGAGTTGAAGCTTTTAGGAAGGAGCTTGAGTCCTTTTCTCTGGTAAGGTTTGCTATGTGTCAGGCATAGTGGTGCCTTCCACACAGTCACTGAATGTCAATTAAACCCTCACAGCAACTGTGTGAAATTAGCTCTGGGATGGGAATTTCAACATAGGCCCTGAGCAGCCCCTCATTGGTCTCTTATGTATGCCAAGAATGTAGGACCCTGACTGCCCTTCAACCAGGTCGTTTCTCAGGGTTGTGTTTGCAGAAAGCATCCTTGAAAGAGGAGGTAAATTTTCCCTGTGGGACCAAAAACAGGCTTGCTATTAAAGTGGCTTCCCCCAAACTCAGGGTTCTTCAAATGTGTTGCAAACCCACAGCGCACACAGCATGCACATGGCCCCTCTGCACCACCTCTGTGGGACTTGGGAGCCATGGGGCTGACACAGCATGATGCTCAGGATTGCATGTCATCTGGCACCAACTATGAGACATTCACAGGCTGACTCAGTTGCTTCCCATGAGCATAAAACTCTAAACCTTGACAGTTTAAAGTTGATATCCTCATGGTGCCTTGAAACTTATGAGAATTTGAATCAGCTTATCCAAAGTCATAATACTCACTGGTGTAATTAATGGCATGATTCTAAACCATTAAGCACTCTGTACTTCTTGTTACTTCTGTACCTAATAAATATATATATTTCATTTTTATCCCAGGTTCCTGACACAGGACTCTTAACAACCTTGAAAACTCTGTAGTGTTAATAGAGTCTTTTGCATGATAATGAGATGAGTGATGGCCAAGGACCCCTAGACAGCACCAGAATGGAGGCAAGTCTCCAGAAAGTTCAAGGTATGATTAGAGGGTTGGGACTTCCCGTCCTAACCTGTGACTTCCCAGGGAGAAGCACTGGAGACTGAGGTAATCACCAATGTCCAATGACTTAATAAACCATGTCAACATAATGAAACCTTCATTTAAAAAAGCCCTAAAGAAAGATGGTGGCAAACTAGAAGGACGTAGAATGCATCCCTCTCCACAGATGCATCAGGAATACACCAAAAGATGCAATAATTCCCACAGAGAACCAGCTGAACACCAGCAAATGACCTCAGACACCAGAAAGGACTGCAAATATCCTGACATAACTGGGTAGGACAGAGGGGGGAGAAAAGGAGAAAGAGGAGAAGAAAGCAAAGGGACAGGTCCCACACCCTAGGGTGGGGGGATCTGAAACAGGGGGGAGATTGCCGAATTTGGGGAAATGTCCCTTATCTGACGGGGAAACCCCTTCTCCAATGGGGAAGTTTCTTGGGTCAGTAGGGAGGCATTTATGACTGCTCAAAGAGGGTGACGTGGCTGAGCTGTGGCAGATGGGAAAGAGTAATAAATACACGGAGGGTCCGCACCACAGCTCAGACTGCCTGGGGTGAGACATCAATTCACAGCTGAACAGGGGGTCTGGGAGCTGGAGCATGGGAACTGGAGAACTGGTTCATGGTGAGACACATTGTTGGCAGTGGGGAGATGGACCGAGAGGAGGAGGAAAGAAAGCCACAGTGAAGAGTGCCTACCCCAGAAAGCTGTGAGACCATGGTGGTGGTTGGATACTGCTGACTCGCCAGCAGGGGGAGGAGCTGCAGGCATAGCATCTCTCTCAGTGCCTGCAACAGACAGAGGAAGGACCCCTGTGGGCCAAGCTAACACACTCAGGTATAATAAAGCCCCCGGGTGGGGCTGCATTAGAGTGACTGCAGCCGAGAGCCAAAAGATGGCAGAGTGGCCCAACTCTGAGACATTCTGTTTACACCTGAGCCACTGGAATGCCTCTGCAACAGGCACTGCCATGCCTGACTGAAACTCCGTGACCCAGACAGGGCACCACTGCTCACTCACTCCTAGGGGAAAGAGCCACTATTGTACCCTCTCATTCCCCAAACACCAGTGCTTACAGATGAACAATAAAGGAAGCTCTGCTGGTTGCAGAATAATACAAAAAAACCCAAGGTGGGTGGAAGGACACTGACAGCTGAGACCCCAAGGAAACAGAAATATTAGTATTAATTCTATTGAACTGGTCCATTCTTGGGTCAGTTCTAGTTTTGTTTTTTTTTTTTTATTAATTATGCTCTTAGCCCTAAGGGATCTACAAGTTTTATAACATATATTTTTATTCTATTTTTTATTCTATTTTTATTTTTACCTTTTTATGTATTTCTATTTCTAGCTAAGTTTTTTGTAGTGCTGACTGTATCTCGCCTACCTTCTTTTCATCTCTATCATTTATACTTTCTATTTCTTTGTTTTTCTTTTCATATTTCAAGTCACACTATGTCTTCTATTGCCCTGTCTTCTATTCCTTTTTTAGGTTCTTTTACCTTAATATACTGATAAGCAATATTATTGGTCTGCTCTGTCTCCTTGCTTTATTCTCCAGATGACACACTGCTTTGGTATTTATTATTAGGTTTTTGTCTTTATCTCAGTTCTTAGTATAATTGTTCAATTTCATTCTGAGACTCTTCAGTCTGTCTGGTGGTACTCTAGCACTTTATTATATTTGATCCTAGCTTTCAATATCTCCCTGGATTTGTGATTGTGTGTGTGTGGTGCTATTTATTTGTTTGTTTCTTTGTTTTTGCTTTTGTTTCTGTTTTCTTCTGTTTTGGTTTTGAATTTCTGTTGGTTTTCTCTTTGAATGTCTGATAGCATACTGGGGTTTCCTGTCAGGTCTTACTAGTGTCTTATGTTCCATTGGATTCAGTATTTGTGTGTCTTACACACAAATTGTGTGTTTTCCTGACTTACTATTTGTTTGTCTCATCACTCTGCCATTAGTCTGGGGATTGGACAGTCTTCTTTAAACCCCTTTATTGCTGGGACAAACAATCTCTGAAGTTTGGACTACCATGAGAAAACAAACATCATACAGGCAAAGGAGCAGGAAAAAAACCCACAAGATGAAATAAATGAAGAGGAAATAGAAAAATGCCTGAAAAAGAATTCAGAGTAATGATAGTAAAAATGGTACAAAATCTTGATAACAAAATACAGAAAATACAAAAAGCAGTTACTAGGAACACAGAAGAACTAAAGAAAAAACAAACAGTAATGGACAACAAAATAACTGAAATTAAAAATACTCTAGATGGTATAAACATCAGAATAACTGAGGCAGAAGAAACAATAAGTGAGTTGGAAGATAGAATGGGGGAAATAACTGCCACAGAGCAGGAAAAAGAAAAAAGAATAGAAGACAGTCTCAGAGACATTGGTGATAAAATTAATCACACCAACATTCAAATCATAGGCATCCCAGAAGAAGAAGAAAAAAAGAAAGGGTCTGAGAAAATATTTGAAGAGGTTATAGTGGGAAACTTCCCCAACATGGGAAAGGAAATAATTAACCAAGTCCAAAAAGCACAGAGAGTCCCATACAGAATAAACCCAAGGAGAAATACACCAAGGCACATATTAATCAAACTAATGAAATTTAAACACAAAGAAAAAATATTAAAAGCAGCAAGAGAAAAGCAACAAACAAAATATAAGGGAAAACCCATAAGGATAACAGCTGATCTTTCTACAGAAACTCTGCAGGCCAGAAGGGAATGGCAGGATATCCTGAAAGTCCTGAAAGAGAAAAACCTACAGCCAAGAATACTCTACCCAGCAAGAATCTCATTCAGATTCAACGGAGAAATAAAAAGCTTAACCAACAAGCAAAAGTTAAGAGAATTTTGCACCACCAAACCAGCATTACAACAACTGCTAAAGGAACTTCTCTAAGTAGGAAACACAAAAAAAGGAAAACACCTACAAAAACAAACGCAAAACAATTCAGAAAATGGTAATCAGAACACACATGTCAATAATCACCTTAAATGTAAATGGATGAAATGCTCCAACCAAAAGACACAGACTGGCTGAATGGATACAAAAACAAGACCCTTCTCTATGCTGCCTACAAGAAACCCACTTCAGACCAAGTGACACATATAGACTGAAAGTAAAGGGATGGAAAATGATATTCCATGCAAATGGAAGTCAAAAGAAAGCTTAAGTAACAATACTCATATCAGCCAATTAGACTTTAAAGTAAAGACTATTACAAGAGAAAAGGAAGGACACTACATAATGATCAAGGCATCCATCCAAGAAGAACATATAACAATTGTAAATATCTATGCACCCAACAACATAGGAGCACCTCAATACATAAGGCAAATGCTAACAGCTATAAAAGGGGACATCGACATTAACACAAAAATAGTAGGAGACATTAACACCCCACTTACATCAATGGACAGATCATCCAAACAGAAAATAAATAAGGACATACAAGCTTTAAGTGACACATTAGACCATCTCGACTTAATTGATATTTATAGGACATTCCATCCAAAAACTACAGAATACACTTTCCTCTCAAGTGCACATGGAACATTTTCCAGGATAGATCACATCTTGGGTCACAAAGCAAGCCTTGGTAAATTCAAGAAATTTGAAATCATATCAAGCATCTTCTCTGACCACAATGCCATGAGACTAGATATCAAATACAGGGGGGGAAACTGCAAAAAATACAAACACATGGAGACTAAACAATACACTATTAAATAACCAAGAAATCATTAAAGAAATCAAAGAGGAAATCAAAAAATATCTAGAAACAAATGATAATGAAAACACAACAACCCAAAACCTATGGTATGCAGCAAAAACAGTTCTAATATGGAATTTTATAGCAATACAACCCTACCTCAAGAAACAAGAAAAATATCGACTAAACAACCTAACCTTACACCTAAAACAGAGAAAGAAGAACAAAGAAACCCCAAAGTGAGCAGAAGCAAAGAAATCATTAAGATCAGATCAGAAATAAATGAAAAAGAAAGGAAGGAAACAATACCAAAGGTAAATGAAACTAAACACTGGTTCTTTGAGAAGATAAACAAAGTTGATAAACCATTAGCCAGACTCATCAGCAGAAAAAGGGAGATGACGCAAATCAACAGAATTAGAAATGAAAAGGAAGAAGTAACAACTGATACCACAGAAATACAAAACATCATGAGAGACTACTACAGGCAACTATATGCCAATAAATTGGATAACCTAGAAGACATGGATAAATTCTTAGAAAGGTACAATCTTCCAAGACTGAACCAGGAAGAAATAGAAAATATGAACAGAACAATCACAAGTACAGAAATTGAGTCTGTGATTAAAAATCTCCCAACAAACAAAAGACACGTGCCAGATGGATTCACAGGCAAATTCTATCAAACATTTTGAGAAGAGATAACACCTATCCTTCTCAAATTCTTAAAAAATATAGCAGAAGTACACTCCCAAACTCATTCTATGAAGCCACCATCACCCTGATACCAAAACCAGGCAAAGATGTCACAGAAAAAAAAAATTACAGGCCAATATCACTGATGAATATAGATGCAAAAATCCTCAACAAAATACTAGCTAAAAGAATCCAACAGCACATTAAAAAATCATACACCATGATCAAGTGGGGTTTATCCCTGGGATGCAAGGATTCTTCAATAAACACAAATCAATCAATGTGATACATCATATCAACAAATTGAAGGATAAAAACCATATGATAAACTCAATAGATGCAGAAAAAGCTTTTGACAAAATTCAACATCAATTTATGATATAAACTCTTCAGAAAATGGGCATAGAAGAAATTACCTCAACATAATAAAAGCCATATATGAGAAACCAAAAGCCTACATCGTTCTCAATGGTGAAAAGATGAAAGAATTCCCAAGAGTGTCCACTCTCACCATTATTATTCAACATAGTTTTGAAAGTTTTAGCCACAGCAATCAGAGGAGAAAATGAAATGAAAGGAATCCAAATTGGAAAAGAAGTAAAATTGTCAATCTTTGCAGATAACATGATATTATGCATAGAAAACCCTAAAGACTCTAGCAGAAAACTGCTAGCACTAATTGATGAATTTAGTAAAGTAGCAAGATACAAAATTAAGGCACAGAAATCTCTTGCATTCCTATACACTAACAATGAAAGAGCAGAAAGAGAAATTAAGGAAACTCTCCCATTTACCATTGCAACAAAAAGAATAAAATACCTAGGAATAAACCTGCCTAAGGACGCAAAAGACCTGTATGCAGAAAACTGTAAGACACTGATAAAAGAAATCAAAGATGACACAAAGAAATGGAGGGACATACCATGTTCTTGGATTGGAAGCATCAACATTGTGAAAATGTACTACCCAAAGCAATTTACAGATTCAGTGCAATCCCTATCAAATTACCAATGGCACTTTTCACAGAACTAGAGCAAGAAATCTTATGATGTGTATGAAAATGCAAAAGACCCCGAATAGACAAAGCAATCTTGAGAAGGAAAGACAGAGTCAGTGGAATTAGGCTTCCTGACTTCAAACTATACTACAAGGCCACAGTGATCAAGACAGTATGGTGCTGGCACAAAAATAGAAGGGAAGATCAATGGAATAGAATACAGAAGCCAGAGGTAAACGCAAGCACATATGGGCACCTTATCTTTGACAAAGGAGGCAAGAAAATACACTGGAAAAAAGACAGCCTCTTCAATAAGTGGTGCTGGGAAAATTGGACAGCAACATGTACAAGAATGAAATTAGAACACTTCCTAACACCAGACACAAAAATAAACTCAAAATGGATTAAAGACCTACATGTAAGGCCAGACACTATAAAACTCCTAGAGGAAAACATAGGCAGAACACTCTATGACATACATCAAGGCAAGATCCTTTTTGACCCACCTCCTAGAATAATGGAAGTAAAATCAAGAATAAACAAATGGGACCTCAAGAAACTGAAAAGCTTTTGCGCAGTGAAAGAAACCATAAACAAGACTAAAAGGCAACCCTCAGAATGGGAGAAAATACTTGCCAATGAAGCAACCAACAAAGGATTAATCTCCAAAATATACAAGCAGCTCATGCAGCTTAATACTAAAAAAGCAAATAACCCAATCCACAAATGGGCAGAAGACCTAAACAGACATTTCTCTGAAGAAGACATACAGATGGCCAACAAACACATGAAAAGATGCTCAACGTCACTAATCATTAGAGAAATGCAAGTGAAAGCCACAATGAGTTATCATCTCACACCAGTCAGAATGGCCATCATCCAAAAATCTAGAAACAACAAATGTTGGAGAGGGTATGGAGAAAAGGAAACTCTCCTGCACTGTTGGTGAGAATGTAAGTTGGTACAGGCAGTATGAAAAACAGTTTGGAGTTTCCTGACAAAACTACAAATAGAACTACCATATGATTCAGTAATCCCACTTCTGGGCATATGCCCAGAGAAAACCATAATCCCAAAAGAAACATTTACCATAGTGTTCATTGCAGCAGTATTTACAATAGCCAGGACATGGAAGTAACCTAAATGCCCATCAACAGATGAATGGATCAAGAAGATATGGCATATATATGCAATGGAATATTACTCAGCCATAAAAAGGAAGGAAGTGGAGCTATATGTAATGAGGTGGATAGACATAGAGTCTGTCATATAGAGTGAAGTGAGCCAGAAAGAGAAAAACAAATACATATGCTGATTCATACATACGGAATCTATTAAAAAAAAAAATGTACTGATGAACCCAGTGACAGGGCAAGAATAAGGATGCAGATGCAGAGAATGGACTGGAGGACACGGGGTTGGGGGATGGGGGGCAAAGGGGAAGGTGGGTCGAAGTGAGAGAGTAGCATAGACATGTATACACTACCAACTGTAATACAGATAGCCAGTGGGAAGCTGCTGTATAGCAAAGGGAGATCAACTCGATGATGGGTGATGCCTTAGTGGGCTGGGACAGGGAGGGAGTGGGGAAGTCGTGGGAGGGAGGGGATATGGGGATATGTGTATAAATACAGCTGGTTGACTTTGGTGTTCCTCATAAGCTGGTACAAGAGTGTAAAGCAATTATATTCCAATAAAGAGCTTAAGAAAAAAAATGTAAATGTTTAGGCAGCAAGTTCAGATATGGTAGCTGCCCAAGAATTTCCTGAAACACTTCAAGAAATTATTGATGAAGGCATGTATTTCCCCAGCAGGTTTTTAATGTGGATGAGACAAAACTGTGCTGAAAGAGGATGCCAGACCAAAGTTACATCAGTAAGGAGGAAAAGTTGCTGCCAGGCTATAAAGCAGTACATGCTAGGCTAACTCTGTTGTTTGGTGGCAATTCTTCTGTTGATATGAAGCTGAAGCTTCTCTTAGTTTATCATTCAGAGAACCCAAAGGCCCTTAGAAACATAGCCAAGGGCTCTCTTCTTGTTCTGTGGAAGAGTAACCCCAAAGCCTGTGTTACACAGGCCATTTTCCAGGATTGGGTTTTCCACCCCTTTGTCCCAGAGGTAGAGAAATATTGCTTGGAGAAGGATGTCCCATTCCACATTCTTTTGCTTCTTGACAAGGTTCCAGGCCACCCTCCTCCCCATTCATGGATAACTTTCATCCCCATGTCAAAGTAGTGCATTTGCCACTGAATCAGGGTGTTATAGCAACTTTCAAGAAACATTACTTACATCACAGTTTTCATCAGGCAGTAAAGGCAAATGATGAATCAGGAACAATCTTGTGACAATTTTGGAAGGACTATGACATCTACAAGTCCATCAAAACATTGACTTTACTTGGTGTGAGGTTATGGCCATTAACCATGAATGGAGTTTGGAAGAACTCTGTCCGCAGATTGTTCATGATTTTCGTGGATTTGAGAAGGTGGATGAGGAGTCCAAAGAGGTCTTCAGCAACTTGGTGACCCTCAGCGAGAAGCTGGAGCTAGATCTGCAAGAGAACAATTTCACTGAACTTCTTGCTGTGCAACACAAGGAGCTTACTAATGAAGACCTGATGAAATTGGAAGCCCAGAGAAAGAAAGAAGAGAGACAAGAGGAAGAAGTAACAGAAAGAACCAAAGAGATTCATGATGCAGGAAATGGCAAAAGGATTTTCTTTATTTGAGGAGTCACTGTTAGCTTTTGAGGCACAGGACCTAATATAGAATGGTACACGAGCTTTGCAGCAGTCATTCAGAATACAATTCAATGCTACCGTGTCATCTATGATGAGAAAAATAGAGCTACTATCCATACATCACTGGATCATTTTTTCAGAAGGGTAGATAGGATTGAATCCAGCAAGGAAACAGAATCTTTGCCATCAACATCAGGCATGAGTGAAATTGCAGCTTGCCCTCCATCTCCTATTGCTGCTGATCCTTCAGCTCTACCATCTCCCACCTACTCTCCCTCCTCCAGTCAGTAACTCTCCTTGCCTGTTCACTCATTGCCAGCCCCTGTATGCCAGCTGTTGTACTGTGCTACTGCACTTTTCAAGGTACTGTACTGTAAGATTTAAAATTTTTCTTTATTTTTGTGTTTGTTTTTTTTTATGTATTATTTGTGTGAAAAGTATTATAAGCCTATTACAGTATAGTACTACATAGCCGATTGTGTTTGTTAGGTACTTAGGCCAAATTTGTTGGACTTACGAACAAATTGGAATTATAAATGCACTCTCAGAATGGAACTCATTCATATGTAGGAGACTTACTGTAACTTTTAAATCGTACTACTAAACTAGGTAAGAAATTTTAAAAGTCTAATGGAAACTGTTAACAAAAAGGATTATTTACATAGGATTGAGTACACTGATGAATGTGGTTATGATTTTTACAGTTTCTTTCTGAAACATTACTAGTTTTTAATCTGTGTTTTCCAGATATAAAGAAACAGTTCCCCTCAAGCTAATTATGATTTATAGCAATTTGGTCAATTGTACTATTGTAAGCAGAATTGAAACATTTCTCTTTTCTCTCTACCTGATCCCTCCAGAGACTGAAAACTCTGAGGTTCCCAGCACCTTTATCAGATAAATTAGGAAGTCCACCTCCTAACAGATGCAGGAAACAATGTATTTTGTGAGCCTCAAAACGGGAGGAATTCACCTAAATTTATAAGGTGAAATCTGTGGCAAGCCCTTTGCATGGCTTTCCTGACCCTGGGAGGAATTTTATCAATTAATCAGTCTTTTATCAATTTGCAGACAAATTAATTTTGGTTTAACTATATTTGATAAAAGTGAGGGCAATTTTAGAGAGAACGAGATGTTTCAATGGACATAAAAATCTTATTCTCTTATTGAGATCTGTATTCACTAAGACCCATTTCCCAAATTGTTCCTTGCTGTTATGTTATATTGTTGCAAAGTTTAATTGAATTGTTAAAGACACTAAGTTTGTTTCTGAAACTTTTCCCAGTAATCTATCTTTGGATGAGGATTAGATGTTCCATGATCTGCAACCAGGAGATTCACATCAGGGTATGGCCATTTAAATTTAAAGGCTCCTTTATTTTGGGGACAATTAAACTGTGCTAGGGATAACCAGCCTAGTAACACTAGAAAATTGCACTAGGTGTTTTATGGACAATGCCAATATATAACTTCTCTTAAAGATAAGGATTGGTATAGAACAAGCTAAATCAGACAACCTGGAGATGTACTGGGCAGCACCTAATAGCAGTTCTTGACTTAAATTGTCTCTTATGACCTTACTAACACAGCTAGCTATATTATTTTTTTATATTGTCTGTTTTACAAAATTGTTTCTTGCACTACCAAATGTGTAACTGAGCCTCTGGTAAAATGATGATACACAACTCTGTATAAGATCAATGATTGTGATAGTGTAATTCTAGATATGGATAGAAACAGAGGGGATATTTTTCTGGACCATAAGAGACTAGTAAGACAGGTGGTCCAGAGACTTTTGGCTGCTGTGCCTAGCCTAGTAATAGCACATTGAGTGGCCTATCAGTGAAATCTTCTCCAGACCTGGGAATGAGCATTTTAATCACCATGGGACAAAGTGGTCATGAAATGCCCCCAAACCATGGTCTAATTCATAACCCTGAAAGGGCCCTGCCAACAGAAAATTAGCACTTGTCACCTACCTCTGCAAGGATTAGGTCAATGGTCACTGCAGCCACTGAACTTCAACACACCTTGAAAGGAGTTCAGGAATGAGGTATGCTGTGCTCTGGGAAAAACTGGCAGAACAGGCATTAAGATAGTTATATAATTTCAGGAAAAGATTTTATGAGCCCAAATTCTTGCATCTTCTCATATCTAGAAAAGTGCTGAAATCATTAATGGTGACATCTGCTTTGACCATTATGGAGAGAAATGCAATAGAAAGTCAAAATGGAGTAGCTGTGGTTTGGACATCCAGTGTAATACTAGGGTCATTATGGACATGATTTCAGACAAGTCATTGTATTGTTAAGAACTTGAATTTTCTGAGCTGTGTCAGACTTGGGATGACACCAGCCATTCTCAAAGCAATATCTGCTGCAACCTTGTGGCTGCAACCTATGACCTCAAGGTCTTCTTGCAACTATTAAATTTTTAGACAATAAAATTGCTTTAGATCAGATGTTAGCAGAAAAAGGAGATGTTTCATGGCCAATAGTTCCTGTTATGTATATGATAATACCACATCAGAAGTTAAAACCTACTTAGATTATATTAGACAACTGGTTACATGGCTACAAGTCTCCCAAGGTGTGAGGTCCAGAGTGGGTTTCAGGCTTATTCTCCTGAATTCCTCAAGGAATGAGATTTATTTTGTTCATTAAAATTCCAGTTGTCATGCCTCCAAATACTTCTAATTGGGTCTGTTACACAAAAATGGTGGACAAAGTGATCGATATTTTAATCATATAAGACTCAAATCCAGGATTTGGAACTCAGAAATATTTCCAATTTGGTATCCCCCAAGTTGAGGCAGAACTATGCCCCATTTCAGCAGGAAGTGGTCAGAGCCATTGTTGCCCCATTCCCTGAAAGACTGAGGAGTATTAAGAAAAGGAGGGATTAAAAATGAGCAGGATTCTGTGGGGCTCCCAAGTACAAATCCTTTCTGTGTCCCCTGTGTCTTGTTGGTAGGATATAGGCTTCAGTCAGCCTCCTTGACCTTTCCTGAGTTCCAAAGGTAAGGGAGGGAATGCCCTAAGAAGGGGGGATAAGTCAGGAAACAACAGTGCAGCCTTGGGGCAGGGTTCTGGTTCCCCCTCAAGGGATAAACATAACAATATCTTTGAGCTGTTTTGCAGATACTGAAACCCCCACCCAGATGGAACATGGTAACTTCAGGCTGAGTGCAAGTTTTTTGGAGCTCCATCCTGTTACCTCACTACCAACCAATCAGAAGAAAGCTACACATCCTGCAGTCCTCACTCTAAATTTTGCCTTCTTTTTCTGGGCCCAGTTCTGATCTTCCTATTAAGCCTCCTGTATGGCCCCTGTCTGTTTCAGCTGCTTGCAAGTTTTATCTCAGACACAGCCCAACAGTTTCAGACTAAATTGTTGTTGCTACAAGGTTAAAAGCCAGTTTCAGATACAGAATTCCTCAATTTAGATCAGAGAGAGAGACTTCTACTCTACTAAGTAGGATGGTGCCCACTCCCAGCAGGAAGTAGTTACAGAAAAAGAGACTTCCACCCCAATTCCCAAAAAGTATCTTGTGTATAAAGTCTCTGAGTTGGGAGTTGTTAGGGAACCGTTGACCAAAACCACCCCTTTGGCCAGGCATGATGATAACCACTTGCCTGAGTTGTCTTAAAGCAGGGGGCCCAGAAAAAGGATGCAGTGCTGCTGTCAAAAATCAATTGGGAGAATTTGGGAGGGGTCAAAAGGAGGGAGTAGACAATATGTCCTGCCTACCTCCCAGAAACCCTCATGCTCAAATCTGTCTTGGTTGAAAGATGTGTGGACAGCCAGAACGGATCCTGAGTCAGACCAAATATGGGCCAAGGAAGATGATTGGCCAGAGACAACCCAGAAACTAATCCCATTACCATAAAACCTGAGACTGTGAGCCATGTTGCAGAGCAGTCCTCCTGGGCTCCCTTACCCACCTGCTCTCTTCCTGGGAGCCCCTTCCCAATAAAGTCTTTTACTTTGTTAGTATATGTTTCTCCTCAGACAATTTATTTCTAAGTGTTAGACAAAATCCCACTCTCAGGCCCTGGAAGAGGTCTGCTTTCCCGAAACATTTTCCCCATTGGATTAACAAAAGTTAAAATGACACTTCATAACAAGTTGGCAAATGCTGTGAGGGAAATTATACACTATCAGTGGAAATGTTCATAGGTACAGATTTTCTTTTTACACTTTAAAAACCTGAGGCATTGTAGGACAAAATAGTCTTGATTTTTTAAAACAAAATGCTTCCATTTTATCAATAAGACTTATGAAGGAATATAAGTTTGGGGACAGGTAGTGCTGCTACAAGTCTCCTTGAGACATGTGGTTTAACCTTGCTCCTCAGTAAGGCCACATCAAAATTTCATGCAGCACCACATCGTTGTTTAAAAAACAACCCCCTTATTCTTGATCCCCACTCCCAGTCACTTCCCTCACTAATCACCCATGTAACTGCATCTCATTTGTCTTTAAGAATTAATTATTCTTCTAAATCTGAAGTACTGATTTGTGTATATAAGACTGCTTAATTTACTGATATGTTCATTTTTATGTATGTACTGTATAGGAATTAATTTATTACGTTGGGCTTTGCTTTTTAGTTGCTGGAATTCACTTAAAAGCAGTATTGGTATTTGCTTTTACAACACCATGTGAATGACATTAATCCTCTATTTTTCAGAAATTGTATTTTCTTTGCCTGCAATCTACCTGTATTCACTAATAATAATATAGTTCATTTTGATGATTTATATTTTATAAGGTTAGCTGAAGAATATGACACATCTCAGTATTATTTCCTATAGGATTCCACTACATATTACACTGAATTCACATGAACACAAAACTATGTTTTTAGTGTTGGGGAACAATTAATTTTCCTCTATCCTTCTAGGTTTCTCTGGCTGGTCTAACAATTAAATTGAAATGAGACAGATTACTAGAAGAAAATCAAACACATTTTAATAACATATATACATGGGAGAGATCCAGGAAAACTGAAAAACTCGCCAAAATGGCCAAAGCTTCACCTCATCTTCAGCTAAAGAGAATGTTGAGGGTGGGAGGATCAGTTATGGGAGGTGACCAGGAAAAGCACAGTAACAAGAGTAAGGTTGTTTATGCAGAGTTAAGTCCTTGCGTCATTCACTGATAAGAATTTCTAGAGATTTGATCCTCCTCCTCTTTCTGGTACAGCAAGGGAGGCACCCTTATAAAGGGAGATTTCCCTTATAAATGTTTCTTATAAAAGGATAACTCCTACTTGGTGTTCAGAGTTTTTCTGCATGTCTGCAGTTTAAACAGCTTAAAATAAGTGATATGTCAGAAACATATTTTGAGGTAGCAAATTTCTCGCCCCTACATGAGCTACATAATCCCTCTCTTTTCTCTTCAGCTAAATCTTTCTTAAACTTGTTATGAAAAATTAAAAGCTTATACAAAGTAGAGAGAATAGGATAATAAACCACCATGCAGTCATCACCCAGAATGCTTATGCTTTTTACAACTTAAGAATCATTTTAAAATTATGTTCCATATGTATATAAATAGAATGGACTTACATTATACCTCAAAAATTTCCTTATGAAGTCAGTTTGCATTTATGAACCAGTGCTTGAGTAAAGAAAAGGAAAAAAGAACGTTGCTCACCACCTGGTTCTACAAGGGTTAAGTGGCCAGCCACTGCTGTCGCCCCCCAACAGTGGACCTTGATAGGAATTTAAGGTGAAAACCAGGTTGAGGCAATCTGTGCTTTGGATAAATGGGCTCCTAGATATTTACACGCATATCTCAGGAAGAATTTCAATGATGCCAGATTCTTGCATATGAGATATCTTTTCTTTGTGACTAGCAGTTGTCAACTACAATTGGCACTTGCCTTTGGCATTTGCCACTACATCTACAAGGATTAAATCATGTGTTGCTGCAGCTGCTGATTTTCCACAACCCCTGAAATGAGTTCAGGGTGGAGAGCTGAAATGAGGTACTCTGTGCTCCGGGAAAAACTGGCAGAACAGGTCTTCAGATAGATATTTTCAGGAGCTGATTTTGTGAGCCCAATTCTTCTATCTCTTCATATCTAGAAAAACACTAATCCTTCATGATGAAGACTGTTCCTCATGACTAGCAGAAACCTTATGCGTAAAAACAAAACAAAACAAAAACACAAAACCCCAGGTGCTCTATTGCATGTACTCCCCCTTCACCAAAATCACATATATACTGACCTTCCCCCCTACCTCTTTGCAGCAGTTTCTCAGAGCTATCAGAAATGCTGTCTCCCAGGCTGCAGTCTTCATTTTGCCCGAAATAAAACTTAACTCTCAACTCTTATGTTGTGCTTTTATTTTTTCATTGACAGTTATTATGGTGACCATGAAGGGACCGAGAGTGGATTTCTCTCCTTCACCTGAACTCTACAAGGATTTGGAGCCTTGGTACCAGCAGAGGCCACTTGCACCCCTCCATCTCCTCGGAGAGTCCAGACAAACTTGAGTAAGTCTCTCCTGATTCTCAGATCTCCCATATTTGTTGATGATCCTGAGTTTTATTTGGCAGTGTAGCAGGCATGTGCTTCCTCTCAGCTGAAAGACACTGGGGGGGGGGGTGCTAATTGAAATATACTAGGAAAATACCCACCCAGTTGGAAGATACTGGGTGGGGGGAGGCTTGCTTGAAAGATACCAGGGAATACCCACCTGGGTGAAAGATATGGGTGGTGCTCTTTGAAAGATATCAGGGGGTGCTCAGTCGTAGGAGACTGAGTTGCCTGTGCTGAAAGGTTAGGTAAGAGGCTGGTCTGATGCTTTTCCTCAATTAGGCTGCCATCATAGAATTTTTCAGGATAAAAGTGAAGATATTACATGAGAACTTTGCTCCAAAGAAAAGGGACAAGTCTCCTCCCAGCCAGCTATAGCATTCTCAGGCAACTAAGAAATTTACAGGCATTATGGAGGTAGAGTCCTCATACCATGTAGTGGTCCCAGAAGGAAACTCACTCATTAATGAAAACATTTGCTTGTCCAGGGGTCACAGATAAGAATTGTGCATTCAGTGATCTGAGAACCCGCAGAGCTCTTAGACTGCTGAAGGGAGAAACTGAGACACATAAGAAGGCTGAAACGACTCTGGGTTGATGCCTAGAGAAGTTAAGCTCACAAGCAGCACACTGGCCCACCACACAATTTTATCCTAGACAAAATTCAACTTTAAAATGAGAAATAGAGCCTCTCAAACACAGAAATAATGGGCATCAGAAAGCCAGCATCTGACTAACACTCCAGCCAGGTTTACATACATACAAAATATTTCACACTTGCAAGTACCTACTGAATTAGGGAAATTATATTGAAGGAGATCTCAACCTAAAATGACCAAATTGGGAGTTTTTTGATATTCCAAAACTAATATTTTTGTATGCACAGTTTAAAAAAAAAAAAAGCTGGCCATAAGATCACATGGACTGAATGCTTACTCTGCTTAGGACCTAGAAGCTTCTAAAAGAGGAAATAGAGTAACTTCTATTTCAGGAAACCAACAATTAATTATGTGAAACTATATCAGACCAATTTTTCAAAACCATTGAAAAGAAAGAAAAGGGTGTATCTATGAAAAGTATGAACTTTCAATTGCACCAATTAAGTACTTAATGCCAGTTGAAGGTTAATCGACCCCCATTGAATTCCCAACCAGCAGAGAAAGCTAGCTTGAAGGAAATAAAACCACATCTCTTCAGAATTCTAACCCTGAGGAACAAGTTCTACTAGGAGAACTTGATTTTCTCTCCCTGTTCCTTGAGACTAGGGCTCTCAGGTACATATATCTTATCTAGACCATCTCTAATTCCTGAGATTGAGGGGAAAAAAAACTAGATGGAGCCTTTTAAAATTTTTATTCCAACTGTTATTTATAAACTGAGCTTTATATTATTATGATATCAGACTCATGAATAAGTTTAGAAAATAAAGCTGTAAGAGCTCTCATTGTGTCTGTCTGTATGATTATTTGTACACTATATTTGTTCTGCCTTTGCATGGTGTTATCAAAAATTAATTTGTAAAAAAATTAATTTGTAAGTGAGCTCTACTTAATTGGTTTAAAAGAAATTAAGTGCTTAATAAATTCTCAAAAAAATACAGAAGGTAACTGGTCAGAATTAATTTTAGGTTCAGGTGAACTGGGAAATATTTAGTATTAAATTAATATCTGGTATTAATGTTTAAGTTTGTCAGTCTAATTAATATACATGTTTTCAGAGTCATCAACATTAAGTATAATATTTTATTGTGCCTAGGTTTAATGCAAGCTAAAAAAAATGTAATATCTGTTACAATTTTGTTAGCAAGGAAAGTAACTTGATATAAAGAAGTTTTTAAAGACTGAAAATGAAAATGAGGCAAGAGCTTTTAGAAAAACTCTATTAATTTTGCCAAAATTTCTATTCTCTGAGCACCAATGCTGAACAGAAATATGGAGACAGAGTTATGGAGGAGAAAGAAAGAGTGGCTTTATTTCTTTGCCAGGCAAACGGGGAACACAGTAGGCTAGCACCTCAAGAACTGTGCCCCCTTCCCTGGGGAATAGAGAGAGGTTATGTAATTAGGGCTGTGCTCAGAGATATTTCATAAGGATCATGGCAGTAACAGTCTTGCATTCTTCTTTATTCTGCAAAGTTTCAAAAGGGTGGGGTTGCTGACAAGATTAGGATGTGTGCAGGGTCTCAGGCATCAGGTCTTCTAATCTTGATGAGCTTCTCTTGTCCCTTTAATCTTTCCTCGGGTGCTTTCATGGCTGCTCCTCCCTTGATTAGCAACTGTTTGAATCTGCCCTTTGAAATACAGGGAATGTCATGGAGGCTGAAGTCTTGCCTACAAGAAATAGGGGACAAAAAGGCCTCTGTGTCCAGGAGCCCCACAGGGCCCTGTTTGGCCATTAAGAATAATTATGCTTTATGAATGTCTATCTAAAACATTCTCTCCAGATTCTGCTAACTTGAAATTCTAGAGTAATGCTAAATTAGGTTAAGTGATGGAAGCTTATTGAATACTTAGGTCATTCCCAAATAAAATAAGATACTGAAACATTAATTATTGAACATTGGTTTCCTTTTACAGAAAAACCAAAGGTATTTATGAGTATTAATGTATATGTTTGGTGCCACATTCTCTAAGGAAAGCAAATGTTTTTAGAAAATATCTCTGGTATGTTATGTACACCAATCTACAGAATGATAATGTTAAGGACAGTTCATAATTGCTTACTTCTTAGTTTTCACAAGAAATTAAGGTTTTAAGAGGGTTCTAATTTAGATTTGTAACTAAAGCTAATTGAAATAATAAAGGAAACATTCCAGTATGCAGTAGGAAAGTAGGATATGTGTTGTTAGTAAAGAAGGTATGAGAAATGGAATTACATTTTATTAAGGGAAAAGGAAGTCCGTCTGACTTATAGTTGGCTCTTTCTGAATGGAAAAATAAAGTGATGGATACAGAAAGTGATTTTTTAAAAAAGACTTGTGGAAAGTGGGCCCTGAGAAAAGAGTTTTGTGTATGGTCAGGATTGACTAACTTTATAATAAATTTAATTGAGTAAATGAATTCTAAAAGTAAGCTGGTACAAAAAACGTGAATTTGGCTTTTCTCTCTGTTATGAGGATAAATTTTCTTAAAATGTGGAACTGCCTTTGATAACACATTTTAAGTTTCCTACATTTTAAGTGATCTGTTCCCCATTTTCTCTGAAATCTCTTACTGTTACTTTGGCTAAGTGAATAACTATTGTTTCATAGTGACCTGTGATCATATATGGCTGAGTGTTCTAAACACATTTTGATATTTGACAAAACTTCCTAAATCAAATTCTAATGAAGTTCTTTTGACCTCTAGCTAACTTTGGGATGCTTCAAAGGGCCTCTGAAACATCCCAAAGAGAGATAGAAATTAGATTGATTTGGTATGTTAAGTTACACAGGAAGTATTGTCAAATGAGTAATAGATCTTCTTAGGTTTTAGTGTATGGTAAATGTTATTAACATAGATATTCTAGAAATTATATACAGCTGTAAAAATTCTGACATGTCCTGGTAAAATGTTATTAGTCATAATTCTAGTTATTATCTTCTTTTTAGGACTTTTATTGACATATAATTTAAATACAATAAACTGCATGTGTTTACAATATACAATTTGATTTTTTTTTCTTATTTGAAATGTATTTATGGCAATCCCAATCTCCCAATTCATCCCCCCTCCCTTTCCCCTCTTGGTGTCCATATGTTTGTTAGCTACATCTGTGTCTCTCTTTCTGCCCTGCAAACTGGTTAATCTGTACCGTTTTTCTAGATTTTGCATATATGCATTAATATACGATATTTGTTTTTCTCTTTCTGACCTACTTCATTCTGTATAACAGACTCTAGCTCCATCCATGTCTCTTCAAATGTCCCAATTTCATTCCTTTTTATGGCTGAGTAATATTCGATCGTATATATGTGCCACATCTTCTTTATCCATTCATCTGTTGATGGACCTTTAGGTTGCTTCCATGACTGGCAATGAACATTGGGGTGCATGCGTCTTTTTGAATTATGGTTTTCCTCTGGGTGTATGCCCAGTAGTGGGATTGCTGTATCATATGGTCATTCTATTTTTAGTTTTTTAAGGCACATCCATACTGTTCTCCATAGTGATTGTGTCAATTTACATTCCCACCAGCAGTGCAAGAGGGTTCGCTTTTCTCCACAGCCTCTCCAGCATTTATTGTTTGTAGATTTTCTGATGATGCCCATTCTAACTGGTGTGAGGTGATACCGCATTGTAGTTTGATTTCCATTTCTCTAATAATGAGTGATGTTGAGTACCTTTCCATGGGCCTCATTGCCCTCTGTATGTCTTCTTTGGAGAAATGCCTATTTAGGACTTCTGCCCATTTTGATTGTGTTGTTTGTTTTTGCTTTGTTTTGTTTTGTTTTTTGACATTGACCTGCATAAACTCTTTATATATTTTGGAGATTAATCATTTCTCTGTTGATTCATTTGCAAATATTTTCTCCCATTCTGAGGGTTGTCTTTTCGTCTTGTTTATAATTTCCTTTGCTGTACAAAATCTTTTAAGCTTCATTAGGTCCACTAGTATATTTTTGTTTCTGTTTCCATTATTGTAGGAGGTGGGTCCAAAAAAATCTTGCTGTGATTTATGTCAAAGACTGTTCTTCCTATGTTTTCCTCTAATAGTTTTAAAGTGTCTGCCCTTCCCTTTTGGTCTTTAATCCATCTTGAGTTTATTTTTGTGTATGGTGTTAGGGAGTACTCTAATTTCATTCTTATACATGCAGCTGTCCAGTTTTCCCAGCATCACTTATTGAAGAGACTGTCTTTTCTCCATTATATGTTTATTTCCTTTGTCATAGATAAGTTCACCATAGTTTGTCTCTGGGCTTTCTATCCTGTTCCAATGATCTATATTTCTGTGTTTGTGCCAGTACCATATTGTCTTGACTACTGTAGCTTTGTAGTATACTCTGAAGTCAGGGAGTCTGATTCCTCCAGCTTCATTTTTTACCCTGAAGATTGCTTTGCCTACTCATGGTCTTTTGCATCTCCATACAAATTCTAGGATTTTTATTCTAGTTCTATATAAAATGCCATTGGTGATTTGATAGGGATTGCATTGAATCTGTAGATGCTTTGGGTAGTATAGACATTTTCACAATGTTGATTCTTCCAGTCCAAGAATATGGTTTCTCTTGCCATCTGTTTGTGTCATCTTTGATTTCTTTCATTAGTGTCTTACACTTTTCTGAGTACAGGTCTTTTACCTCCTTAGTTAGATTTATTCCTCAGTATTATTCTTTTTGTTGCTATGGTGAATGGGATTGTTTCCTTAATTTCTCTTTCTAATCTTTTGTTGTTAGTGTATATGAATGCAAGAGATTTCTGTGTGTTAATTTTGTATCCTACAACTTTACCAAATTCATTGATTAGCTCAAGTAGTTTTCTGGTGGCATCTTTAGGATTTTCTATGCATAGTATCATGTCATCTGTAAATAGTGACAGTTTTACTTCTTTTCCAATTTTATTTCTTTTTCTTCTTTGATTGCTGTGGCAAGGACTTCAAAACTATGTTGAATAGTAGTGGCAAGAGTGGACATCCTTGTCTTGCTCCTGATCTTAGAGAGAACGCTTTCAGTTTTTCACCATTGAGAATGATGTTTGCTGTAGGTTTGTTGTATATGGTCTTTATTATGCTGATGTAGGTTGTCTCTATGCCCACTTTCTGGAGAGTTTTTATCATAAATGGGTGTTGAATTTTGTCAAAAGCTTTTTCTGCATCTATTCAGATGATCATATGGTTTCTATCCTTCAATTTGTTAATATGGTGTATCACATTGATTGATTTGTGTATATTGAAGAATCCTTGCATTCCAGGGATAAACCCCACTTGATCATGGTGTATGAGCCTTTCAATGTGTTGTTGGATTCTGTTGGCTAGTATTTTGCTGAGGATTTTTGCATCTAAATTCATCAGTGATATTGGTCTATAATTTTCTTTTTCTGTAGTATCTTTGTCTGGTTTTGGTATCGGGGTGATGTTGGCCTCATAGAATGAGTTTGGGAGTGTTCCTTCCTCTGCAATTTTTCAGAAGAGTTTGAGAAGGATGGGTGTTAGCTCTTTTCTAAATGTTTGATAGAATTCACCTGTGAAGCCATCTGGTCCTGGACTTTTGTTTGTTGGGAGATTTTTAATCACAGTTTCAATTTCATTCCTTGTGATTGGTCTGTTCATATTTTCTATTTCTTCCTGATTCTGTCTTGGAAGGTCATATCTTTCTAAGAATTTGTTCACTTCTTCCAGGTTGTCCATTTTATTGACATATAGATGCTTGTAGTAGTCTCTTATGATGCTTTTTATTTCTGTGGTGTCCATTGTAACTTCTCCTATTTAATTTCTATTTTTATTGATTTGAGTCCTCTCCCTCTTTTTCTTGATGAGTCTGGCTAGATGTTTATCAATTTCATTTATCTTCTCAAAGAACCAGCTTTTAGTTTTATTGATTTTTGCTATTGTTTTCTTTGTTTCTATTTCATTTATTTCTGCCCTGATCATTATTTCTTTCCTTCTACTAAGTTTGGGTTTTGTTTTTTCTTCTTTCTCTATTTTCTTTAGGTGTAATGTTAGATTGTTTATTTGGGATTTTTCTTGTTTCTTGAAATAAGATTCTGTTGTTTTAAACTTCCCCCTTAGAACTGCTTATGCTACATCTTACAGGTTTTGGATCACGGTGTTTTCATTGTCATTTGTCTCTGTGTATTTTTGGACTTCCTCTTTGATTTCTTCAGTGATCTCTTGTTTATTTAGTAGCGTATTGTTTAGCCTCCATGTGTTTGTGGTTTTAAAACTTTTTTTCACTGTAATTCATTTCTAATCTCATAGTGTTATGGGCAGAAAAAATGCTTGATATGATTTCAATCTTCTTAAATTCACCAAGGCTTGATTTGTGACCCAAGATATGATCTATCCTGGAGAATGTTCTGAGTGCACTTGAGAAGAAAGTGTAATCTGGAGTTTTCAGATGGAATGTCATATAAATATCATTTAAATCTGTCTGGTTTATTGTGTCATTTAAATCTTGTGTTTCCCTATTAATTTTCTGTCTAGATGACTTTCCATTGGTGTAACTGGGATGTTAAAGTCCCCCACTATTATAGTGTTACTATCAATTTCCTCTTGTATATTTGTTAACATTTGCCTTATGTATTGAGGTGCTCCTACATTGGATGCATATATATTTATAATTGTTATCTCCTCTTCTTGGATTAATCCATTGATCACTATGTAGTGTCCTTTCTTATCTCTTGCAACATTATTTTAAAGTCTGTTTTATCTGATGTGAGTATCGCTACTCCAGCTTTCTTTTGGTTTCCATTTACATGGAATACCTTTTTCCATCCCCTCACTTTCAGTCTGTATGTGTCCCTAGGTCTGAAATGGGTCTCTTGTTGACAACATATATATGGGTCTTGTTTTTGTATCCATTCAGTTAGTCTGTGTCTTTTGGTTGGAGAATTTAGTCCATTTACACTCAAGGTAATTATTGATATGTATGTTCTTATTAACATTTTCTTAATTGTTTTGGGTTTGTTTTTGTAGGTGCTTTTCTTCTCTTGTGTTTCCCGCTTAGAGGAGTTCCTTTAGCATTTGTTGTAGGGCTGGTTTGAAGGTGCTGAATTCTCTTAGTTTTGCTTGTTTGTCAAGCTTTTGATTTCTCCATCAAATCTGAATGAGATCCTTGCTGGATAGAGTATTCTTGGTTGTAGGTTCTTCCCTTTCAGCACTTTAAATACATCATGCCACTCCCTTCTGGCTTGCAGTGTTTCTGCTGAGAAACCAGCTGTTAACTTTATGGGAGTTCCCTTGTATGTTATTTGTTGTTTTCCCCTTGTTTCTTTCAATAATTTTTGATTGTCTTTAATTTTTGTCAATTTGACTATATGTATCTTGGCATGTTTCTCCTTGGGTTTATCCTGCCTGGGACTCTCTGTGCTTCCTGGACTTGGGTGGCTATTTCCTTTTCCATGTTAGGGATGTTTTCATGTATAATTTCTTCAAATATTTTCTCGGGTCCTTTCTCTCTTCTCTTTCTGGGACCCCTACAATGTGAATGTTGGTACATTTAATGTTGTCCCAGAGGTCTCTTAGGATATCTTCATTTCTTTTCATTCTTTTATCTTTCTTCTCTTACATGACAGTAATTTCCACCATTCTGTCTTCCAGGTCACTTATCTGTTCTTCTGCCTCAGTTATGCTGCTACTGGTTCCTTCTAGTGTATTTTGCTTTCCAGTTATTGTATTGGTTGTCTCTGTTTGTTTGTTCTTGAGTTCTTCTAGGTCCTTGTTAAGCTTTTCTTGCATCTTTTCAAACTTTGTGTCCAGTTTTTTTGGAAATCCTGGGTCATCTTCACTATTATTATTCTGAATTCTCTTTCTGGAACATTGCCTATCTCCACTTCATTCAGTTGTTTTTCTGGGGTTTTACCTTGTTCCTTCATCTGGTACAAAGTCCTCTCCCTTTTCATTTTCTCTGTCTTTCTGTGGCTGTGGTTTTCATTGCACAGGCTGCAGGATTATAGTTCTTCTCGTGACTGCTGTCTGCCCTCTGGTGGATGAGGCTATCTAAGAAGCTTGTGTTCATTTCCTGATGGGAGGGAAATGAGCTTTATTAAAGCTTTATTGAAGTAAAGCTTTAACCCATTTGTCTGCTGATGGTTGGTGCTGAGTTCACACCCTGTTTGTTGTTTGGTCTAAGGCAACCCGACACTGGAGCTTACAGGCTCTTTGGTGGGGCTAATGGTGGACTCTGGGAGGGCTCACATCAGTGAGCACTTCCCAGAACCCCCACTGCCAGCATCCCCATCCTCATGGTGAGCCACAGCTACCCCACCCTGCTTCTGTGGGTGACCCCCCCAACACCAGAAGGTAGGTCTGATTCAGTCTTCTATGGGGTCACTGCTCCTTCCCCCTGGGTACTCGTGTGCTCACTATTTTTTGAGTGCCCTCCAAGAGTGGAGTCTCTGTTTCCCCCAGTCCTCTGGAGGTCCTGCAATCAAATCCCACTGGCTTTCAAATTCTGATTCTATGGGGATTCCTCCTTCCATTGCCAGACCCCCAGGTTGGGAAGCCTGATGTGCAGCTCAGAACCCTCACACCAGTGGGTGGACTTCTGTGGTATAACTGTTCTCCAGTTTGTGAATTGCCCACCCAGAGGTTATGGGGTTTGATTTTATTGTGATTGTGCCCCTCATCCTGTCTCATTGTGGCTTCTCCTTTGTTTCTGGATGTGAGGTGTCTTTTTTGGTGAGCTCCAGTGTCTTCCTGTCAATGATTCTTCAGCACTTAGTTGTGATTCCAGTGCTCTTGCAGGAGAGAGTGAGCACACATCCTTCTACTCTGCCATCTTGAACCAGTCTCTTCTAGGTATTATCTTAAAGTGTTGTATGTCACAGCATTAACCAGGTTACCTTGTCAGTTCCATTGCAACTGCATTGCAGTTGCACTGTAAATAGATTTTAAACGTGCTTTAAGTCTTTTCTCATTATAAACACTTATGGTTTCATGCTAATGCCTTTGCAAAAATGCTCCCTCTTCAAGAAGATTTATAGAAAGAACTTATGGATAAATATGTTTCTGACTTTCAGCCCTTAATGCTAAACTAATGAGAAGAATTCTAATGAAAAACCTGATGGCTTCATAAAGTGGTTAACAAAAAGGATTAGTTACATAGGACTGAGTGAACTGTGAATATGGTTATAAATTTTATGGTTTCTATCTAAAAATATTGGTTTACATCTGTGTTTTCCAGGTGTAAGGAAAATCTTTTCCTCAAAATAACTATGACTTACAGCAATTTGGTAAATTATTCCTTTGTAAGCAGGATTGAAACATTTATATTTTCTCTCTATGTTTTCCCTCCAGAGATGGGAAATTCTTAGCTTCACAGCAGCTTTATGAGAAAAATTAGGAAGCCTACCTCACTAACAGGTATAGAAAACTCAAGGTATTTTGGGGACCTTGAAAAGGGAGGAATACACCTAAATCTGTTAGGTGAAATCTGTGACAAGCCCTTGCTGTGACTTTCCTAACCCTAAGAGGTCTTTTATAAAAATTTCAGCAAGAGAAAAGTCTATATGACCAATTATAGTTATATAAATAATAAGACCAAGTTTATTGAGACCAGATTTATTTGGCAAACAAATTAGTGTTAATTTGGTTATATTTGGTAGAAATGTGGGTAATTTTTAGAAAGAAAAAGATGTTTCAAAGATGTTAAATCTTAGTTTTGTTAATGGAGGTCTGCATTTACTAAGACTCACTTCCCGGATAGTTCCTTGCTGTTACATTATATTGATATAAAGTTAAATTGAATTATTAAAAGGACATTCTAAGTTTGTTCCTGAAGCTTGTCTCAGTAATCTCTCTTTGGGTGAAGATCAGATGCCCAAGGACCTGCAACCAGGGAACTATGTATATTGGAAAAGACATCATTTAAAGGACTCACTACAACCTAGATGGAAAGTCTCTCACCAGGTAATCTTTTTTTTTTTTTTTTCCTGCATTGTGTCTTCGCTGCTTCACATGGGCTTTCTCTAGTTGTGGCAAGTGGGCGCTAATCTTCATTGTGGTGCATAGGTTTCTCAGTGTGGTGGCTTCTCTTGTTTTGGAGCACAGGCTCTAGGCATGCAGGCTTCTGTAGTTACAGCATGTAGGCTCAGTAGTTGTGGCATCCATGTCCTAGAGTATATGGGCTTCAGTAGTTGTGGCTCATGTGCTCTAGAGGGCAGGCTCAGTAGTTGTGGTGCAAGGGCTTAGTTGCTCTGCAGCATGTGGGATCTTCCCAGACCAGGGATCAAACCCATGTCCCATGTATTAGCAGGCAAATTCTTAACCACTGCACCACCAGGGAAGTACCCTCATCAGGTACTCTGAACTAGCTCATGTGCAGCAAAACTAAAGGGAATTCACTCTTGGATTCATATTTCCCACTTAAAAAGGGCCCCTGCACCAGTCTGATCTATACAGAGGACTGCTGACCTCAAACTCACCTTAGAATGACACTCAAACAGAGTAAGCTACAGCCACACCAGGATGAGAAGAAGACAACATCAAAAGTAGAGAGCTTACCCAAGATGTTGGACCTGATTCATATGATCATTTAGAATGTTTTCTTAACTTCTTGGACCTTTGCATATAAATCAAATGTTTTTCTATCATGGACATGATCCTATGATAGTTTTAAAAATCAATCCAATTGTTGGGTTTGTGGTCAATTACCTGTGTCTGGTACTTCTGATTTACCTTGGTGGATTTCTCCCCTCCAAGGCTCTAATTGGATGAGCCTTAGGAAATTTATTCTAGAAGAAAGAAATTATAGTCCTGCTCAGTGGATCCCCTCACCTAGCCAATTAATAATACCTGCTCTGACCCTGGCCATAAAAAAAAATGAATTTTCCTCTAGAGTTACCCAAGCTCAATCAGAGCAACAGGCAAAATTTCAGCCAAGGAATAAAACCTCCCACAACTATGGGATGGATGTATGTGATTAACACCAGGCTATGGTCATTTAAGTTTTAAGGCACCCCTTTATCTTGGGAACAATTAAATTATACTAAGGATAACTAGCTTAACACTAGGAAATTGGTCTGGGAGACTTTTGGACAGTGTTGATATATAATTTCCCTGAAAGATAAAGATTGGTACAGAATAGACTAATTCAGACGATCTGAAGTTATACTGGGCTGCACTTAATGAAAGTTCTTAGCTTAATTCTTTCTTATGACTTTAATAATACGGCTGGCTATGTTATTTGTATTTTGCCTGTTTTACCAGATTATTTTTTCTTGTATTACCAAATGTGTGACTGAGTCACTGACAAAAATGGCTAAGTGATGAAGAAGTTTATCAAACATATAGCTCTGTATGTGATCAATGATTGTAACAGTGTGACTCTAGATATAGGAAGACAAAACAGAGGGAATTTGTTCCTGGACCAAAGCAGACTAGGAATACAGGTGGCCCAGAGAATTTTGACTTTTCTTGAGAAGACTTAGCCCAATAATAGCACATTGAGTGGCCTATCAGTGAAACTTTGCCAGACCCAGGAATGAGCCTTCCTAGCACCATGGGATTAAATGGTCAAGAAATACCTCCCAAAGCTTGGTCGAATTTATGACCATGAGGGTGTTCTGTCAACTACAATTGACACTTGCTATTAACACTTGCCATCTACATCTACAAGGATTAAATCATGTGCTGCTGCAGCTGCTACTTTTTAATACCCCCTGAAAGGAGTTCAGGGTGGAGAGCTTAAATGAGGCACTCTGTGCTCTGGGAAAAACTGGCAGAACAGGTCTTCAGATAGTTAGCTATTTTCAGAAGCCAATTTTATGAGCCCAATTCTTGTACCTCCTCATATCTAGAAAAATACTAAAGCCCTTCATGGTGAAGACTGCTCCTTGTGACTAGCAGAAACCTTCTGAAAAAAAAGAAAAAAATGTGCTCAAATTTATGTACTTCTCCTTCACTAAAATCACATATATACTGACTTCCCCCCTATCTCTTCGGAGCAGTTTCTCAGAACTATCTGAAATGCTGTCTCCCAGGCTGTAGTCCTCATTTTGCCCCACATAAAACTTAGCTCACACTCTCATGTTTCACATTTTTTTTAAGTCAACACTGTAATGTAAGCAGATAGGTTAGGGGGTGCTTGGAGAAAGATGATCAGACATGGCTTTCTTGACATGAGAGAAACCATTTTGACATATGCCATTTTGGGATCTAAACCTTGCTCCAGGGACTTCCCTTGTGGTGCAGTGGTTGGGAGTCCACCTGCCAATGCACGAGACATGGGTTTGATCCCTAGTCAGGGAAGACCCCACATGCCACGGAGCAACTAAGCCCATGCACCACAGCTACTGAGCCTGAGCTCTAGAACCTACATGCCACAACTGTTGGGCCCAGGTGTCACAACCACTGAAGCCTGCATGCCTAGAGCCCATGCTCTGCAGTAAGAGAAGCCATTGCAGTGAGAAGCCTGTGCACCACAACAAAGAGTAGCCTCTGCTCTCTGCAACTAGAAAAGTCCATGTGAAGCAATGAAGACCCCAGCACAGCCAATTAAATAAATAAATAAATAAAAGAATCTAATTAAAATATAAAAACTTAAAAAAAAACAAAATTTGCTTCAATGTTTGCCCTTGAACAGGAATCGGTAGTCAATGATCTTAAGGGAACAACAGAATACAGGAACAGAGAAAAGGCAGTCAGACAATAGTGCAGCAATAAGGCAGAGTTCTGCTTCCTCCTCAAGTGATATACATAGTAATATACCCTTGAGTTCTGCAGGAACTAAGGCCCCCACCAGGTGGAGGATGGAAGGATGATATTGATCTTCTTGACTTCAGTCAACTAAAGCTTGGACTCTGTTGACCTTTGTCCCAATTCTATGCCTAATTCTCCTCTGCTCAAGCCCTTTCATGAATATGCATGTACCCTTAGTTTAAAACCTCCCCGATTTTGCTGTTCAGGAAGACACTGCTTTGGGAAATATCCCTAGTATTCTCCTTACTTGCTGCAAATAATCCTTCCTTCTCCTGATCTTTGGTGTGGTTCTGTCTTTTGACACCCACCAAGAGGTGAAGTCAGTTTTCTGACAACAATATAACATGTGATACCACAGCAGATTGAGTCAGAATCAAATATGGTAAGTCAGATGTCTTCTATTAAGCCAGAAATTAAAGATGTTGGCAAAAACGTAAAACAATGTCAGTCTCCTTGTTACTGAGTCCAAGCTTGCTCTACTCACTGTATGACAGGCTAATAAATTGTGAGACAAGGTGTTGAGGCAAGGGATAGCAACTTTATTTGGAAAGCCAGCAGGCCAAGAAGATGGTGGACTAAGGTCCCCCCAAAACCATCTTCTCAGAGTCTGAATGCCAGTTTCTTTTATAGAACAGAGAGGGGGAGGAGGTGAGAAAGTAAAATTAAAGGGCCATTAGTTTTGCCTGGCTTGGTCAGCATTGGGGAGGGGTGTGCTAATTTCTTCTTTTCTGCAGCCATTCACAGGTGTGCAGGGTCAGATTGTCTCTCTGTGAGCTGAACAGAGGCATTTTAATTTAACATTCAGGTAGGGGGCAGGGTTCCCTGAGGCAGGCCATTTTGTACAATTATAATAACAAAAGCAATTAAAAGCAAAGGTTAAAGTCAAAGAAACAGATCCAACATGGGGTCAGATTTTGCTCTTCCCTGTTACATTCTCACTATTTATATTTGTGTTTTGGAAATAGTTATGTTTCATAAAAATGTTTTTCATATTAATATGTGATGTGTTTATTATTTTTAAATGACTCAAGCTTTTCTGTTTTAATTTCTAATAGCATCTATCAATAGATACCACCCACATAAACAAAAGACCTTTTGGGGTTCTCATTAATATTTAAGAGTTCAGTGGAGGAAAACTAACTTTCCCCCTACCCTTGTTGTTTCTTAGTTAACCCCCCCCCCGTAGTAAAATAAAAAAAAATTTTTTTAATTAATAGGAGAAAGAAATATTAACTACACATGCCAACTATATTCAGCACCAACACAAAGATATGGAAATAAGGGGTGGCCAGAGGATTAAGATTTATGTACTATCCTGAGCTATGGAAGGGATGGGGGCCTGGGATTTCAAAGGGGAAGCAATTCCTGGGAAGGTGAGAAGAGGAACTAGTAAACAAAGGTTGTTATGCCTGCAAGTGAGGTTATTTCTGCTAGTAGCTCTTCTTTTTCAGGCCCACTTTAAAATGTAAATTTCCCATACCAAAGGGTAACTTCTACTCTGTTTTCAGAGCTTCTGCATCTAAAGTTTTTCAAAATAGTCAACTCAAAATTATCCTTATGCCAAAGAGGCTTACTCTTCTATCCTTTGTTGTAAAGGGGTCTTAAGATAAAAAAAAAAAAAGTGAGAACCACTGCTTTAAAGTTCTAGAAGGAAGAAAAATAGGATGCAGATTGATCACAGAAGGAATGTTTGCCCTTTAACCTGTAGAGGTGACTCCTTGACTTAAAAAGAAGGTAAAGAGCATGGATTCCCATCTGATTCAGATCTTACAAATGTATTACAGGAGGTTGAGGGATTTCCTATCTGATAGCCTATACATTTTACCTGCATATTTATTTACTTTTTTTTCTTGGTATAAGCTACTATAAACAACATTGAAAGTTTTCTGGATTCTGGTTTCAAGTCATGTTTAGAAAGTCACTTCTTGTACCAAGATTGTAAAAATAGTCTCCAATATTTTCTTATATATTTATGTGAAGGTTAATTTTTTTTGTCACCTTGACTGGCCATGGGGTGCCTAGACTAAATATTTCTGGGTGTGTCTGTGAGTGTGTCTCCAGATGAGATTAGCATTTGAATTAATGGATTCAAGTAAATTGCCCTTCCTCCTGTGCATGGGCATCTGTTGAGGGTTTCAGCAGAACAAAAGGTCAGGAAGGAGGGATTCACCCCTGTTTTCCTACCTGCTTGGGCAGCCATGTCTCCTCTCCTCCCCTCAGATTGGGATTCACACCATCCGCTCCTGGTTCCTCAGGACTTCAGTCTCAGAATGAATCACAACAGAGGCTTTCCTGGTCTCCAGTTTGTAAACATCAGACTGGGGACCTCTCTACCTCCACAATCACTTGAACCAATCCCGCATGCTACCAAACATGAGGAGAAGGCAGGCTTTTGTCCAAAAACCAGCTCTGAAGATTCTGCTCAACCATGAAAGTTTTTAGAGGGAGAATCATTTGGGGAGGGCTGTGCAGAGTTTTCCCTGATTGGTTGGTGGTGAGGAACCAGGGTGGTGCTCCAGGAATCTGGTGCTCTGCCTGAAGTTACCATCCTCCACCTGGATTGGGGCCCCAGTTCTGGAGAAGAACTCAAAGATATTGTTATGTCTATTCCTTGAGGAGGAACCAGGATCCTGCCCCAAGACTGTACTATTGTTTCTTGACTGCTCCTTCTTTTTTTCTGCTTTCCCTCCCTTATCTGATAAATAACTGTTTGAATCTGCTCTCTGGAACTCAGAGGTCAAGGAGGCTAAATGAAACCTATTCCCTTTCAAACAACAAACAGGGGACATAGAAAGGATTTGTACCTATGTAACCAAAAATTTCATCACTGTCTCCTGTGCCAAATAAGAATAATGAGGACAAGGTTTTGAGGATAAAGGAAAGAGAAATTCATTAATTTGTCAGCAAATGAGGGTGATAGAAGACTAATATCTTGAAAACTACAATTCTGCTCTCTAAAAATGAGCAGGTCTATTTAAGGGGCAGGATCGTATAGGACTACAGGCCTTGCTGAGCTGGAGCTGCTATTCCCAACATTTCCGTGATTCACGGCCTTTGCAGTTGTCTGCCTGAGGTCAAGCTGTTCTGACTGTTTTTCTGCTGACCCCTTGATCCTACGCACTTGTGACTCAAGATAAGAACTAGCAAAATGGGAAAGAATGCATCAGCATACTTAGCAGAGAGAAACAGCCTGTGTACCTTGTTTAATTTAATGCATGAATTAAAAGAGATTAGTTGTTAAATTTTTAACTCTATATTTGGCTATACCTGGGAAGGCCCCACAGGGTTTCACTCATAGTACGTCAACCTCCCTCTGTGTGTGTGGGGCGGGGGGGAGGGGTGTAACCCTATAGAGTTTTAAATTTTCTTAAGGAGCATGTGTTCATTATGGAGGTTTATTTTTTAAAAGCATAAAGGTATATTAGGGTTGTCCAGAGAAAAAGAACCAATGGGATATATTTTATACTGTATCATATATAATAGAGAATATATCCTATATATATTAAATTTTTCATACACATATATACATATACCTCCATCCTGTTGGTTCTATTTCTCTGGACAACCTTAATATACTTAATGCTTTTAAAAATAAAACTATATAACAAATACAAACTTCTTAAAAATATTTCAAGCTTTATAGAAATAGGTAATTTATTTTCCATTTATTTTTATTTATTTTTTTTAAATTTTTATTGGAGTTGATTTACAATGTTGTGTTAGTTTCATGTATACAGGAAAATGAATCAGTTATACACATACTTATATCCACTCTTTTTTTTAAATTATTTTCCCATATAGGCCATTACAGAGTATTGAGTAGATTTCACTGTGCTATAAAGCAAATTCTTATTATTTATCTGTTTTATATATAGTAGTGTGTATATGTCAGAAATATGTAATTTAGAAAATGAAAGACACCCTCCACCCACAAAATAAATGAATGTTAACCATCTAGCAGTTTGGTGTGTATCCTTCACCATTTTTGTTTTTATGAAGGTCATACAGTATACACTTTAAAGCCAAAAAGTTCTACACACCTTATTAAAAGCAGCTTTCTCTACCCTCTCCAAATTCTCTCTCCTCAGAGAAAATTACTTTCAACTCTTCAGTGTATCTTTTGGTATTTATCTCCATATCTCTAAATAATGTCCTTCTAATGCTACTTGGTTTTCTTCAAGCTTAGCCATTAGCTATGAAACTTCTACCTCCATCCCAACCACACGCATGCACTCTTTCCATTTTCCCAAATCCCTCATATACTTTTGTATGCATGGGAGCCCATAAAAAGATGACTTGCAAAGAAGTGACCAAGCAGGAAGCTACCCTTTTGTAAGAAATATTTACATTTATAAATGAAGTCTCTATTTGTAAGGGTATCTCCCTCTCTGTGCTCTAAGAGTCAGATGATTCTACATCTTTATGAAGGCTTACCAATGGAGAAGGGGAAGACTTAAATCTGCATAACAACCATACTCTTGTTAACTGTGTTCTTCCTGTAACTCCCCCCACCCCCAACATCTTCTTTTGTCCTTAGCTGGATGGTATTTACAGTGGTGGCTCGGGCCACTTGGGGGAGGTAGTCAGTATTCCTGGGTATCTCCCATGTGATACTGAGCAGGGCCCTGTGGGGCTCCTGGGCACAAAGCCTTTCTGTGTCCCCTATTTCTTTGATTTTATAGGAATGACAGCCTTCGTTCAGCCTCCATGACCTTCCCTGAGTACCAGTGGGCATATTCAAGCAGTTGTTAATTAGTGAAGGGAGAGGATGCAGGAGACCTGGGAGAAACAGTCAAGAGCAGCCTTGGGGCAGGTCCTGTTTCCCCAGCAATAATACACACAACTATAGTGTTTCCCCAGCAATAATACACACAACTATATCTTTGAGCTATTTTGCAGAAGTTGAAACCCCCGCCAGGTGCAAGAAGTTAATGATTAACAATGGTATGCTGCCCACAAGCATGTAGACCCCAGACCAGTTGAACCTGAAGGTTGATAATGCTGACTCCTACTTACCTCACCACCCACCCATCAGAAGAGTGCAGGACTGTTATTGCCTTGATCCTTATCACCTACCCTGACCACAAACCCCAACTATAAGACCTCTCCCTATTCCCCAGAGAAGGGGGCACAGTTCTTGATGCACTAGCCACTATGTTCCCCCTTTGCCTGGCAAAGTAATAAAACTGTTCCTTTGTACTCCTCCAAAGCTCTGTCTCCATATTTCTATTCAGCATTGGTGAACAGAGGACAGGTTTTTCTTGGCAACACATGTACACATAAGGTATACATGTTATTAAACTTCTATTAGTTTGTCTTCTGCTTACTATCTTTTATTACAGAGGGGTCTCAGCCAAGAACCTAAAAGGATAGAGGGATAATTACTTTTCCTCCCTACACAAGGTTTCCTTTTACAGCCTTCTTGGACCTAAATTCCTGTCTGGTGATAAGAATGTCTTCTACCCTCCTGGTGTTACTGGACCAACACTAGGGGCCGCTCGCCTGCCATGCTGCAAAGCCAATCTACTGACACCATGTTGTGGTGAAGAAAGTAGAGCATTTATTTCAGGGCCCAAGTAAGAGGAATGGGCAGCTCATGCTCAAAAACATCCAAAACTCCCAGATGGCTTTCAGGGAAGGGTTTGTTTTTTGGTTTTGAGGGTTTCTTTTTTTAATTTTCATTGGAAATTAATTGCATAACACTGTTGTGTCAGTTATTGCTCTACAACAAAGTGAATCAGCTGTATTTATGCATATATCCCCATATCCCCTCCCTCCCATGACTCCTTCCCACTTTCCCTATCCCAGCCCTCTAAGTCATCATCCATCATCAAGTTGATCTCCCTGTGTTATGCAATAGCTTCCCACTAGCCATCTGCTTTACATTCAGTAGTGTATATATGTCAGTGCTACTCTCTCACATCTTCCCAGCTTCTCCTTAGCACCCACCCAACTCCCATGCCCTGTACCCCCATGCCTCTGTTCTCTACATCTGCATCTTTATTCTTGCCCTGTCACTGGGTTCATCAGTACATTTTTTAGATTCCATATATATGAGTTAGCATACAATATTTGTCTTTCTCTTTCTGGCTTACTTCATTCTGTATGACAGACTCTAGGTCCACCCACCTCACTACAAATAACTCAATTTCTTTCCTTTTTATGGCTGAGAAATATTCCATTGTATATATATGCCACATCTTCTTTATCCATTCATCTGTTGATGGCCATTTAGGTTGCTTCCATGTTCTGGCTATTGTAAATAGTGCGGCAATGAATGCTATGGTACATGTTTCTTTTGGAATTATGGTTTTCTCTGGGTATATGCCCAGTAGTGGGATTACTGGATGATATGGTAGTTTTATTTTTAGTTTTTTAAGGAACTTCCAACTGTTTTTCATACTGCCTGTACCAACTTACATTCCCATCAACAGTCCAGGAGAGTGCCCTTTTCTCCACACCCTCTCCAACATTTGTTGTTTCCAGATTTTTGGATGATGGGCATTCTGATCCTTGTAAGGTGATACCTCATTGTGGCTTTGACTTGCATTTCTCTAATGATTGGTGATGTTGACCATCTTTTCATGTGTTTGTTGGCCAACTGTATGTCTTCTTTGGAGAAATGCCTATATAGGCCTTCCACTCATTTGTGGATTGGGTTATTTGCTTTTTTGGTGTTAAGCTGCATGAGCTGCTTCTATATTTTAGAGATTAATCCTTTGTCCATTGCTTCATTGGCAAGTATTTTCTCCCATTCTGAGGGTTGTCTTCATGTCTTGTTCATGGTTTCTTTCACTGTTCAAAAGCTTTTCAGTTTGATGAGGTCCCATTTGTTTATTCTTGATTTTATTTCCATTATTCCAGGAGGTGGGTCAAAAAGGATCTTGCCTTGATGTATGTCATAGAGTGTTCTGCCTATGTTTTCCTCTAGGAGTTTTATAGTGTCTGGCCTTACATGTAGGTCTCTAATCCATTTGGAGTTTATTTTTGTGTATGGTCTTCGGAAGTGTTCTAATTTCATTCTTGTACATGTTGCTGTCCAATTTTCCCAGTACCACTTATTGAAGAGGCCGTCTTTTGTCCATTGTGTATTCTTGCCTCCTTTGTCAAAGATAAGGTGCCCATATATGCTTGGGTTTATTTCTGGACTCTCTATTCTGTTCCATTGATCTTCCTTTCTATTTTTGTGCCAGTACCATGCTGTCTTGATCACTGTGGCCTTGTAGTATAGTTTGAAGTCAGGAAGCCTAATTCCACCAACCCCATTTTTCCTTCTCAAGATTGCTTTGGCTATTGGGGGTCTTCTGTGTTTCCATACAAATCATAAGATTTCTTGATCTAGTTCTGTGAAAAATGCCATTGGTAATTTGATAGGAGTTGCGTTGAATCTGTAAATTGTTTTGGGTAGTACAGTCATTTTCACAATGTTGATTCTTCCAGTCCAAGAACATGGTATATCTCTTCATCTGTTTGTGTCATCTTTGATTTCTCTCATCAGTGTCTTATACATTTCTGCATAGAGGTGTTTCCCTCCTTAGGCAGGTTTATTCCTAAGTATTTTATTCTTTTTGTTGCAATGGAAATTTGAAATTTCCTTAATTTCTCTTTCTGCTTTTTCATCATTAGTGTATAGGAATGCAAGAGATTTCTGTGCCTTAATTTTGTATCCTGCTACTTTACAAAATTCATCAATTAGTGCTAGCAATTTTCTGGTAGCATCTTTAGGGCTTTCTATGTATAATATCATGTCATCTGCAAATAGTGACAATTTTACTTCTTTTCCAATTTGGATTCCTTTTATTTCATTTTCTCCTCTGATTGCTGTGGCTAAAACTTCCAAAACTATGTTGAATAATAATGGTGAGAGTGGACACCCTTGTCTTGTTCCTGTTCTTAGAGGGAATTCTTTCAGTTTTTCACCACTTAGAATGATGTTGGCTGTTGGTTTCTCATAGATGGCTCTTATTATGTTGAGATAATTTCCTTCTATGCCCCTTTTCTGGGGAGTTTTTATCATAAATAGATGTTGAATTTTGTCAAAAGCTTTTTCTGCATCTATTGAAATGATCATATGGTTTTTATCCTTCAGTTTGTTAATATGATGTATCACATTGATTGATTTGCATATATTGAAGAATCCTTGCATTCCAGGGATAAACCCCACTTCATCATGGTGTATGATCTTTTTAATGTGCTGTTGGATTCTGTTAGCTAGTATTTTGTTGAGGATTTTTGCATCTATATTCATCAGTGATATTGGCCTGTAATTTTCTCTTTTTGTGACATCTTTGCCTGGTTTTGGTATCAGGGTGATGGTGGCCTCACAGAAGGAGTTTGGGAGTGTTCCTCCTTCTGCTATATTTTGGAAGAGTTTGAGAAGGATAGGTGTTAGCTCTTCTTGAAATGTTTGATAGAATTCACCTGTGAATCCATCTGGCCCTTGGCTTTTGTTTGTTGGGAGTTTTTTAATCGCAGTCTCAATTTCTGTACTTGTGATTGGTCTGTTCATATTTTCTATTTCTTCCTGGTTCAGTCTTGGAAGGTTATACCTTTCTAAGAATTTATCCATTTCTTCCAGGTTATCCCATTTATTGGCATATAGTTTCTTGTAGTAGTCTCTCATGATCTTTTGTATTTCTGTGGTGTCCATTGTTACTTCTCCTTTTTCATTTCTAATTCTGTTGATTTGCATCTTCTCCCTTTTTTCCCTGAGGAGCCTGGCTAATGGTTTTGTTTATCTTCTCAAACAATCAGCTTTCAGTTTCACTGGTCTTTGCTATTGTTTCCTTGATTTCTTTTTCATTTATTTCTGATCTGATCTTTATGATTTCTTTCCTTCTTCTCACTTTAGGGTTTCTTTGTTCTTCTTTCTCTAATTGTTTTAGGTGTAAGGTTAGGTTGTTTATTCGATATTTTTCTTGTTTCTTGAGGTAGGAATATATTGCTATAAAATTCCATATTAGAACTGCTTTTGCTGCATCCCATAGGTTTTTGGTCATTGTGTTTTCATTGTCATTTGTTTCTAGGTATTTTTTGATTTCCTCTTTGATTTCTTGGTTGTTTAATAGTGTATTGTTTAGCCTCCATGTGTTTGTATTTTTTTAGTTTTCTCTGTGTGTAATTGATATCTAGTCTCATGGCATTGTGGTCAGAGAAGATGCTTCATATGATTTCAATTTTCTTGAAATTACTGAGGCTTGATTTGTGACCCAAGATGTGATCTATCCTGGAGAATATTCCCTGTGCACTTGAGAAGAAAATGTATTCTGTAGTTTTTGCATGGAGCATCCTATAAATATCAACTAAGTCTAGATGGTCTAATGTGTCATTTAAAGCTTGTGTGTCTTTATTTATTTTCTGTTTGGATGATCTGTCCATTGACAAAAGTGTGGTGTTAAAGTCTCCTACTATTATTGTGTTACTGTTGCTGTCCCCTCTTATGGCTGTTAGTATTTGCCTTATGTATTGAGGTGCTCCTATGTTGTTGGGTGCATAGATATTTACAATTGTTATATGTTCTTCTTGGATGGATGCCTTGATCATTATGTAGAGTCCTTCCTTGTCTCTTGTAATAGTCTTTACCTTAAAGTCTAATTTGTCTGATATAAGTATTGCTACTCCAGCTTTCTTTTGACTTCCATTTGCATGGAATATCATTTTCCATCCCTTTACTTTCAGTCTATATGTGTCTCTTGGACTGAAGTGGATTTCTTGTAGGCAGCATATAGAAGGGTCTTGTTTTTGTATCCATTCAGCCAGTCTGTGTCTTTTGGTTGGAGCATTTAATCCATTTATATTTAAGGTGATTATTGACATGTGTGTTCCAATTACCATTTTCTTAATTGTTTTGGGTTAATTTTTTTTAGGTCTTTTCCTTCTCTTGTATTTCCTACTTAGAAAAGTTTCTTTAGCAGTTGTTGTAATGCTGGTTTGGTGGTGCAAATTTCTCTTAACTTTTGCTTGTCTGTTAAGCTTTTTATTTCTCCGTTGAATCTGAATGAGATTCTTGCTGGGCAGAGTATTCTTGGCTATAGGTTTTTCTCTTTCAGGACTTTCAGTATATCCTGCCATTCCCTTCTGGCCTGCAGAGTTTCTGCAGAAAGATCAGCTGTTATCCTCATAGGTTGTCCCTTATATGTTATTTGTTGCTTTTCTCTTGCTGCTTTTAATATTTTTTCTTCATGTTCAATTTTCATTAGTTTGCTTAATATGTGCCTTGGTGTATTTCTCCTTGGGTTTATTCTGTATGGGACTCTCTGCACTTCTTGGACTTGATTATTTCCTTCCCCATGTTGGGGAAGTTTTCCACTATAACCTCCTCAAATATTTTCTCAGACACTTTCCTTCTATTCTTCTTCTTCTGGGATCCCTATGATTTGAATGTTGATGTGCCTAATGTTGTCATTAAGGTCTCTGAGACTGTTTTCCATTCTTTTTATTCTTTTTTCTCTTTCCTGCTCTCTGGCAGTTATTTCCCCCATTCTGTCTTCCAACTCATTTATTCTTTCTTCTGCCTCAGTTATTCTGCTGTTTATACCATCTAGAGTATTTTTAATTTCAGTTATTGTGTTGTCTGTTACTGTTTGTTTGCTCTTTTGTTCTTCTGAGTCCTTATGTACTGTTTCTTGTATTTTCTGTATCTTGTTATCGAGATTTTGGATCATCTTTACTATCATTACTCTGAATTCTTTATCAGGCAATTTTCCTATTTCCTCTTCATGTATTTGGTCTTATGTTTTTTCCTTCTCCTTTGCCTGCATGGTGTTTCTTTGTTTTCTCATTTTGTCTATTTTATAGGATTTGCTGTCTCCTTTCCCTGTGCTGCCTAGTAGTAATTCCTCTTGTTTCTGCCCTCTGCCCCCTGTATAGGTTTGTCCAGTGTCTTGAGTAGGCTTCCTGGTGGGGGGGTCTGGTGTCTGCCTTCCAGTGTGTGGCTCTGTGTCTTTTCTCTCTGATGAGTAGGGCCATGTCAGAAGGTGTGTTTTAGGGTATATGTGAGGTTAATATGGCTTTAGGTAGTCTGTGTGCTGATGGGTGGGTTTGTATTCCTGTCCTGTTTGTAGTTTGGTGTGAGGCAGCCAGCACTGGCAGTTGCAGACAGTTGGATGAAGCTGAGCCTTAGACTCTGATACAGGGCTCTGTGAGTGTTCTCTGCAATTAATCTTCCCTGTGTCTGAAGAGTCCATAGTAGTCTAGCATCCTGGATTCAGTACTCCCTCCCCAGAGCCTCCCACTTGACTTCTGATGGAGTAGTCCAGACTTCAGAGGTTGCTTGCCCTGGCAATAAAGGGGTTTAAAGAAGACTGTCCAAGCCCCAGACTAATGGCAGAGCATTGAGTCAAACAAATACTAAGTCAAGGAAACGCATATATGTATAACACACACAAATGCTGAATCCAATAGAATATAAGGCACTAGAAATACTGACAGAAGAACCCCAGAATGCCATCAGACAAACAGAAAACAAACAGAAATTCAAAAGAAACAAACACACACACACACAAATCCAGGGATATTTTGAAAGCTAGGATCAAATATAATAAAGAGCAAGAGTACCACGAGACAGACTGAAGATTCTCAAAACGAAATCAGACAATTATACTTAGAAGTAAGATAAAGACAAAACCTAATAATAAAAACCAAAGCAGTGTGTTCTCTGCAGAATAAAGCAAGGAGACAGAGTAGACCAATAATGTTGCTTATAAGTATATTAAAATAAAATAAACTTAAAAAGGATAGAAGATAGGGCAACAGAAGAATGTAGTGTGAATGGAAATATGAAAAGAAAAAGAAAGAAATAGAAATGTATAAAAGAGATGAAAAGAAGGTAGGAGAGATACAGTCAGCACTACAAAAAACTTAGCTAGATATAGAAATATATAAAAAGGTTAAAAACAAAAATAGAATAAAGAAATATGTTATAAAACATGTAGATCCCTTATGACTAAGATTGTAATTAATAAAAAACAAACAAACAAAAAAACTAGAACTGACCCCAGAATGGACCAGAGCAATAGAATTAATAATAATATTTCTGTTTCCTTGGGGTCTCAGCTGTAAGTGTCCTTCTACCTGACTTGGGCTTTTTATATTACTCTGCAACCAGCAGAGCTTCCTTTATTGTTCATCTGTAAGTGCCAGTATATCGGGAGAGAGAGGGTACAATAGCTCCTTCCCCTGGGAGTGAGTGAGCAGTGGCGCCCTGCCTGGGTCATGGCAGCTTGGGTGGCTCAGGCCAATAGAGTGACTCCCACTGCAGCTTCTCCTCCCTGTTAGGACTCCACCAGGGCACCCTTCCTGGGTCATGGAGGCTCAGTCAGCCATGGCAGTGCCTGTTGCAGAGGGACACTGGTGGCTCAGGTGTAAACAGAATATCTCCAGAGCTGGGCCACTCTGCAGGCTTTTGGCTCTCAGCTGCAGGCACTCTAGGCCAGCCCCACCCAGGGGCCTTTGTTATCCCTGGGGTGCCTTAACCAGGCCCAGATGGGTCCTTCCTTTGTCTGTCGCAGGCACCGAGAGAGGCTACACCCATGGCTCCTACCCCCTGCTTGTGAGTCAGCAGTATCAAGCCACTGCCATGGCTGCCCAGCTTTCCAAGGTAGGCACTCTCTGCTGCAGATTTCTTCCCTCCTGTCCTCTCAGTCCATCTCCCCACTGCCAACAATGTTTCTCACCCTGAACCAGTTCTCTGGTTCCCACGTTCCAGCTCCCAGACTCCCTGTTCAGCTGTGAACTGATGTCTCAGTCTGGACATGCTGAGCCATGGTGCAGACCTTCCATGTATTTCTCACTCTTTCGCATCTGCCACAGCTCAGCCACTTCACCCTCTTTGAACAGTCCCAAATGCCTACCTTCTGACCCAGGTAAATTCTCCGTTGGAGAAGGGGTTTCCCCATCAGATAAGGGACGTTTCCCTGAATTCAGCAATCTCCCCTCTGTTTCAGATACCCCCATACCAGGGTGTGGGATTTGTCCCTTTCCTTTCTTCGCCTCCTCTTTCTCCTTTTTTTTTTTTCCCTCTGTCCTGCCCAGTTATGTTGAGATCTTTGCAGTCCTTTCTCATGTCCAAGGTCATTTGCTGGTGTTCAGCTGGTTCTCTGCTAGAATTATTGAGTCTTTTGGTGTATTCCTGATGCATCTGTGGAGAGGGATGCATTCCACATCCTTTGACTTAGCCAGCATCTTTCTTCTCCCTGTTTTTTTTAATTTACTCTTTTATGAGTGATGGGTTTTTGTTGTGGTTTGTTTTGTGTGTGTGTGTGTGTGTTTTGTTTTGTTTTGTTTTTGATTGTTTGTTTTAGGGTGTTTTTTTTTTTGGCCACACTGCATGGCATGTGGGGTCTTAGTTCCCCAACCAGGGTTCGAACCCATCCCCCTGTAGTAGAAGTGCAGTGTCTTAATGACTGGACAACCAGGGAAGTCCCAAGAGGTTACTTCTTGTACTGCTTATTTCTCCAGTAACTTCAGTTCAAAATAACCAATATGCCAAAGTGACATATTTTGAGGTGACAAGGTTAAGGGAGAGAGAAAGGGCTGAGTGGGGAGGAGGCCTCACTGAGAAAGAGACATGAATAAAGACTTGAAGGAGGTAAAGTTACATCAGAGTTGATCATTCCAGGCAGAGGGAACAGGGGTGCAATGTCACGAGGTGGGGACGTGTTGCACAGTCCAGAAAACAACGTGACTGAGACAGAGAAAGTGAAGGAGGAGCAGGAAGGGGTGAGGTGGGTGGGAGCTGATTTTCTAGAGCCCTGGAGGTCACTGCTTGGGCCTTGGGATTTTAGTGATTAGCGAAACAGAGTAGCACAGTATGATGGGTGTTTTAGAAGGATCTCTTTGGCTGCTACACTAAACATCGATGCTTGTGTGGGAGGTATGGAGCTGGGGAAAAGCAGTGGTTAGAATCTGAAAGACCACTTACAAGGCTACCACAACAACCCATGTGAAGGTGACGGATTCTGGCTCTATTTTAAAGGAAAAGCAGCAGGGTTTGCTGATAGATTATGTAGGGGTGGGAGAGGAGAAGGAGCTACCCCACAGAGATGGAGAAGGTTGTGTGGAGAGGTCAGCTTTGCAAAATGCCTCTGAGTTGTTGCAGTGGGGATCTAGAGGAGCAGCTGGGTATACACGTCTGGAGGTCAGGGAGGACGCATCTGGAAGTGGCCAGCTATGTGACAGCCATGAAGTCAGCAAGAGTGAGTGCCTATGGAGAGAAATCAGGCCCAGGAGACACTAACGTCAAGAAAAGGAGCCTGCAACGGAGACAAGACAGGAGGCTGCACTGTCCTGGAAGTCAGAGTAAAGAAAAGTTGGGCCAGACTAAAGAGAATGGAAGGGGAAGAATTAGAGACAGGTTTACTTGGTTTACACATAAATGACCTTCCTTAGGAAACCTAGGAAATGTTTTGAGATTTTTGTGATCTGTGATTGTCATATATTCGAGCTTTGTTTCCTCAAGAATTCAAGAGGCTAACAGATGGGAGTTTTGTAGTCAAGATTCATAAAATCATCTCTGATCAGGTTGTGAGATTACTAAATAATAGTGTCTTCTGTAAAATGGATGAGGAAAACACATAAAGTTCATTTGGTTTGCCATTCAGTTTTCTGAATGGTTACAGAACATGGAAGCTAAATTCTTTCCATAAGTCATATTAACATCAGAATCTCCACGAGGCCTAATTTACAGAAGAATCATATTCTTCAATCCCAATACTGGCTTGTTTGCCTACTGTGTTCACTTCTACCCTGCCTCTATCCCACCCCACCCCCCAACTAGAATGTAGGTGCCATGAGAACAGAAACCATCTCTGTCTGGTTCACCCCTACTCCCGGCACCTACAACCCTCCCTGGTGCATACCAGCTCTCAACTAAATGTTAAATAGTAAATTAAATCAAATGCCTGTGTATGGAGACCTTTTGGCTGTCACAACTGGAGGTTGCTACAGGCATCCTAGCAGTCAGAAATACTGCTAAATATCCCACAACACACACGACAGTCACCACAACAAAGATTATACATGCCTAAATGTTCACAGTGCCAAGGTTGGAGAACCCTACCTTAGAGAAAAAAAGGAAAAGAATTAATTCAATTCATATAAGACTTTGGTTTGAATCGCTGGATGAAGAAAAAAAGCCTCCAGCAGAAGTTGCTGCTGCTGTGTGTGTGTGTGTGTGTGTGTGTGTGTGTGTGTGTGTGTGTGTTTCCTACCACGCTGTGCAGCTTATGGGATCTCACTTCCCTGACAAGGAATCGAATCTGGGCCCTCAGCAGAGAAAGAGCAGAGTCCTAGCCACTGGACCACCAGGGAATTCCCAAGCCTGGGTGTATTAAAATTCCCTCCAATCACTGCTGGCGCTCACCCAATGTGGCTTTAGGAATTCATTTGTGTGAACTTTCACCAGTGCTATGGGGGCAGAACCCAGGCTGTAGTGTTTGAAAAGTACATGGCAAAAGAACCCCAAACAAACTAGAAAATATTTCCAACAAATATAAACTGAAGCCTGTGAGAGATAACAGATGTCTGGTGATTCAGTTCCAAGGAATGTAGTAAGTTTGTGGACATGACCAAAGGCTCGTACCAGAAAGTAATGGGCAAAGGTTCCTGCCAAAGGTAGCAGAACAAAGGAAAGCATGGTAGCTGTCACGACATCACAGAGGAGGCCTAAGCCCTCCAATCAAATAGTAGTAGAGTACACATTGTAACCTCATTGGTAGGCGACGTTTGGGAAAGCGTGTGAACCCTGTAGTACTCAGCCAATGAGGAACCAGGGGAGGGATTTGCGGACTAGGAATAAAAAGAATTTCTGTGATCATCACGCGTGTGCCTGTTCCATATACCTGCTTTTGCAGGACCGTTATTAAAGTCACACTTTGCTGTGCTCCGAGCTTCCATGTCCTTTCTTTGGTAATTGGACAGGTGAACTTTGTTTACCACAATCTGGAGGCTTCTCCAGGATTTATTTCCATTCGTGGGGCCTGGGTCTTCCTGCGGGGGAGGGAGACACGTCCCGCCCGTGTTTCGGAAGGAAGTTCCTGGCCTCCGCGGATCCATAGAGCCCGAGACTGGTTTTTGGAGACAGCTAAGGTGACGGTGGGGGAAAAAGAAAAAAAAGAGAGAGAGAGAGAACAACAGGCACCGTGGCGACCCGGTAATCTTGTGCACAAGCCGAGGTAGGAAAACTGGACTATGTACTGCCTTAGGGGTCAGGAAGTCTCGGAGGCTGAGTGCGTAACTGAGACATATCCTAGATAGGATGCGAGTGCAGTCTTGATCCGCGCCCTCCATTCTCCCGGGGAGAGCAGAGAAATGGCTGGAGACAGACAAGCGGGTCCTGATGTATTCGCGAAACCTCCATTAAGTGGGGTTGAGTACGGGGGGGTGGGGGGGGGGCTCGGGAACTAAATCACTCACCTGGTAAATGAGAATGGGAAACAAAAAGTCTAGGCCTAGGGGTATTGGGAGGAAACTTCAGAAACTTCCCCCAGATATTCCCCCAGGTGGTTCACTGGGGGAAGGGCTCGGTTGAAAACACCGAGGTTTGCTCAGTTGTAGGGAATTGAGTGGTCTTGGCTGACTGGTGAACAGTTAGATACAAGGTTGCTGACCTTATGGTTTTCCTCCAATTAGCTGCTCCAGTGGAATTTGTCCGGATAAAAATTGAGAATTTTACATGAGAGCTTTGCTCTAAAGAAAAGGAATAAAGACTCCTCCCAGCAGTTTACGGCTTTCTCAGGCAACTGAGAAATTTATGGGAGTGGTAGAGGCAGAGTCCTCATCCTGCAGTGGTCAAGAAAACTGAAACGACTCTGGAGTGACTCCTAGAGGAATTAAGATCACAAACAGCACACTGGCCCACCACACAGTTTCACTAGTAAATTTTATCCCTGAAAAATTCAGTTTTAAAATCAGAAGACAGGACCTTTCAAACAGGAACAAGGGACATCAGAAAGCCAGCCTCTGACTGACACCCCAGTCAGGTAAACAAAAATGCAAGACCTAAGGAGACTGATAATTAAGGGAATTCGGGAATCAGCCCCAAGATCACAGAAGGTCTCTAAGGCTTTCGAGATCCAACAAGGGAAGGAAGAAACTCCAACTGCTTTCCTTCAGAGACTCGGAGACCAAATGAGAAAATATTCTGGATTAGATCCAGAAGACCCGGTGGAACAGGGCCTCCTGAAAGTTAAATTTGTCACTAAAAGTTGGCCCAATATTGCTAGAAAGCTACAGAAACCCTGGAGGGTAAAATGAAAAACCAGTAGAAGAATTCTTCAGAGAGGCACAGAAAGTGTTTGTGATACGGGATGAAGAGATGAGGAATGGAATTTCACTTTAGGTTAAAGAAAGTAGGTCTGAATTACAGGTGCCTGTTTTTGAATAGGAAAGGAATGATATAGAAAGTGATAAGGTTTGTGGAAAGTGGACCCTGAGAAAAGAGTTTTGTTCATGGTCAGGATTGACTAAGTTTAGAATAAATTGAGCTGAGCAAATGAATTTTAAAAGTAAGCGGGCACAAAACTTGAATTTGGCTTTTCTCTCTGTTAAGAGGACAAGTTTCCTAGAAAAAAGATATGTTGCAAATATATATATTAAAAAAAAGGGGGGGTCACTTCAAGAGAGAGTGTCCCCCTCTTAGGAAAAAGGAGAAGGATTTCAAGTTCCTATATGCAAAGCAATGACTGCGAAGACTGAAACTGATCCATAGAGAATTGGCTGAAGAGGTTTAGAAAGTTTGTTACTCCCTGCAGAGATAGCAATAACACAGGTCAATGGCCATCAGAGGGGGGCTCCTTTGAGGCAGTTGGCAATAGACTTGCTGAGGAGGGAGATGGTCAGTAAACCAGTTATGAGGGAGCTAATGACCATATTACACAAGGGAAGCCATTGGGGATCTCAAGCAATGTGTGATGCACTTTTGAAAATCTCTGGGTGTGTGGGCATTTACACCATTGCTAAAGAGGTCTGTAGAAGATGTATAGTCTGCCAGAAAGTAAACAAGAAGGCTATCAGAAAGTCAGTGAGGAAGGGGAGGCCCCCAGGGCGAAGGCCATTCCAGGGCATTCAAGGTGACGTTACTGGGATGCCAAAGATTGGAAGACTCAGATATTTATTAGTAATTGTTGACCATCTCACTGGAGGGGTGGAAGCATACCTGTTAACGACTGCAACAACAGGGTCAATAATAAGGGTACTTTTGGAACAGGTGATTCCTGAGTTCAGTTTAATAGAAAATGTTGATTTGGATAGCAGGAGTCACTTTACCTCAAAAGTGTTGCAAGGGATAACAGGGGTCTTCCAGGTGCTGTGGGACTTCCATACACCCTGGCACCCGCCATCCTCAGGGAAGGTAGAGAGAATGAATCAGACCCTTAAGAAACATTTAACCAAATTAATGCTGGAGACTAAGTTACCTTAGATCACATGTCTTCCCGTAGCACTCCTAAGAATGAGAACAGCTCCCAGGAGGGATCTAGGGCCTTCCCCTTACGAGTTACTATGTGGGTTGCCATACATGGGAAGGGCAGCTGACCTGCCCACTATGGAAACAAAAGATCAGTTTCTAAGAGAAGATGTGCTGGCCGTGCCCTCCACCTTGTCCTCCCTCAGGCTGAAAGGACTCCTTGCTCAGACTCCCCCACTTGAGTTCTTCACTCACTGTTTCCAGCCTGGAGACCTGGTGCTATAAGCCTTGGAAAGAAGATTGACTCCAGCCCAGCTGGGAAGGCCCCTATCAAGTGCTCCTGACCACAAAGACCGCCATATGGACAGCAGAAAAGGGCTGGACTCATTATTCATGTGTCAAGGGATTAATAAAGGACTTAAAGGGGGAAGAGAGGAAAAACAGTGGAAGGTGCACAAAGTGCCTGGGAAACCTTTAAAGTTGACTTTAAGAAAGACGTCTTAAGGAAAACATCCAAACATGACAACTAAATACTGGCAGATTATATGGGGGTTAAAATGGGTGGATTGGATAATGATCTCTGGTGCCCAGTTCATCCTAGGGCTAAATCCAATCTACAATGGCTACCCCGCTAGGTTAACAATTAATGTAACCAAGTCAGCTACACCCTTAACTGTAAAGCTTGTTGCTTGTCAAGTTTACATTGTGGGAATCTAGAAGCTCAGAGGCAGCTCTCACAGGTAGACAAATATCTCTGTCCTGAACACATGTCAGGTGAAAGTATTTGAAGTTAAAGGCTTAAGGGAAACTCTAGAAATAGAGACAGGTTATGGGGACACTGATGCCTGGATAGAGTGTGTCAAATTCTCAGTACTAGCTTTGAATAAAAGCGATTGTTGTGTATGTGCTGCAGGACAGCCGCAGGTACAAGTAAGTGGTCCCGTTTCCTCTAAATTGGGACACAGACCCCACTGGGATGAGTTGTAAGCTTGCCCTACACCAGGACAAGGATGCTTGGAGAAACGAGGATTGTAAGAGCTTGTCTCTGCTCTTTCCTGCATTGCAGAAGTCAGACCCAAGGAAGTCAGACCCTCCTTCACCATAGGGATGATGAATCACTCCTTGTGTCTCTCTAGGCAAGGGGAAGGTTTCACAACTCCTACGGGGCAACTGCTGACTTGTACCCACGTCCTAGATGTCTCCAAGTAATGTGACAGCAACTACTCGAGGCTGCACCTCCCCCGAGCAGATGTTTGGTGGTACTGTGGAGGGAAAAGCTTGCACAACCAGTTGCTCAGGCTGGACTGGGACCTATGCTCTGGTCCAATTGGCCATTCCATTCACCCTGGTATTCCGCTCTAACTCCGAAGGAAAACTTCAACATAGAAGTGAGAGGTCTATACAGGGATCACTTGATTCTAATGTGTACATAGACTCAATAGGGGTACCTAGGGGAGTTCCTAATGAATTCAAAGCCAGGAATCAGGTAGCTGCAGGATTTGAGTCAGCTCTCTTTTGGTGGTCCACCGTTAATAAGAGTGTTGATTCGGTTAATTACATTTATTGCAATCAACAGAGATTTATTAACTATACTAGAGATGCACTGCAAGGAGTAGCAAGCCAGCTGGATGCCACCAGTCAGATGGCTTGGGAAAATAGAATAGCCCTGGACATGATTTTAGCAGAAAAAGGGGGAATATGTGTCATGCTGGAAAGAAAATGTTGCACCTTCATCCCTAACAACACAGCCCAGAGGGTACAATTACTAGAGCATTACAGGGATTAACAACCTTGGCTAACGAACTAGCTGAAAATTCAAGAAGTGAAGACCCATTCACAGGTTGGCTAGAGGGATGGTTTGGCAAGTGGAAGGGGATGGTTGCTTTGGTCTGTACTTCCCTGGTCACTGTAGCAGGAGTCCTAACAGCCGTAGGATGTTATATCATTCCCTGTGTAAGGGGATTAGCCCAGAGGCTAATAGATGCAGCTATAACCAAACAAATGCCCATGACGTATACCCAAAATAACCTCCTACTGTTAGATGAGAAAGTCAACCATGAAAAAAAAAGTCAATATTTGCTTGATATGTTTGAACAACAACAAGGCCTTAAGGGCCTAATTAAAAAAGTGAAAATGGATCAGAAGTGATAAACAAAAAGAGGAGGGAATTGTGAGAGATAACAGATGTCTAGTGACTCATTTCCAAGGAGTGTAGTAAAAGTTTGTGGACATGACCAAAGGCTTGTACCAGAAAGTAATGGGCAAAGGTTCCCGCCAAAGGTAGCAGAACAAACAGAGGCATGGTAGCTGTCATGACATCACAGAGGAGGCCTAAGCCCTCCAATCAAATAGTAGTAGAGTAGATCAGTCCCTCCCATCAGGAAGCATGCAGGAGCCCCCTAGTTAGCGTCCTCCACAAGAGGCCAGACAGCAGTATCAAGCAGTATCAGCAGTATTTCATCTTGTGGAACTGAAAACCACAGCCACAGAAAGATAGAGAAAATGAAAAAGCAGAGGACTTTGTACCAGATGAAGGGACAGGATAAAACCCCAGAAAAACAACTAAATGAAGAGGAGATAGGCACCCTTCCAGAAAAAGCATTCAAAATAATGATGGTGAAGATGACCAACGACTTTGAAAAAAGACTGGATGCAAAGATCGAAAAGTTTACCAAAGACCAAGAAGAATTAAAGGGCAAACAAACAGAGATATGCAACACAATAACTGAAATGAAAAATACACTAGAAGGAACCAATAGCAGATTAACTGAGGCAGAAGGGCAAAGAAGTGACCTGGAAGACAGAATGGTGATACTCACTGATGCAGAAAAGAATAAAGAAAAAAGAATGAAAAGAACTGAAGACAGCGTAAGATACCTCTGGGACAATGTTAAACACACCAACATTTGCATTATAGGGGTCCCAGAAGGCAAAGAGAGAGAGAAAGGACCTGAGAAAATATTGGAAGAGATTATAATTGAAAAATTCCCTAACATGGGAAAGGAAATAGCCACCCAAGTGCAGGAAGCACAGAGAGTCCCAGGCAGGATAAACCCAAGGAGAAACACACCAAGACACAGAGCAGTCAAACTGACAAAAATTTAAGACAGAGAAAAGTTATTAAAAGCAACAAGGGAAAAACAACAAATAACATACAAGGGAACTCCCATAAGGTTAACAGCTGATTTCTCAGCAGAAACTCTGCAAACCATAAGGGAGTGGCATGATATATTTCAAATGATGAAAAGGAAGAACCTACAACCAAGAATACTCTATCCAGCAAGGATCTCATTCAGATTCGACGGAGAAGTCAAAAGCTTTACAGTCAAGCAACAGCTAAGAGAATTCAGCACCACCAAACCAGCCCTACAACAAATGCTAAAGGAACTTCTCTAAGAGGGAAACAGAAGAGAAGAAAAAGACCTACAGAAACAAAAACAAAACAATTAAGAAAATGGTAATAGGAACATACATATTGATAATTACCTTGAATGTAAATGGACTAAATGCACCAACCAAAAGACACAGACTGGCTGAATGGATACAACAACAAGACCCATATATATGCTGTCTACAAGAGACCCACTTCAGACCTAGGGACACATACAGACTGAAAGTGAGGGAATGCAAAAAGATATTCCATGCAAATGGAAACCAAAAGAAAGCTGGAGTAGCAATACTCATATCAGATAAAATAGACTTTAAAATAAAAAATGTTATGAGACAAGAAAGGACATTACATAAAGATCAAGGGATCCATCCAAGAAGAGGAGATAACAATTATAAATATATATGCACCCAATATAGGAGCACCTCAATACATAAGGCAAATGCTAACAACTATGAAAGAGGAAATGCAAGGCAGAAATAGAGACACAGGTGTAGAGAACAAACACATGGACACCAAGTGGGGAAAGCGGGGAGGGTTGGGGGGGAGTGAATTGGGAGATTGGGATACCAAATTGTACACTCTAAATATATGCTGTTTATTGTCTGTTAACTGTATCTCAATAAAAGTTCTTTAAAAAAATAGTATTAGAGTATACATTGTAACCTCATTGGTAGGCAACATTTGAGAAAGAATGTGAACCCTGTAGTGCTCAGCCAATGAGGAACCAGGGGAGGGATTTGTGGACTAGGAATAAAAAGAATTTCTGTGATCATTACGCATGTGCCTGTCCCAGACACTGGCTTTTGCAAGACCGTTATTAAAGTCTTGGCTTTGCTGTGCTCCAAGTGTCCATGTCCTTTCTTTGGTAATTGGGCAGGTGAATTTTGTTTCCCACAATCTATCCTTATATATAAAGGAAGATCATGTTTGTTAGGAAAATAATATCCCACAAGAATAATAAGCAAAACACTTACACATGTACATCACAAAAGATCTGTAAAAGGCCAAAGAACATGGGGGAAAAGCTCAAATTCATTAGTATGCCAAGAAATGCAGTAAGTCATGATGCTCTTATTTGAAATAAAATCCCCCAAATTAACAACATAGAAATACATCACAGCTATATACATACATACCCATGATGAAATGTTACTTTATCTGCCCCAGTTCAGTACCACGTACTCTGGTGCCCACGTTCCCACACCACACTGACAGTCTGACCCTCCTGAAACCAGAACCGACTGCCATCTCCTTGCCTGGAACCCTTCAGTGGGCCTCATCCCAGTGTAGGCCCCCTGGCCTAGAGAGCATCAGGGTCCCCAGAAACTGCTGCTGGTCATTCCTCCTCCCACGTCCTGCCTCACTCTTTGGGCTCAAGCTATACACAGTGAGCCTGATCATCTGTAACTGTCCAACCTTCTTGTTTACTCACACATTTCCCTAGAATTCCTAAAGCCTTTCCCCCCAGGAAACTCTCTGACCTGGAGCCCCTAAGGGACCTTGGGCTTACTGCCATCATTTCACTTAGCACAGAGCCTGGGAATCCTAGTCCTTTCCTAAGAATGCAAGCTACAAGCTAGGACTGTCAATTTTCATATCCACAGTGCTAGCACAGTACCTGCTTGGTACACAGAATGATTAATATTTAAATTATTTTGTTCATTCCTATTTTTATTTTCTTTTATTGTTTGAAATGTTCAGTATTGAGTTTCAAAAAGAGTGTTGGTGATTATACAGACATCCCTTCAGAACATGAGCATTCTAACTTTTTAACTATACCTTTCTCTGTAAACCAATGTTCATTCCATAAACCTTAGAAACTGACTATAGATCCAAATTGAATTTAAAAATAAATGAGAATTAATCATCTACCACAAGTGTTTTCCTTAAGGAAAATATTGATTATTCAGCAAAATACAAAAAAAAACAACAAAAAAAAACTTAGCAGCATACACAATCACAAATATCCCCTTCCTCATGTTAAGCTTCACACAGAAGGCTTCCTGAGGCATCATGTAAACGTGCCAAAAGCAAACTCATACCTGAAAAGGGCATGCTAGGAAAACTGGAGAAAAAATGCCATTTACTCAAAAAAAATGCTTCATTTTATCTGGAGAATTCGATATGTTTAATATCCACATATAAGTTGATATGACATTTTTCCCATCATAATTTGTAAGTATAATCCAAGACTAAAACATATTTTTTCTTTCAGACAAACTTAAAAGCCACAGAAGACCCCTTTGCTATCACTGAACTTACTGATCCAATGACAGTGAGTCACTACTGAAATAAACAGCAACCTCTGAAAGAAGGGCCACAATAAAGAGAAAGCTGGAGTCTTCTCGAACTATTTCAGCTGCTGTCACTGGCAGCACTGGGAGGCCTAACACTGGCCCAGGTAATCTTCAAATCTTCTTTTTGGAGAATGGAAACATGTAGGGGTTGCAAAGTAAATCACCTAGTGGGACCTTGGTCCTAAAGTGAGGAATGTTTATAAAAGCTGTAAGTGCCAAGGCCATCCAATATCACACAAGGATATAAAATACACAAGGCTCCGTGGGAAAAAACTAACCATGAGAAATGATGACTTCTCTCACCAGTATAAAAGTGGGAAAAACTCAAAAGCCCAGTTTTAAACAGGTTGTCATGTCAGACTTCCTCTATAAAAAGCCAAATTATTACCAGGTTCCAATGAGTACGGAAGAACTGCCGCCCAAGGAGATGTTTAAACTATACCTTGGATCCTAGAATAAACCAGGCAATTAAATAATTTCAGAATGTGCAAAACAGACATTACCCTTGAGTTATCAAGGCGCTACAAAGTGCCTTTCAAACCATCCACGAGTCCTACTTATTAAACAGCCACACAGGTGAGAACCAAATTCGGGTTTCCAACAGAAATCATAGAATGTTACTTGGCAAAGCTCAGTTCCCTACAACAGCTTGTCAGGCAGTCAGTCAGTCTCAGATTACTGTGGCTCCTCTCAAATTGCTGTCAAACCCCACTTGGCTGAGAGCTGAGGTCCGAGGACGCGAAGGCCAGCAGCCGGCGGCTAAGCAGGGCGTTGTGCCGTCTCAGGTACACTATGATGTCTCCCTGCTTCTCCACCACGTCTTCCAGGCTCGAGAGAGTCCTGCACAAAACCAAGGTTTTCATGGGTTACACATGTTCACCAATAGTCTCTGTAAATGGACCTCTACCCATTTGCAGTGCAGCATGTTATATCTGTTACTTTTTCTTAGATTTGATAAGCCAAGGCAATGTCCCCAAGTGAGATTCTTCCATTAGACTTGGTTTCACCACAGGTCAGAGGAAGTAAACAAATCAAACATAGGTGTAAACATATTCTAACATATGCAAAGTCCTAAACTCCAGGCATCAGAATGGTCTCTGGGTTTCCGGATGGAACAAACTTTTAAATCCCTTTCTCTTTTACTCTGCACATACCTGAATCCAGTCTCCGAGGTAATATTGATGGGGTAAGCATAGAGTTTCTCTTCTTCAAGTACATCAGGCTGTGGCTTGGCTTTATTAAATTTTCGAATTTTCACTAAAATAATAAAGTTATTATTGTCAGGTTATCCAATCACAAAAAATTTTCTAATTCCATTTATTCAGATTTCATTAGTAATTGGCTATTCTTTTCAAATAATATGCCAGTAAAAAAAAAGCTTCATAAAGTGAATAAACAAATAGGGGGAAATCTGCTAGAAGGGACTGGAAACGCTGATGCAGAGGCCTGAGAAGGGCCAGGAAAGAACCGCCAGCACTCCCTGCCCTCAAGCAAGGGCTCCTGGTGGGGCAAGGGAACCTGGTGGCTGGAGCCACTAGAGAACGTAACGCCCCACCCCCACGTGCGTGTCCTTGGAGATACTGGTGAGGTAAGTGATAGGGGCGGTGCTGACCTGACAGAGGTAGAGACACCAGGAGTGCACCTGCACAGAGCAAAGGCCACGTGAGGACACACAGAGAGATGGCCACCCGCACCCTGAGGCAGAGGCCTTGGGAGAAACCAGGCCTAGGTCACCCTGGTCTCAGACATTCAGCCTCCAGCACTCCAAGAAAATAAGTTTGTGTGTGTTGGTCACCCAGTCCGGGCATTTGCTCCGTCAGCCCCAGCAGACTAATGCAAGTGGGTAGAAGTCCGCTGCAGAGAGCTGAAGAGTCAGAGACAACAAGGCAGCTGTTCCCAACCTCTCAGGTCTGACAACAGCTGAGCTGAACCATCTGCCTGTCTGAGCAAGAGCCGCAGTCCAGGGCTCTAGCCCACCTGGGATGTGGCTGGAATGAGCGCCCCCACCAGACGGCTACACGAGGACAAACAGCAAGGGCTGAAGCAGGCCTCCGTGATGGCAGTGACGGCCCAACCAGACTGCCTTGAGAACTGTTCATGCAGCTACACGTGAGTCGAGTATTCAGCATGTGGGGAGGGGGAGGGAGGTGGGTTAGGCTTGGGTACAATTTTTAAAAACTCCGCATAGGATTCTTTCCTTTCTTGTAACAACCCTTGAGATGGTTAGGCCCAGGCACAATTTTTAAGAACTCCACATAGGATTCCCTCCTTTCTTGTAACAACCCTTGAGATGTAATTCACATATGATGCAATTCTTTCAAAGAGTACAATTCAATGGTTCCGTACATTCAAAGGGGTGTGCAACCATCTCCACAATCAATTTCAGAACATCTCATCACCCCAAACAGAAGCCTGGGACCCATGAGCAGTCATTCTTCATGCACCCCCACCTCCAGGACGAGGCAACCACTAACGGGTTCTCTTTCTCTATAGATGTGCCTGTTCTGGGCATTTCAAGTACTGGAATCACACAGTATTTACAACTGGCTTTTTTTCCTCTGAACATGTTTTCCAGGTTTATCCACACTGTACGTGTCAGTGCTTCATTCCATGTATTCCTTCCTTTTTGTGGTTGAATACTATCCTCTGTGTGGATAAAACACCTTTTGTTGATCTAGTCATCATTTTGTCCTAACTCCACTTAGGTTGTCTCCCTTTCCGGCTGCTATAAATAACGCCATTCAGGACATTTGTGTAGACATAGACACGTACTCAGAAGTGCATGTGCTGAGTCATATGTTCAACCTGTCACGGAGCTGCCAGGACCCACAGATGATTCTGATGTGACTCAGCTGACAACAAGACTGAAGAAGCTTAAGCAAAGCAGTTAAAGAGAAATGTGAGGCGCTTAGGAGATATGCAGAGGGTTCATAAGAAAGGACCAGAGGGAAGTGGGCAGTAAGAAGCAGAAAGAAGGAAGTGACAGAATGTAATAGGATGGTGGTGGCCAAGAGAGTTAGAAATGAGAAGCCCGTCACATAAAAACAGACATGCAGGTCAATGGAACAGGACAGAGAGCCCAGAAATAAACCCACACACTTACGGACAATTAATTCATGGCAAAGGAAGCAAGAATATGCAATGAAGCAAAGACAGGCTCTTCAATAAGTGGTTCTGGGAAAACTGGACAGCTACATGTAAAAGAATGAAATTAGAACACTCCCTAACACCATACACAGAAATAAACTCAAAATGGATTAAAGACCTAAATGTAAGGCCAGATGCTACAAAACTTTTAGAGGAAAACATAGGCAGAACACTCTATGGCATAAAGCACAGCAAGATCCTTTTTGACCCACCTCCTACAGTAATGGAAATGAAAACAAAAATAAACCAGTGGGACCTAATGAAACTTAAAAGCTTTTGCACAACAAAGGAAACCATAAATAAAACAAAAAGAAAACTTACAGAATGGGAGAAAATATTTCCAAACCATGAGACCAACAAGGGATTAATTTTCAAAATATACAAACAGCTCATATAGCTCAATATCAAAAAAACAAACAACCCACTCAAAAATTGAGTGAAACTCTTAAATAGACATTTCTCCAAGAGGACATCAAGATGATCAACAGACAAATGAAAAGATACTCAACACAGTTAATTAGAGAAATGCAAATCAAAACTACAACGAGGTATCGCCTCACACAGGTCAGAATGGCCATCATCAAGAAGTCTACAAACAATAAATGCTGGAGAGGGTGTGGAGAAAAGGCAACCCTCCTGTACTGTTGGTGGGAATGTAAAATGGTACAGCCACTATGGAGAACATTATGGAGGTTTGTTAAAAAACTAAAAACAGAGTTACCATATGACCCAGCAATCCCAGTCCTGGGCATATACCCAGAGGAAAAACATGGATCAAAAGGATACATGCACCCCAATGTTCACTGCAGCACTGTTTACAATGCCAAGACCTGGAAGCACCTAAATGTCCATTGACAGATGAATGGATAAAGAAGTGGTACGTATACACAATGGAATATTACTCAGCCATAATAAAGAATGAAATAATGCCATTTGCAGCAACATGGATGGACCTAGAGATTGTCATACTGAGTGAAGTAAGTCAGACAGAGAAAGACAAATACCATATGATATCACTTATATGTGGAATCTTAAATACGATTCAAATGAACTTATTTACAAAACAGAAAGAGACTCACAGACATAGAAAACAAACTATGGTTTCCAAAGGGGAAATGGGGTGCAGAGGGAGGGGTAAATTAGGAGGCTGGGATTAACAGATACACACTACCATACATAAAACAGATAAACAACAAGGACTTACTATATAACACAGGGAACTATATTCAATATCTTGTAATAAGTTATAATGGAAAAGAATCTGAAAAAGAATATACATGTCTGAATCACTTTGCTGTACACCTGAAACTAATACAACATCATAAATCAACTATACTCCAGTAAAGAAAAAAAAAAAAAAGGTATGAATTGCCCCTCTGCTTCTGATGGCACAAGCACAGCAACCCCGCCCCCCAAGGCCAGAGGGGGACTGACCACTGGGCTCCACCATGAAGGCCGGGAGAGCTCAGCAAAAGAGAAGATGGGGCCACCCCACAGGGCCAGGAAGCCAGATTCCCAGCACGAGTAAAGAACATCTCAAGGAGAGAGCGGGCCACTGTGTCCAGTGCCCTCAGGAGATGACGGCTGAGATGTGACTGTCCCACGAGGCTTGCCTCTGAATCAGAGTACATTCACAGGGCATCTCCTTATAATGGTGTCTTCCACATAGTAATTCCCAGATACATGAAGAAACTTGGAACAAGTTCATGTTTAGTGAATTGGGTAGCAGGAAGTAAGTTACAGGGTATTAAAGTAAAAGTTAAGAGGCAGAAATAAAAGACATACCCATAGCTTGATGATATAAAAACATCCATCTTTCAGAATCATCTTTGTCGGCACGGGCGGGGGGCGGTTTGTTGTTATTTTTCTGAAGGTGTTCCACTTTTTAAAAAATTGAAGTATAGTTGATTTACAATGTTGTGATAGTTTCTGGTTTTTAAAATAAATTAAGTTGCATGCAGTCAGCATATTTCAGTTCACAGGTCAGGCAATAACACCAGTGCAATCTACGTGGAGTGAAAATCTTCCACCTATCCTCTCCGCCACAAGCTAAGGAATGCTCTTGCTAAATCTCAGGACACTGGACGTGGGCCTGCTGCCCTTACAGTCCTTTCCTCTTGAGCTGAAACCCAAACGTCAGGGCTGCTGGAAGGCTGGTAAATGAGTGGCATTTTCTGAATTCTTGCTTATTTTTAAACAAGTGTAGAGCTAATAAAATCACAAAGCTTTTAAGTTTTATTTTCCAATTTTTTTTCCTACAGAGGCAGTCAGGTGCTCAATGAGAAGAGTCCATCTCGATTTCTAGAGATTAACTACTTTACTGCAGACAAACTAGTCAAATTTAGGTTAGAATTAGTATATCAAAGAATCATGTCACGAAGAGTTACTATCAACATTACCAAAACTAGGTATCTTTTAAATCTCTTTGTAATTTTTTTTTTTATTGGGGTATAGCTGTTTTACAATGTTGTGTTAGTTTCTATTGTACAGTGGAGTTCCCTGTGCTACATAGCAGGTTCTTATTAGTTATCTGTTTTATACGTATTAGTGTGTAGATGTCAATCCCAATCTCCCAATTCATCCCACCTCCCCCCCCAAAAAAATCTTTAAATATAGAGAAGCAAGAAAAATGCATGTATCAGGGAATCAATCTTAAATTTTTTGTGATACACTGAAGAAAGGCAACATCTGCCCTAGAAGCCTTAAGAAGAAGGATAAGCCAGTAAAATGAAACACAAGCTTTGGCCCATGTGGCTTTTCCTTCACAACTGAAGAAATGATCTCGTTCAAAATGGACAGCTGGGTATTTTATTGTCACAAAACAACTGTTGCTCAATGCCACCAAACTAGCTGCTAGTTTAGTGCATGTCAATACTGCAGCAGGAATGACATCTTGATTTCCTCCAGGCTTGGATTTTTTTCTCTTCGAGTATCTTTCCATCTATTTTTCATGTTAACGTATTTGAAAGACAGACAGACCAACCCTCAGACAGTTCTAAATGTAGAAAGAAGTGGGTTCTTAAATGGTTTATCAAAATCGAGTTTGGGCTAAATGCAGTTTTGCCTGTATTAACTTATTTACTTATTGTATTTTTATTTTGCCACACAGCATACAGGTTCTTACCCCGACCAGGGATTGAATCCACGCCCTTTGCAGTGGAAGTGCAGTCTTAACCACTGGACCGCCAGGGAAGTCCTATAGTTTGTTATTTTTTAATTTAAAGCCAGACTTATATCTCAGTTGCCTTTGAGGACTCAAAGATTTGTGGATCTTTTTTACTTTTTCATTTCCGTTTTTTTAATGAAAAGCCTTCATTCTAATGGAAAAGAATTTGCTGATGACACAAATTTAGAAATGTGACTCACTGGTATGCTCCTGGAGGTTTGAAATTAGAGGAGTCTGGATGTGGTCAGCAATGAGAGATACAGGTGGTCAGTAGGGGTTCGGCCAGGTAGAAAAGCTTTCCCGCCAGAAAGGTCACAGGCTGGGCTTCAGGTGGGGATGCAACCAGCAGTTAAAGGTCTTTCTCGATAAGAAGAGGCTCCTTGTCATTCTCACCTGTGTACACCAGCAGGCACGTCAGGGAACAGACCAGCTCCAGGGCCAGCGTGGCCAGAATGAGGTCCAGGTACAGCGTGCTGGGCTCTGGGAAGGAGTGCTGCAGGCAGAGCAGGAGGAGGAGCGCCGTGCTGCCTGCGGGAGGAGACGCAGCATGGGTATGGGCACGGGTATGTGCATGGGCATGGACACGGGTATGCGCATGGGTATGGGCGTGGGTGTGGGTGTGGGCGTGGGTATGGGTGTGGATACGGGTGTGGGCGTGGGTATGGGCGTGGGCATGGATGTGGGCGTGGGCATGGGTGTGGGCACGGGTATGTGCATAAGCACGGGTATGGGCACGGGCGTGGATATGGGTGTGGGCACGATGTGGGCATGGGTGTGGGCATGGGTGTGGGCGTGGGTATGGGCGTGGGCGTGGGTGCGGGTATAGGTATGGGTATGGGCACGGTGTGGGCGTGGGTGTGGGTATGGGAGTGGGCCTGGGCCTGGGCATGGGTGCAGGTGCGGGCGTGGTGCCTGAGTCCCGAGCCTGTGTTGCCGGCACTGAGCGGGCGCCACGAGGGTGCACACAGCCACTCAGTTACGCGGCACCGTGGTAAAGCAGGGGACGGAAATCAAACCAACAACACGGCTTCGAGCAAATGATGCCCCACAACACAAATAACAGAACCTGGACACTTTTAAACTCAAGGAGTGAGATTCCACAAGGCCCCAGTGGCCCCCTCTGGCCAAGCGGCGCCGTCAAGGACGCGGCCAGGATCCACAAAAAACCCAGACACGCCGCTGACCTTGGACAGATGACCTAAGGCCTCTACTCCTCGTCTGAAACATGGGATGTCAGTACCTTTCTCACAGGGTTGCTGTGAGAAGTAAACGAGTGTGTGAAAAATACTCAGAATGCTGCCTCGCCTGTAAGTATTCAGTATATGTGAGCTGCTTCCCCCATGCTCTGGCATACCCATCATTTATTTTTGAAGACCATTTTAACCTCATTTTGCACTTTTATTCTGAAGACTGTCAAAGAAAAGCTTAGGGGCAGAAGTCATTCCTGTGGTGTTTTATCTTAGAATTTCCTGAAACTAACATATTTACCTAAGTCTGATCATGGTTGGGGAGGTGCTCGTCTGATTTTCTATTTCTTGGTACAAAGGAAAGTCTGTGAGCCAAAGAATGCTGTTGAAATAACCCATCTGAAGTTCCTCTACAGAAAGTAATGGTCTGGCACAAATCCCTAAGCCTTCCTCTTACACTCACAAATGTCACAGTGTCTTAGCACCTTGACCAATAGCTCAATTTATGAATGAGTTTTGTGTACAAGACAAACAGAACTTCACAGCTTTAGGGAGAGGAAAAAATACTAGGGAAAAACCTCTACAGGGAAAGCGAACCCGCAGTTTCCGGAGGATTTTTGATGCCCCGAGCAAGGCCTGTGTCAGCAGTGTGGGGGTCACATGGTGAACTTGCAGGAGGGGGACATTCCCCTGGATGGCAAGCACTGCGGATATCATGAGAGCACCCTGCCCAGCACCATGTCTCAGTGAAGGGTCAAGTTTTCACTTCAACAAAAAGAACAACTAAATGCGCAACTTGCTATGTAGCTAATAATATTGATAAGAGTTCAAGATGTATTTCGATCTAAGGAAGGAGAACAGATAAATCAGACAAATATTTTCAATGTATTTGAAAGCTGGCAAAGCCCCTTCTCCCATCTCCACAAAACAAAGTAAAATCAATTTGCTTTTCTCTCTGCAGAGAACAAGCATGAGGATGAGGCTAGACAGCACCAGCAATGCTATGCAGGCAGGAAAAAGGATGGTGACACCCTTCAGGTAAGCTGGAAACTCTGTGTCCTCACAGATTTACCTTCTTTCTTCTTCAAATGAGGAAAAAAAGGATTTAAAGAAAATAAAAACAAAGTAAACTCCTGCCCCAATCTCTTGGCTTTTCTGGGTCCTTATATGAGCAACTTCAAAGTGATACCATCTGTGATTAAACGAAGTGTCCGATTGTCTACAAACAGATTGTGATTAAGGATCACGTGTGTAGCAATAATTTGAAAGTCAGAGGAAAGGCAAAGATCAGACAATCTCTTGGTTGGCCTCCCAAATACTATTTCCAGACCATCACTGGAGAAACTGAACATTATTTTGGTCAGTATACAGATAGGTTTCTGCTCTTCTCCTTGTCAGAGGCGTGAAGATTATAGTGACATCTTCTAGCCAAAAACAAGTGCTGCAGTCATCAGTAGCCCATAGACACTGCACTCTTCTCCTGGGGGTTCGGAGATGCGCCAAGACCAGCCATCCCACTGCAATGCTGCTTTCTCTGCAGTCACTGGGCCCTCCCGCTCCCATTGAGAACCTCACTAAGCAGATGAACTCACAGCCCGCCCTTTAAGAAAATGCATTACCAGAACACAGAAAAAACATTACATTCTGTGGAACTGCTTCTCTGGAGAAAAAATAATTTCTAAGTTGGTTTCAAAATGTTCAAACATTTATTCTGAACTGAAATTGAAGACGGCTTTTTTAAAAAGGTAGAAACCTTGACAATTAGGCAAAAATACCTAAGGTTCAATTTAATTCCATTAAGCCTTTAAAATGTCTGCAGCCTGGATGGACTTTCTGACCCTGCCTTCGTAAATTGTTTTCCAGGTTTTCTGTTTTAGATAATACATCTTATTATATAACAGTCTCTCTCTTACTGCAGGAAAAGCACTGAGCTTCATTTAAAATGAAACCATTCCCTCTTATCCTACAAGTATCAACTAGCATCAGCTGTATATCTCCTTGAGCTGAATAAGCCTGCTCATACCAGAAGGGGGGAAAAGTCCACACTTCACATGGGGATACCTTGCTCATAGTGAAGGGGACAGAACATGCCACACCAAAATATGCTTCTTTCTCATAAGGATTATTTTAAGCTGATTATTTTTACGAAACAGCAGACACAGATGAAGCTCTGAAAATCAAGTAGGAGTTACTTTTCATGAGGGACATCTACATTTATAAGGGAAGTCTCTATTTTTAAGGTTATATCCCTCTCTGTACCAGGATGACTCTAAATCTCTAGAAACTCTAATCAGTGGAGAAGGCAAGTATTTAAATCTGCATAACAACCTTACCCTTGCTTACTGTGCTTTACCTGTCACCTCCCAGAACTCTTGCCCAACCCCCTCTGGCCCTCCCCATTTTCTTTGGTCTTTAGCTGGAGATGTTATTTAAGGTGGTGGCTAAGGCCATTTTAGGGTTACTCAGTTTTCCTGGGTCTCTCTCATGTATATAGGAGGTATAATGTTATTAAACTTCTGTTTGTTTTTCTCCTGTTGATCTTTTATTGGTAGAATCCAAGCCAAGAACTAGAAGGGTAGAGGGAATATTTTTCCTCCCCTACACAACAAATTCAGATTTCAAAGGAAAACATAAGAAAACCTTCAAGACATTAAGATGATCTGAAGTTTAGCGGTCACATCACTCTCACAAAAATTCGATTATAAAATCAAACTTAACGTTTTCCTCCTGCTGTCATTTATGCCACTCGAGTAGCTGAGTGAGGCAACTGGGCTTACCAGTAGAGTGTATCATCAGCGCAAGGCTTTTAAGATGCCTTGTGGACCGGTAGATCTTGTTATAGCCTCGGTTTCTCACTTTGCTGTGGTGATACTGGATGTATCGTTCAAGAAGAAAATGCAGAATCCACAAAATAACTTTTCCGAGGATTATGACCGTCTGAACTTTCAATGGGTTGGTATAGTTTCCTGGGCACTTGTCCTCAATTGGATTGGGGTACGAACAAAGCACACCTGTTAAAAATGCTAAAATAACAAACACAACCTGATGGAGAAGAAAACAGTGGGATTAATATTCAATATTTGGATTTAAGAAACAATAATGACCATCCCAGCCCACACTCTTATACCTATGACTTCCACTATCCTATTTTTTATGAGTTTAAAAATACTTTTTTTTTTTTGCCATTTTTACAAACTTTTTAAACAGGTAATCTGAAGAAAAATTTGCAGAAAATTTGGGAAACAGATAAAATCACAAATAAGAAAATAAAAATCACCCCAAATCCCATCTAACAGAGATGAGTTCTTAATGCTAAATGCAGTTTCCTGCCCAATTCTCTGTTATTAAAAAGAGTAAAAAAACCAGTTAATTTAGCACCTCAAAAGTAATTAATAAAAATCATGCATTAATAAAGTTTATTTCTAGTTTCAATTTTAAGAGGACAAGAATAACTATCCAGTTAGATTGACAAACGTTCAAAAGACTGGTGTCAAAATATGGGCAGACAATCTCATAAAACGCTGACTGGTCTGGGAAGGGCTGTTGAAAAATAATTTGGAAATATCTTGACCCAGAAAGCCTACCTTAAGGACCTTATCACGCAGAAGAAAAAGCACAGTACCTAGGATATACGGACACAGACATTCACTGCAGTGTTCTCTGCATTTGAAAAAAACCATAAATTGCCCACGTGTATGTGAGCACCCACAGCAGAACACCTGAATAAATTAGCTTTACCCACTCACAGGCCAGAACACCATTCAGCTATGACAGGATTCGCTAAAGCTCTATCAGTTTGGGTGGATGTCTATGACATGTTAAGATTAAGAAAAAATAAGGTGGACAGTTCAAAGTGTGATCTCCAGACCAGTTAGAAATGTGAATTCTCAGGCCCCAAATCCAAGTCTCTGGGGGAGCAGCCAGCAGCCTGCAGGGTAATAAGCTGCTAGGGCATCTGTCGTGTGCTCAAGTCTGAGAAACATTGCTGTTGAGTAATAAACACTGTATGACCTGATTTTTCCTTTTTTTTAGAAATGGGGGACATCCTTTTATAATGTAGTAATCTTTTGGTATGTATCTGTATGGACTTAAAAGACACTGAAAGAGATACAACAAACTGACCCATTTATTAACTCAGGGAGAAGGGGTGAAGCAGAGAGAAGGGAAGACTGTATCTTTGTTTACTTTCGTAATGTTTTACTTGTTACGATAAAGAAATATTATTCTGTAATTTTAAAAACATCAAATAAAGAAAATGTTAAATGCTGTCATTAGCACCTATCACCAAGCATCCAATAGCAGGCAATCTTATCGTAATAAATCTATTTAAAATGTATGTGATTTGTCAAGAGCAGTAATATTTGCTACAGCAACTCAAGATGCACATCCTCATAAAGCAAAGTGGAAAAGTCAACATAGTTACTGAAATACACTGTACATTGACCCCACTGATCCATTTTATACAAAGTAGCACATAAAGACATTAGCTTTTCTTGTTCTTTAACACAAGATTTTCTGAGTCCTAAAATTAGGGCAATCAATCCCATAGTATCAAAGGTAGGCAATTCAAGGTAAAAGTTTTTTTAAAAGAATGTGTGTGTGTGTGTGTGTGTATGTGTGTGTATTGTACATACATAAAGAGTATGTTATACAAATTGTATCAATACAAGAAGGCAGGAGGAAAGAAGCGCTTCAGCTGCTACCTGGGGATCAGGAAGCCATGGCAGAAACAGGCCACTTAATAGATCCACATGAGGAAGAGAGGTGCACCTCTGTCCTCAGTGCACCCAGTTCTGAGTTCAAGTCTCCAGCAGCGCACCTCACTGGAGCAGCAGCTGGGCCAATCCTTAACCACATTCACCCTCCTCAGGAACACCCAAGGAGTGGCGAGAATTTGCCCCCTGCTGATTTTTCACATTGCAGCAAAGAATAACTACAACCCCTAGTGCTTGAGATTGCAGTAACCAAAATGAGGAAATAATTAACACTTGGAGCAGCACCCCCAATAAGCCTACGAGACATTCATATATGTGTCTTGTTTTGTTTTCATGATGCCAAATTTTATTTGTTTGGCTATTTATTTTTATTGAAGGATATAATTGACCTAACATTGTAAAAGGTTAAGGTGTGCAATGTATTGATTTGAAACATTCATATATTGTGAAATGATGGCCACTGTAGCTTTAGCCAACACCTCTATCATGTCACATAATTACCATTTCTTTTTTGTGGTGAGAGCAATTAAGATATTTAGTCTCCTGCAACTTTGAAATGTATAATATTATAGAGTTGACTGTAATCACTGTGCTATGCATTAGATCGCCAGGATTTATTTCTCTAGTGGTTGCAACACATGTTTTTAAACATCCCCAGACATTTGTAATTTTCTCATATAAAACACGGGGCAATATTATACTGATTTCTCTGCTTTACATTATTTCCTAGGTGTAAATAAATTAATAAATTTCCATGATGACATATATAGATTTATCTGTATCTTCTTTTGTTTTTATAACTGAGGAATATATGCATATGGTAAAAAAAAAAAAAATTCAAATACTACAAAATGTAAACATTAAAACATATTAGGTATGCCTTTCACTGAGGCACTCAGTGCAACTAGCATTAAAACGGTCTTGTGAATGCTTCTGGAAATATTCTATTACAGAATACAGGAATAAACATTAAGAGTTTCCAGTACCAATTCCAATGTGTGTGGGGAGGGGGGGCCAGAGGTGGGGGGTGCGTCTCTGACACCAGCTAGGCGTCCTACAGTTCAACTCAATTCTGGCACTATCTACCTGGAAAGAGCATCAGATCCCATGGGTTAAAGGCTCAGTCCCACAAGACTACCCCCACTTCAGATGCTAATTGCAAATCCAGGTTGTTACCAGTGCTTCTTACCCACTGGCTACAAATCTGAGGTCCCACCAACTCCTTCTTGGGTTCAATTAGTTTGCTAGAGTGGCTCACAGAACTCAGGAAACCTGTTTACTCACCAGATTACCAATTTATTATGAAGGAAATTAAAGGACACAAATGAACTGCTGGATGAAGAGATACTTCGGGTGAGGTGCCAAAGGCGCATCTGTCCGGGCGGCGTCTGGGGCCTGGCGGGGGCCTCATGACAAGTGTTCTGTGCACCACCCTGGACGCTGAACCCCTCCTTTCAGGTCTCTATGGAGGCGTCATCACAGGCCTGGGTGATTCACTCCTGGGTCATGGGTGGATGATTCCACCTCCAGCCCCTTTCCCATCCCCAGAGGCCAGGGGGTGGGACTGAAAGCTCTAACCTGCTAATCTTGGTTGGTTCCCCTGGCAACCAGTCCCCCCCATCCTTAGGTGCTTTCCAAAGTCACCCTCATTAACGTAAACTCAGGTGTGGTCGAAAGGGGCTTGTGATGAATATCAAGACATCCATTTTACCTTTATGACTCTGAAGTGATTTTAGGAACTGAGGAGAAAAGACAAAAAATTATAACAAAAGATGCTCCCATCGCTCTTATTGCTCAGGAAATTCCGAGGCTTTGGGGAGCTGTAAGCCAGAAACCACGGATGGAGACCAAATATATATGAGAACATATATACGAGAACTATATTCTGACCATCTGAATGGCCACATACATTTCTTATAAGTCACAATATCACCCGTGTACACAATAGCGCTCTCAACTCCCTTTTAAAATGTGCAAATAGGAAGATTCTGTACACACCGTTGTAAACCTCATTTTTTTCCATTCAACAATGAATCATGAAGAGTAGTCTAAATACATACACATCCACCCCAAGTTTCTCTTTGAATACTGCATAAGCATTCCTTCACATGGACAGGACACACAGAGCATCTTCTCGACAGTGGTAGTTTGCAGTTTCTTCATATTACAGACAAGATGGCTATCATAAACAATATCCTTACATGTATGCAAATATGTCTACAATAAATTCTCTGAAGTAGAGATATGAGTAAAAAAGGATGCACACTTTAAATGTTGAGAGATATAACCAAACTGTCCCCTGAAGAGGTTATAAACTTTTAAAAAACCTCATCTCTGCATGGACCACTTTCTCCTGGCCGACTTACATGTATCAGCAAGAGAAGACTTGCTATGATGACTGTAGGAAGAGGGTGGAATCTGGGCCTGAAATGAGCTTGTAATGAGTGATGTGCGAGATGCTGGGTGTCCAGAAGGGGGTCATCCTCAATACTCTGGACGAAATCCAAGGAACCCTGGGGTGCAGAAAAAAGGAAGCAAGCTATCATCACTTTCCGGATTATGTTTCCACAAAAAATCTACTCAACCACAAAGCTTGAAAACTCATTGCACAAATTAGATAAGAAAACACACTCCCTACCTAAAGCCAATTTTGAAAAAATACCATAAACTTCTTGATGACTACAGTAAACAAACTGGTAAAAACAATTATTAAAACAAGTAGAAGAAATCTTAATTCTTTATCTCCAAATGAGGTAATATATGAGATTAAAGCAGATAATTTTTTTCAAGCCCTCAAAACTTAGATATTGATTTATTTAACATTATATATGTATACGTATATTTGTATGTTTGGCCACATCATGTGGCATGTGGGATCTTAGTTCCCCCACCAGGGATCAAACCCATGACCCCTGCAGTGGAAGCGCAGTCTTAACCACTGGACCCCAGGGTAGCCCCCAACATTATTTGTATTATTGACAAAAATAATTACATATGGTTACAATTCTTAAACTATATCTCAGTGTTCCACAAAATTTTGGAAAGCTGGTTGAGGCTTTACTAAGAGGTCTTATACAAACTTTCAATCATGATAGAAGTATTTTAGAGTGTTAATAGAAACAGATCACTTTGATAGACCCTCAAAGAGACTGTAGTTTGTAGATACCAGATTCTCAATAGTTGCAATGTCACTGAGGTACCCAGCAAAGGCTGAGCTGCAACCTCAAAATCTTGTTAGTCATGTTTAAAGGTACGGTCTTGACAGGAACAGTATTTTAGGTCTCTGGTGCATGCGACAATCTCTGTCTCACAGCCTTACTGAAAACTGTTATGTATAAGGCACTGTTCCTGAGATAAAAGAATGTAAGACACAGTCCCTGTCCAAAAGGAGATTACATTTTCATCAGGGAGGTTAGGATAAAGCCATGTAGGACTAAACAGTGTAAGAATGCACAACAGAATATAGTACATGGCATGTTATAGGGAAGCACATAATAAATCAGCAAATGAATAGCACAAATGATGCAACAAATTTAGGTTAGATAATTGCACTAGAACAAGAGGGAAATGAAAATCTAGTGGGAAGATAAGGGTTCTTCACTTTGGAAGGGGTGTAAGGCCAGGCTGCTGGGCACCAGGGTTATGAAGCTAACACAGCAATCTGGGACAAGACCAGACCTGGGGCGGGCTTCTCAAGTTCCTCCCACAGGCATTCATCACTGCTGCAATTCTTTTATTCAATACCTAGACAGCTTCCTGTTTAGTTTGCCATAACTCATGGAGGAATTCTGATGATTTCTGTTCTCTTCAGGACTTCTCTGCTTCTAGCTTTGACAGTTAGCAGCTGTCCCACCCCCAAAGCTCTTCTCTTAGCTAATGTCCATGCACCTCTCCAGGCCATCCTTCCAGTCTCTATGCCTCTTCATTCCTCCCCACATGTCAAACGTCTGTCTCAGCAAAAATGCCACCTTCTCTGATGCCTCAACACCGTTCCTACTGCCCTTCTCATCTGACATTGTAGCTTTTATTTCTGCAGGTCTGAGTGGGTCTACTTTATATCTCCCATGTGTCTTTCTAACCTTTGGAACATATAGAAAACAGTTATATAATTTTTTTAATGTTTTTGTTTGCTATTTCTAGCATGTCATTTTTGAATCAGTTTTAATTGGCTGATTATGGTCATATTTCCCTCTTTGTATAGTTGATCATTTTTTCTACTTTACTGAGATATGATTAACATGTCACATTGTATAAGTTTGCATATATATTGCAAAATGATTACCACCAAAGCATTACCTAACACCTCCACTAAATCACATAATTGGCAATGCCTGGTAATTTTGGATTGGATGCCAGACACTGCAAAATGTACCTCTTTGGGCACTGGACATTTTTGTATTCCTATAAATATTTTTGAGCTTTGTTCTGGGATTCAGTTAAGTCACTTGAAACAGTCTGATCTTCCTGGTTTCTCTTTTAAGGTGCTTCTTAGGTGGCACCATACCATGTTCGGTCTAGTACTAATTCTTCCCTACAAGTGAGGCAAGACCTTTCTGAACACTCTACCTACTACCCTGTGATCATGAGGTCTTCAGTCTGGCTGGGAGAACGGGCACTATTCCTGGCCCCACATGAGAGTACCGCTCCTTTTAGTTGTCCTGGGTGGTTTTTTTCCCCCATCCTTAGAGAGTTTCCTCAGAGCCACGCAGAGGAGGACTCAGCTGAATGCCTGAGGGGACTCTGCATCTCTTCCGAGCTCTCCCTCAGTGCAGCACTCTCCTCTCTGGGTTCTCCATCTTATGAACTCCAGCTGCTTTGGTATCCCCAGATTCAGCTCCACCTCCTCAACTCAGGATCCACTGAAGCCCCGCCTGGTCCCCCTCCCTCTGCCCCAGCCTGCAAACTCTCTCAAGGCAGTGAGCTGGGGCAATCACACGGCTCACGTCATCTGTATCCCATCTCTCAGAGATCACTGTTCTTCATTGCCTGATGTCTATTATCTCAAAAAGTGTTCTCCCATACATTATGTATAGGTTTTTGGTTCTTTCAGGCAGAAAGAAGCACAAGGTATCAAAGTGGTTGGAATACGGTATGCTTCACAAGAGCAGGACTCTGCATTATACTATGTTCTTTGTACCTTTAGTACCTGATGCACAGCAGGTGCTCAGTATATGTGCTGAGTGAATGAAAGACAGCCCAACCTCCTGAACTGCTGGGATCTGGGAATGCTTTAAAAGGTAGCACTGAAACTCTGACTGTAAAATAGTCTGGTTTATCTCCCACTCATTCACTTTCACGCACCTTCTCTAGCCTGCATGAGTTTTCTGGAATGCCCCACAAATATCCACTCATCTTTTTCAGAATCCAACTCATCTTTCAAGGTCCAATCAAAACTTATATCCTCTATAAAACCTGCCCTGCCAAGAGTTTGCTTTCTACTTTAAAACTCCTAAAAAACATACTGCCCACAATATTAATTTGGAATATTTCTTATGCTGCCTTGTATTGTTTCCTTTATGTGTCTGCCTTTTGTTTTCCCTGCCTACACTGAAGGAGTTGGGGACAATACAGTTTCTATGTCATATATTCAATGTTCATGAAATATAATGCATTCGGTGACTACATCAAATACACTGTCCTTTGGATCCTATAGGGAATGTAGGAAAACCACACAAACAGCACCCTGCCACTCTCTGTAACTCACCATCTACAAGTGAAGAGAGCTGTTGTTCTGTCCACACCATCTCCTCCCTCTTCCTTTGTGACAATAACCACTTCCTTAGGGGACCCAACGTCTATCTCTGCATTAAGTCTCAAGGGGAACATCCTCTGACGTTCTTCAGCCTCCTCTGGCCTGGGATGGTCATGGAACCAGAGGGTTGGGCCAGGCCAGCTCTCCTGCAGAGCAGAAAAGCACGCAGAGGCCATGGCAGGCAGATCACCCCAGGACAGATTCTGAAAGGAGTCCTGTCATTGGATCCCTTGAGCTGCCCTCATTTGGATCCTTTCAGAGGCCTAGGTGTTCATCTTCCCTATATCCTTTCAAATAAATGCCTTTCTTCCTTAAAGTCGCCAGAATTGATTCACCCGCTTGCAAACAAAGCACCCTAACTAAAAAGCCTTTGCCTCTTTTAACTGATTTAGGTGTCTGGGCCTAAGACACAACACACAGTTTTTAGCTTTCTCCTGAGCAGTAGAAACCATATCCACAAAATATCAAAAGCATGCAACTCGGTCAGATCTGAAGAGTTAGCTATGCAGCTGTTGGTGAACAATTACTCTCCAACTGTTTTGGAAACAAATTTATAGGGCTGTACTAATCCTAATGCCAAAAAGGTACAGATCCAAGAATCTGGGGCAGCTTAGCATCAACCAAGAAGCATTTACTGCACACATTTTTATAAGCGTCTCTCATTTTCCTCTTAGATACTCATTTTCTCCACACATTGTCAGTTCATGAATCTCACCCTTAAAAAATTTAGAAACAATCAATTTTTCTTTAAATATATTTGAGCCTCAAATCTATTTCCAGGTGTTAGTTTCCATTTTCTCAACTGAAAAAAAAAATGAGAATTTTTTAGTCTTACCATTAGAAATTGTTTGGTCTTTAGTCACGATAATTGAACTATGGTCACTATTTGCACAAGAATCTAAGGTCTTGTAGGGCTGGAACTGTGTTTCATGTGTCTTGTCTGATGCACCTCAATCAGTGATAGGATCACAGTAATATTCCTATTAATTTATTAACTCAAATCAGTGCTTTAATATAACTGTCAACTTTGCATTTTTCAAGAGCAAGAATTTTGTGCCAATGGGCAAGCCAATTAATTCTGGGCACAAATACATGCTCTTCCTAAAAATGTTTTAATACACAAAGTTTTTTGCAATTACGCTTCACTCCCAACACTATATACTCTGTAACTAGTGCACTGATTTTTTAGTAATCTGGTTTGGATCCACCTAAATTAGGAGATTTAAAAATCCCTTCCCTGCTACCATGCCTCGATTCAAAACATCACGACACTGCTTTTTTCCAGTGTGGATTTCCGGGTGGTGACAGCGACAGCTCTGCCCGCAGGACGCCGCAGCCGCTCCAGCTCACAGTCCTCAGGGCCAAGGCCAAGAGGAGGGGCGCTGCGCCCGGGCGTCCGAGCGGCCGCCCCAGTTCCGGGGCCCGACACGCGCCCTCACTGGGCTGGGGCCCGCCCGGCCTCCCCCGGGGGAAGCAGCCCGGGGCCGGGCCGACGCTTCCTCCCCGCAGCCCAGCGCCCGGACAGCCCCGCGCAGCAGGCGCCCCTCCGCCCGCGGCTGCCCCCACCCCAGCCTCCGCCCGGAAGAGGGGGCTCCGGGCCGGCCGCTCGCCGCCAGCATCCGCGCACTCACGTCCTCCATGCTGCCCGCCGCCGGAGGCCGCAGCCCCGCCGCCGCAGGCCGCAGCCGGGCCGCGCAGCCTCCGCACCCGAGCCCGGCCCCGCCTTCCGGGGCCCGCCCCCGGGCCCGCCCCCCGTTTTCCATTAGCCGAGGCTCGGCGGGTGGGCCCCGCCTCCTCGCTCCAGAGCCCAGAGGCCCGCGGCCTCCCCGGACCCGCCCCCTCGCTCCCGATTGGCAGAGGGGCGGAATGGACTGGCCCCGCCTCCCGCTTTCTATTGGCTGATGCTGAGGGGGCTGCTCCGAAACCTCGGTCCTGAATGGCCGGAGAGGAAGGGGGCATGCTACCCACTGAAGACCAGCCCCCCACGGCCATTGTCTCTGGGAAAGCCGCGGTGCCTGGGGGTCGCTCAACCTGCGCTCGAGTCCTAGGCTGGCCGGAAATCTGGGCGCTAAAGGATGCGCCATTTGCTTTTTCGTAAAACATTAACTTTAATCGGGCTTGTTTAATTATTGTTTGCAGCACAGCTCCGTGCATAGAATCAGAGGTAGCATCCCAGCTTCTCATTTATAACTCAAAACTCCACCTGCAGAGGGACGCGAACAGAATAAAGACTGATTTCCAGGACATATTTACAGATTTCACCACTGGGACACAGGAGGCAATAAAGAATTTTTAGGGCTTTCTCTCTCTCTCTCTCTTTTTTTTTTTTTTTTGAAGTGGAATTGCAAAAGAAAACTTTATATTTTTCTGAAAATATACGATCGTTGTAAAAATGTAAGGAAAATAAAATTTCCTGTTAATAGCAGTCCGGTTGCTGATACTACAGTACATACACTTTCATACTTTTTAGTGCTTATTCGTGCATTGTGTATGGTGTAATCTTGTTTATACCTTTGGTGAAACAAAATCATTTAAGTTTCAGCAAAGCAAAAGATGGCATAAGACTCCACTTGATCTTTAAAATCTCATTAAAATTTTAAATCTTTAAAATTTCCTGAGATTCCACGAACTATTTCTTAGGAGCCTTTTCTAGAAGTGCATTCCCCCCACCCAACATTTTATTTTTTAAATTTTTCAAACCTAGGGAAATGTTGAAAGACAAGTAGGGTGAACATCCATGTACCCCTCACATTGACTCAACAGTGGTTAACATCATGCCAGCAGTTAGTTGCTCTGTGTGAGGGCATGTGCTTGTGTGTGTGTCACACATTTTTTTTAACTGAACCATTTGAAAGTAGGTTGAGGACATAAGGAAACGTCATTCCTGAATACTTCATTGCCTAAAAATGACATTTTCCTACTTAACTAAAATAATATTATTACACCTAAGAAAACTAATAGTAATTCCGTATTTGAAAATCCATGTCAAAAAATTTCCAAATTGTCCCCCAAGTGTCTTATTTGCTGCTTTTTTCCCACCATCTAGGATCCAATCAAGGTGCACACATTGCATTTAGTCGACATGTATTTTAACATGTATAGTAAACTGGTTAAGCCAGGGTTCTGGAATTAGTCATGGAGGTTTGAATTCTGCGTCTTACTAAGGGTGTGATCTTGGGCACTTTTTATGTTCTCTAGGGCTCAGTTTCCTCATTTGTAAAAATGGAACTGTTACTATTTCTAATTTCAGAGAGCTATTTGACTAAATGAAATATGCATGTAATGCTCTTATACAGGGTGGTCTCTACAAAGCACACAGCAAATGTTAGTCACATTTTTGTCTAATTCAGGTTTATTGAAGCATTATTAACATACATACTTATAGTTATTGTTTTAATAACACGTTAAAATGCTATTATTCAAATAGTTCAGCAAGTCTTTTTTCCAAAGGTTAACATTTTTCAAAATAAAAAAAGTTGGAGGTGTTACCAAGTCCAAGCTTGTACTGCTTGCCGCACAACAGGCCAATAACTCCAGAGACAAGGTGTTGGGGCAGGAATATCAAGTTTATTCAGAAAGCCGGCAGACTGAGAAGATGGTGGACGAGTGTCCCAAAGAACCATCTTGCCTGAGTTAGAATTCAGGCTTCTTTTATACTAAAAGAGGAGGGAGTAAAGTCAAACATTTCCTGGTTCTGGTCAGCCTTCAGAGGGGATGTGTTAATGTCTTCCTTCCTGCAGTCATTCATAGGTGGGCCTGGTCAGGATGTTTGCTGTGAGCTAAACAAAGGCATTTTAGCTAAATAGCTCATTCCCTGGGGGCAGGGTTCCCAGAGATGGGCCATTATGTATAATTTAAGCTTATAGGCAGCATCCCTTTATTGATTAACTTAGAATACAAATGTTCTTCCCATTACAGGGGGACAAAGATGGTGGTGCACTTGGTAGGCTAAAGGACTTGCTTACACTTTAGGGTAGAAATAATCTGTGATTACCCAGTATAAACCAGAGGGAGCAATGGTCTCAAGAAACAGAATTCTGAACATTATGACGTTTTATGGAGTGGGTTGTTGGGGAGTGAGTTTGTCAGGTTAGGAAGTGTGTGTCCATAGGAGACCTTAACTTCCAGGAATAACAGTGAGTGAGGGAAAATGTGCTCTGTGGGAAAGGTAAGAGTGAATATTTAGAAGGAAGAATTAGAACAAGTTTATCTTTGCCTCACCATTTTGTGTAGGCCTAAACATACAAGAGTAGGTGCCTCTGTCATGTTTACTGTGTCCACAAAAGTTAGAAATAAAGAGAAATATATAATTGCCACTAAAGGTCATCAATATCTGCACTAAGGGAATATAACCAGAAACAATGGGTTAGGTGTAGGAATACGGTTCTGTGGAATTCTGTCCAAAGGCACCATCCAAATGGTGTTTTTATAGAACCAAAGACATATATGATAGGTATGGGGAATTAAAACTTAGTCATCATCGGGAAAGATTATTAAAATCTCATGTCTGCATAATGCTCTAGTGATAGTTGAAACAATTTAAATAAACATAGCCCTATAAAAAATTATATTTATAAAAGTGTCTGACACTTCATTTTTGCATGATTAAAATATTTTTGGTGAAGATTCTTGCACTTGTTTACCTATGAGGAGTAAGAGGAGAGCAGAGACCCTGTCTTTCTGCCAAACACCTGGTGAAGATTCGCGTCTGAAGTGCCATCTTTCCTATGAGTGTGTCACCATTGACAGTTCTAAGCACAGTGCTTAGCTGCTTTCACAGATAGTGTTAATAATATCTCATTTTTTCCAATATCAAAAGAAAATACATCCTTAATTCACCACAACTTCCATTTGCTGATGAAAAAATAATGTCGGTCTAACAAAGAAAAGCTCCAAGGATTGTTCTACCCACAGTTACAAAAGGTTTTGAGACAGAGAGCTGTACATCAAATGACATACATATTATTGACAGTTTACACAATCCAGTTGTGTACGTACAAAGCAAGCAGTGGGTCATGGGTCATTGTGGCCCCTTACAAAATTACGAAGGAATGTTACCTTTTAAGGAGTTGTCTTTTGGTGCTAGGAAATGTTGCTCTCTATGGTTGAGCAGATATTTCTGCCAATTGGGAGGTTTGGTCTATGAATAATGCAGACACACAATGCACAGAGTGGGGACAGAGGAGGCCAAAGGGCAGAGAAGAATTTTTGTGCTTAAAGTTCGCTTATCTTGCCATTAAATATGAATTTTATTTCACACATTATTCAGCCTAACATATCTAGTATCATGTATCATGCAAACAATAGGTACCTAATTAATATTTATTATTGATTTTAAAGTGAGACCTCTTTACTCTCTTCAGCTACTGATACTGATTTTTAACTTGCCTTTTTAATCAAATATCAGATTGAATTGGTCCAAGCTAGACCTTTTTACAAGTCTCTTAATTTTCCCTGTACCTCTATTGCAGAAAAAACCGATCCCACGAGAAACCAAGCACCACACTCGGAGAGCTGGAGAACTCAGGTTTATTGAGCTGGCAGACCCAGACGAGCTAACGCTCCAAAATTCTGGGCCCTGTTTCAGGGGAGTCTTCTCCTTATATAGGTTAAAACATACAGCTATAATTGGTACAAACTGATTGGCTACAAATTTCTATAGGTCACAGGCAGTTACAGAGTGAGGGGGTTGTCATGGGTTACACACATAGTAGGGGGTCCTAACAGGAACTTGTAGGAGCTGGACATTCCATTCCTATCAGGACTAAGGTCGCAATTTGCATTCTCATATTGGTTGCAGGTCGAAGTTAATGGTCACTTAACAAGTCTATGTGCAAAGGGTTTCAAACAAAGGCTTGAGGGGGTTGCCTGAGAGTGAGAGACATTCTTCCCTTATCTGATCACTCTAGTAATTCATTTTACTGTTTAACTGAAAGTGGTGAGCAGGCCTTTACAAGATAGAGGAGGGTACGAGTATGGAAATTTCAATTTCCTCAGCACTATCAGGAATGCACATATTCCAAATTCGATCTTTGGATAATGCTTTGTAGCTGTCTCTCTTAGATCCCCAGAGATGTTGCACTGAAATTTTTCCCTTTCAATGAACAGTCAGAAAAAATAAGTCAAGAATTATTTTAGTGTGTCAAATTATTTTTGGCTTATGTGCTTTCTCTAGAAAACTTTTTTCAGAAAGAAATTTAAGGATATTATGAGCAATTGGAAATATTCCACAGTTTCCATTTTTATTTGTTCCATAAATGTTTGTGTTTTTCAGAGCACTGTGTACCACAAATAGAATCCAATTGTAACCAAACATTTAAAATTTGGGTGAAAAAGTTCTATTAGAGGTCCTCAGAACCTACGAAATTTTAGACTTATTATCCAGCACTTCCTCCCACATTATTGGTTTGTGTTCTCCAGGAGTATTGTGCATGACATTTAAAAACACACTTGTTTTTTGAAGACAGAAAAATTTTATTTTGGTTTCACTGACTAATTTGGGAGTGGGAGAACATATTTGCTAAAACTTCCAAAAATAATTTGTCCTTGGATAGACACCAAATATGTGAAGTTTTAGACCAACACCAAAATTTCCCTGAAAGTTTAGAAAAAAATGTTTATAGAAACTCAGGATGAAATTAATTTTGTAATTTTCATGGAAATCAAGGCTACTACTTCATAATTCTAGAGCTGGTCTCATCTGATCTCTGCTCCTGCCTGATTCTACTCTAGAGTTAAGTCCCAGGCTCTGCAATTCAGCCTAGTTAGTTCCTAGCATTTTCATGGAGGATTTCCTTATTTCAGAAATAACCATGAATCTTAAAAAAAAAGAAAAGAAAAGAAAAGAAAAGAAATAACCAGAAGATGGGGCGTTCAGCTTTCTGCGGTGATGTCTCATTTAATTAAGTCCTAGACGTTTAAGAAGTAAAATTTTTCTTTTAAAATACAATTCACAATTCTGTGTGCTGAGGTTTCAAAGACATTTCAAAGTGTCCTCCAATAATTATTTTGATTTTCCAGTATTTAGAAAAGCTTGTAGCTTCAGTCTCTAAAGTTGTTTTGGCAGAGGTGACATAAAGCAGGATGTATGATGATTTGCTGTTTACAGCATCTTTGTTAATATAAGCTAGAGATGAATTTGTTCTTTACAATAAGTGAAAATTAAGTTACTTAGAGTGTTGAAAAGGAGAAAAAACAGAAGATAAAAAGAAATAACGTAAATTTGTACATGGACACGTGTATATGCTGCCTCTCTCTAAGAAGGATCCTAGGTACAGCATTTATGTGGGCATGACAATTTACAAAGCCTTTACACATTTTTAAACAACATTTCTATTTTGGTCCTGATGACAATCCTCAGAGGTGGGGTTGTGCAATATTATTTCTTGCATTTTACAGTTCAGAAAATTGGTAAGAATATTTAAATGACTTTCCCAAGATCACCTGTTAATCACAGGGACACTGGAGCTTGACTTTATGTTCAGCACTCCCTCACTTATTCATTTATTCATTCATCAATAAATATTTGCTAAACTCCTCCAATGTGGAAAACTGATAGGCACTGTGGGAAACTAAAAAAAAATCAGTAAGTCCTATGTTTCCTCGTCTCTATTCCTTGCCTCCTGGCTCGTTTTTGTAAATGCTGCTCTCAGATTTGCCCTTAGACTCTTGTCTTCAGGCTTCCTTTCTACATGGACTGAGTATACTATACTCCCAAATGCCCATTATCCTCCCAGTTATGCCCTCTCATGATGTTCTGTTCTCCAGCATCAGCCCAGTTCTCTGGTATCTCCTGTCGACTCTTCCCCATTTTCAGGTTTCTGTTCTCAGCTGACAGTTATAAAGGATTCCTGGACATTCTGACGTGTGTTTGAAGTAGAGCAGGAGAAAAAAAAAGAAAGAAAATTTCAGAGAACAAATGAATATTCCATTGTGGTTGAGGTGGCAACTGAGTGGGATTTTACAGAGAAAAGTAGGAAGGGATGGATGTTTGGATTAAAGGGAAAGAGCAAAGAACCCAGATTGGAAGCCATAGTCTCACACACTGGGCTGAGCAGTAGTCCCCTAATCCGGCTCCAGTTCAGGTCTGAACAGATGAGTAGGTTTCATCTTCTCCAGAGAGTGAGTCTTTGTCTGCATAACCCTTCTAGGAGTAAAATGTCCTGCTCCTTTTTCAACTGGGACTTTATACTTCTTTTGTAAGTACCTCATAGTTGACGGATTATTTAATGAATGATGTTGGGAAAACCAGACAGCCGTTTAGAAGAAAATGTAACTGGATTGCTCCCACATTCCTTAAGCTGAAATAAATTCCTAAACATTTAAAGATTTAAATATAAAAGATAAATCAACAAATGTTCTAGGAGAAAAGGACATTTTTAACATAGTCTTAAAGTACAGAAAGACTTTCCATGCATAACCCCAAACCCAGAAGCATCAAAGGAAAAAAGTGTAATGAATTTGACTACATAAAATGTTTGAAACTTCTCCATAGGAAAAAAAAGACACCATAAAGTTAAAATATAAATGCCAAATAATTGGAAATAGCCTAAATATCCATTATTTTTGGAATGGTTAAGTAAACTATGGTATCTATAATTAGAATACTATCCAACAGTTTTTTAATATATGTTGGCAAAAAAAAAAGCAGCTCTATAATATGGTGTGTCATAAAAGCAGTGTGCAAAATTTTTTCATGAAAAAGAGTACACATATAATGCAAAAAACAAATATTTTGATATGCAAATATATGCTATGAAAGTATACAGAGCTAGAGAAATTAGGCAAGAAAAAAAATTAAAGGCATTCAAATAAAAAAGAAAGAAGCAAAACTATCTCTATTCACCCAAGACACAATATTACATCTAGAAAACCTTAGGGAATCCACAAAAATACCATTAAAGCTAGGAAAGAAATTCAGCAAAGTTTCAGGATACACAATCAACTCACAAAATGATTTGCATTTCTAAACATTAGCAGCAAACACTCCAGAATAAAAGAAATTCAGAAATAATTCCACTTACAGTAGCATCAAAAAGAATAAAACACTTAGGAATAAATTTAACCAAGGAGGTGAAAGACTTGTACACTGAAAACTGAAGAACATTGCTGAAAAAAATTAAAGACCTATATAAATGAAAGGACATCCCATGTTCATTGATTGCAAGGCTTAATATTAAGATGACAGTACTATTCAAAGTGATAAACAGTTTCAATTCAATCGCTATGAAAATCCTAACAGTATTTTTTTCAGAAATGGAAAAACTCACCCTGAAAATCATATGGAATTCCAGGTGACCCAGAATAGCCAAAATAATCTTGAAAAGGAAGAACAAATTTGAAAGATTCATCCTTTTCCTGATTTCAAAACTTGCTACAAATCTATAGTAATCAAAACAGTGCAATACTAGCACAAGGTTAGACTTTTAGACCAGTAGAATAGAACTGAAATCTGAGAAATAAACCCACACATCTATAATCAATTGATTTTCAACAAAGATGCCAAGATCAATGAAAGAAAGAATGATCTCTTCAACACATTGTGCTGGGAAAACTGGATATCCACACCTTATTCAAAAACTACTCAAAATGAATTAAATTTTAAATTTAAGAGCTAAAACTGTAAAACTATTAGAAGAAAATATAGAGTCAGATCTGCATGATCTTGAATTTGGCAGTTTTTAAAAACTATGACACCAAAAGCACAGGCAATCAAAGAATGGAAAGATAAACTGAGCTTCATTAAAATGAAAAACTTTTGTGCATCAAAAGATGCTATCAAGAAAGTGAAAAGACAACCCACAAAATGAGAAATATTTGACACTCATATGTCCGATAAGGGTTTAATATCCAGAATATATAAAGAACTCCTACAACTAAACATCCAAAATAAAGAAAAAAAGAAAAAAGAAAAGGCCCCGAATAACCCAATCCAAAAAATGGGCAAAGGACTTCAACGGACATTTTTCCAAAGAAGACATACAAATAGCCAATAGGCACATGAAAAAGTGCTCAACATCATTAGTCAACAGAGAAATGCAAATCAAATTCCCAATGAAATGCCACATCACACCTACTATACTCAGAAAAATGCTAAATAGTAAATGTTGGCAACAGTGTGGGAAAATTGGAATCCCCGAACATTTCTGGTTAGAAATGTAAAATGATGAAGCTGAAAACAGTTTGGCAGTTCCTCAAAAAGCTAAACAGAATTACCATGAGACCCAGCAATTCTACTCCTAGGTATATACCCAAGAGGATTGAAAGCAAGCACTCAGACAGGTCTGACAATGTCCACTGCAGCATTGCTCACAATAGTCAAAAAAGTTGGAACACTCCTTTTTATTTTCTTTCTGTGTTGTTGTTGTTGTTGTTGTTTTGCAGTTCTCCATGTTTATTTTGGAATTACAGATAGGAAACATAAACATCATTAAATAGGATGAGTAGAAATAATAGCAGTCTGGTTAAAGGCAATAGTGGTTATATGCGTGTAGGTGAATATATATATACATACCATATATATACACATAGGATAGACTTTACATAGGAAAGGAGTCCAGGAACTTAAATCCCTGTAATTTTCAGCCAGAGTTATGATTTCCTGCCACCAAAATTAAGAAGATTGACAGATGAGGCTCTGGAAACACCACACATGTAAACAGATGGAAGCAAGAGCTTCAGAGCTGAACTGCTCCTCACCAGTGCATGGCGGGACACAGGGCAGTCACACCATGCACATAATCGCCCACCAAGTCCTCTGTTTACAACTCCTTTTTTAGCAATTCTTGTGCCAGTCTGGCCCCTGGTACCTGGCCCGAATTCTTTGGGCATCTTGGGAACACGAGACTCTCTGCAGGGGTGGGAGTGTGAAAGTCAGGTCTCTCCCTTCCAGCACGTCCCCTCACTCATAGTTCAAGTATCCGTTAACAGATGACAGGATAAATAAGTCTGGTCTATACATACAATGGAATACTGTCCAACCATCGAAAGGAATGACATTCTGATACATGCTATAACATGGATGAACGTTGAAAATACTATGCTAAGTGGAATAAGCCAGATACAAAAGACAAGTGTTATATGTTTCCACTTATATGAAATATATAATATAGGCAAGTTCATAGAGACAGAAACTAGATCAGTGGTTACCAGGGGTCTGAAGAATGGAAGAAGTGGGGAATTAATTTTTAATGGGTAAAGATTTCTGTTTGGGGAAATGAAAATTTTTGAAAATAAATAGTGGTGATGGGTGCATAATATTGTGAATGTAATTAATGCCAGTGAATTGTAAACTTAAAAATGGGGAACATGGCAAATGATATAAATATTTTATCACAGTAAAAATATAGTTAATAAAAAGTCTGGAATACACACAGAGAACTGCTTACTGTGTAATTACGAATCATTGCATGATTCTAACTTTAACTCACGTGATAAAGAGCTAATTTTCTTATTATACAAAGAGTGCTTCAAATCACTGTTAAACAAAAATGTAAAAAAAAAGGGGGAGGAGGCGAATGATAATAACAAGTGGTTCACAGAAGCAGAATTGCAAACAGCATAGGAAAAAGCATGTTCAATTTCACTCATAATTTTTTTTTGAAGACATTTATTTATTCATTCATTTATTTTTGGCTGTGTTGGGTCTTTGTTGATGCGTGCAGGCTTTCTCTAGTTGTGACGAATGGGGGCTACTCTTTGTTGTGGTGCATGGGCTTCTCAGTGTGGTGGCTTCTCTTGTTGCAGAGCATGGGCTCTTCATGCATGGGCTTCAGTAGTTGTGGCACTCAGGCTCTAGAGCGCAGCCTCAGTAGTTGTGACTCCCCAGCTTAGTTGCTCTGCAGCATGTGGGATCTTTCTGGACCAGAAATCAAACCTGTGTACCCTGCATTGATAGACGGATTCTTAACCACTGCACCACCTGGAAGGTCCTCACTCATAATTTTTAAAATGCAAATTAAAACAACAAAAGATGCCATTTTACTTATAAGATTGACAAAGATGAAAAGTCTAGGTGGCAGTGTGGGAAACATTCACATACTGTTAGAGACAATGTGTAATACCACATCATTCTGAAAAAAATTTGGCCAAATCTGTCTAACCTGCCAAATCAAATCCAAGTTTTAAATATTTATACTTTGACTCTAGGAGTTTTTCCTGATGTTATACTAGAAAATGTGACAGAGAGATTTGTTTATGGACATTTGTTGGACTATCATTTCTAAACTCTCCTCATTATTAAAAACAGTTAACAATCTGAATATCCATCAGTAGATGACTAGTTACATAAAATATTGCACTGACAAAACTTACCATGAAGAAGCATAGGGGTAGATCTAAATGCACTTATATGTGCTACAGAATGATGTAGCTAAGTAAAAAATGTCCAATTTGCAATTATATGTACATATATATTACATATGTTTCCATCACGGTTACCTCTACTGAGTAGGAGTTAAGGGTATTGAATAATGCTTTCTTTCCAGGTTAAATTTTTCCACACTTTAAAATGTTTACTATATGTGACTTTTTACACTTAACTTTTAAATGTTTCACTAAACAGGTAATTCCTGACTCTACCATCAGTAGTATGGCATGTGTTCTCTTGCAGACATTTTTCTGTATACTTTTATAGCATACATTTGCATTTGGTTTTTCTATTATGTATATATTTTTTCATGAATAAAGTGATATTATAACTTTTTTTCTACATTGTAGAAGTGAGTTTTTTTGGGTAATGTATATAGATCCACTTTATTTTTTAAAAATTGCTGAAAAATATGCTAATTATGAATATCATAGTGTATTTAACCTAAATGTATATCCTCACATGTTATATAAACTTAAATAATAATATCCTCAAATAATGGATATTTAGCTTGTTTTATTTGATATTTCAAACACTGCAATAAGTGAACATATTTCTACTTCCTTCTTTAAGCAACCTGTGCTTCTTGATGCATTTTCTGGGACAGGTATGTTATTTTTACAATTAAAAATAGCATGGAAAAGAATCATGCTTTGGAAAACTGGTAGACATAAATTTGGAAAGTTCAGACATAAATATCTAACAATACACATAGAATATATGTAGCAGGAATTGGCAGCGGCAGACAGGACACAGAGACTATAAGCAGGAAGCAATGTTTATTATACTGGCACAGGCTCAGTGGATTCCTATCCAAAGGCTGAGCCTCGAACACAGCGGGGCCTCCCCTTACATACTTTCATTAAACTCCTATATGTCACAATTTTTTGTCTCCCAAATAAGGTAACAAAGGAGCACACATATAAACTGATTGGGTACTTCCCCTTCTATGGCTTTCCTATTGCTAAGTTACAGAGTTAGGCGGGAGTTACATAGCAACAGATCTATGCAGGAACCATGCCAGAGGGGCTTCAGAGTTAATGGGCACATAAAGATAATGGCAGGATCCAACCGCATTCCTTTCTAGTTGAGTTATGGCCTCTGGGTTGTAGTGTTACTTTGTTCTGGGGGAGCTGCCACCACATATATATTTAGCGGATGAAGGTGTCTCTCTACGTGTCATTGGAAAGTAGCCAAGAGAAATAAAATGGGGGGGAGGCAATACTTAAAAACCTACCTCATAGTCTACATGCCTGAAACATGGTTTGAATTACGTATATTGAATCAAAGATAGAAAAGTATAACCAAAGAAATTAAGAAATAAAACTCTGTAAGGAAAACAAACATCAACAGGGATATGGGGAGGCGTCCTCCAGGACTGTGGAACGGGGATTCGGAGGTTAGGGGATTCGGAGGTTAAGGGTTTCTCAGCCAGGATGCCCTCCACGCCTTGATGCTCCTTGACCCGTGGCTCCTCTGAGTTCCCTGAAAGCAGGTTTTCTCCAGCCACTTGAAAGTAACAAACCTGAATTTCTTTCTGAAAGGTATCCTTTTCTCATACTTTTTAACATACATTTTAGATTCACCTTTAGTGAGTGAGAAAATAGCAAAGTTTAAGCCAGATAGTTCGAGTTTAGAAGGTTAAAAAGAAGACCAAGGCTTTTCTCACCTCCAAGTTCACACCATGTTTCTGTCTGACTTCCAATAAGAATTTTTTGTAATTGCCAAGTTTCATGGTTATGACCTCAGCACCAAGCCCCAAACATCAGACATTTTGAAGTGTGATCCACCCGCAACCCAGAACTGACCATGCAACAAATGGAGGTTGAACTGAACTCACACAGAAATGAGGGGAAAGAGGTAAAAATGAGATGCTATTGGAAGGTGGGGCGTGGGGTAAATATGATGAGAAGGACGGGTTGGAAGGAGAGATGTGGAGGAGGAGGAGGAGGAGAGGGGGATGGGAGGAAGAGAAGGAATGCTTGTGGCTATTGAGCAGAGGAACAGAAAAGCAGTGGGGCGAGGCCTGAGGGGCACTGACCTGGGGAGTCACCACGCCCTCCTGAGTTAGTTCAAGATGTGGAGAACAGGATCTACGTGAACACCAAGGGCTGGGAGGGGCACAGGGAGGTAAGCCGTGCAGGTGCCTGGTGCAGGGCAGGAGAGGCGCCAAACACGCAGACACTCGGTTATGACAGTGAGCGGCAGACTGATGCCAGGTGGCGAGCGGATGGCTGCGTGGTGACAGGGCCCTGGCCCAGCCACCAACAGCACTGGGCTCCGCACATGGGCCGTTCTGTGGCTCCTGCCGTCGCCTCGCAGCCTTGCGCTCGGAATACTCCTGGATCTGTGGCAGATTTGCTGTGCAAAAGCATTAAATCCCAGGGGCTTCCTAGGTGGCTCAGTGGTTAAGAATCCACCTGCCAATGCAGGAGACACGGGTTCGATCCCTGCTCCAGGAAGATCCCACATGCCTCAGAGCAACTAAGCCGGTGCGCCACAACTATTGAGCCTGCGCTTTAGAGGCTGGGGGGCCACAACTAATGAGCCCATGTGCTGCAACTACTGAAGCCCATGCGCCTAGAGCCCAGTGCTCTGCAGCAAGAGAAGCCACAGCAATGAGGAGCCCATGCATGACAAGGAAGAGTAGCCCCCACTCAACGCAACTGAAGAAAGCCTGCGCACAGCAAAAAAGAGCCAACACAGCCAATGAAAGAAAGAAAGAAAGAAAGAAAGGAAGGAAGGAAGGAAGGAAGGAAGGAAGGAAAGAAAGAAAGAAAGAAAGAAAGAAAGAAAGAAAGAAAGAAAGAAAGAAAGAAAGAAAGAAAGAAAGAAAGAAAGAAAGAAAGAAAGAAAGAAAGAAAAGAAATTTTAAAAAAAGAAGAAGAAGCATTAAATCCCAGAGGCAATCTCGAGATCTCCCAGTAGCCTGGGGGTGGGTCGGGGAGGGGCAGCCACTTCTCAGGCCCTGCAGCATGCTGCACCCCCAGCCAGAGAGAATAGGCAAGGTGTCCTTGCCTCGAATATTCCAGACCGAATAAAGAAGCGTCTTTCAGAATGTCTACAGGACATTCTTTGATCCCAAATTAAGTTTCATTCATCATCTCTGCCTTCCATCCCCAAATGCTGAGAAGCTCTCTTATTGTTTTAAGGGGCCATTTTGCTCTGAGCACACTTTCCATCCACGTCAGCCTGTCCTGCTCTCCAACGCACCGGGGTGTCCTGGAAAGAGCCAGGGCGTCAGAAACTCAGCTTGAATTCCAGCTCTATAATTTTCCCTCTGAGCCTCACTTTCCTCATCTATAAAATGGACAAAATGATACTTGTCTTACAACGTGCCATAAGGATTCACTCACATGTTGATGGGACTCTGTGCAGGTGAAAGCCTCATGAGTGTCGGCTTCCTTCCTGTTTCCCCTCCACCCTCCCCACCCTCCCCACCCTCCCTGCTTCTCCACACCGTAAGCTGCACAAGGAGGGCCTGGGTTTCACAGTTCTCTCTGTGGGTATCCAGCACAGCCATGCTGGCAATTAAGTACTTCACAGACGCTTTTTGATGTAGTTCAGCAGCACCATGGCAGGCGAAAAGCACTTTGCTCAATCACCCTGATTAGATGTTTTTCCTTGGCAGAAATTCACATGGCACCAATGCTAAACTTAGAGTGCTGTTTTAGCAAATCACATAATGCTACCTCAATTCATTGTTCCCCAAGACGGGTCGGTACTTCTCACACTTGCCTTAATAATGGCTAGTTTGTACACCAAGGCCTAATAGAAATACAGAGACAGAGATTTTGGAGGAAGAGAGAGATGGTTTTATTCTTCTTTGCCAGGCAAAGGGAAGACACAACAGGATAGCGCCTCAAGAACTGTGCCCCCCACCCCCTCCCCCGGGAGTTGGGGAAGACTTTATACAAAGGGGCTCGCAGTCTGGGGTATGTGATAAGGATCAAGTTGGTGGAGGTCTTGCATTCTTTTTCCTTTGCATTATTCTTCTTTTTCCCTTGCATTATTTCAAAACAGTCATAGCTGATGTCAGGCCACCCAGTGATTCGGGTCTGGCAGTTTGTTGATTGTCTGTTTGTCTATGGTTTGTTGGCTGGGGACCTCCTTTCTGAAATGCAAAACAAACTATAGAAATGATTTTGTTACAATGGTCATATGGAATGCAGCTTCCAAATTGTAAATAAGGTTAGCAAGTGAGATTCAGGATGTAACTCACACAGAGTTAAGTATCAGGGAGTTGGCTTTGTGAAGTAAAATTCTAGTAACTACAGATTAGTGACAGCTAAAGTAAAACAAAGAATGATTAACTCTTTCAGGCCAGGTTATCTTTCTTCTCTAGCCTGCTGGACATTCTCTTTGTTTTCCTTGCTCTCAAGAGGAAAAAGAAAAATCACTTCTATTTGCACTGCAACAACACCTGTCTCACAACTTTGCTCCTAGGTCGCTGGGCAGTCAGGCGTCTAGAATTTGAGGGCCTGCTCTTAGATCATATGATTATCTAAGATGGAGGCAAAGAGGTTAAGCTGGAGGTGGATGAAGTGCTTTGTCACTTGTTCACTGTCACTACCCCTTCAAAGGTCAGGAAGAGAGGCTGAAATGAGGCTTTCAGTAGGAGCCCAGATGTCAGCTGGGGTCTCCTGGCCCTTCTCCCTTCACTGATTTCTGCAAGGAAGCAATTTACACCAGGTGTTTGTGGATTGTAGAATTTTCTGAGGATTTGAGGCAGTGTGGGGCTTTCTGCCATCCTACTGGCTCGGCCCGTCCCCCCGCCCCTCCTTGCTCTGTTCGTACCCTTGTTTACATCTTTTGTTGTCCCATCAGGCCCTTGATGCCTTGCCCTTCTCCACTAGCAGCTTCCAAACAGAGCTTCCGAGCTCTCCCCAGGAGAAATTCTGTGGTGTGAAATCTTCTTTACCTAATCACCCCTCCTCCTTCTCTTTTAACTCCCACCTCTCCCCTACTTTGCTCTGGTGGCTCCCCCCTAGGAGCAAGCACTAAAGTTTGGGCAGGATGGAACACTCATCTCACTGTGTTAAGGACTGCAAGCTATCCAGCAGCTTTACTGGACGGACTTGCATCACAAAAGCTGAGCAATTTGGTTGTAAGTTCCCTGTCCACCCATGCACTTAGAGATGCAGTTCTCATCCAGCCCGCTGAGCAGTGCTGCTCCTCCACTAGTAAATGGACATTGGACCCTTAGACGTGTAATCTTTCTCATCAAATGGATAAATATTTAGTGTTTCTGGCTAAGTGCTTAAAGACAGATATTTGTTTCCTCTTTAGGATGCATATGAAGAGGCTCTAGTGGACACTAAATAAGTAAAGCAAGCTATTATTTGAATAGCACTTAGCATGCAGCAGACAATTGTGCTAAAAGGCTGACATACCAGCATATCTAAAGACAGAGTCTTAAAATGTGAGACCTTAATAATGTGCCTCAAATATGATGCTGCTGTTCAGCATCTTCAGCATCACTAGGGCCAGAGTCTTTAGTTCTGTACTAAGCTGTTGGCATGTACCTTGACACTCTTGTCTTTGTGCAGGGGGCAGAAACACAAAGCCAGATAACAGAACCAAAATTCTTCACCTGTGGGTTTGGGAAGGGACATTCTGGGTGTCCATGTTTTTTCTTTCTCGAGAAGGAGAGCAGGGAAAGGAGATTAATATTTATTGTGACCACTATACATTAGGTATTATGTTGTTAGTTTATAAAATTACCTCCTTGAACCGCTTAAGCTTATGAGGTAAGTGATAGTATGCTCAGTTTACAGAAAAGGGAACCAAAGCTCAGGTAAACCAGATGATTTGGCCAAAGTCACACAGTTACACCAATGCGTAAACTCTGGTATATGTGACACCAAAGTGATGTTTTTTCACCCTGGACATACACACTACAACAACAAATGGAAGGCAGATGCTTCTGATGGCAGAGAATGTTTTCGGGCTTCTGAAATTATTTTAAATTGCAAGATTAGGAAACTTGAATAAGGTTGCTGTGTTTTCTAGAAATCAGTGTTGTGCATTCATTCTTTTTAATCCATTTTATTTAATATTGATTGCTTTTATAGAAATCTTAGATGATTGATAATTTTAAACTAAATGCAAAGCAATATAAAACTAATTCACTGCAGACTCTTCAGCAGGTATTACATTCAAATGTACTCTGTACACTTTAGAGAGGTTCCTTTTTTGCTCTAGGCAGACCATGACCTTTACATGCTAATATAACAGCATAATAAAGACACATTTTGTTCTCTGTTTCAGGTTGTCTTCGGCCTTTTAAAAGACGATTAAGGAGGGAATAAAAGTTGTTTCCTAGCAAGAGAATACCACTGATTATAGAACATTTTTTTCTCCCTCACTATTTTCATGCAACATCTGGGTGCCTGAGGAAGTTGTGGCTATCTGAAGCCTGTTACAGACCTCCTTAGCAATTTTGGTAACTATATCAAGTACATACTCAAATGAACTAAATAACAGGGATTACATCAATCAGAAGTAAAGTCGACTGGAATATAAGTATTGTAAATGTTCTCTTTTGTTTCAGGAGTTTCATGGTTATGCCCTAACCCCCTCAACTAAACTTCACACAGCCCATAACTGAACAGGCAACAGATGGTAGTTGGATTGAATTCAAAGAGAAAAGAGGAAAAGGTATAAAAATAAGATACTAGTGTAAGGTGGGGATAAATGTGATCAAGAAGGACAAGTTAGAAAGAGAGATATGAGAAGGAGGAGGAGGAATGAGAGGAATGGTGTCAGGCTTACCTGTGAAGCTATTCTGGATTTTCAGCTCCCTTCAAGCTTCCAGACAGCTGCATCCAACACTACACGGGGAAGAACCATCCACTTAAGTCCAATTGTAGAATTGTGAGCAAATAAATAGTTATTATTTTAATCCACCAAGATTGGTGTGATTAGTTACAATAGCAACATATAACTGAAATAGAGATCAATATGGGGAATTAAGCTTCTGGTATGGTAGAAGAAGCTATCAGATCAAAACACCTGCAGATAACCATTATAAACTCTGGGGAAAAATTAGAAACAACTACTAAGGGTTATGAAGTCTGGTAAAAGCAGTAAGTTTTGGAGAAGAGTTGAATCTTGGAAGAAGAGACTATTACAGGGCAAGTTTCCCATTTATTTGCAGCTTTTCCTGGAGTGCAGACCACAGTCAGAGCAGGTCACAGAGTAACTAAAACTCCAATAGAAAGCTAGCTATCATTTTGATCTGAACAATAAGTTTAGGGCAAATAAGGCAGCCAGAACATGAGAGAAGAAACCCAGAAAGGAAAGAGCTAGAGAAGGAAGCCAAAAATTTTGTGTGTAAACTTTGTGCAAGATGCTGGCTGACTCCTGAATTACTCATGGTGTCAGGCTGCAAGCAGTGAAGCTAAAGATAAAAGAACTGAGATTTGAGCTTCCACCCACCACAAGTGAGATAAGGTTTGGATTGAGTCTAACCAAATTGACTATGTGCTAAAACAAAATTTTCAACATTATTCAGAGAAGTATAATAGAATCCAGAGTCTCTACAGCATAACGTCCACAATGTCTAGGATATAATCCACAATTACTTGACTTACAAAGAATCAGGAAAATCTGAGCTATTCTCAAGGGAAGGAAAATCAGCAGAGGTCAACCATGAGATGACCCAGATGGGGGAATTTAAAGGACTTTAAAGCAGCTGTTATAATTATGTTCAATCAGAAAAATGGAAATATGCTCAGAACAGAGATCTGGAATAGGATTTGTAGGTGGAAGAGGGGAATAGGGGAGAAAGAGGGACAAATGACATATACAGACAAGTTCTTCCTTTTCTCTGTCAAACTCATAGAAAGCATCTGATTGTACTTTCACCCTTGGCAAGGGTAAGTATCTTGGCAAGGGCAGTGTGTATTTTCTTGAAAAAGCCTCTATTAATAGAGTAGTTACTGTTTCAAAGTAGAGAAAAATGTTGAGTCAGTATTGTGGGTTGGGAGGAGCAAAATGCAAAGATGCAGCACAATACAGAATCTGAAGGATTAGATGATAGCCATCAATCAATATTATCTTAGGTATATCATTTAGCCTTTTGGAGCCTCAAATTTCCTCACTTGCAAAATGGGGATATTAATAACACTTGCTCCAAAAGGTGGTTGTAGAGATCAGCTAGATAAATATAACACATGTGTAAGTATATTTTGTAAAGGACTATATTTTATACATGTTAAACACAACACTCAGTGCAAGACATAATAAGATAAAGGTCATTATTTTGCAAAACATTTGGGAATAGCAAACATAAAAATAAAATGAGTGGTTTCAGCAGTGTTTTCTGTTGAACTATTTTGGGGAAAGTTCCCTTTTTTCCAGCTATAAATTCAATTAAAGAAATTTAATTTAGCTATTGAGAAATACAGTTACTTTTTTACAAAGCAAACGTGCTTTTTGGCATCTAAAACAAACTGACTTTAAAATATTTTTAATGTGTTGTATTTTTCTTACGCATTTTGATATAGTGAAGTGATTTTTGTGTCTTTATTTCCTAATAAAGTTTCAGCCTGGAAAGATATTAACTACCTCTCTCTCTCTCTTCAGCCATATTGAAAAACTAGTGTCATTTATTGAGCAAAAGTCAGTTTATTTTAAGCACAGTTTTACCAACTATCTGTTTAATCTAAGAACATATTTAATCCAAGGAATTTCTTTGCAAAGTGGTGAAATGTCACAATACTTATTGACATTTCTATAAGGATACTTGCTTCTTGATCATAAGGACACACTAAAAGTTATTGTAAATACCACTTATAGGATACAGCTCAAGCAGCACTTAGGTGCCCTTTTTATTCACCCAAAATTGGAGCAATATGAATGTCTGAAATTTTGCCACCAGAAAATAGCATAATGCTTTGTCCCTTACTGAAATTAAACTATCTCTAAAAGGAGAATGTGTAAAATTTCCATCAAAATTTGTAGCTTGATATGAATTGTCTTTGCCTGAGAACATGTGAGAGGAGGGGAAAAAAATGAAGGCACCTATCCTCTAAACTGCAGACTCAAATACTAAATGCCTACTTCATATTGCCACTTGAATGTCTAAAGGGCATCTCAAACTTGAAATATCTCCCCCCAACAAAAAAAAACCTCTTGATTTTTCTTCCCTTCTCCTCCATGGACTTCTACATGTTATTGACTAGAAATACTACTATTCAACCAGTTTCTAACACCAAGAAACCTGGAAATAGCCCACAATCAAGCCATCAACAAATCCTATTTGCTTCAGTTGTAGAATATATTTTAAAAATCTATCTCCCATTACCTCCTCTATCACCTTATAATCTAAACATCAGTACTTCTACTTGGACTATTTCAATGGCTTTCAAATAGTTTCTCTGTTTCAATCCTTACCCTCATCCCAATCTATTTTCTACATATCAGCCAGAGTGATCTGTGAAAAGCAAAAATTAAATCATGACAGTTCTCTGCTCAAAATGCTCAAATGGCTTGCCCTTTCACTCTGAATAAAGTTAGAAGTCCTTACCATAGCTTTTAGGTAAGGAGAACAAAGCATCAGCACTGACATTATGTTAGTCTGGGAGATTCTAGATCTATACTCACAGAACCATGAAAGTCCTAAGGGGTTTGGACAAGACACTCAGGGTTTTAATACTGGAAGGAGAATTTCCAGAGCAGGGAGTAACTAACCAAACACACTTGCCTTCTTGAATTTTACGTTAAATTTGAGATCTCTCTGTAATTCATTTTAAGCTGCTACTACCAGGCTGGTACCTTAGTTTCCTCATTTTGTAAGTAGAGCTATTAACAGTACCTAACTCATAGGGTTGTGGTAAAACTTTAAGTGAGTTACATGGGTAAAATGCTTAGAACAAAACCTGGTACACAGTAGGTGCTCAGTGAAGTTTAGCTGTTATTGTTAGAACAATTCTATCCTAGTACTTAACCGTAACTGCTGCACTCATGGAACATAATTGGCCTCTCTCGGGCGGTAGCTAACTCCCTTACCCATCATGGTTCACAGGCCGTTATTCACATGGGTAAAGACAGTGGTCCAGGCAAATTTCTCCCAAAACATTTTGATGAGAAACTAGCATGTTATATAAACTCTCTACACACATACTGAATTATAAAGTCATCAGTTAATCCTCTGCCTGTAAATTCACTTTAATTTTGAATGGGAATATTGGTACCATTTTAATTACATTTTTTAAAGATTAGTAAACATTATTTCTAAAGAACTTATTTTTTATTGTTTTCTTAAGAGTCTTTGTTTGGAACAGGGTCTGACTTAGTGAAAAGTTTGGTGCATGGCTGCCTGTGTAACTGACTTACCTTCACACCTCATATGGAAACCCCAACCTGTCATTCTGTGATATGGCAAGAATTCAAAAAGTGCATGTGCCTCTCAGAGAACAAAGGGAAATGTAAGCTGTGTGATCAGCAGTTAACAAGCAAAGGAGAACAAGCTTGTTGTCAGAGAGATAAAAAGACCATTTTGTTTCAGGGACCATTAATAATTTAGTTGTGCTCTAAGACATGTCTTTGACATCAATTTCCATGGAAAGCGCAGGATTCTAGGAAGGATGAGAGGCTGGATCCACTCTGGGGTAGTTATAAGAGGGGTAAAGTGTAGCTTAAGTACTTCCCACCCACCAAAGCCTTCTGTCCTTTTTCACACTCCTCTTTCCTCCTTCTTCTCCCTGCTCCACAACCTGGCCCCCTACCACCCCTATCACAGGCCCCGAACATTAACACTGTCTGCTAGTGTTCAGGACCTAGCAGGACATATTTCATTCCTGCACCATTGCCCACCTTCTCACCACTATACCTTCCCCCATCAACCGTCCACACTGAAAACAACTGACACTTTTTCATCATATTTTCTCTCCTCAAGGTCCCAATAAATGACAGCTGCTTACCTGAGAGGTTGACTAAAGGAGTGAACAGCCAATACTGTTTTTTTATGTAACCCTACAACATGTAGGGCTTATAAACAGGGATTTCCAGAAGTGGCAATGCCTAAACTAAAAGACCAATTTCTCCACTATTAGAATTAGAGGCATTTTGGCATGGTAGTTGGGGAGGGATTTTTTTTTTTCTGAATTATATCACCAACAAACAATTATATTACATCATGTTCTAATTTAAACATGTATTACCCACTGTGGCTAAGTTTGTTGTTGTTTCTGTTGTTGCTTTTATTAATTTTTATTGATATTTAACTCAAATATTTTACAATTGCCATCTAAAGTGGGTAATTCAATGATTTTTAAATATATATTTACAAGGTTACTGCTATCTAATTCCATAATGTTTCCATCACCCCAAATGGCAAAATTTTTTTGAACAGGAAAATCTTTCAATGGTATGCCTCAAAACACGCCTACTTTACTTTATAAGACTGTGTCTACAGCAACATGCAAAAGAATGAAATTAGAACACTTCCTAACACCATACACAAAAGTAAACTCCAAATGGATTAAAGACCTACATGTAAGGCCAGACACTATCAAACTCCTAGAGGAAAACATAGGCAGAACACTCTATGACATCCATCAAAGCGCCATCCTTTTTGACCCACCTCCTAGAATCATGGAAATAAAATCAAGAATAAATGAATGGGACCTCATGAAACTTAAAAGCTTTTGCACAGCAAAAGAAACCATAAACAAGACTAAAAGGCAACCCTCAGAGTGGGAAAAAATAATTGCCTATGAAACAACGGACAAAGGATTAACCTCCAAAATATACAAGCAGCTCATGAAGCTTAATACCAAAAAAGCAAATAACCCAATCCACAAATGGGCAGAAGACCTAAATAGACATTTCTCCAAAGAAGACATACAGATGGCCAACAAACACTTGAAAAGATGCTCCACATCACTAACCATCAGAGAAATGCAAGTCAAAGCCACAATGAGGTATCACCTCACACCAGTCAGAATGGCCATCATCACAAAGTCTGGAAACAACAAATGTTGGAGAGGGTGTGGAGAAAAAGGAACTCTCCTGCACTGTTGGTGGGACTGTAAATTGGTACAGCCACTATGGAAAACAATTTGGAGGTTCCTTAAAAAACTACAAATAGAACTACCATATGATCCAGTAATCCCACTCCTGGGCATATACCCAAAGAAAACCATAATCCCAAAAGAAACATGCACCATAATGTTTATTGCAGCACTCTTTACAATAGCCAGGACATGGAAGCAACCTAAATGCCCATCAACAAATGAATGGATACAGAAGATGTGGCATATATATACAATGGAATATTACTCAGCTATAAAAAGGGATGAGATGGAGCTATATGTAATGAGGTGGATAGAACTACAGTCTGTCATACAGAGTGAAGTAAGTCAGAAAGAGAAGGACAAATATTGTATGCTAACTCACATATACGGAATCTAAAAATGGTACTGTTGGACTCAGTGACCAGAACAAGGATGCAGATACAGAGAATGGACCGGAGAACTCGAGGTATGGGAGGGGGCGGGGGGTGAAGGGGAAACTGAGACGAAGCGAGAGAGTAACACAGACATATATATACTACCAACTGTAAAATAGTCAGTGGGAAGTTGTTGTATAACAAAGGGAGTCCAACTCGAGGATGGAAGATGCCTTTGAGGACTGGGGCGGGGAGGGTGGGGGGGGCTTGGGGGAGGCGTCAAGGAAGGGAGGGAAGAGGGGGATATGTGTATAAAAACGGATGATTGAACCTGGAGTACCCCCCCAAAAAATAAATAAATAAATAAATAAATAAATAAATAAATAAAAGACTTTACCCCAGGGGAAAGTAGGGGGTGGGGTGGGGGGGTTGGGGTGGGATGAACTGGGAGACTGGGATTGCTATATATACATTACTAATAAGAAAAAAAAATCAAGTTGTACACTTTAAATATATACAGTTTATTTTTATGTCAATTATATCTCAATAAAAGTTCTTTAAAAAAAAGAAAAAAAAAAAAGACTGTGTCTAGAAAAATGATTAATTGGAATGCCCTTTAAAAGACTTAGAATTTTTAAAAATAAATTTATTTATTTATTTATATACCACATTGGGTCTTTGTTGCTGAGTGCAGTCTTTCTCTAGTTGTGGCGAACAGGGGCTACTCTTCGTGGCAGTGCACAGGCTTCTCATTGCTGTGGCTTCTCTTGTTGTGGAGCATGGGCTCTAGGCACGTGCGCTACAGGCGTTGTAGCATGTGGGCTCAGTAGTTGTGGCACACAGGTTTAGTTGCTCCGTGGCATGTGGGATCTTCCCGGACCAGTGATCAAACCTATGTTCCCTGCATTGGCAGGTGGATTCTTAACCACTGCGCCACCAGGGAAGTCCCTAGAATTCTTTTGAGTAAGAGGAATATCCAAGGCAATCATGCAATAACATCTTTCTACAATTAAATTGATTACATTTGCTAATTGAATTGATCACAGTTAAATTGATTACATTTACAAGAACATTGTGATAATAAGTGATTTGCAATTGTTTTGCTAAAAAAAAAAGAACAGATGGGATAAGAGCATTAGGGGAGAAAATATATCCTTTCATCACCAGGTAAACACAATTAACATGCTTTCTATTCTCAGGTAGGGTGGTTAAAAAAAGGGGGGGGGGGGATGTGGGTCATTGTATTCTTTAGAATTGTCTTATCTGCAAATAGGAGAAACCAACCCTAGCTGAGCACTAAGAAGAGATGGAGGTGGAGATGGGGGAAGAGAGAGAGAGAGGCAGGGGGAGAGAGAGGGAAAACTTGAGAGAATTTATTATAAAAAGGCAGGGACACATGACAGTGGACTGGAAGTAGGATGCCTACAGCATCCTAATGAACCAAGAAAATATTTGGCACCATTTTTCTGTACTGGCTGACCAACTTTCTCTGTTTCCCAAGCCACATGGCATAAAACCTGGCTGCCAAACATCCCCAATTTTCATTAGCCTACAGGTCCAGCCACCTGGTGAAAGAATTTTCTGATTCCCAAGGACTAGGATTGGCCCAGTTTTGGACAGTTGTCCACAGTAAAACCAAATCTGTCAGTGATAATTTATATAGACTTCAGGGGTAAGAAGAGCAGGAAAGAGTTCCCAGCAGAGAAATTTAGGCATCAAATAGATTTTCACTATAGTGATCTTTGTGGTCTCATCGTTTAAATAAGATTGTTTCTGTTTGAAATTTCTACAGTTTCCTACCCTTAGTGCCGCTAGCTACGAGAAAAAAAAATATACTTACTGCCTTGCTTGAAAATTAATTACTGTCAACACTTCCAACATCCAATGTCTATTTTCCAACTTAAAGAAAGAGGGGCACTTAATTATAGATGGTAGAAAAGTGTAGAGTCTATTCAACCTAAATTTCCGTGAACTCCAATGAAGACTGACTAGAAAATAGCATTCAGAAGATAAAAAAGACTCTGTTACTGACACACTCTCAGATATCCATGAGAGTTTTACATCCCAGCTTTAAATAATGAAGAGTTGAAGCCAAATGTTTCTGTTACCCAGTGATAGCTTGAAAGAAAATAGAACAAAGCCCTCTTAAGGTTTCTCAGAAAGCATTATTTCTGGGATTCTGGTAATAATACTTGAAAATAGGCTTCATGATTGTCATTTTGCCTTAAGGAGGGTTTTAAAAAAGTGTTATATGAAAAACAAATGGCCAATAAAAAATTTATGTGTGCAACCCACTAATAATAAAATAAATGAAAAATGAAGCAAAAACCATTGGTTTGGTCAGCAATTTGGCAATGAATTTAAGAAAATGATCATTGTTCATTATTGATAGGGATGTGTTAGACACTATCAGGCTCTGATGATGGGGTGAAAATTGGCACAAACTTTCCAGAGGTAAATTTGGCTGTCTTTATCAAATGGGTTTTTAAAGTTATTTTTAAAAAGGAATTTACCCCCAACACACACATGTATGTTCATTATGACATTGTTTCAATAACAAAGATCAAAGAGGAAGAAAAAATTAAAATATCGAGTATGAGAGGATTAAATGGCCAAGTCAATTAAGGCTTAGAAATGATGCACAGATGCTAATATCACTCCATACTTATCTTAGAGAACACTGACATTTCTCAAATGTTTTATAGTACATTTGATGAATGTAGCTATTTGAGAAATGAGGTATAGTACATGCATAACTTAGAGTCTGGATAAAAGCTATGATATCATGTCATGTGAAAAAAGTAGGCTTCAGTTTGTTACCTCCATACGCACATGAATATAGAAAACAAAGTAAGAAATTACTCCACCGTTTTAATGGTGGCTATCTCCCACATATGGAATTACATAATTTTTAGAGTTCATTACTTATATTTTCTGTATTTTCTAGTTTTTTATATAGATCATATGTATTTGTTTTATAATAAATATATTAAAATTGAAATGCTACTCTAGGGGTCCTCTTTGATAGCACTATTTATGGCACCTTCTACAAATTACTAAAGGCTGTCTGTCTT